>NC_059077.1:1984652-2638818 GCF_020497125.1 Mauremys mutica
AGTCTGGCATGTCTGGTCACGAAGGTGCAAGACGCCATGTGTCCCAGTAGACCAAGGCACGTGCGTGCTGTTAAGGTTAGGAAGCTTCGGAGGCCATGGATAATGCTCGCCATGGACTGGAAGCAGGCATGCGGTAGGCAAGCCCAGGCGAGATTTGAATCCAGGACTGCTCCGATGAAGTCTATTCTCTGGGTCGGCTGCAAAGTGGACTTTTTGACATTGAGGAGCTGAACAAGTTCACAGTGAACCGAACATGGGATTGCACCTGGAGCTCAGATCGACCCCGAATGAGCCAGTCGTCGAGGTACGGAAACATTTGGATCTGATGTTGACGGAGCGAGGCAGCTACGACAGCCATACACTTTGTAAATACCCTTCATGCTGTGGATAGGCCGAAGGGGAGAATGGTAAACTAGAAGTGTTGTTGACTGATCACAAAGCGAAGGAAGCACCTGTGCAGCGGGTAGATTGCTATGTGGAAGTTGCGTCCCTCATGTCGAGGGCAGCGTACTAGTCTCCAGGATCCAGGGAAGGGATAATGGTCCCCAAGGAAACCATGCAGAACTTCAACTTTACCATAAATTTGTTGAGTCCGCACAGGTCCAGAATGGGCCGCAGCCCGCCCTTTGCCTTGGGGATTAGGAAGTAGCAGGAGTAAAACCCCCTGCCCCTCAGATCCCTTGGAACCTCCTCTATAGCTCTGATGGCCAAGAACATCTGCACCTCCTGTAGGAGGAGTTGCTCGTGAGAGGGATCCCTGAAGAGGGACGGGGAGGGAGGATGGGAAGGAGGGGGACAAAACAAATAAGTCGGTATCCACTTTCCACCGTGCATAGGACCCAGCGGTCTGACATTATGCGGGACCATGCAGAGAGGAAATAGAAGAGGCGGTTGGTGAAAGGTAGGGAAGGATCCTGTAAGGAGACTGGTGCTCTGCCCTCGGGTGCACCTTCAAAAGTTTTGTTTGGGACCCGCCGATGGTTTGGGGGGGCCCTGTTTCTGGCCTGTCTGAGGACCAGACTGCCTCTTCCTACCACCGCGGCTACATCTTCTAGAAAAGTCCTGTCTCGGCCGGGGGTTAGGGTAGGTGTGCTGCGGCTGGGATCAGAAGGGCCTACGTTGCATCACCGGGGTATGCATGCCCAATGAGCGCATGATGATGACCGGTTATCCTTCAGACTCTGGAGTCAGTTTTGTCTGAAAATAACCCCTAGCCATCAAGGGGCAGGTCGTGAATGGTTTGTTGCAGCTCCAGTGGAAGACCGGACACCTGCAGCCACAAGATACGGCACATAGCTATGCCCAAGGCTAGAGCCCTAGCCGCAGAGTCTGCCACATCTATCAAAGCCTGCAAGGAGGTCCTGGCTACTTTCTTGTCCTCCTCTAGCAAGGCTCTGAACTCCTCCCTGAACTCCCGAGGAACCAGCTCTTTGAACTTCCCCATCAAGTTCCAGGTATTATAATTATAACGGCTCAAGAGGGCCTGCTGGTTAGCCACCCTAAGTGTAGGCTGCCAGTTGAATAGATCTTGCGTCCGAATAAATCCAGGCGTATAGCATCCTTGCATTTAGGAGCGGGAGCTTGTTGACTGTGTCTTTCCTCTCATTAACGGACTGTACAACGAAGGAGCATGGTCGGGGGGGGGGGGGGGGAATGTACAAGTACTCAGAGTCTTTGGAGGGGACGAAGTATTTCCTCTCCACCCCCTTGGCAGTGGGAGGAATGGACGCCGGAGACTGCCAGATTGTACTGGTATTAGCCTGGACGGTCCTAATAAAGGGCAAGGCTATACATGTGGGGACATCGGCAGATAAGATGTCCACCACCGGATCCTCAACCTCCACCACCTCCTCCACCTGGAGGTTCATGTTTTGTGCCACCCTATGAGGCAAGTCTTGGTGCGCACAGAGGTCTATAGGTGGTGGGCCAGAGGAGGACGTGCCCGCCACCGCCTTCTCAGGGGAGGACGAGGAGGATACGCCCAGGACTAAAGGGTCCTGGGGTAAGTCCTGCTGGAGGGGGGTCCGGCTGCCCTAACTCCTCCATGGGGGAGGGGGAGGGCGACTGACAATGGCCTCCAGGACCCGAGGTTCCGAGTGGGCAGAATGAGAAGCTCCCGATGGGATGCCTTGGGCCTGATGGTATGCCCAAGGGGTCCAAAAGGACCATTGTGGGGGTCCCTGAGCAGGATCCTGCCTCTTGTCATGCCATTGGCTAGCGCCGTCCGCATCTTGGTCATGGATGCGGTAGCCACTCTCCGCTTGGGATGACCGCGAGATGGGGCGGGAACGCCAAGGTGGAGCCGATCGCTCATGCTGGGTTGCACTGTCATGCATTGTTGGCTAGTGCCATGGGGATGGAGATCGGAGCCGTGGTCTTGAGCAGTAGCGTGATCTGGACCGGGACTGGTGGTCGTATCGGTGCCGGGAGGTAGATCTGGACCTGGATGAAGATCTACAGGTGGAGCGGCGCCGGGAACGACTCCGAGGAGACCTGTGCTGGGAGCTGGATTGGTACCGACTGTATCGGGAAGGAGATCTTCTTGAGGCGGAGCGGCGCCACGAGTATGACCAGCGCCGAGATGGTGATCAGTGCTGGGACTGCGAGCGGTGCCGTGGAGGAGACCAGCACCTGGATTGGGACCGTGACCTGGATTGGGACTGAGATCAGTACTGACCCTTCTCGCTCTGCAATGGAGGGCGCATCATGGAGGGCTTCCCTATCAATGGAACAGCCCGCACTGGCGGTACCGAAGTTTGTGATGATCCTGGCTCGGTGAGCGCAATCAGGTCGCAAGCAGTGGAGAAAGTCTACGGGGTGGAAGGCAGGCCGAGCTCGACCACGGTGTGCACTGGGGAGCTTATGTGCACTGGACTCAATGGCGCTTGTGGCACCAGAATCAACGGTGCCAGAGTTGGAGCCTTCGCGGGGCAGTCCAGCACAGGACCCTGCTCCGAGGGGGGCACAGGCAGTGCCAGCAACTGTACAGGAGCAGCAGGTTGCTTGTGCTGCTTCCTGGCTCCCAGAGACAGCGAGTGGTGCTGTGCTGGTAACGGTGCCGGAGACGTCCAGTACCGGGAGTCTTTGCCCGTGCCAGGTCGATCCGGTGCCAGAGGCGCGCTTCGGACCGACGGCGCCGGGTCTCGGTGCGGGGCCGGGCTAAATGCCACTTCCATGAGGAACTGCTTCAAATGAAAGTCCCGCTCCTTTTTTGTCCGAGGCTTGAATGCCTTACAAATGCAGCACTTATCTAGTTGATGGGATTCCCTCAGGCACTTCACACAGCAGTAGTGGGAGTCTCCCGTAGGCATCAGCTTGAGGCAGGCTAAGCAGGGTTTGAAGCCCGGAGACCTAGGCATGGGCCGGGTACCGGGAAGGGGAGAAGCCCCTGACCTCCAATCACTATATACACTAACTACAACTAGAAACTATAACAACTATCTACAGGTATAAACGAGCAAAGAGCTAGGGAAGTGGAGATAAGCTATGCCACGCTCCACAGTTCCAATGACCATCACGGGCGGTAAGAAGAAACTGATTGGGTGATGGGTCGGCAGGGGCATATATCCGGTGCCATAAGGGCGCCACTCCAGGGGGCGCCTCAGCCGACCCACGGAGTGTTGCTAGGGTAAAAATCTTCTGACGATCGTGCACGCGGCGCGCGCACACCTAATTGGAATCGATATGAGCAAGCACTCGAAGAAGAACCAATTATACTTTCATCACAGAATTCGTGAACCAGTTCAAGCTTGCCTTGAACAGGCTCAGTTGGACATCTGACTTTCCAAAAAAACAGCAGGCCTTTACAGAGACTGTGGAAATTGTTCTTCACAAATCAAAAGTATTCGAGCACGTCCGCATTAGGGATTTCGTAGCCATGCAGCTGCACAGACACAGCCTGATTAGGGCAATCCTCCAGTGAGCATGGTTCCCCATCTGTAAAATGGGGATGATGATACTGACTTCCTTTGAGATCTGCTGATGAAAAGAGCTAGGCATTATCATCACCCCTAGGGGTAAAGTAGCACCAGCACAAGCCTTGCTGTTAGCAGTGCAGTGCATCTATGCTGAGGGGCAGCACTGGTCTAGCTACACCAGTGCAAAAACCCCTAATGTAATCATGCAGCGAAAGAACAGAAGGGTATCTAAGAATACATACCAATGCAAAAAGACGGTATGCAATCAAAGTGGCAAAGAGATTTGTTTGCAATGTGCAATCATCATGAAATACAAACATGTCCAACACAAGGATGTGGTGACAGATTTGTAGATTTTAAGGCCAGAAGGGATCATGTAGTCTGACCTCCTGCATAGCACAGGCTAAAGAACCTCATCCAATAATTTCTGCCTCAAACCCATAACTTCTGTTTGAGCTAGACCATATCTGTCAAGAAGATTGCGGTTTTTGGGTCAAGACTGGAGAATGATGGAGAATGATGGAGAATCTACCATGTCCCTAGGTAAAGAGTTCAAGATGCAATCAAAGCAAGTATTTTGCAAATGTGAATCACTCAGCTCACACTGCAAAAGAATTACAAGCATAAATACATACAGCAGGAGGACACATCACCAAGAATGATGATGAAGGAGTTCTTTACTGGGACTCAAATTTGGAAACCAAGAGATTAATAGATTTACAGATAAGACCAGAAAGGGACCACTGTGATCATCTTGTCTGACCTCCTGCATAACACAGGCCATCAGACATCCCTGAATTAATTGTACTGGTTTGTGAACAAGAGGTGAATTTACAAAGAGATGCTGGAGCTGGGTGCAATGTAAACAGCAAGCACAAGCAATCCCCAACCACCACCACCCGCAATTCCCTTTCCCCCCATAAAACCCACTAGCAGCCACCTCAGGTTAGAATTTTTTTATTTTTTTTTTTAAATCTATTTTGATAAAGTGGGCACAAAATATGCCTATGTAGCAAAGCCACACCAACATGTCTGTGCAAGGACAGATGACTATAAGAGTTTGAAATAATGGAATAGGAAGTCCTGTGAGTAACAACTTATCGGCTGCACAGGATGCATGAGAAAGAATCTGATTATGTGTTTAATGGACTACAATGCATTGAGAACAATACATCACACTGTTATAGATAAAAATACAAAAATACACCACAAAAAGTCCCATTAGCAGTGACAAAGTAAAAGCTGAATTTTACTAGTAAAATAAGGTGTTTCTAATTAGATACTAACTGACTGAGTTAACAGTATGATCACTATAATAAAGCCACCATGCCAGGAAACAGAAGCACAACCCATGAGAACAACTGATGTCTAGACTTGAGAATGCAAGCGTCCCCTCTGGTACGGAGGCATGCCAAGGGTTTGGGAATAGGACCAGTTTGATACACAAAGTGCAAACTCTGCACCTCACTTTTTTGGTAGATACACCTCTACCCCGATATAACGCTGTCCTCAGGAGCCAAAAAATCTTACCGCGTTATATTGAACTTGCTCTGATCCACCGCAGTGCGCGGCCTCCCCCCCCCCCAGAGCACTGCTTTACTGCGTTATATCCAAATGTGTGTTATATCAGGTCGCGTTCTATCGAGGTAGAGGTGTATATGTTCAAGCGACTACCCTTCCCTTCCAGATTATTTCAGCACATGAAGTATGTATCAAAGCATCATATCCTATTTCTCCAAAACCACGGCTTTTCAAGCTGACTAATCTTGTCTCATTGTTTCCTTGTGCTCCCATTGCCTGTCTGTTGCATCCACCTGTTCTCCCTTTTCTTGTATTTAGAGAGTGTAAGCTTTGTGGGCCTGTGCTCTTGCTAAGAGTTTGTATGGCACCCTGGTTCATGACTAGGGCTCTTAAGCAATATGATAATTATTATTATTCACCGAATGAGCTGTACAGGGTGAAGTAATGGTTGATAAACTGCTGATCTGTGATTAAAAGAACCACCACAGACTGTATAATGTTCTGCTTTGTGCAAAACAACACCTTAAATGAAAAAAAATCAGGGGAGGGGCGGGATATCAATTTCTGGCAATAAACCCGTACTTTCTTGTAGCGCAAGGCCCACACCGAGGCAAAACTCATGTTATACAACAGTGCTGTGTGACAACAGGTAGGACAAAGTGAATAGACAAAGGCTCCTTCCTTGGAGAGAGAGAGAGAGAGAGAGAGAGTGCGAGCGCAGCTGAGAGACGGATAACAGCTAATGTGAAACAAAATTAATTTGTCACCAGTGAAGAGGAAATTTACCATAGGACACCACTACCACACTGAGTTTCATTTGTTTCCAGGGCCGCCCAAAGGATTCAGGGGGCCTGGGGTCTTCGGCGGCGGGGGGGCCCCGCTGCCAAATTGCCGCTGAAGACTCGGAGCAGAAGAAGCTCTGGGGGCCCGGGCCCCGCAAGAGTTTTCCGGGGCCCCCAGAGCAAGTGAAGGACCCTGCTCCAGGGGCCCCAAAAAACTCTTGTGGGGGCCCCTGCGGGCCCGGGGCAAATTGCCCCACTTGCCCCTCCCCCCCCCCCGGGCAGCCCTGTTTCTAAAGCAAGGTACCACACAATTGCCAGATGACATTTTTCAAGCGTTGTACCCTTTTATTTATTTAAGGAAAAATAGAACCTATAAAGCTTCTAAGTTTGGGCACATTTTAAAAATTCTTTTATAAAACTAGGCTGCAGGATCTGCCCTGGTACTTGCGTTCTTCAAAGGTGGAGATTTAGACTAGAACAGCACATCCATTCACAAGGCAGGTGATATTACAATACTTTCAAAGCCTCTAGGCTGTCCCTCATCAGTTTGCATAATGCCTTCAGGATCTACAGTAAACATCCAAGGGCAGAGAAAGAGCTACGGTTTTAAAGTCAACACCCACCTGACGGCCATACGTTCCCGGTAATCCAGATCATAGCTCTGCATGGAGTCCATGCAGGAGTCCCGAGACACACCCTGCTGCTGCAGGCGAGAGGGCACAGTGAACTGGTGCACAGAGGCGTTGGGCTGTGAGATTGTGTGGTAAGGAGGAGGAATGCTGTTGCTGGTCTCACTGCGGTAGTCACTGTCTCTATCATCCACTGCACTATCAGGGTCTTCCAAGGCTAAGAAACAAACGTAGTTAGAGCACAACTCACCAATTCCACTCAGATGGGATAGCAGAGCCCATTTCACACTTCAAATCAAAAAGTCTTTTAAGAGGCCTTTTCTGACCTAAAGGCAATCCAGCATATGATCTCATGTTGTTCGAATTTATTCTGAAGAATTCCCAGTGTACCTTTCCTTCTCTCTCATTTGCCAGCTCCTCAGACGAACATTTACTTGTTTTGTTTTCCCTTCAACCACTCTGACAAATAGGAGCATAAGATGCTTTTAATTTAGGAAACTTTGTTGGATTCCTTTACTATAGTTGCAAAAAACCCTAATAAAAACAATTCAGTTGTCAGAGAAGTACATTCCCCTGTGCGAAGTTGAGTCTGCCCTGAGGATTTTATTTTACTCTCTCATCTAGTGACTGATTTTAAAAACCCAATCAAACCAGAGGAGCAGAAAAGGAAATTAATGAAAGCTTCTAACTTGCTTCCCCTTTACACGTTTACAATCACTGTATCACTCCTTTCAACATACTTTACCGGTATCAAAAATGTTTCATTTCTTTCAGGGACAGAGAGATTGTTGAAAGGCTCATATGCTTGTCAGCCAAGAGGAAAGTCAAAATCAACTAGCAGTGTAACTCTGCAGTATACAAGTTATTTCTTCTTATTGTAATTGCTACATTTAACACATTCCTGTAGCTACAGTTAATCATCACATTTCAAACCTTTAAGAAGTAAATACAAATGGCTGTAGTGCAAATACCATCGCAACAAAAAAGCTCCCTCCACATATTGCACCTCTCCCTTGAAAGGCATTGCAACTTAATAACCCTTCCAAAAGGGAAGAAAAATGAAAGTTCTAGTCTGACATCTTCCCCTTACATCTGTTCATGGCCTAAAAAATAAAGCTCCTACTAGGCCGTGCAGTATGGCAACTTTATCTTTGCAAGTTTCCAGTCAATAAATAGATAACAGTGATAAAGCAGGTGAAGTGCATTGCTAACATGCTTGACAAAGAAAAATCACAACCATCAGCCATTACTCCTCATGACCACCACTAGCACCAAAGCCTAAATAAAAAGGACAATCAAATCCAAGCTCTGTCTGAGAAGTAGATTCCGTACTCCATGCATGCCTCAGTCACCATCATCATAGCACAGGCTGATTGGGACTGAGCAAGGAAATCAAAGTACTGGTTGGTTTCTTTGTTTGCTTTCCCCATTTCTTTTACAAACAAATGCAAGTTTAATTCTGGAAATTCCAGACTGAAATTATCCACAGTAGATGGATACATGTTTTCCACTGAAGCTTTCATTTCTTTTGACTTAACAGTTTCTATTGTTTCATATAATTTAAGGTTTGCTATTACTGAAAATCTGTTTCCCTTAATATCGTGTAAAGGTATAGTAATATCCTGACATGGAAGAAAACAAAAACCACCTCCACTGGAGAACATGTCAGCACATCTAGTTGAAATCTCCTTCAAACAGGCTTTCTATTCATAAACCAAATCTAGTCAATTTGATTGTCTTCAATGAACATAGCGTATAGTCTTCTGCTTCTTAATAGGCTAATGTTATGCAGTTCTTGTCAGTCTCCATACACTAAACAAAAATGAATTACTATTATGTTGAATTGTTTGGATTCATTAAAAACAAAGAGGTGCCAATCTTGCACTCTAGGTGGAAAAGAAAAACTGGAACCCCATAAAATACAGTAACAGAGTAACCATGCAGCAAAAACAAACTAAAATATCAACAATTTCCCCCTTACAACACTCAGTCTTGGAAACCTTATCAACTTAGAAAAGGATTTTAGAACTGCTCACTCCTCAAAAACAACTACTGTGTAAAAGCACCTCTGACAAGTTAAGTCCTAAATCTTTGGGGCAGGGACTGTCATCTGTTTGCCCAGTACTGAGCACATTGGGGGCCCCAGCCTCAGAAGGATAACACAGTGCTACTTTGAAGGTTAGCGTCGCCCCAGCTGACTTGCATCACACTAAAACAATGGCACTGTTACTGTACCCAATACTTGTATTATGGAAGCATTTGTGTGTCTCACTCTATACTAAGTTAATATTTGGGGTTCCCTCAGGCAACTACTTAATGTTTTTCTGCAAACCCCTCAATTTAGGGCATATTGAATAATGCAGAAATGGTGCCACATCCCTCAGTGCAGCATAACCCTTTCCAGTTAATGCCCCTAAACCACCTCGCAATTATGCATTTGTATGGTCAGTCTTTCAAAGGACATTAGCTCACTACATGGACTGTAGAGAATCCACCTTACAGTACAAAGGGTAAAATTCTCCACTCTGAAGAGTTCCAATAAATATTCTGTTCTTCTGTAGCAATGGTGATGCACATTACATCTCAGTAAGGAGGCTCTCCCCCCAAGAGAGAATCACAGCAGTAATTTAGCGTTATCATAGCCATGTCGGTCCCAAGATATTATAGACATAAGGTGAGTGAGAATCTCTTTTATTGGACCAACTTCTGTTGGTGACAAGTATCAGAGGGGAGCCGTGTTAGTCTGGTTCTGTAGAAGCAGCAAAGAATCTTGTGGCACCTTATAGACTAACAGACGTTTTGCAGCATGAGCTTTCGTGGGTGAATACCCACTTCTTCGGATTCACCCACGAAAGCTCATGCTGCAAAACGTCTGTGAGTCTATAAGGTGCCACAGGATTCTTTGCTGCTTCTGTTGGTGAGAGAGACAAGCTTTCTAGCTCACAGAGCTCTTCTTCAGCTCGAAAGCTTGTCTCCCTCCCCAACAGAAGTTGGTCCAATACAAGATATTACCTCACCCTCCTTGTCTCTCTAAAAGCAAGAATTTAGCATTTGTAAAATTGTAGATTAAATTTAAGCATTAATCATCCAAGTTGATAGAATACACAGTATTTATAACATGTGGCACCAGGATTTCTCTCTGTTATCATTAATGCACAACATGTGTAGTCTTATGGGTGCCAAGTTAGAGCATGTTTTAAAGAATAGGAGCCCATAACCCAGTGATAACAAGGAGGCTACACAAACATATACATCTTTGATAAACGCCCAGAGCATCTGCAGTATGTCTAGGGATGTTAGCACCACTAGAAAGCAAGACTGGTGGCAAGTATACTAATGACTTATGGCCAAATTCTGGTTCATTTACTTATGTTGAATAGCACCTTACTGCACAAGCAGCCCCACTTCAGTGCCTTGCTCCAGGAGTAGTTCCATGGACTTGTCAGTATGAGTAAGGCTATCAACATCTGTCTCTTAGACAGGCAGCAGTATGTTTTAGTTTAGCAGAAGTGTGTAGTAAGATGTGGCGGTGGTGGTAACACCAGTGTATTAATATTCATTACTAAAAGGAATTTAATTCATCCTAAGAAGAGGAGGAGACTGACAACAACTTGCAGAAGCAGCTTTGCAGATACACTATCCATTCAATAGAAAGGACCAGGTATTAATGCTTACAGTGTTTAGCAAAATAATCTTCAGACAAAAAAATAGGAATGGGATGACTTACAGCATCTTCTGCCTGAGGATGCTGATGCTCTAAGTTTTCCCATTCCAGCTTAGCCATCTCATTAAGAAGGTTATACTTTCATGTAGTCTTTGAAAACCAATATGTTAATAACTAAAGATATAATGCTACACATTGGTAAAGACTTAAAGGAATTGCTTTAGGTAACTTCACATGCACCAAAAGCTCTCAGGGGATGCAAATAGTCTCAGTTTACAGTCCTACTGTGTAAAGGGGATAAACCTGAGCGAAAGGGAAGAGGCATGCTCTGCTCTGCTAACTGAATATTCATGCATACAGTCAATATTTTATATATATACACATATATACACACACATACACACACATACACACACATACATACACACACACAGAGCTATTGGACAAAGTCACATCACACAGAGAGATTGACAGAGTAAGGATCTAGAGCCTGAAAAGAAAAGCAAGACACAAGAGACAGCAAGTGTACGTGTGAACTTTGGGGAACTGGCATATCCAAATCCAAATTCCCTATTTTCATCAGTGCAGTAATTCTGATGCCACTGCCACAGGGCAGAGAGCATTTCGTTATTTTTATACTGGTCTCAAAATAGTTTCCACCCATTGCTGCCCCAGCCATGTCAGTCGGGTTTACGTTTGGGCAAGTGTTTTTCTTCAAAAATCTTCTTTTCTGGGGGGTTGACAGCACCACTGTTACAGGTTGCTTGAGGGTGAAACTGGGTATAAAAATCCTCAACCCAGGGCCAACTGCGAAGGAGGGGCTTCTCCCAGAATAACTTTAAACTGGTTTCGAATTGCCGGTGGTTTTATGGCAATTTCTTGTGCTGTCCCTTGAGAGTTGGGATCCAGTTCCCAAGCTTGATCTCACTCCTAAGGATATTGCAAGCAGTGATAAGAGCAATGCAGTGTGCCAAGTCCTAGGACAAGGGAGAGGGGAGAGAGTGCCTTGAATTCTGCTCCAATGATCTTACACCCCCTCACCAAAGAGGAGAGCCATTTAAATGACTCCAGCTTCCTTAAACCTTTAAGTGACTGTTGGGGAAAAGTGGAGAGTAAAGTGTGATGAATGAACAGGGACTGTTACAATCTAGTCTCACCTCCTGCACACAGAGGCCATAACTTCTTGCTGAATGAGACATCACTTTTACAAAAACATCCAGCTGGGCAAAAATATTTTGTCAAAGGAGAGTTAAAACTGATTGCATGTGGTCACTTACGTTAAAAACTTGAAAGCCAAAAATGAGTTTAAGTACAATTTTCGAGGTGATTAGTTTATAAAGGCTATTTTACATCACTGGGCACTTAAAGGACACAAGAAACTTGAAATCTAGTCAATTTGAAATAAAGAAGTTAACAGTTTCAGATATTTCACCTGCCACTGAACCTCCAATTTGGGGGATTTTACAATCACATTTTCCATTTTTTTTTAAAATCCCTATTGCTAAAAGAGCCACAGTAACCAGTAACCTGACTGACTAAACAAGGAAAACAGTTAAGCTTACAATACACAAGGGGCTGCCAAACCACAATGAAAACAGAGATTATCTTTTTTCTAATCTTTCCATGATGATGATCCAGGTGTTAATTCTGGGTGGCATTTTAAAAGCAACCAGTGTTGGCCTAAGCCTGCCCCTTCCAAATTCAATGTTAAAATACCACTGACTTCAAGGGAAGTAGGGGCAGGCCAACACTGAGCACTCCTGAAAACCTCATCCTAGAACAATACATAGAATATTTTCAGAGAGAAGTCCCATTTAGATTGGCTGGATCCTTTAAAAAAAATCTAAACAAGCAGATGGAATCTAGACAGTTAAATAGTCAAGACATCCTCTAGGCAGTCACAGTACGGCACACATTGAAACACAGGTATCTAGAAGCAAAGCAGAATGTCTACACCTCTCATCACAGCCTGTTTTTTAATCTGGATTGAGTATGAAGTAACAGAAATAGCTCAGAGGTTCCTGGCTTTTGTCCTTTTCTATCATAGCCTTCCCATTAAGTTAGTTTTCTAACTTAATACTCTGAGATGACATTTTTTCAACAAGTATCTCTTAGTCAATGGATCTTCCAAGAAGCTGAGTACTTGTGTTCTCTGCTTAGCAGTCAGCATCTCCCCTATGAGAGGGAACTTTGTGGCGAGAACTAGTGGACTTGCACACCCAGTTCAAAGTACAGGAAAGACAGAGAAAGGTCCTATTTCCAAAACAAGGGAATATAAATTCCACAGAGCAATCTGGATTTTACAGCAGCTTACCCAGCAATGCTGGGAAACTCTCACACAGCGGCATGAGAATACCACCAATTCCTCTCCGAATTTGTAGCAAACAGGTTTAAAGTGATGAAGTGTTACCTACTTTGAGACATAAGCAATGCATGTATAATATTATATTAACAGCATCTTACCAGATGATCAGCTAAACTAGGCAAGATGCAAGAGAATACATATCATTAAGGCAATTACCTTACAGCAAAATCCTCCTACTCTCCCTTTCTCCAATGACTTGTTTCAAATGTACTGTGTAGGACATGAATTGTATTCGCACACCATTTTCTACTCTCACTGTATGCAGATTAATGTATCAAGTGGACAGATAATGTACTCAGTGGATGTTAACTCCAGCAAACTTATAGAATATACTGGAAAGGAGGAAAAATATTAATCCCTAACTGAAGGGAAGGCCAGTACTTTCTAAAGCTTTCCCTCCCATGATTTGCATATGAAAATGAAGTTCTCTTAAAATCTTTGATCTTTATAATTTAAAAGTAGATGGAAAATCTAATTATTCCTTAATTGATGCCCCATACCTATTGAAAGTAAATCTCCCTAGCTATTCAGAAATCTAGTAAATTGTGTGCAAGGCTAGAAGAGTGTACCGTAGGTATGAGTTTTAAACCCTTCTTTATTGGGGATGGTCTGAATAAATATGAATGTGATTTCATACCAAATAGTAAGTAAAATGTGCCAAACCAGAGAAGTGGAGCTGCCAAAGGAACAGGGAACTCCAGAATATAAAGGGCATTTTTATTCTCAAATGCTCCATCAAAACAAGAGGTCATGTTCCCATTGCTGTAAGGAGGCACAATATGTTTGGCAGACCCTATTGAGTGCAGTGTATCTGGATATCACCTGACTGGTCTGACTTGTGTACAACCTTCCCCAGAGAGAACAACCGTACTGCAGGACCATCAAGCACAGGAGAGAGAGAGAGAAGCAAGTGGCAATGTAACAGGCTGGTTTGTCCCCTTTAAGGAGGGGGCAGGGAACTCAAGGCCAGCCATCCCATTCCATAACATGGCCTCTTTAAGGGAGCAACAGACAAGCTGGGCAATGGGAACCAGGTTTAATTAAGGAGCTACCTCCTGAATAGGATAAAACCCAGCTGTCAGCTGACTCCAGGGGAGAAAAGGGAGCTTCATGAAGCAAGGCTGAAACCTGGCTACAGGTGGGCTGGGGAAGCCAGCTTGAACCACTGCATAGCCTCAAGACTGTGAGCTAAGGAATTCCTTACCTAGGTGTAGAGGTATGGACCTAAAAGGGCCACAGAAGACTATTTTTATAAAGACTTAATTGGACTCCAGGAAGGGGAATATTATTTTAAGTACCTAGAGCTGCAAACAAGTCAGTTGGGAGAAGCAAGAGGGAACAGAGGTGTCCCTGCAAGGTTCTACTGTGCCACCAAGGGATATGCTCTGGGACAGCACCCTGCCACCAGCAAACTTTGGAGAGACAAGGTGGGTGAGGTAATCTCTCTTATTGGACCAACTTCTGTTGGTGAGACAAGCTTTCAAGCCACACTGAACTCTTCTTCAGGTCTGGGCAAATTCTGACATTTTAAATGGTTTCTACTCAGCATGGTATGTGATGCAGCAGACAATGGGCAAAAGGGTAGTTAGTTTAGGGGAAATTGACTATATGCTAAGTAAAATACTATTTTCTTCAATCTGGAATTCTCTGCAACAAGGGAATGTGCAGAGAAGTACTGTGACAGGATTATAAGGGGACTATTAATTGACCATTAATATTTTACTTAAGTAAGCCACAAGAACGATATGGGTAATTAAGCCTCATGCTTTGGGTCATAAGCTAATCACTTTGTGTTAGACAGGGAATTCCCCCCTGCTGCTGCATACAGCAGCATTATAGAAGAGATTAGCTCTCCCAGGGTAGAGGGCATGGCTTAAACTAAGATGAATATATTTCCCCCAGTGACAGACTGAATAGAAAAAACACTAAGAATTGTTTATATTGGTCCAAAGTAGCATAACTAAGCCTAATGGGATAAAACTGAACAAAAGAAATTTTAAGCCAAATATGAAATACTTTCTAACAGTAAGAAAGCTACCGATAAAGGAACAGTCTTCTCAATGGAAGCAGTAGAAGCCTCATTACTTAAGTGATTTAAAACTAGACTGGACCAGACCCTCCTTGATGAGAATGTTTGGCCAGAGGGGGCTGGATTAGATGATTTACTGTGATAGAAATCAGAGATGAAAAACACCTATTATCTGATATGAAAGCGTCCCCTTACCTCCTACCCTTATGTCTTCTGAATCTAGCATGCCTGTCAGATGGTGATCCCTGTGTACAGTAACACACACACACAGTTGAGAGTACACACTGGCCAGAAAGGAGAGAACCAAGTTGCCTGGTTGTTGGAATTCCTTCTGACTAGGGATGGATTTGTGTCTTGATATGTCTGCTGGGCGTTACAGCACACTATGTTAAGTCCCACAAGTTTTCCCTCTACATAAGGATCTCCATTCTGGGTCAGACCAATGGTTCATCCAGCTCAGTATCCTGTCTTCCAACAGTGGTCAATGCCAGATGCTTCAGAGGGAATGAACAGAACAGGCAATTATAGAGTGATCCATCCCCTGGCGGCCAGTCCTTGCTTCTGGCAGCCAGAAGTTTAGGGACACCAAGATCATAGGGTGGCACCCTTACCCATCGTGGCTAATAGCCAACAATGGACCTATCCTCCAGAAACTTATCTAATTTTTTTTTAATCCAGCTATACCTTTGGTCTTCACAACATCCCTTGGCAATGAGTTCCACAGGTTTAATGTGTGTAGTATGAAGTGCTTCCTTTTTTTTGTTGTAAACTTGCTGTCTATTAATTCCATTGGGTGACTGCTGGTTCTTGTGTTATGTGAAGGGATAAACAACACTTCCCTATTCACTTTCTCCACACCATTCATGATTTTATAAATTATTAAAAGTGTCTCTTTCTGTAACAGCTCCTTTTCCTGTTTAGTCATTGTGGCATTTTTGGTCCTCTTCCCTCCCCCCCCAATTTGGGGTATACATATAGTTTCAGCTGTATTATAGTTTGGGGGGTTTTCCATGCTACTTGGAGGCATTTCACCCTTGTGACTGTTTCTTTTGATTTAACTAGCCTCCTCATTTTTGTGGTAGTTCCCCTTTTGGAAGTTAACTGCTTTGGTGGTGGGTGTCTCAGCTATTTTCCCCCTTTTGAACCCGTTAGATTTAATTACATTATGGTCAGTATTGCCGAGCAGTTCAGCTGTATTCACCTCTTGGACCAGATTCCATGTGCCACTTAAGACTACATCAGGAATTGCCTCTCCCTCTGCGGGTTCCAGGACTGGTTGATCCAAGAAACAGTCATTAGCAGTGTCTAGAAATTCCCTCTCTACCTCCCATCCTAAGGTGATACATTCCCAGTCAATCTGAGGATAGTTCAAATTCCCCATTTTTACTGGGTTTTCTGTTTCTGTAGCTTCTCTAATCTCCCTGAGCATTTCACAATCACCATCACCATCCTGGTCAGGTGATTGGTAGTATATTCTTACTGCTATATTCATATTATTCAAGTATGGAATTTCTCTCCCTAGAGATTCTATAGTACAGTTTGAGTCCTTTAAATTTTTCACTATATTTGATGCTATGCTTCTTTCACATATAGTGCTACTTCCTCACCAACATGACCTACTCTGTCATTCCTTTATAAAGTATATACTTTATACCCTGGTATTAGCATGTGCCATTGATTATCATCATTCCAAGTTTCCATGATGCCTATTATATCTATATCCTCATTTAATACCAGGCACTGAAGTTCACCCATCTTAGTATTTAGACTTCTTGCATTTATATAAAAGACACTTATAAAATGTGTCACTATTTAGTTGTCTGCCTTCACATGATGTAATTGAACAGGACTTTTTCATTTGACTGTTTCTCTTCAGCTCCTACATATAATTTATCAATTTCTATCCTCTCCTCTTGATTAAGATATAGAGAATCTCCTTTAATAAATCCTCCTCTAAGGGATGTCTCTGTCCAAACTATGTGCTCCTCCACACGTCAGCTTTCCCCCAGCCTTTAGTTTAAAAACTCCTCTATGACCTTTTTAATTTTACATGCCCGCAATCTGGTTCCACTTTGGTTTACGTGGAGCTCATCTTTCCTATACATGCTGCTCATTTCCAAAAAGGTTCCACAGTTCCTACCTGTCTGCCTGTCTAACTGGCCCTGTGCAAGGAACTAGAAGCATTTCAGTGAATGCTACCATCGAGGCCCTAGACTTTAATCTCTTTCCTAGAAGCCTAAATTTGTCCTCCAAGACCTAGGTCACTGGTACCAGTATGTACCACGACCACTGGCTCCTCCCCAGCACTGCATATTATTCTATCTAGATGTCTCAGTAAGTCCTCAACCGTCACACCTGGCAGCACTTCATCATGCAGTTCTCCTGGCCATCACAAACCCAACTATCTATACTTCTAACAACCGAATCCCCCATTATTACTACCTGTCTCTTTGTAATAACTGGGGTACCCTCCCTCCGAGGAGTATCCTCAGTGCAAAAGGATACCATGACATCATCTGGAAGAAGGGTCCCAACGATAGGATCACTTCCCTCCACTCCAATTGGATGTTCTCCTTCCCTGAGACTTTCATCCTCCTCAACAGCACAGAGGCTGTCAGACCATGGGTGGGGGTGGGATCACTCAACTGTATCCCAGAAAGTTTCTTCTGTGTTCCTCTCAGTCTCCCTTAGTTCCTCCAGTTTAGCCACTCTGGTCTCAAGAGTCCACACTCTGTCTGCTTGCAACAAATGCACACAAATGCCATCAGCCCACGAGGAAGGTAATCATACATGCTGCATTCAGTGCAATAACCTGGATACTCCCCGCTCTTCTGCTGGACATCTGCCTGCTTTATTTTTACTCTCATAGGGTTTTTTCACTTGTCTGTCTGTTTTTATGTGATTTTTTTTGTTTATTTTGTTTTTCTTTTTTGGGGGTGTTTATTGGTCCAAATTTAGAGAATGTTTATTAGGTGTATCTGGCTCTCATGCTCCATCTGACAAACACCCCCGTTTGCTCCTCCTGTTCACTAGCTTCTCTGGTTGCCTATGAGCTGGCTTTTTAAACACATTCTCCTTGAGTTAGCCCCACCTGCTTGTTCAGCGATCCTAAAGAGATTAGGGATCAAAGAATGGCAGACTAGTGCCTTGTTAGGCAGCGCAGCCTTGCCCGGCAGCACAGCCCTGCCCGGCAGGCCGCTGTGTTCAGAGTACAGCCCCCCCAAAGAGGCACAGGGCAAGCAATCACACAACAGACAAATTAACAGACAACAATCTCTAATGTATACAGAGTCCACATTTGTCAGTTGCCAGAGTGTTATTCCTAAAGCAGCTGTTTTGCCTTATTCTTAGAAAAGGAAATATGTTTTGGTATTTGTTGGCAAACACTGACTTTCTAATGGAGGTCACGGTCTTCCTGCCCTGCTCTACATTGATTTAAAAGGATGTAGCTGATGAAGGCAAAGGCACAAAGTAATGTTTCCACCGACAGTGCTGTCACTACAATGACTTCTGTTTAAGGGTGAAGGTTGACAAGGTGTACAGGCAGCTAATGTGTTGCATCTCTATATGACCCTGAGGTGTATTCCAATTCTGCTACTGGTTGCTAGACTTCTTAACCCAAAATCCTATTTTAAAAAATAGACTGTTCAAGAACATGGCCAGAGCAAGATAACGAATACAAAATCAAAGGGGGAATAGGACAATAATACACACAAACATGAAGCTCCCATTAAAACAGAAGGAAAGAAAACAGAAAAGGTTTTCCTATATGCATGAATATCCCTGATATTCTCATGCTGGAGCATGCTGCAGTGCTACAGAACCATGGAACTTGCAAGAAATTAAACTGTTACATACTCGGCTGCTCTTGCCATCCGAAATAACTCCAGTTGCCTGGGTGTAACACAAATGGCAGCAAAGAATAGGAGTGGAGAAAGAAAGCTTAGAAAAAGGGAGAGTTTTTTCCATGCATTTTAAAATGTCTTAGTTTGCAAAACAAACATATAACAGCACTTATTTGTAACATTCTGCATCTTTACTAGCTTACTGACCTACCTCTCCTGGGTACTTGTAAACCACTCTGAACATTAAGATCACTATGTAAATGCTAAGGATTATTAAAGTATTATATTCCCATTACCAATTGGTAGCATATTTACAACACACTGCTTCCCAGTCAGGAGCACTGAACTCGGTACTTTCTAATTCCCATGGTTCCAATCAGTATTGTCCATTAACAAAATCAAGAGAGGAAAGAGAGTGGTCCAGTGGGAACACCGAACTAAGGGCTCAGGAGACATGGATTTTATTCCCAGCACAGCATGTGAATTAATGTCTCCATTTGTAAATCAGGATAATAGTACTTACCTGTTTGCAATAGTACTTTGAGATCGGCAGATTAATGTAGCACAGGATTAGTGCAGAAATGCTGCTCTGTGCACAAACTATACTCGGCAGACTCTTTTCTTAGCTTCAATCATTATAATGAAATATACTGTTCCAAAACACAGGACTTCTATAGCACTTTATACATCCAGAACACAGTTCAAACACTTCTCCCTTATACACCTAAGCAAATATCTCCATTTGGCAACTAGTGAAACTGAGGCAAAGCACAGTGCAGAAACTTGACCAAAGCTACACAACAAGTTAGTAGCAGGGCAAGGATTAGAACTCAGGACTTCCTGACTTCCAGTTGGGTGCTCTGTCCTCTAAACCACACTGTTAATCAAGGCCAGAATTTGATGTAGTTAAGGTAAGCGGTACATAACTTGACTACTGTACAGATCTCTTCCAGTAAAGTTTGAATTACAAACAGCATGCAGATCTAAACAAAATCAAGGCTAATATTTATAGAAATTAGTGTTAATTGTGCTTTAAAGAGAGTCTGGAAAGTTGATTTGACAGTTCCATGTTTAATGACTATTATTTCCATATCATGTGCACTCAGGTAACGAAGATTCCCCCCTGCTCCTCACTGCCAGCCTTGTAAACTCTGGCTGGGATCCGAGGGCTGGTCCACACACAAACTTGCAAAGAAAAACATGAATTAAAACAGTTAGTTATGTAGGTACAAGTTTCTGTGCAGACATGTCCGATTACAAACAGTAATATTCGCTTTAGCTAAAACAATGCAACAAATCAACCTTTAAATAACTGAACTTTAGCTATTTGAAAATCAGTATCCACTCACAACTTCCACCCAAATAACGGAAGCCACTTTTTATCATCATATTATTGTGTTATCTGGGTACAAGTTTGCATGCACACCAGCCATTAGAGTTAAACTGGCTCTTTCCCTCTTCTCCATCAGTTATAAAGATTCTGTGGGCCAAATTAGCCCCTCACATCATCCGAGCAAGCCCAGGTCCTTCAGATCATGCCCTCTAGGAGACCCATTGAAAGCAATGGGTTTGCACAGGTGTGACTAACTGAGGCTTCAAATCCAGCTCACTCCTGCTTATGCTCTACAAAAATTAGCAAAAACAGAAAAACCTATGAACACTAGGTTGTTTCACTAAACTGAGCAGATAGGACTGACTGAATATGCACTGGGAGCAAACGCGGTGAATTAGAAGATATTTTTACTGAGTCTGCATGTAAAGAACCATAAATTAAATAAGTGAATAGTTAAGCAAATAAAGTTAAATACTAGAAGCTTGATATCCAATTAACTATAAACCTCAACCAGGTTCAAAGTGCAGAGTGCTAGCAGACCTGCATCCAGAAGTCAAACATTATCTCAGTCACTAGCAACACCTGTGACAAAACGGCCACTGAAACACCAGTACTTGACGGACCAAGCCAGAGTGAGAATTTCAGCACAGACATGCCTATCTGTGTCAGAAGCCTGCTAACCCAACCTGGCTAAAAGTGTATGTGACCCTAATCCAATGCCTGGTAAGGGCAACTGGAAGCCATTGTTGTCTGACATTTCTCGGACAGCAGCAAAAGTCTCTCTAAACAGAAGAGGCCTAATGAATACATTTTACTGACATCTGAGCCTATTTCTGAGGAAAGAAAAGGACAGAGTGAATAAATGTGAGAAGAACAAGCCTGGGAGGGCAGAGAGAATGGGAGCAGATAGCAAATGAGATCTAGCCAGGGAAATAAACTGAAGGAAGAGGAATAGAAGAGAGGCGAAAGTGAAGAACGAGAGAGGAGATGCAGAAAATAGAAGTCAAGAGGAGGAGAAGAGGAGGGCAGAGATACAAGCAATAGAGAAGAGCAAGCAAATGGTAGGCGCACACCAATTTATTTTTCTTTATAAAGGAGTATGGTCTGCAGATACAGGGTAGAACACATAATAAAGTGTTCCCTTCCTTATTAATTTGGAAGCCAGATCACCATATCCTACATATAGTCTTGGTAACTGGGAATGAAATCCAGAAGCCCTAAACTCCGGTATCACACTCTGTCCAATAGCCCATAGCTGCCCCATGGCTACTGAGTAACCATTAGCTGCTAGATAAAAGGAGAGGTTCAATTTGTCACAGGCAAATAGCAGGCGAACTGTAATGGCTGAAGCAATCAAGGTGCGGACATTTGCAGATGGAATAGTTATTAGAATTATAGCCCATTTGTGAACCAGGGACTGTACAGCCGCGCTGTACTCAGACCTGCTGCTGCTAGTCCCATTTAAGATACAATATACTTGCATTTATTAATAAATTAATCCATACACACTATCCCAAAGACCTTGTGGGAAACAGTATGAACAAAATTACCATCATCAGAAAGCAACATGCAAGTTAAAACAAAAAACAGAGGCCCAGCAAACAACCCCAAGTCCCACCCAGAGACAGACTATAAACAAAGAACACTCCCAAAACTAGACACAAACGACCTCCTTTCGTATGAGGACAATGATTTACTCTGACCTATGTGGAAGGAAATTCCAGGCCATTACAGGAAAAGAGGCTTGAAAATGTCTGACATTGTCAGCAGATGTAGGGGTTGGAGGCACAATAGCCTCATCAGAGGAAGAGGAAGAAAAATGTACTGTTGGAGGAGCTTCCTCCTCCTGCTCTTCCTCCTCAGTCGGTACTGGCAGAGTTTCCATCTCTGGAGAGCTAGAGACCAATGGAGAAGGAAGAGGTGTAGGTATCCGGCTTTGCTCCATAGGGGGTTTCCCAAATTGTGCCCTGTACATGGCCCAAGGGTCCCAATATGAACAATGTAGAGGAGGCGGAACATGTGGTTGCATCCATGGTGGTCCATGCCAAGACTGTGCATATTGAGGAGGAGTTGGTGGGAATCTGTCTGGCAGACGAGGGAGCGATGGAGCCTTCCTTCTCCTCCTCATCGCTGGGGAAGGGAGGTGCTGTCCTCGGGGCAGAAAGGGAGGAGTGTCATGAGTCTGGAGATGAGGGTGGAAGTGTGGGGAGGTCACATCAAAGGAGAAGCAACTCAGAAGTGTCTGATACCAGCAGGTCTTTAGAGTATTTAAACTCTTGTGGAGGAGGAAAAAGCACCATCGGTGCCGATGTATGACTTGGTGCCAAAGGAAGGATCTATTCCCCTAAGGTGTCAGTAAATGGAGCCAGAGACTTGGCCGGTGCTGACAGTTTTGATGGTGCCGATGGCTCCGAGTGTATCAAAATGGACATCGGTGCCAGCACTTTTGCCGGTGCCATAGCTCCTGCAGTTGGCTTGTCTTGATCTCCAGACATGAGACACGGTGCCGAGGGCTGGCCATTTAGGGTCTTCAGACATTTTCTTCTTTCAGGTACAGGAGGTACTCAGGCAGGCCCTGAAGCTATGTCCCTTGTTAGATGCTGTTGAGGCAACTGACCTCGCAGGGGCCGGTTCTGGTGGGCTGTGCCTCAAAGTGTAAGGATGAAGCCCGTTTCTCCTCGTCCGAGTGAGAAAGGGACGAGGGGAGTGAGGATCAGCAAACAACCTGGCAGAACGTGAGGGCCTCACGGGGAGGGTCTGGGTCTGGGTCTGATGCAGGCCACAGTGGTTTCTCCATGAGGAGAAATTTTAAGTGAATGTCCTGGTCTTTTCTGGCTCTGGCCATCAGACCAGGGCAGCAAGAACATTTTTGTGGAACGTGTCCTGCTCTCAGACAATGACTACACTGTGGGTGGCTGTCCGTTACCAGGAAGGCAGCCGCGCAGGAGACAACTCTTAAACATGGGGGATCCAAGCATAAGGGAGAGGGGGAAAAGCTTCCCGGGTGGGAAGCGGTGGGAAAATGAAACCTAAACTATGAAATAACCGACGATAAAGTAAAAAACAAAACAAATTAGAATAGAAGTAAAGAGAAGAATACTAACAACACTACAGCTAACAGGTAAGGCACTAACTACTGAGGGGACAGGAGACGCGGGGTCTGCTGCAAGTTCCGTCCAAGACCAAAGGCAGTAAAGAAGGAACTGGGGGCAGTCGGACAGCACAGCGCCATATTTACATCCTGCATGCAGCGTGAGATGGGCGAGGTGCACATGTGCAATCAGATTGGCATTGCTGATGAAAATCTCCAATCCAAGGAACAGGGGTGCTGCCACACCTACAGTGGAGCACCCATAGGGACACCACTCAAAGAAATGTCAATAAGCATTTCCTATTGAAAGTGCTTATGGTAATAAGGGAAGAGATTTTTGAAACTTCTTTCCCTTTCCATTGTGACTGTAAATTCAATGATACAGCTATCTATTTTTTATCAGCAGCTGCTGCGGCCTCAGGGTTGCCCCTTCCACGCCCACAAAACAGATGACTGATGAGAAGGAGAAAGAAGAGGACAAAGGAGGACATGTTCAGTGAGATCCTGCAGGCCATTGCTGCATCAGACCGTGAACATAGGCCCTAGAGGGCTAATATGACCAACAGCACGGAGAAGGAAAGAGCAGACAGAAGAAAGGCCCCAGGACATAATGTGTCTTCTCAAAGAGTAAACTCAAATGCTGTAGAACCTGGTTGGCTTCAAGGTCCAAAAATCCTGGACTCTCCACCTCTGGGGGTCCTTGAAGAACTCCATGGTCACTACTCCCTACCCCACTCCCAACATACCACGTAGCATCACAGGCCACATCCTTACCCCTACCATTCCACACCAGCAGAAAGCTAGGAAAACCACAGCTTCATATATACTGACCTGTGAGAACCACAGCTGGTGTATGTGCAGCCACAACAGACTACATTTGTGGACTGAAATGATTGCCACCGTTCCAATTTTAAACTTCTACTCCATTAATGTATGTTAACAGTTTGTATTGCATTGCCTGTGTATTTTTACACACTGTTTTTTGCACCATTTTTGCCACTCGATACATTTCTATTTTTGGAGACTAAAATGACTTCTTAGTTCAGAGTACACATTGCAGAATGCACAGAGGTACTCAAAGCACACAGTGCCAGTAAATGTACAGCAAGCACCTCATAATTCAGAACTTCAGGAAAACACCTAGTTCAGTGTACAGCAAGCATTACCCAATTCCCAGCAGCACCCAAAGCTCCAGGCCCAAAGAACAGTCCAGCAGAGAACACTACTGTTCTCACTCATTAAAGTGCTCTTTTAAAGCACTCCTCAAAATGAATAGCTCCATGATGAGCTCTTGTAATGGCCTTCTTCCTGGCTGTTCAAAATCAGCAGATGGCCAGTCCACCTCTACCCTCCATCCTGGCAGCAGCTTTTCCCCCTTTCCCTCACAGGCACTGCGCAGGATACAGCAGGCAGCTATAACCATTGGGATATTTTTCCCACTGAGCTCCAATCAAGTGCGTAAACACCACCAGCATCCTTTTAATCTACCAAAAGCATATTCAACAGTCATTCTGCATCTGCTGAGCTGGCAGGTGGATCTTTCCTTGGTGCTGTTGTGGTAACCAGTGTATGGCGCCATGAGGCAGGGGAGAAAGGGAGAGGCTGGGACCCCCAGAATAGCTATTGGCATTTCAATGTCACCAATGGTAATCCACCAGTTGGGAAAGAATGTCCCTGCTTGCAGCTATCTGAAAAGACCTGTGTTCTTAAAGATGTGAGCATCAGCCCACATCAATATCAGTAAAGCGTCCCCAGTGATCCACCAGCTTGTGCATAACCACAGACAAGTAGCCCTTTCTATTTAAGTGCTCTGTGGCAAGGTGGGCTAGTGTCAGAATAGGTATATGCATGCTTTATCACCCCACCTCAGTGCAGGAACCCCACGGATACAAATTGTGCACTATGTCTCACACACTGCCAAGAGTCAGTCCTGCAGAGCAGATGATAAATGACCCTATACACTTGCATGACAACAGCCCCCACTGTAGATTTTCCAACTCCTAAAATGATTTCACACTGACCAATACCAATCCAGTGTTGCAAGCTTCTAGAGTGCAATCACCACTCACTTCTCTGCTGTCAATGGCCTGGAGATCTGGGGTGAGCTCAGCACAAGAGCCAGGAATGCAGTCTTTCACATCTGAAAGTTATACAGCCACTCCTTGTTACCCGAAAGCTGAATTACAATACCCTAACCAGTGCCCCACAAATGCCATCAACAGCCTTGAATTGGTTTTCACTATGTCCCTTATCAAACTGTCCTTGAAGAAACTATCATGTCCCCCACTGTTGAGGTATTTCCTCCAGGTCTGCAAATACAGGAGAATTGTGAGTCCTGTATTTGCAACATTCATATTTGTAGTGCAGATTTCTGCAGGGTCCATGCTTCTGTCACAGATAATAGATACCAAAAAGTGCCTTGTGAGTCATTTCTATCCCACAACACTGAAAATTTCCCAAAAGGCATTACGCTGGACCATGGCGCACTGCGCTACTATCTGTGGTGCCCTAAATTTTCCATTGACGCAAGCATTCCCAGTGATTACAAGCAACCAAGTATGCATGGGCAATATGCAAACTTCGGCAGCTGTGCACCGATGTAACTTTTATCAACCAAATTTTGTAATGTAGACATGGCCCCAGATTCTCTCAAACTCTGCTTTTGTTTTTACTAACACCTACTTAACTTCAGAGTCTGACATTTTGGATGAAAAAGACTGTGTCAAAGATTCAGCATATCCACTGCTCCTATTCAGATGCTAAAGCTAAGCATATATATGTGTGACATCCAGTAGGTCCTTCAACATAATCCAGAAAGACCAAAGTTGACATTCTTGATATTTTGAAGGTTAATAAATGCAGAACTAAATTTAAAACCCTTTGAAGTCAGTTTTATACATCATAAGGCAACAAATATTTGAGCTGCAAAAAGAGCAACAAGCTCAGCTTTTGAAAAACAATCTCTTGCAGGTCACCTTTGAAATATGGCTTCTATTTAAATTTTATGTAAAAGGTTAGAAACTTTCTAAAATGTAACGCCTTGTCTTTAATAGAAATGGAGGGAGGTAAAAGATGTAAAGTTACAGTTTAAAAACATCCAAGCAGCACATAAGATTAGCCTTAATTGATATAATAGCAAAATACATCAATTCTATAATAGAGAGATTAAATAAATCAGCTACCATGTCTGCTTTAATTAAACACCAACATTATGTGTCTGAGTTATCACATTATTTTGGAGTCATAAGCATCAACACAAATTAAGTTTCAAATAAACCTCCAATTAAGGACTAAGCAATGCTGAGAGTCTGGTCCCTTGAAAGCTAAAGCACTCCTCTCACTAACACATTTTCTAAAATACATCCAACTTCCCACAATTAGTTGAGCACAACATATGCTTGTTCTATGTCTCAATTATGTAACTACACAGGGGAGACCCTTCCCTACATTTTCATACTGCCAAGCGCAGATCAGAGTGCAGGATCACCAGAGACCCTGAAGAATCTAGCGGAATATGAAGATTTAATGAAGTGCTGCATATCATTTCATTACTATTTACACATTTGTTGAAGTAGCTGGGTTGCATTCCACACTGTTGGACTGCTACCATTTATTGCTGTGCGCTTGTTACACTCAAGCTGCTAAATCACTCAATCTGTCTTACTGTTTATCCCAGTACTCTGTGCGGAGTGAATGTAGACAATGTCTAATCAAGTTTAACCAGCACAGAACTTCCACTGTACTTGATGGTGCTCATTAAGTACTTCCCTTTAGAAGGCAAACAGAGCTTTGCAGATTCTGTTCCATTATCCCCCAGCCTTTAAAAAAAAGGGGAGATGGTGGGGGGGGAATGATATGTACGTTCTCGATAAAGGGACATAGGTAGGTTCTGCTCACAAATACTACTGCTTCCTGAAACAGCCACCATGACAAGCTCTCAGGAGGCAGAATTTCAAGTGCAGCCATGCATCTGAAGGGGAAAATGGATTTAAAACCCTTTTGACACAGGGCTTCTCTCCACAGCAAGGCTGTGAATCTATAGCACAGTTTGCCATGCAGTAACATCCTGTATGGATGCTGCTACAGTGCATTGCACTCTGGCACTTTCAGTATGCTGTGGCAGTGTCCACATGGGACATTGTCGCGCAGCAAGCTGGGAGTAGGGGGGAAACTGTAGATTCACACTCTGGCTTGTAGCACAATAACTTGCCATGTAGACAAACCCTAACTTCTCTTTTTCTCTCTCTCCCTCCTCTCCCCCAGCAGGTAAGGAGGGCTTTGTTTTCATTGCAAGCATCAGCTCCTTTCTCCCCGCAGTTCAGTTTTTAAACACTGTAAAACAAGGCCCAAGACCCAAGCTGACCTGTAAGGAGGAAAGGGTGAAGCTGGCAAAGGAGATGAGAGATGGAAGAAGGGAAATGGTGGGGGAAGGGGAGGTGATGTGCTTCAGGGGATGGGGGTGGGACAGGGGCATGAGTATCTGCCTTTTCCTCCCTCAATAATTAACTGGGGTGTCAAATGGCAACAAGTAAATCCTTTGAGAGTGGGTTGGGGGGGTTATTTCATTTAATTTTCATATAAAATTTGAACCTAGTTTCAGTACACCAACATTAGGGCCCCTCCTACTAACTGGACCTGAAGTCTAAAACCAGGAAAAGTTATTGCCAGATTAGCAGGCACTTCCCTTAAATTATTACAAACTAATGCAACTCCCCTAATATCTGTGCACAAACAGAAATTAGCAGAAGAGCACTGGTTAATTTTCTCCATGACAACAGGATGCCAGTTGTGTTCATAGCATAGCACTAACATCAAACAGAGCTGCCATCTGTCTTTTCAATTACAGGACTACCCATTCGATTACCAAGGCATAGAGGATTTTATTTGGCTTACAGATGCAATCATAAATAAACCCACTTGTTTGTTTTATACATTTCATTCCTTCTGGAGAACACAATTTTGGAATACAGTAGATCGTTATATATTACAGTCTGTTAGCCTTTATATACAAAAACTGTGATGACAAATATAAGAACATGAGAACAGTCATACTGGGTCAGACCAAAGGTCCATCTAGCCCAGCATCCTGTATTCCAACAGTGGCCAATGCCAGGCACCCCAGAGGGAATGAACAGAACAGGGAATCATCAAGTGATCCATCCTCTGTTGCCCATCCCCAGCTTCTGGCAAACAGAGGCTAGGGACACCATCCCTGCCCATCCTGACTAATAGCCATTGATGGACCTATCCTCCATGGATTTATCTAGTTTTTTGTTTTTTTTTTTAACCCTGTTATAGTCTTGGTCTTCACAACATCAATTCTATAATTGTAGAACTGCTACTCTCAGTGAAATTTGGTAGCCTTGTATTTTGGTTTTCAATCTTAACAGACTTCCAGGGCAAAATTCATTACTCCAAGAACTATGCTTTTAGCTTCCATGCATAGCTTTAGTGGTAATTTCATTCTCAGTTTAAATCATATTACATTTAAGAAAAATTACATTCCATTGCTATAGTAAAAACTCAAACTCATTGTTACCTTCATTGCTGATACCAAAAACACATTAATACTAAAGACTGACATGTCATCTGAAAATCGAACTGTCCCAGCAGAAAGAACCAAGAGAGGCAGTTGTGACTAACTCTTGGCAAATTATTAACTCAAAGTGAATTAGTCATAAATTTAACCTTTTTTTTCTATTCATGATCTATCCATGAACAGGTCATGATTTTTACCACTTTGCTATTTACAGAATAGTTTGCAAGAACAAGTTGTAGCCTATAGTTTGTTTACAGACTGGTCACTATGGGCATTTGCTTTTCAGGCCATTTGATTGGTCATCTAGAGTCATCTTATACTGTGTTGATTCTCCCTTCCCCTGACTGTATATCCAAAGGTTTAGAGCCAGCAGGAATTGCTTTTTTCTGTTTGCAAATCATCCATTAATTGGAAGAATTTTAATCTATTGTGCAAACAATAAGCTTTTCAAAATGGTCAACGTGTTTCCAGTCTGGATACTAAAGAATATTCATTCAGACAAGTATTTCTGCTGTTTTGGCTTTCCACAGACATCCTTCTGAAAAGCTCACTCACCTAAATATTCACAAATAAGACAACAGAAGGGGTCATAATGTGAATCTGGCAGTTTTATTCACAAAAAGAGTTGTTAACTGAATTTGTCCAAATCTACTCATAGTCATACTGCTGAATTCCCTCTTGTTTGAGAGCCAATTATCTCACAAAAGAGTCACCTGTTCACTTACTTTTATTTACAATAAGTCACTTATATCTGAGACAGACCAAGAAATCAAGATTCTCCCCGGTGTTAATGATGCCAAAGACACTGATTCCATAGCATATGTATATTTTCTCTGTTATCTAAAGCTGACAGAAAATGTTCAGATGGACAATTATTCCACCAGAAAACACTGATTCAAGAGATCTGAAACATTCCACGGAAACCTCAATTTAGCTTAAACTTCCAACGGAAACCAGGATGGTTAGAATCCTCAGTTTCCCCGCAGTCGGCTTGGCGGATTCCCCAGATCAGCAGCCTGGGATCTCAGGGAGCTCTTTTGTTTTGGAAACACTCAAATGTTCCCAGTGCAAGAATGTTTTGGTATTTTCAAAACAAAATATTGCCAAATTTAAGTTTTTGCCGCTTCTTGGGATTAAAAATTTTCCAAAAACTTGAAGTTTTTCACAGGACAAAAGTTCTGCTTTCCAAGCTGCTCTACTTGTATCCCTGATTTAGGACCTTGGCAGGTTCAGAAGCACAGCTATGACCAAGTGATTCAGAGCTCTTTAAAAGCCTTGAAGCTTCATTGAACTTTTTTTTAAATAGACTTTTGGGGTACTGTATATACCCCAGATGGGTTTGTAAGAGCAAAATAAAGTGTACAAAGCTTTTAAACTGATAGAATAAATCGGGAGTGTCAGCAGTGATGTGGCGGGTCTGGCCTCCCTTGCAACTCAGTAGCAAGTGAGATGCCAGCAAATCCATCCATGTACAATTTTTCAGTACAGTATTTAATGCTTTCATGATGTCCAGCTTGCTGAGCTGCACTCTTAAAAGTCAATGCAAAGGTGTAGAATAAACCTGTTACTAGTTTTTAACTAGTCACCTTACACACGCAAACTTTTACAAGCACGCATTTTGGTAGCAGAACTCTGAATCAGTGTTCCGCCTTTACTCAGATGCTAAGAGCCAGGTCCAGAGTTCTGTGTATGCTCTACAACTGCTCATAACGTCACAGCTACCTAGCCCACTGCTCTCTGCAGTATCTTTGGTGGCTGTAAGGTAAACAATTTAAGAACATAAGAACAGCCAGATTGGGTCAGACCAAAGTATCCAGCCCAGTGTCCTGTCTGCCAACAGTGGCCAATGCCAGGTGCCCCAGAGGGAGTGAACCTAACATGTAATGATCAAGTGATCTCTCTCCTGCCATCCAACTTTTGCTTATTAAACTCAGAACTTTGATGTGTTTGCCATATAAGTGAACGACCAACAGATTTTTAAACAATTGTATTAAAACAATTTCAGTAATTTAAATCTACGCAGGCTAAACTGTCAAGTATTAGAGATACCAAACAAATGTTAAGAGATTTTCTACGGAGCTTTGTCTTTCCTCTTTAAGAACTCAACAAGTCAGGCAGGTGCAAAGTGGTGAGTGGACTTACCAGCTCTCTTTCAATACCAAAAAAGCTGATAGAGCCCACAGAAAAGTCATAACACATATTAAAAATTCCACCACCACCAAAGAAGCCTTATCATCATCAAGGTTACTTATCTGAATAACCTCATGGTTTATTTTGTTATTGTAATTGTCTTTCTACCCCACACTTCCTCCTACTGCTTAATAAACTAATACATGTGTCTTGCCTTAAGGTAGATAAAACACTCTTTTGGATAGGAGGCATCTTCCTAAGTGTTTTTACAGGGCCTACTGGGGTCTGTGGACACTAGTCATCCATGTAAATAAGGCATCCCTCTGCAGCTTTAGAGAAAGAGAGAGAGAGACAGCAAGCGCATGCACGCGTGTGCTAAGATTTTGAAAGAGCTCTGAGCTTCCTAGCATGCCCCTATAGTCAGTCTTTCTGCAACAACGATGCCATCTTCCAGCCACTGTAGCGCATTACATTATTTCCCAGTGTACTATTTGCTTTTATGATTTCGTTATAAATAAAATCAGCAAGTTGTGGCCTACGTAGCAGTGTTTGGATACAGTTTAACCCTTTGAGTCTGGTAAGATTTATTTTCTGTTTAGAAAGAACATTAACAAGTGAGATTACTGGTAAGTATCTGTGCTCTTCAAGAGTGTCACTTCTGCATATTGTTTGCAGTGTAGTTGTAGCCATGATGGTCCAAAGATGAGAGAGGCAAGGTGGGTGAGGTAGTATGTTTTGTTGGTGCGAGACAAGCTTTTGAGCTACACAGATCTCTTCTTCAGCATTCCAAACTGTATGAAACAGATACTGTCTTTGGATTAACTGATACCTCCAGGTGAATTAATACCTGCCATATCATAAAAAAGGGTATAAAAGATAAAAGGGGAAATACAGACAGGATAGTAACCCATATAAAATGGAAGCTGAGAGGGCTTGAGAATGGAAGAGGTGAGGTCACTAACCAAATCACATTTTCCATTTTGGCTACAGTTTATAAGGATTAGCTATTTGGCCTGTATCTCACTGAGTCCCTAGTCTATAGAAATGGTTATAAGGAATGCTGTTTGCACAGAGGTATGGTACAGGTGACAGTCCGACCAATAGCAGGTCAGAGGGCCCCAAGAGATTCATGAAACAAAAACTCTAACACCAAAGCAAGAGACACACCTGCACTGGAGTGAATGCTCCCAGAGCAGCTTAATGAATACAGTTACCCTGTAGCACTCATAACGCCATCAATCACATTGCTAAGAAATCCAGTTTCCTTTGGATCTGCCATCAAGACAAAGCAATTATCTCAAGCAACCTTAGCATTACATAGAGTAACCTTCCCAAAAATTAAGTTGTTATAAAATGAGTGAGGACAGTTACCCTGAGTATGAGAGGGTGGAAGCTGAAATCAAATCCAAGCAGTATGGATGGCAGCATCAGTTCTGGGTCCTGTTCTGTTCAGTATCTTCATCAGTGATTTATATAATGGCATATAGAGTACACTTATAAAGTTTGTGGATGATACCAAACTGGGAAGGATTGCAAGTGCTTTGGAGGATAGGATTAAAATTCAGAATGATCTGGACAAACTGGAAAAATGGTCTGAAATAAATAGAATGAAATTCAATAAGGAAAATGCAAAGTACTCCATTTAGGATGGAACAATCAGTTGCACACGTACAAACTGGGCAATGACTGCCTAGGAAGGAGCACTGCGGAAAAGGATCTGGGGCTCATAGTGGACCACAAGCTAAATATGAGTCAGTGTAACACTGTTGAAAAAAAAAAAAAAAAAACCCACCACATTCTGGGATGTATTAGCAGGAGCGTTGTGAGCAAGACAGGAGAAGTAATTCTTCCACTGTGGTCTGTGCTGATTAGGCCCCAACTGGAGCAGCGTGTCCAGTTCTGGGCACCACATTTCAGAAAAGCTGGGGAGAGTCCAGAGAAGAGAAACAAAAATGATTAAAGACTTAGAGAACATGAGCTATGAGGGAAGATTGGAAAAAAAACTGAGTTTGCTTAGTCTGGAGAAGAGAAGACTGAGGGGACATAAGTTTTCAAGTGTATAAAAGGTTGTTACATGGAGGAGGGAGAAAAATTGTTCTTCTTAACCTCTGAGGCTAGGACAAGAAGCAATGGACTTAAATTGCAGTAAGGGAGATTTAGGTTGGACATTAGGAAAAACTTCCTAACTGTCATGGTGGTTAAGCACTGGAATAAAATTGCCTAGGAAGGTTGTGGAATCTCCATCATTGGAGGTTTTTAAGAGCAGGTTAGACAAACACCTGTCAGGAACCATCTAGATAATACTTAGTCCTGCCATGAGTGCAGTGGACTGGACTAGATGACCTCTCAAGGTCCCTTCCAGTTCTATGATTAGAAGCATGAGGCTTACTTGGTCAAAAGTTACTGATTTTCAGTAGGTTCCACTAGACTTCTGAATTAAGTTCTTATCAAATGTTTCAGCAGTCTGAACCCTGAGAAGACTCAGGCTGAAATCTACACTCTTACCCCTGCCTGAGGGCAAACATCCAGTGAACAGGTGAACAGAGCTATCACCAGAGCAAAACTGCTGGAAGACAAAACTGCTAGCAGCCAGTTAGGGTTAGTGATAACATCTTAGCTCCATCACTTGCCCGAAGACAGATCTCCTGAACCAATGGACTCAGATGGAAAACAGAGGAAAAACAGAGGAATTCCTGATTCCAGTCCAAGAAAGAGGAATCTACCAACAACAATGAGTCTTGTCTGACTGCAGCGAAACTGTAGATAGTGGCTGATGCCCTTGATAACAACAAGTAGTAGTCAGGATTTACTCCCCTTGCTTAACAAATAATCTGAATCTTAGATCTCAGTCCACACTCAGATTCCGAGATCAGAAAGGATGACTGATCATCTAGTCTGGCTCCTGTATAACACAGGCCACAGAACTTCCCCAAAATAACCACATCTGTGGTGGTATACAAGAACTCTGTCCAAAGAATCTGTCTGGACACTTTTTCCCCAGCAGATGGGTATTTGGTCTTGATCACAAGGAGAAAGTTTTGTATGTTACACAAACAGCTCTCTCAACTCAAAACCCTGCTGTGTAGCTTTCACCTCTGACAGAGTACACAAATCTTGAAAAGGCTGGAGAGTAAGGTGAACATCCCAGATCACCATGTGGAAATAGCACTATAGATAAGGGAATTCCCTGATTAGCACGTGTTACCCACAGCATGTAATTCTCCTGGACCTCCAGTGCTGGATGCTCAGCACTGAACTGCAGAGCATAAGAACGGCCAGACTGGGTCAGACCAAAGGTCCATCTAGCCCAGTATCTTGTCTGCCAACAGTGCCAATGCCAGGTGCCCCAGAGGGAATTAAAAGAACAGGTAATTACCAAGTGATCCATCCTGTCGCCCATTCCCAGCTTCTGGCAAACAGGGACACCATCCCTGCCCATCCTGACTAATAGCTATTGATGGACCTATCCTCCATGAACTTATCTAGTTCTTTTTTGAACCTTGTTATAGTCTTGGCCTTCACAACATCCTCTGGCAAAGAGTTCCACATGCTGATTAGCATAGAATTGATGGTGCCAGAAAATCAAGGGTGCTGGACCGTCAGCACTGGAATCAGCCAACACTGACAATTCAGTGAACCCTGTGGGCACTTGAGTAAGGTGTCACACCTTTAAGTGGCACATCAGAGAATCAACAGCACTGGCCTGGGACCCTGATCTGGGCAAACCTATGAGCCTGGGTATTGCTGATGCTGGGAACCAAATCACTCTGACAAGGTACAGAGCCACTTCAGCTAGCGACTCAGTCACCGGTGCTTATCATTGCACCCAATGGAAACAGGGATGGTAACGCAGTATACACTGTGCAAAAAACCATTTCAGGCAAGTGACCTGCACATCAATTGTGCCAGAACCTTGAGCACTAGACTGTTGACCTGGATGGATCTGGGGACCTAACACCACTTATCCTGGTGCTGGACCACTTCAAGGAGGTAGTACACCATTCAATGGGGCCAAAACTTTAGCACCAGACTCAGGGAACCCAGATGGCTGTGAAGACAATGTTGTGCATAATGGCCACCAGACCATTTCATCAAGTGATTCACTAGAGACTCATGGAGCTGCATCCAAGGCACTAGACCAGGTCAACCTGGATGGTTCCAAGAACCTTCATGCTGCTTATAGTGGATAAAAAACCACTCCTGGTTCACTGTAGTGGACTGCACTAGAACCACCACACCAGATTAGGTTGACGATAGGGATGTAGAGACCTCAGTGCGACATCAACAGCAATGGGACCTTGGCACCAGATTAGGTCAATCTAGCGGGATCTCAGGACTGCGTTGATAGTATCTGGAACCTCAACGTCATATTAGGTGATCCTAGAACAGGGGTGGGCAAACTTTTTGGCCTGAGAGCCACATCGGGGTTCCAAAACTGTTTGGGGGTGCCAGGTAGGGAAGGCTGTGCCTCCCCAAACCCTAACCCTATCCACCCCCTCTTGCAATGTGCTCCTCCGGAGTCCTCCACCCACGTTCACCGCGCTCCCGCCGCCTGCTCCCCTGAGGCTGCAGGTGATCCTCCCTCCCTGCTCTCCCTGCCCCCATAGTGCAGCTCCCTCCCGCGCTGGTGGCACGGCGTGCTGAGGCTGTGGGGGAAGTGGGACAGCAGGGGAGGTGGGGGGACTAGTCTCCCTGGCTGGGAGCTCAGGGGCCGGGCAGGACGGGCCACATCCGGCCAGTGGGACCAAGGGCCGTAGTTTGCCCACCTCCGTCCTAGAAGGTCCAGGGACTTTGGTGCTCTATAATCTGTGCCAGAACCTTAACTGGCTGACTGAGCCCAGTGTCAAGACTAGAGACCTGGATCCCGCGTAAGTCAGAGGCACTTAGGCTAACTAATCTCCAAAGTCCATGCTGGACTTACACATTACCAAACTAAATGAATGGGTCTTAAGGAGACCCCCCCTTCAGCATGGTGAGGCAGCCCTCACACACACCCATGCCAGATAGGTACCATTTCTTCTTTGTTCTTTTAAATAGAGAAAGAAATTTGTATCAACCAACAACCTAACACAAAAACACCCCTGAAAAGGCAGAAGAAAAAGAACTAACAAAATGTGCATCAAGGATCTAGTGCGATGTCCAAATTTGTTGCACCTCCAATGGTCAAGAAGGAATTGAGGGACAGTGGGGGGCTGTCATAGGTTTGTTCCCCACTTTGAACTTTAGCGTCCACAAGATGGGGACCTGTATGGACTCCTCTAAACTAAAATCCTAGTTTAGATCTGGTCTTTGCTGCCACCAGCCAGTTTGTTAGTGTCTGGCACACTCCCTGTTCCCCCAAACTTTCCCTGGGGAACACAGATCCAAACTCCTTGAATCTCAACACAGAGGGAAATAACCTATTTCCCCCACCTCCTTCCCCCCTCCCCTCCCCTAGTCCTTAGGAGAGAGACCTTGATTCAAACTTATTGAATCAGACAAAGAGGGATTCACTTTTCCCCCCTCCCCTTCCCCTGAAAATCCAATCAAGGGAAGAAATCAATCAAGTTCTAAAAAGAAAAGATTTTATTAAAAGAAAGAAAAGAAAGAAAGTACACTATCACTATAACACCAAGATGGAAAATATACAGGGTCTAGCTATAAACCTGGAGAGGCTTTCCCCCCCCCCCTCCTTTCTCAGAATAATCAAAGTAACAGCAAACAGAAATAAAGATATTTCTTCAGCAAACACGCAAATGTAGAAATTAATTATAAGACTAAACCGCCTTTCTAATACTCACTATATTGAATAAAAGAAAATACCTCAGGAAAACAGAGAGCTTGAAGATATGTCTGGCCTCTCTTAAATCCAAAAAGAGAACAGCAACCCAAACAAAGGACACAGACAAAGACCTCCCTCCACAGAAATTTGAAATTATCTTGTCCCTTGATTGGTCCTCTGGTCAGGTGTTCATCAGGTTACTGAGCTTGTTAACCCTTAACTATCTGTTTATGACAGGGGCCACTCCCCCTTTTATACACTGTGAACCCTGTGTGAGGAGATAGAGGGTGGGGTGAGAGGCACCAATGGCTACTGCTCTCCAGAAGACAGCACAGCTCAATGCCAGGAAGCATCAGTTCCACTAGTGCAAATAAGAGGCGGCCACTCAAAGAAGAACATATTCAGAAGCATTTAAGCAATTTAGAAGCTTAACATTCATTTTCAAAAGTGGCTCAAGACACTTGGGCTCCTAAGTCCCTTGGAAAGCCAATAGGAATTAGGCTACTGAAGCATCTCCTGTCACTTTTGAAGGTGAAACTTGGAAGCTTTTGAAAACGTTGCCCAATATGAAGATAAATATGGTTGTGGGTTGTTTTGTTTGCAAAATGTACTTGCTTTTTCTGAAATGTTTAAAAAAAGATCAACACAATCAAATTCATGTGGGCTGGAACTGAGCCTTGGAGAATTTATCTAAATTTCTATACTCCAGTCATCTGAAGGAAATGATAAAATTATGGCAAAATATTTTGTAACTATGAGCACTGTGTAACATTTATCCAAGTTCCTGCCACCTACAGAGCTATTGGATTTCTCCAAACAGAAGCAGTACCAGAAAAACCATTATCACCAAAAACAACAACAACTGGAAAGTGTGTTTAATAGGGATTTGCTGCTGATTTACTGGGGGTGAAGGGAGAGGAGAAGGAGACAAGGCAGAAAAGAAAGAACGGAGGTGTTCCAAAGGGTGCCAAGATCCATTCCTCTCTCTCTCTCTCCTGGACCTCTCTGCCTGCTCCTCCCACCTGTCATCTTCTGGGAAAAGATTGGGTTGGTTTCTTCTTGCAGTAGCAATGATAATCAAAGGAACTGTTATAATTCCTCATCACCCCAGCCAAGCAGTCAGCCATTCTACCCATCTCTGAAGGGAGCGCACAGCAGAAAACAGGATCTAGGTGGACAGCGGGACTACGCACTAAGTAAACTCAGAACAAGACTGATGGAGAACCAGTCACCCAGAATAGAGGAGGTTTCATCAGGGTCTAACTGCAGGTAGGGGACAGAAGCACAAACATGGAGGGAGAATGCACATTGAAGGGAAGAACAAGAATTCTCAGAATAACTGTCAGAGAGATCTCTGACTCCTGAGAATTAAAGGACAAATTTACCAAACAATCTGGAAGCAATTAGCTTGTCTTGATAAGAACCCTCTTGAGAAACTTCTGTCTATTTTAGATGTATTAACTTCCTGGTTACAGACAATATTTGCAGTTGCTCATTTGCCAGCAGAGAAAATGAAATATGTTTTCTAAAAATGCAAACACTTCTTTCTGTACCAGTTTGCATCGTGACTGACTTGAAGTGGACAGCATGTAAACACTGGTAGAATGACTCGGCAGTGAAATATAATGGAATTTGACATTGCTAGAAGCAATTTTGGGCATGTATAAAGAACAAATCCTTGCCTTCTAAAATGCTAAATGAGTCTGGCATTCAGTGATTCAACAAACTGAGTAATCAAATAAAGATTCCATGCAAGCTAGTGTACTTCAAACAGTGTTTTTCCATAAAATAAAAGTAATTTACTGATTTGCTCTTTCAATTTTAACTCTAGATTACTGGCAAAAGACATTACGGGGGTGCTGCGATTATTTCCACAAACAAGAAAAAAAGAAATTCAGAGTTAAAGTTAAATTAAAAACAAATCCAAACATGCTAAGGTCTGGAAAGGCACATAGTAGGCACCCAAAAACCTTAATTCTCCACTACAGTTATAAAAAAAAAAAAAATTAAAGCACCCTCTAAAAATAGCAGCAAAGAATCCTGTGGCACCTTATAGACTAACAGACGTATTGGAGCATGAGCTTTCGTGGGTGAATACCCACTTCGTCGGATGCATGTGTGTGTCGGTATTCACCCACAAAAGCTCATGCTCCCAAACGTCTGTTAGTCTATAAGGTGCCACAGGACTCTTTGCTGCTTTTACAGATCCAGACTAACACGGCTTCCCCTCTGATACTTGCCTCTAAAAATAGTTAGTTAATCAAATCTGGGTCTAATACGCCCTAATCATGTATACTCATTGCCTGGAATGACTACAGAGCAGAGTTATGGTTGTGGGGGGGAGGTGATGAAAGGTGAGCAGAGCACAGGGGGTGACAAGCGGGAGAGTACCCCAGGTGAGAGGAGAGGAGATGTAGTGGCTATGCTGAAGACAGAGGGGAGAGGGCAAGGATGTGAATAGGGCCTGGAGGGGGAAGGGGTTTGTGTCAGGGGAGTCTTGTGCTGGGGACAGCCAGGACTTTGCACCCAATAGGGACTTGGGGTAGGGAGCCAAGGCATCAGTAGAGATTAATAAATAAGGCCAGAAGGGAACACTATACTTCTCCATAACACCAGCCCTCCTCCACAGCACAGAATTTCAGCAAGTGCTTACTTGCGTCAATCCTGTAACTTCTGGCTGAGCTACAGCATGTCTTTTAGAAAGATATCCAATCTGGATTTAAAGATCTTCCCATACAACTGCTGCCTCGGCTCCAGAGCCTGCCAAGGTAGTGGGTATTAAGGCACTAGCGGCAGAAAGAGCCTTTAGAAAGCCAGAAGCAGCAAATAATCCTGTGGCACCTTACAGACTAACAGACGTTTTGCAGCATGAGCTTTCGTGGGTGAATATCCACTTCTTCAGATGCAATACCCACTTGCATCCGAAGAAGTGGGTATTCACCCACGAAAGCTCATGTTGCAAAACGTCTCTTAGTTTATAAGGTGCCACAGGATTCTTTGCTGCTTCTACAGAACCAGACTAACACGGCTACCCCTCTGACACTAGAAAGCCAGAGACATTGGCATGTACGCTGTGGTCCCCCACAACCCAGGGTCCTGCTTTGCATAGTGGTAGTCTGCTGAACGCAGATCCTTTCTCCCATATGCAGCGCTCCTCCATCATAGACCCCCATTTTGACACTCTGTACCTCAGGGGGAGCACCCTGTAACCCCCATATTCATCATTTGTACATAATTGTGATATTTCATATAAAGCATGCCATGTAAGGTCTCACAGGAAAGGCTATGATCTGCTGAAAGCCATTATTCTATCTAAATATGTATATTATTAGTGCATATGATGTTATGAGATTATACTGTATGGTTGTCACTACAATATGCTGTGAGTTGGCGAATCACCAGATATCAGCTGCCCAGAAATAAAGGACCTAACCAAAACCCAGGTGGGGGTCAAACCACCATCGACAGCCATTGTCCAGCATGGGAGTTACAATTCAGTGACTCACTAGCACAAGGCCACACCAGAGGAACTGCTCAGCCTTGACTTGTGACTCAGCAATGCCAACCAGATATGCCAGGACTTATGTTCTCTAAGCACATGGAATGAGGATATGAAATAGAGGACAGAGACCGCATGTTTTGTCCTGTCTCTTCCCCCAACCTATGCTGAAGGCAACAAGAAAGCTGGAGCTGAGGAGACAGGTCCCCAGGGCTAACAGGGAGAGCCTTCATATGAAAGACTGTCACCAACCTGCAGTATCCAGTGGGGTGAGAAAAACTGCTTAGTCCAGATGTTGCCTTGTCTAATAAGGTTGAGAATTTAGACTCTGTGCTTATCTTTTATTTTCCTTTGGTAACAACTCTGACTTTTGCCTATCACTTATAATCACTTAAAATCCATCTTTTATCATCAATAAACTTATTCTAATCTTTATCCTTACCAGTGAGTTTGACTGAAGTGCTTGGTAAATCTGCTCAGTTTACAAAGGCTGGTGTATACCCACTTTCCATTGATGAAGAGGTGAACCAATTAATAAACTTGCATTGTTAAAGAAAGGGTCTTGAGCAGTGCAAGTTGGTATATTCCTGTGGTACAAGGCTGGGAGGATTTTGCTGGTGCCTCTCTGTGATTTGTGAGTGGCTCTGGGAGTATTCATGCAATCTGGCTGGGTGTGGGGGCTCCACATGAGGTTGCACTGAGTGGTAACAGCACCTGGAGGGGTTTGCTGCTTGTCACCAGTAAGGCATTGTGACAGACAATCCAGATTGGTGAGGAAAGGGGGCACAGCAGTTCTACAGTCCCAGGTTGCACCCCGGGGATCCCGTCACACCCATCATGCCCCCCTCTCAATGTTAGAAAGCTGCTCCCTGAGGAGAAATGGCCACCATGAGGAAGGCATCGGAGAAGACCAGAGATGTGAGAGTCGGACATAAACCATTGCTTGTGCACTCAGAGAGGTTTTTCCTCACCAGGAGTCCTGCTTCAGTGAACCTAATCCAGTCCATTGGAGTGAAACGCCACACTGACAAAGCAGTGAACAGCCACACAGCCGATGCAAAACAGTAACAGTTAGGGGTCAAGTAATCTACCAATGAGATGTGTACAACCACCCCCTCTCACTCCACTGAATCATTTCAACCAATAGAATTGCAACATACAAATTAGCTGGAGAAAGTGTCATGATTGTTTGAGTTAACTCTGAAAGCCCAGTTTAAAAATGACCTGAACTATTGCTGGCCCAGTCTATAATTATAATTAGATGCAACAATGGTTAATTTCTTCAACTGCAACCTATGAGATTTCAGTGAGCTTTATCTATATGATTCACACATCGTAAAGCCAGAAGGGACCACTCTGATGATCTAAGTCTGGTCTCATGCATAACACAGGCAATAGGACTACCCTGAATTAATTTTTGATTGAACTAGAACAGCTCTTTTAGAAAAGCATCCAATCTGGATTTAAAATATGGATACTTCAGATTTTAAGACAATCTCTTAACTGTTAGGATGAGAGCTTCACAGAGGCAAATCATACCCACATCTGCCTACTCTGGGGTTCTTGCTCCATCCTCTTAAGCATTTGGTGCTGGTCCTTGCCAGAGACAGGATATTGAACTGAATAGATCTTGGGTCTGATCCCATCTGGTAATTCCTATGGGAAGCTTGGAAAGTCTCTTATTTCATTATTGAGCTCATTTAGGATAAGTCTGATGAGTGCAAAATTTCTTGGGCTTTTTTAAAAATTGATTTTTAACAAAATTAGCAGATGCATTAGTAAATTCTAAGAATATTCCTTCTATACTCAAAGGTAGGATAGGCTCTATTATTTCATAGATAAAGAGATTGAATCCCTGCTTGATAAGGAAAACTCAACTCAGCCTTCACTATGGAATTACAAACGGTCTGTCCTAGACTTTTTTCTTTTAAGATTTAAACATGTAAAGGTTCTTAATTTTTTTTTTTATTATTGTTGCGCAAAGTACTGAGTTATATACTGGCAGTGCAGAAGCTGTACAAGCACTCATGACTCCCACTGTACTCTTCAGAACAGCACAACCACCGATTTACTATGTAAAAATAAGAGCTACAAGGCCAACGGTTTCAGAACTTGGTGAGGACTACTTACATATTTAGGTAAATCAGGTAGCCTGATTTTCAGAGATATTGAGCACTCACAGCCCCCACTGAAGGCAATAGACAAAGAGTAGATAAGGGTGTGCTATAAAGAATTTACTGGGAGTTCAAAAAGATTTAATAGATTGGCCACTTACTGTATACATTTACATTGCCACATTTCTAATGGCTCCATTTTCATGCCCAGGGTCAAATCAAATTAACCACTCATGCAAGATCTATTGTTTAATACTTTGGAGACTGTTAACAGATCTGTTTCCTCCTAGGTTTTCCATCTGGCTGGAAGGCTACAAAATGCCACTGTTCCAAGAAAGAATAGTTACATAGCATGTGCAATGTTTGACAAGTTTATTTTTCTCTTTAAACAAGATGAAAATAGATTTGTGATCTGACATCAGGCCTTCACGTTACATGTTTCATAAATAAGATTGCTGTCAAGCAAGATTGAGGCTACTAGCAAGGAGTCTAGAAATGACAATTGTAGTTTTAATTTTTACAACCCTGATTTACATAAAATGAAAGCTTTATACACTGCAGACGATGCTTGTCACGGGAGCTTTAAGATTTAAAAATGCTGTGCTGTGGAAACAGGTGCAGCTATCTGATACATGAAAATTCCTCCTGATTCACCCACACATCATGAGATTTGGAAAAGATCATTCACATGAGCCTTTCACAACTGCTGAGAATCTTCTGTATTGCTACTGCAGGCAGCCACGAAAGTCATTTTAATGATCTGGAAGAACATTTATTCCTCAGCCACTTGACATTGGTACAGCTTTTCTTTGATCCTTTGAAGTTTGGAGCCTGGTAGCTAAGTCATCCCAACTTAAATATTTTAGTTTTTTTCAATTCAGTTTGTTGGTTTTAAATTTTACAGGCTAATTGTCCTTTTCTGTATGTGGATCCATTTTAAGGATTATTTTCCTGCTTTAATACCTACAGTATTTGTTTAATTTTTAAAGCTGCACTTGGAATTATTTTAGATACCACTGTTGGGATGCTCGATACATTCTCTGGTAGGGCTTTCAGCTAGAACTGACCAGGAAAACCTGAATGTTTTAACTGGCTAAACGTTCAAAATCTCTGAAGATATTACAGACAAAATGATTAAACCACACACAGATACTTCTCCTGTCCAAAAAAAGGTAAACAGTAATTAACCTTTACTAATGTTAACAGCTTTGTAGCGATCCCATAATCAGCCTATTGGATAAACAACCTGTAGAATAATACCCTAGTCTTATAGGATTTTAACAGAGGATAGCAGACGGGTTTGAATTACAGAGCATGAATTTTATTATGTTGCTTCTGTAACCCACATGATACTGCAGCATTTCACTTTATTGCTCCAGGGAAGGAGACTAGGATCTTAGCTAGATATTCTAAGTATCTGCACATGTGCAGAGAGCAGAGCAGGGCAACTCATCTAGAGGGTCCCAGAAACTTCCAGAACAGGGTGCGGCAGTTACCGGACATGCTCTGTAACTGTTTTGATGCTGTATTATATAAAGTTTTCACTGTGGACAATCCACCTGGCAGGCGCCACCCAAGTCACCCTCGGAGTGCTGAGGTAACCAAAGTGCAATGGGGGCGGAGGGAAGGTTATAAATACAGGCATTAAAAACAGCTCTATGGACTGAGTGACCGATCAAAGCAAGACCAAAAGATGTGTCTGCTGCGTGGGCTGGGTCCCAATCTCTGTACTACTCTGGGTATGGGTTAGTGCTCTTCCAGTTTTATTTACCAGGCTGGTAGGGGAGCATTTGTTACCCCTAGAGCAGTGGTTCCCGAACTTTAACAACCTGTGAACCCCTTTCACTAAAATGTCAAGTCTCACAAACCCCTCCTAAAAATGAATATTTCCAGGGATTTTCTCTTTTACCTGAGTACAAATTATAAAAGCAGTGATCTTGGAAATATAACATTTGTTTTTAATGGCATGTTTATTCACACTATTATTTATCATTACAGAATTATTACATTATGAAAACAGCAACTCTTCCAAGATCTCACTTTCGTAGCTTGTATCACTTTGAATAAGCCTGTTTCATCAAGGAGTATCAGTTTTGAAACAGCATGAAGGTATTTAAGAAGCCTACTCAAAGTTCCTCCTACAAAAGCATTCACGTCTTGAGTAGTCCAGTCAAACAACACATGTTACGAAGCTTAATCTTGTTCTTCATAATTTTTAAAACAGTGCTAGGTGCCTATTTAATTTTAAAAACAGCAAAAAATATCCACCTTCCTTTCCATTTCTTATAAGGAGTCTTGAAATTTAAATCTCCTCGGTGTGACATATATGCTTGCTTTGATCTGCACAGCTATTGGAAGTCCAAGGGACAGCTCTGTCCACCATTAGGGAATTTTTTTCCGAGAACCCGCTGTAACATTTCACAAACCCCAGTTTGGGAACCCTAGCCTGTGGAACTTCCATTGAGCTATCAGCTAACTGCTCTAACTGGAACTGTATCTCACTTAGAGGGAGAGGCTGGAGCAGCACTTCGTGAGTTGAAGGTTTGTGAATTCTTGCCTGACTTAGCTGGGCTTCTGGAGAGATGATGCCCTATAACGAGCTCCAGGAAATGGATATTCTATATGCTGATCCCAACCCCTGCACCACTCTGGATACAGACTACAGACTTCTTGGAAGGACTGAGACCTGCCATTTCTCAAGCTCTGCAGAGTCCAGGTGACACACACTACATACTACATTCATGCCAGAAAGGCTGAAAAATGACCTCTGAAAAAAGATCAGAGGGGACATGCTGTGTTGAAGTATAGAGAACATTATGCTGAAACCTTATATTTGAATGTTTGTAACAGAAGCAAAAGGTGTAAGTCTGTACAAGGGACACCAGAAGTTTAAACAAAAACTATTTGACAGTAAAATTGATTCATAGTATTTCCAAACACTACTTACAATATTTTATACTATTTAAAATGTGTTGTGTGCACTGTCTGATTTACTGAGAAAGCGTATAGTGCTCTCCCTTTGAAATTGACTGGGGTCTAATACCATCCATTTATCAGGGGTTTACATACAATAGCCCTGAGGTTTAACGCTGTGTAATGCTTTTTGAAAAGTCCTGAAAAGACTAAACTCTGACCTGTACTTCACCAAAGAGTTACGCTGAGGACGAAGGGGAGTGTATAGTTATAAAGAATATTGCCTGAGCATTCCCTCCCATCCCTGTTACACTTCCAAAAGCAGTCAAGCCATTAAAGGATGTATCAACTTTGCTTTCACCTTACAATAGCATTAGATATCCCCTCCCTGCTGAAAACTAAAAATATAATTTTGCAAAACAATCAGTATACAACATGTGCTAAACTCTTTCCCCATTCACATTTTCATAAGTACCAAAAAGGAAACAGATCCAAAATAGTGAGTTAAAGCAGAAACAACTAACATTAATGAATATTTTTTTCAGCTCACTGTTTTAAAGAATATGCTGAGAATAAATGCAATATTAGGAATAATACACAAAATGTTGCTACATTTTAACAGGTACACTGACATGATTTCAGCCTCCAAATATTCTCCTTCTCAAAAAAATATACCATTAAAAAGAATCATAAGACTACCATATAATACTCTTTAAAATCATGTTAATGATCTGACAGGGAAAAAAAAAACCTCAGAGTGAAGACAAATATATTCCATCCAACTCTCCCATTATCCATAGTTCTTACAGAGATCCGAACATTTTGGATGATCTCATAAACCTTATGTGCCTACTACATAGGTAAAACAAGAATAGGTTAAAGGCAGAGTTTCAGATTTCACTATTAAACTTGTACGGTTAAGATCACTCACAGGGTTCTTTATGGCAGACGCCTATATTTAGAGAATTCTTCCTGACCTATAAAAATGGCTAGTTTGACATCAGACCTAGATGTAACCTTCTGCAAGGCAGGCTTCCATTGTCTAACTGCAGTTCTAACTAGAGAACTTTGCCCAGATATACCAGCCTATGTTAAACTAATGCCCTTTCACCCTATGGTTATTTAAGAGAACATAGTGTTGAGAGAGAAAATAAAGTCATACTTACAACACTGGGAGGCAGCAGTGGGCAATGGTTTCTTCTGGACTTCTTCTGAAAATGAATACTAAGGGAAGACAAAAGAGAGAGCGCAGACAGATAACAGATTGAAAGCAACCTTATGAAACAGGATTTCCAGAACGTAACAAGCTTACGCTCTGAGAGTATACTGGTGTGAGGGGTGGGTCCTGGGGAGGGAAGGTGTTAAAGTGCAAAATATTTTCCTTAGTACCCAAATACAGAACATGCTCCCAGAAAAGTAAAAACTGGCACTATCCCATGCCAAAATATCTGTTGATGGCTGCACACAAGGCTTGGGTAAAGTCTTATCTACTTTAAAAGCTCAAGACAAAAAATTTCAGACTTGGGGACCTCAAATTAGGCACCTAAATCCATATTTAGTCACTTAAAACATAAATGTCTAACTTTCAGAGCTGCTGAGCAGTGATTTCAATGGAATGTGCGAGCGCTCAGGAGCCTGAGAATACAGCAATTTCTATATTAGATGCCTAAATCTGAATTTGAGGTACTCACGTTTGAATGCTGTGGCAGTGCTGGATGTGGGAACTGGGAAAGAGCTAGACAATGTGCTCATTAGTAGTGCAATACCCAGAACACTCTTTCAGCAGAGTCTGGAAACATCCAACAACATGACGGATTTTACATCTTATTTAATACTACACTGGAGTACACAGAGATTCCATTTAACCAATTTTGGCTTACCCCAAAAAGGTCTGCTACAGCATTAAAAGTGCTCCCTGGAGATATGTTTATGATATTATTTTGGTCGCCTCCTCCCACCATGGACCAATAATTCAAAAATAATCCAGTGTCTGTCTGAGGCGAGAGACAGAAGATAAGTAGAATAATTTCTAATCCTATTAGGCAAAATGTCAAGAACACAACCCTCACCAGCCAAGAGCTGGGGAAAAGGGCTCCAAAGTCAGTGGAAGCTGCAAGTTTTGAAATACTGGTTCGTCAATCAATGCCTTACACTGACCACCAGCGGGGCTATTTCACAATAAATGAGGAAGTAAACACAGGGACGTACTTTCCACTGACTAGCAAGAAGCTCAATAGGTAAGCACAGCGAGAAAGAAAGGCTGAATGAGCAGACAAGGCATCTAAAAGAACTGGGGATTGCATCACAATCCATGCAAACTTCTTCATCTACCGAGAATTTGATGAATCACTAGACGGCACCTATGTTCCACTGCGTGTCTGGCACTAGAATTCCCCTGCTAAAACTCAGCTTTAATCCCAGGAGGAGAGATGCATTGCAGCAGAATTACTGAAAAGTTGTACGTTCACATGACTTGCTTTTCACTAGGTTCACAGATACCAAGAAGCCCTAGAGCTATTATTGGAAATGCTCCCTGAAGCCAGAAAAAGCTACACACAAGCTATTTTTCATCCACTTAAAAGCAGCTGAGAGACTAGGTTAAACAGTTCAAGACAAGAGACTTAACTTCTGCCTGAGTATTCTCAATCTCCACAATGAATCCACTAACATATTTAACAGAGGAAGGCTAAGTTAAGGGTACAATAAATTTCCCCCAAACTATAGCTATCACCAACAGGACATTTTAGCAATACTCTCTTGGGAAACATGTATTACACTTTAGGTTAACACTATTTACACCTGCCCTTGTTGGAGTTAACAAGTTCTATAAAGGCAAGAAATTAACTCCATCAACCAGATGAATATCACCTTCAATAAGACAAGTGTCCTTGGTGTATAATTTGCATAAAGAGCTAAGAAACTGAAGTGTTCCTTTTTTGGTTCTAGATAAAAACGAACATAGCCGGGGGCAGCACTGCTCTCCTAACTGCCTCATCCTGCTGTCTAGCAGAACCAAAGTTTTACACTTCTTTTGAATCTAAGTATCATTCAAAAATCAATTTCTCCTCAATTTTCACATGCTGCAGCCTCTCTTAGAGCATGGCTATACTTGCAGATGTAGAGCGCTGAGAGTTAAACCAGCCCTCGGAGAGCGCAGTAGGGCAAGCGCTGCAGTGTATTCACACTGTCAGACTCAAGTGACTGGTGGGGCCACATTAGCAGCTCTTGCAACGCCACAGAGAGCAGTGCATTGTGGTGGCTATCCAGCATGCAGGTGGCTGCAACGTGCTTTTCAAATGAGGGAGGCGGGGTGGAGTGTGACAGGGAGTGTGTTGTGTGTATGGGGGAAGAGACTGAGTTTTTGGGGAGCTGAGAGCATGTCAGCATGCTGTCTTAAGTTCAGACAGCAGCAGACTTCCTCCCCCACAACAGCAGCATTCCACACTAATGGCTTGCTTTCAGGGGCGGCTCTAGGAATTTGGCCGCCCCAAGCAGGGCGGCATGCCGCAGGGGGCGTGCTGCCGGTCCCGCAGCTCCGGGGGACCTCTTGCAGACGCGCCTGCGGAGGGTGCGCTGGGAGGGCAGCAGGCGGCTCCGGCGGACTTTCCGCAGTCATGCCTGCGGGAGGTCCGCTGGTCCCGCGGCTCCGGTGGACCTCCCGCAGGCATGACTGCGAAAGGTCCGCCGGAGCCGCCTGCCGCCCTGCCGGCAAAATGCCACCCCAAAAGCGCACTTGGCGCGTTGGGGTCTGGAGCCGGCCCTGCTTGCTTTGTCCTGGAGCAGATAAGCAGCCGCTGGCAGAAACAGAGCTTTGAAAGCGCATATCCACATTTCTACAGCCGATTCCAAAACAATGACAAGAGTGGCCACTTGACTTAAGGAGATTATGGGACGTTTCCGGAGGCTAATCAAAGCGCAGTAATGCAACAGCATGTTCACACTGACACTGGGGCATTTCAGCCAAGGCGCAGCAAGCGTTATGCTTCTCGCGGAGATGGATTACCAGGAGCGCTCCAGCTGCAGAGTCCAGGTGCTCTAAGTGCCTTGCCAGTGTGGACAGGTCATGAGTTAGGGCGCCTGGGGCTGCTTTAATGCGCTCTAACTTGCAAGTGTAGCCAAGCCCTTACTCTAGCTGCCATTAACACTGGACACAAGGGAATGTGAACAGCTCAGTGAAAAACTTGTGAATGAAGGAAAACTGTAGTAATGACCTCAGCTTAACTGTCATGGAAATTCTGCATAGCACTACAGTACACTCTGGAGTATTTTGGATCAGAATCCTACTGTAATTACAGTGTTCGCCTGTTTCAAGTGAGGTTTACTCACCTCACCACGATCTCCCAAAGAGTTTATCTGTTCTAGTTTTTTGGTCCAATATCTGGCTTCCTCCTCAGGGATATCTATAGCGACAGCAAAGGCATCAGTCATTCACACCAAATTAGTTGTCCACGTTATTTTTTTAAATAAATTTATATTTAAACAGGAACACTTAAAACAGTGATGACATTCCAAGAAAACAGGATTTTTTTTAAAGCACATCAAAGACAGCCTTCATTTTGAAATTCACTGAAATGTCCTCTATTAGCATCAAATGTAAAATAAGTTTTAAATAGTAATTTAGTTCCAGATCTTTGTATGAAAACATTCTAGTTTATCGCTACCTAGCCAAACACAAAACACGCACAAAGCAGAAAAGAAGGACGCAAAATCTGACTGTTTATACTATTATAATAAATATGAGTCACTAAAAAAAATCATGAACCAGCTACACACCTGGAAACACAATATGATGTGGTCAAAGGCCTCTTCTCCCAAGTTCTCTCCCCTTAACCCCAGAAGAACAATGCCCCTAACTACCCTTCCAGAGAGCACATTTTCATTGATGGCACATCAGGGTGTACGTAAGCATCTACAAGCTAATAAAATCACCCCAGTTTTCCTTTGCAGGCCATAAACTGGCTGTTCTGTGGCAATCGATGTTACCTGAATGAATTATGCTCAAGTGACAGTGTGTTGTTCTGTGCCGTGAAGGTTTAACTTTATGGTAAACTAAAAACACTGCTTCCTCTTCTAGAGGCTGAACTGTCCAGTTACACAATTAACATGCTTGTGCGTGTCAGCTAGATGTTTGCAGCTGACAGTTTAGTACCTCTGGCTTGGGTAACTATTTTCTATTTCAAAATTTAAAACAATAAAAAAACATTACATAATGGAGTGTGGAATTCTGTCATTTTCAGTGAGGGTCATCTTTTTGAGGAGGGGACTGTCACTCGCGCTTGGGAGATGAACTAGTGCAGATATACCCCGCATTGGGGCAGGCAGAGTGTGCGCTCTGAGGACCACAATTTCACAGAAGGATGCTCAAGTTACACATGTACAAGCTGCGAATCTAGACGGTACCAAGGAACGGCAGTGAGCTGCAACAGCAGCAACGGGGACTGCTGCCGCTGAACTCAAAGCATCCCCGTAAGAGAATTATTGAGGTCACTTCAGAAACGTCAGCAGGATGCAGAACAGAATCCAAGAAGGAGAAGCCGTGGAGGAACACAATATTAAAGGAAACGCACTGTTCAGAGTGAAATCTCACCCGAGCCCTCTCCCAGAATACTTAACAAAAGGATAACACTTCTAAAAAATGAGGTTTTAGAAAAACAGGGATCATTTTTGCACAACATTTTAAAAAAAAAAATCACAAATTCAAAGAGTAGCATTTAGCTTTGGTGTCTGCTTTCTAATGGCCCTTCGTTCTTATTTCAAAGTAGGGAATATTCTCCTGGGGAATTTGAGGGGAGGGGGAAGTACCAGAGTCCATCCTAGATAACAGAGGCACTGCTCCAGTTGCTAGTCCCCACCATTACACACCTGCAATTAAATGACAACTTCTAAAGCACAGAAACAAGAAGGATAATTACTAATATTTATAATGCTTATAACTTTACATTTTCAGGGATGTCGTTACAAAACAAGAGATGTTTCCAGTGGTGGAATTCCTTTTTTTCTGTGGCTTGGACCTTCATCAATCCATAGGCAGCTTCAAGGATGTATTAGGAAATACCATAAACAAAAATGGAACAGAATCAGCAGCAGTCTGAAATGAATCTTTGACCAAAAGCAGCTAGCACGTTCACTCTAACTCCTGAAGGAAATATTTAGTGTTAGACTGAGGTTTTATTGCATTACAATAGGAAGTGACAAAAGTTCAGTTCGTTGCCACAGCCTTTATAAATGTGACAATCTGCAAGGCTAAAGGATGACATCTATAAAGTGAATATCCCCAAGAAATTAAAAAAGCGAGGCTCAAGCCTTTCTGAAAACATCTTGAGAAATAAAAGCCCTGTACTGGGACCAGGATAGTTTTGTCCAACACAGTGAAGTCTTTTCCAAGGCCTATGGGACACTTTAGAAGTAGACAGTTCCCTAGACCAGTGTTTCTCAAAGTGGGGGTCCCTAGACCATTGTAGGGGTGTCAGATGGCAGGCTGGTGGCTGGGCACCCAGCTGTGAAGGCAGCGCCACTCACCAGCAGCATCAGAGAAGTAAGAGTGGCAAAACTGTCTGAAAATACCATGCCACCCTTACTTCTCTGCAGCAGGTGGCAGGGGGCGCAGCCTTCACAGCCTCTGACTAGCAGAGCCACTCCCCGCTCTGCCTTCAGAGCAGGGCGCTCCATGAGAACAAGGCCATTTTGATTGGGTCACTTCCCTAAGCAAGGCCCTTGTTTTCATAGAATGTGGCCTACCACTTCTATAGCGTATGAATGTGGCCCCCCCCCAAAACCCTAAAACCGAACCACATTCCAAAACTCCTTCCTGTAAACCACCCTTCCACTAACTAGGAGACAATGCAGGCAGAAGCCCAGCAGCAGAGTGGGGGCTATCCAGTTTATTGCACTGAGTGTAGCATGTATGATTACCAGCCCTGTGGGCGGGTGGCGTATGTGTGCAGTCGGTGCAAGGAGCTCCTGGCCCTCAGAGACCATGTACGGACTTTGGAGGCCAGGGTGGCAGAACTGGAGGAGCTAAGAGAGGCAGAGAGGTATGTTGATGAGGCTTTCCGGGACACTGTAGAAGTGTCCCACCTCCGCTCAGACAGCCCCTGTGCTGTTGAGGAGGAAGAACGGCCCAGGGAAGCAGAGCAGTCAATGGGAGCAGAGGGAAACCTTCCCGTAGTTGGGACCCTCCTTCCAGATGGTGCTGGGGTTGCCTCTCGCACTGAGGTTGCCTCTCCGGGGGGGAGGGAACTCCAGTTTCTAGGAAAAGGCAGGTGTTAGTAATGGGAGATTCGATTATTAGAAATGTAGATAGCTGGGTCTGTGATGACCGGGAGAACCGTATGGTGACTTGCCTGCCTGGTGCGAAGGTTGCGGATCTCTCGAGGCATCTAGATAGACTTATGTGTAGTGCTGGGGAGGAGCCGGTGGTCGTGGTACATGTAGGTACCAATGACATAGGGAAGGGTAGGAGAGATGTCCTGGAAGCCAAATTTAGGCTGCTAGGGAAGAGACTGAAATCCAGGACCTCTATGGTGGCATTTTCAGAAATGCTCCCAGTTCCACGCGCAGGGCCAGGTAGGCAGGCAGAGCTTCAGAGTCTCAATGCGTGGATGAGACGATGGTGTAGAGAGGAGGGGTTCACGTTCATTAGGAACTGGGGAAACTTTTGGGATGGGAGGAGCCTATACAGGAGAGATGGGATCCACCTAAACCAAAGTGGAACCAGACTGCTGGCACTAAACATTAAAAAGGTTGTAGAGCAGTTTTTAAACTAGGAGATGGGGGAAAGCCGACTGCTGCAGAGGAGCGTGTGGATCGGACACAGACTTCTCTTAGGGGAGAGTCTGATGATAGAGAATCTCCAGGTTATAGTCAGGAGCAGAGGACGGAAGAGGATAATGTAAGGGCCGGATCAGATGATAAACAGTCACATAAAAAAGAATCTGGCACATCAGAAAAAGGCAGGCTAATAAACAGGGACAAGTTTTTAAAGTGCTTGTACACAAATGCCAGAAGTCTAAATAATAAGATGGGTGAACTAGAGTGCCTTGTGATAAAGGAGGATATAGATATAATAGGCATCACAGAAACCTGGTGGACTGAGAGCAACCAATGGGACACAATCATTCCGGGGTACAAAATATATCGGAAGGACAGAACAGGTCGTGCAGGGGGAGGAGTGGCACTATATTGTGAAAGAAAGTGCAGATTCAAATGAAGTAAAAATCTTAAGCGAATCCACATGTTCCATAGAGTCTCTATGGATAGAAATTTCATGCTCTAGTAAAAATATAACATTAGGGATCTATTATCGACCACCTGACCAGGACAGTAATAGTGATGATGAAATGCTAAGGGAAATTAGAGAGGCTATCAAAATTAAGAACCCAATAATAGTAGGGGATTTCAATTATCCCCATATTGACTGGGAACATTTCACTTCAGGACGAAATGCAGAGATAAAATTTCTCGATACTTTAAATGACTGCTTCATGGAGCAGCTGGTACGGGAACCCACAAGGGGAGAGGCGACTCTAGATTTAATCCTGAGTGGAGCGCAGGAGCTGGTCCAAGAGGTAACTGTAGCAGGACCGCTTGGAAATAGTGACCATAATACAATAGCATTCAACATCCCTGTGGTGGGAAGAACACCTCAACTGCCCAACACTGTGGAATTTAATTTCAAAAGGGGGAACTATACAAAAATGAGGGGGTTAGTTAGACAAAAGTTAAAAGGTACAGTGACTAAAGTGAAATCCCTGCAAGTTGCGTGGGCCCTTTTTAAAGACACCATAATAGAGGCCCAACTTCAATGTATACCCCAAATTAAGAAACACAGTAAAAGAACTAAAAAAGAGCCACCGTGGCTTAACAATCATGTAAAAGAAGCAGTGAGAGATAAAAAGACTTCCTTTAAAAAGTGGAAGTCAAATCCTAATGAGGCAAATAGAAAGGAGCACAAACACTGCCAACTTAAGTAAAAGAGTGTAATAAGACAAGCCAAAGAGGAGTTTGAAGAACGGCTAGCCAAAAACTCCAAAGGTAATAACAAAATGTTTTTAAGTACATGAGAAGCAGGAAGCCTGCTAAACAACCAGTGGGGCCCCTTGACGATCAAAATACAAAAGGAGCGCTTAAAGACGATAAAGTCATTGCGGAGAAACTAAATGGATTCTTTGCTTCAGTCTTCACGGCTGAGGATGTTAGGGAGATTCCCAAACCTGCGCTGGCTTTTGTAGGTGACAAATCTGAGGAACTGTCACAGACTGAAGTGTCACTAGAGGAGGTTTTGGAATTAATTGATAAACTCAACATTAACAAGTCACCGGGACCAGATGGCATTCACCCAAGAGTTCTGAAAGAACTCAAATGTGAAGTTGCGGAACTATTAACTAAGGTTTGTAACCTGTCCTTTAAATCGGCTTCGGTACCCAATGACTGGAAGTTAGCTAATGTAACACCAATATTTAAAAAGGGCTCTAGGGGTGATCCCGGCAATTACAGACCGGTAAGTCTAACGTCGGTACCGAGCAAATTAGTTGAAACAATAGTAAAGAATAAAATTGTCAGACACATAGAAAAACAAACTCTTGAGCAATAGTCAACATGGTTTCTGTAAAGGGAAATCGGGTCTTACGAATCTATTAGAGTTCTTTGAAGGGGTCAAACATGTGGACAAGGGGGATCCGGTGAACATAGTGTACTTAGATTTCCAGAAAGCCTTTGACAAGGTCCCTCACCAAAGGCTCTTACGTAAATTAAGCTGTCATGGGATAAAAGGGAAGGTCCTTTCATGGATTGAGAACTGGTTAAAAGACAGGGAACAAAGGGTAGGAATTAATGGTAAATTCTCAGAATGGAGAGGGGTAACTAGTGGTGTTCCCCAAGGGTCAGTCCTAGGACCAATCCTATTCAACTTATTCATAAATGATCTGGAGAAAGGGGTAAACAGTGAGGTGGCAAAGTTTGCAGATGATACTAAACTACTCAAGATAGTTAAGACCAAAGCAGATTGTGAAGAACTTCAAAAAGATCTCACAAAACTAAGTGACTGGGCAACAAAATGGCAAATGAAATTTAATGTGGATAAATGTAAAGTAACGCACATTGGAAAAAATAACCCCAACTATACATACAACATGATGGGGGCTAATTTAGCTACAATGAGTCAGGAAAAAGATCTTGGCGTCATCGTGGCTAGTTCTCTGAAGATGTCCACGCAGTGTGCAGAGGCGGTCAAAAAAGCAAACAGGATGTTAGGAATCATTAAAAAGGGGATAGAGAATAAGACTGAGAATATATTATTCCCCTTATATAAATCCATGGTACGCCCACATCTCGAATACTGTGTACAGATGTGGTCTCCTCACCTCAAAAAAGATATTCTAGCACTAGAAAAGGTTCAGAAAAGGGCAACTAAAATGATTAAGGGTTTAGAGAGGGTCCCATACGAGGAAAGATTAAAGAGGCTAGGACTCTTCAGCTTGGAAAAGAGGAAACTAAGGGGGGATATGATAGAGGTATATAAAATCATGAGTGATGTTGAGAAAGTGGATAAGGAAAAGTTATTTACTTAGTCCCATAATACAAGAAGTAGGGGTCACCAAATGAAATTAATAGGCAGCAGGTTTAAAACAAATAAAAGGAAATTCTTCTTCACGCAGCACACAGTCAACTTGTGGAACACCTTACCTGAGGAGGTTGTGAAGGCTAGGACTATAACAGTGTTTAAAAGGGGACTGGATAAATTCATGGTGGCTAAGTCCATAAATGGCTATTAGCTAGGATGGGTAAGAATGGTGTCCCTAGCCTCTGTTCATCAGAGGATGGAGATGGATGGCAGGCAAGAGATCACTTGATCATTGCCTGTTAGGTTCACTCCCTCTGGGGCACCTGGCATTGGCCACTGTCGGTAGACAGATACTGGGCTAGATGGACCTTAGGTCTGACCCGGTATAGCCGTTCTTATGTTCTTATATGACTGTTGGATGTTGCCAAGGACTAAAGATGAGAGTCCCTGACTTAAGCAATGACCTAACACCACAGCACCTGAAAAGTCTCACTTAGCCTTGAATCTCACTCTTTGGGGCTGTAAATCTCACTCTTAAGGACAGCGAACCCTTGGAATCTCTGTAAGCCATGAGCTATTGCTAGACAACTACAGCAATAGGCTAGCAGACCAACCCACAGACATTAGACGCCTGGAAGGAAAGAATAAAAGGACAACAACAAAAGAGCAGAGTGTCTGTTTGAACAGACGGAAGCACAGAACTTTTGCTTCATCTACATGGTAAACAAACTGAAGTACAGAAACTATTAGCAGCTGGACCATGACCAAAAGTTTGTATCCAGGATGTAGGGCAATGAACCCTAAAAGCCATCTCAAGATGGCAGAGGTGAAAGCCAAGGAGAATACCTTAAGTCTAGCAGCAAGAAAAAAAAACACATCTTTTGCTTGTTAAAGAAGTGTTCCTTCTGGGGTTCTGCAAAGTCTTCAAGAAAAAACACTTCCATAACACCGAATGGGTGACCCAGACACAATACAGAGAACAGAGTCATATTCCTTCGGTGCAAACGTGCATTGTCTGCCTAAAGTAACTAATGGGGAATAAAGAAGAAATAATAGAAAAGGAAGAAAGTGCATCGTCCAACAAAAGTAGAGCACACTCCACCTTCTATTTTTGGAAAGCTGCTAACTAAGGGTTTTGCTCAAATTTAACACATTGTACTTAAGCAAGCAAATATGCTCTCACACACACCCCACTCCATTCTTATCCCTTTTATTGTATTTGGGAGATCTTCACCTGGGGAACAAAATGAGATGCACATTCCCAGGAGATATTTAGGAATACTGTCTCTTCTCAAAGCCATTATATTCTCTGCTCCCACAAGGGGAGATCTCTCCCCCACCCCCGCCTTCCATCCCTTGCTATTTTTGCCTTTTCAGCCATTTTCAGTATCTCCTGTGGCAAGTCTAACTACCTTGACAGGGAAAACCTAAGCTCAGAAAAACAGTAGTGCTCTTTACTCTGATAGGCAGAGGGTTAGTCAGGAAACAGAAACCTTGAAACCACTAAAGTTGATGCTCAAAAATCTTGCAGTTTCACAGAAAGTTCATGTTTCAAATTTGAACCAAGGAAACATTTAACAAGAGGTTCACCTCATGCACTTAGAATGTATGGCTGGATTTCAACATGATAAAGAAATACATTACTTACAAGTATTTTAGAAGGAGAGTCATTAATTTTGTATTGTAAATTAAATTTGTGTCTCCACATGTTTTCTCTAAAACTTAACTATGATATAAGCATTCTTGGAAGAAATACAAACAAATGAAATAAGATAACTGAAGGAGAATGGATTTTCAGGTATTATTACCCTGCAACAGCTGACTGAACCACAACCACTTAAAAGAGAACAGAGAGTTGCTGTAGCTGCTGCAGACATCAAGTGGTTCAGAGGATCTCTGAACTCAGGAGTTGGCAGGTTAAACGAAGGAACAAGTATTTCACTTTTTAAAACGTGAACAGACTTGAAAGGGATCTTCTAACTGTTTAGGATTTTAAGCATTTTTAAAGTCAAAAGAGAATTGTAATTCACTTAACAGCCTCACTTTTTTGTTATAAACCCTGCTCCTCAGATATTTATGTTGTGCTCATACATTGGGCAATTTGTTTTTAAAGAATAGCAAGAAAAGCAATGAGCTGCTTTCAATTCTTGGAGAATATAGGAATTGGGGGGGGGCGGGGGGAGAAGAATCACATTTAAGACGTAAGGGATTTTGCATTTATCCAACACAAAAGTCTGCTCTACTATATAAAGGTCTTTAAGATAACTGCTTTACTGGCTGTAAAAAGAAATCAGCACTTTACACGAGGGATTTTTACTTTACACTCATAATTCTTTCCTGGGTGCTGGCTGGTGAGTCTTGCCCACATGCTCAGGGTTTAGCTGATCGCCATATTTGAGGTCGGGAAGGAATTTTCCTCTAGGGCAGACTGGCAGAGGCCCTGGAAGTTTTTCGCCTTCCTCTGCAGGATGGGGCACGGGTCACTTGCCGAAGGATTCTCTGCAGCTTGAGGTCTTCAAACCACAATTTGAGGACTTCAATAACTCAGACATAGGTTAGGGGTTTGTTATAGAAGTGGATGGGTAGGATTCTGTGGGCTGCATTGTGCAGGAGGTCAGACTCGATGATCATAATGGTCCCTTCTGACCTTTAAGTCTATAAGATGAGGGTAGAATTTCTGCAATGCAGAATGAGCAAGTTTCAGTAGATAGTTTTCTTCTATATTACTAATGAAGCAAGACTAACATATCTCACAAAAAGTTTAAGGTGATTTATTATCTATATTGCAATAGTGTCTAAATTCCACCAGACACTGCCAGCACAGAGAAAGAGATCACAGTCTAATGCATGGAGAAGTGATGCAATATGCAAGCAAAGTGATCACGATAAAGACAAATACAAATCCATCCCTTTACTCCACCTAAATGAGCAGTTCACTGATAGGATAAGGAGTTGAATTATGTCAGTGACTTCAATGGTGTATAAAAACCAATTTTTTAATTACAAAAATTAGATTTTGTAATTAAATTGGATTTTATGTAAAATAATTACAGGCTTATTTTTTAAATAAAGTTATTTAAAGTTAAAATTGTGGTGGATTCACCATCATTGATCATTTTAAGATCAAAATTGCATGTTCTTCTAAAAGATCTGCTCTAGGAATTACTTTCAAGAAGTTCTCTGGCCTGTGTTCTCTGGCGGGAGGTCAGACTAGATCGGGGTGGGCAAACTTTTTGGCCTGAGGGCCACATCTGGGTGTGGAAATTGCATGCGGGGCCATGAATGTAGGGCTGGAGTGCAGGAGGGAGTGCGGAGTGTGTGGGCGGGAGGTTTGCAGAAAAGGGCTCAGGGCAGGGGGTTGGGGCACAGGAGGAGTGTGGGGTGTACGAGGGGGTGAGGAGTGCAGGAGGGGGCTCAGGGCAGTGGGTTGGGGTGCAGGAGGGGTGCAGCAGGGGGCTCAGGACACAGGGTTGGGGTGCGGGGTGCAGGAGGGTTTCAGGGTGCGGGCTCCGACCCGGCACCGCTTACCTGGAGTGGCTCTAGGGTGGCATCAGTGCGCAGCGGGGCTAAGACAGGCTCCCTGCTTGCCCTGGCCTCCCACCACGCCGCTCCTGGAAGTGGCCAGCATGTCCCTGCGGCCCCTGGGGGAGGAGGGCACAGAGGGCTCCGCACGCTGCCCTCCCCTGCTGGTACCTCCCCCGAAGCTCCCATTGGCCGCAGTTCCCCGTTCCTGGCCAATGGAAACTGCGGGGGGCAGTACCTGGAGGTGACGGCAGCGCACGGAGCCCTCTGCCCCCACTCCCCAAAGGACTGCAAGGAGGTGGTGCCGGCCGCTTCCAGCAGCAGCGCGGGGCCTGCGGCGTCATGGGGGTGGCAGTCCCGCAACCCAGATCCAAAGCCATGATGGGCCAGATCCAGCCCATGGGCCGTAGTTTCAGGGCCGGCTCTAGGCACCAGCATTCCAAGCATGTGCTTGGGGTAGCAATTCTCAAGGGGTGGCTTTTTTTTTTTTTTTTTGGCGCTTTGGCAGTGGCACTCTGGCTTTTTTTTTGCGCGCGCTTGCGACAGCAAAAAACCTGGAGCTGGCCCTGCATAGTTTGCCCACCTCTGAGCTAGATGATCACTGCGGTCCCTTATGACCTATGAATCCATGAACCTATGAATGATGACACCCTGTGTTAAGGCCTAAACTTACTCTGATCTATTATCATTTAAATTAAATAAGTATCGGAGGGGTAGCTGTGTTAGTCTGGACCTGTAAGAGCAGCAAAGAGTCCTGTGGCACCTTATAGACTAACAGACGTTTTGGAGCATGAGCTTTCGTGGGTGAATACCCACTTTGTCAGATGCATGTATTCACCCACAAAAGCTCATGCTCCAATACGTCTGTTAGTCTATAAGGTGCCACGGGACTCTTTGCTGCTTTTATAAATTAAATAAAACATTATGCATTACATGTTTGCTGCCAAAGTTTTAAAGAAAGTCAAACTGGTAGAAACCACTAGCCATGCCACTATTTAAGAATCAATTTGTCAAAGTGCTATTTCTGCTTTTGACAACAGCAGCCTCTTCTGCGAGTGCAGAGTTTATGTAACTAGTTCAGTTTAGTGATTAGGACATTCAAAGTTAAAAGACAAGAAAGAGAAAGTTACTCACCTTATAGTAACTGGAGGTTCTTCAAGCTGTATGGTCCCTATCTGTATTCCAGTGTGGGCATTCATGCTTTCCATGCACCCAGAGCTGGAGAATTTTGAAAGCACTGTCAGTCTACTCATGTGGGAGAAAATCTTTGCAAGCATCTTGGACTGCCCGCAACTCCAGGATGTTGATGGACATCCCAAGAGGCCAGGATGCACAAGTTCCCTGCACTGTCCATGTGAGCTCCCCAGCTTAAGAGGGAGGCATCTGTAACAATCATCCTGTCTGGTGAGGGAGAAAAAGAGGGGAATGCCTATACATATTTGATGGGGATTCTTCCACCACAGTAGATGATGACAATGATGGACTGTTTGGGGAGTAGACTGTTGGAAGCCATGCCTGCAGGCAATGAAGATGGTGTCTGGTGAAAGCATGAAGTAACATGGACCAAGACATTCTTTTTGATGTTTGTGGGTTGTTTATGACCTGATCTATGAAGTTATTCATCACTTAGAACCTGCCCATCAGCAGATAAGCCCTTGCAATGACTGAATTGAGGGACACTCCAATGAAGTCTGTGTTGGAGTGAGGACACAGACTGAGTTTGCGCTGACCCCTAGGAAAGAAAGAAGCTGAAGCATTGCTGATGTTGACTCAGGCTTCTTGATGTGACTTGGCAGTGATAAGCCAATAATTGAGATAAAGACGATCACAAAGCCAGAACACTTGATATGGGCTTCTACTACTGAAAAGACCTTGTTAAAGACCCTGGGGAAGTAACAAGGCGAAATGGGAGCACTCTGTATTGAAAATTATCAGGGCACACCATGCATCTGAGACAACCTCTGTGAGCGGGGTGAACGTCCACATGAAAGTACATGTCCTTCATATCAAGAGCTGTAAATCACATACCCTTTTCCAAGCATGGGATTATAGATGCAAGTGTGACCATTCAAAATTTCTGCTTGCAAATAAAATGGTGGAGATGGCGAAAATCAAAGATGGATCTCCAGCACTCTTCTTTTTGGATACTAAGAAGTATGTTGAGTAAAAACCCTTTTCTTGGTGCTGAAGAGGTACCCAACTCCATTGTTCCATGCTGTAATTGGAACTATTTCTTGTTTGAGAATCTCCTCATGAGAAAGGCCTCTGAAAATGGGCAGGGGATGGGGGCTTTGGAGGAGGTCAGACGGTAAATTCAATTTCATAACCAGAATGGATGATGATGATTAACACCCACTTGTCCATTACTGCACTCCAGTTGTGAGAAAAGATTGCTAGATGACCCCCCAAAGGATGTGTGGGAATCAGTAGATGGCAGCATCATTAATTTGCAGCTCTCAAACTCCCATAAAAAATATTGGTTAGATGGGGTTGGATCAGCAAGGAGTGTGCCTCCTGCTGTCACAGAAAGTGCAGGGAAATGGGTCTTCTGAATGCTTTGCTTTTTACAGCGTGGCTCATAAGGACATTCATGGTAAAACTGTTGAGCCAACCATCTAGGCTGATATGATTGTCTGTGGAGTTCTCTTTTTGGGGCAGGTTAGATATATTCCCAGGGAGCAGAGGAGTTCTTTAGAGTGTGTAAGAACACATCTCTCTTTTAGTTAAAATGATGCCTTCCACTGAAGGACAGGTCCTCTGCAGTGTTCTGGACCCCTCTGGGAAGCCACAAAGTGTGAAGCCATAATTCACGGCACATCACAATGGCAGTTGCCATTGACCATGAAGATGTATCTGTTGCATCTACCGCTGATTGAAAAGCAGTCCTGACAAACAACTTGCTCTCCTAAACAATAGCCTGGAATTGAGCTCTATCTTTTCTAAATTCACATATTATGCAACTAGTTCAAATAATCATACTTAGCCAACAGTTCTTGATAATGGCTATTCTAAACTGAAGGTTAGAGGAAGAGAAGACCTTCCTTCCCAATAAATCTATGTGTTTACCTCTTCGTTAGCCAGGGTAGATCTAAGGATGTTTCTTTCTAGATCTCTCCATTGCAGCCTAGACAAGCAAACAGTTAGGAGCAGAATAAGAAAAGATATTCCCTTTGGCTGGGACAAAATAGCATTTTTCTGCCCTCTTAGTGGTAGGAGTGCAAGTGTCTTGGGTATATAAAACTGTTCTAGCTAGTTCCAGAATGCTTCCTTTAAAAGGAAGAGCAATCTAGCTGGATCTGGAGAACTGTAGGATGTTAGTTAGTATCCCCAGTGTAAACTCCCGATGTAACTGTTCCTGCAACTGTGTGGGGTCACTGGGGAGGGGCAGGGGGATACTGGAGCAACTGCTTCCTCTGGAGATTATGAGGACCATCTTGTTAGTACTGGGGGAACCACCAGATCCAGTTCATAATCTTCCTCTTCCATGGGTACAGAAGGAAGCTTTGGCTGTCCTCTCGCAGGGGAGGATGGACTAACTCCCGAGTGGATCATGTTAACTCTGCAGGGTGGTACTGATCCCACAGTCCTTAATATGGCCAGTAAGATGGGTCAAAGGGTGGTTGTCAAGGCATGATACCGCACAGAGTGGGTACCAAAGGATCTGAGGCAGGTGCTGAAGTGGAGGTTGGTTCCAGACTAGTCCAGGAAGGGATGCCTCAAAGGAGAAGATATCAGTTCCTCGTGTGGTTTCAAGTCCCCAGAGAAAGAAAATGCCAATTCTGAATCCATCAGCAGTACCAGCAGTTCTGCTGGAGGGAAACCATGGCTGGATGATAGAATGGGGGACAGACTCTTCCCATAAGCTGCATCTCCTGGTGGAGTCAGGACCTCCCTTCTGAGGAAAGGATCTGATGATGATAGAGACTGGGGATCTAGGACAGAATAAACATCAGGTGAAGCATAAGACTGTGCTCTCCCTGGAATACAAGGGGACCTGTCCATTTGAACCAGCAGAGCTGGTGTAGCTGTTACAGTTTGGCAAGGTAAAGCAGATACCATCGGTGGTTGAGGCTTCAATGGCTGCCCTTTGTCGGTGCCCTTGGTTCTCAGTTGTTAGGGTTACTAGGCACCGAAGTACCATTGCCACTGGAGCAAAGTCTGGTACTGACGGACACCAGGATTTGTGGGCTTTCAAATCATGACCCTGAAGTTTAGGATGCTCTAAGTTCTCATGGGCTGAGTGGGAAGACTTGCTCAACTTAGGCAGGGCTGAATCCAACTTCTCTGAAGTGGATTTAGAGGATGATTTGCTCTTCCGTTTGTGAATGCTCCCTGCCTTTCTGACAAGACCCCAATGGGGGATCTTTGGGAGTAGACTCCCTCGCTCCTATGTCAGACCTCACAGCAGGAGGCACACTCCTTGCTGATCCAGACCCATGTACAGCCAGGGTCTGACTGCGGCCTCATAGCTTTCTCCACTAAGTGCTTCTTAAGACAAAAGTTCCCACCCCTCACGGGCACGAATGAGGATACTACACCATGCTGCAACAAGGGCTTCCCCGACGCAGTACTGGCAGCGTTGGTTGTTGCCAACATAGAAGAAGCATGAGCAAGAACCACAAATTCTGAAACCCTGAATCCTGGGCTTAGTTCAGAACCCATAATGCAGTACGGGGGCAAAGGGGTAGGAAATTCCCCAGGACAGAGGTTCTGACCGAGGTCATGAAGTAGTAAGAAGGAACTGGAGAGGCGGTCAGTCCGCTCCGCCCTCTATCTCCTTGGTTGAGGCATGAGAAAAGCAAGGGCACATGAATGGACCAACAGACAGTGCTTTCAAAATTCTCCAACTCTGGGTGCACATGTGTACCCATAGTGGAATACACATAGGGACCAGCACTTGAAATACCTCGTTTTCTCTTCCAGTCTGAATAAAATCTAGGTGTGAAAGGATGAGCTCTGCTAATTCTAGAATCTTGAAGGACATGGTGACAAGAAAATCAGTTCAATTCACTAACTATAAATATTTACTTCATTTAATAAATCAGTTTTCAATGCAAAACATGCTTTGATAATTTTTTTTCTTTTGTGTCCAGCATAAGGTAACTTTATTTAACTAATTAAAAAAACAAAAATGCTCAGAGGTTTTTACGTATTTAGTTGCATTTGAATTCCCAAATACAGCTTCACACTAATCATAAAGTAAAAAATTAACCTAGTAATTAAAACATTTTTCAACATTTTCTAAAAATTAAGCCTCAGAATAAATGTAAGTTGAGCTTTACAACAGTTTTATAACAGCTTAAATAACTGTGTATAAATACAGTGTATTCTGTTTAGCAAAAACAAATATAGTATAACGGCTATATTTAGTTGCAAATCAATGAGTTTTAATGGTTACAAACAAGTCAGAATCAACCTCTCTTTAGGAAAATAACTAAAAATGCAAAACAATTAAAATTCATCATTTAAATCAAACCACCCGGTCAGTGGCTAGTTTTCTATAGGCAATGTAACATGATGGGTGTTCAGGAGGAGTTTTCATGATGAGAGGGTAACGACCTTCCAGACCAGATCCCTACATATGGCAGACATGACCATTTAAAGTACAGGGCAGCCTCTCATGCTGGTCTACTAAGTCAGAAAGGAATGTCTATTATATTTACAAATTATGATGTTCATTCTGATCTGCCTCATCATTCAGCTATCATCTACGCGCACAAAAATCACACTCAGTAAGGCTTTCAGAATATGAAATCTTGACACAGATCTTAGAGCCTCAAAGTCAAATCCTGAGTCCTGCTTACATCATACGAAGGGGTACATAAGATGAATACGACTTAACTTGGCTCTACAGCAAGATGGCCAATTCTGAGGATGGTTGTCCAAGTGCACAAACTATCTATAACCAATCTGCAGGCTCATGGTGCAGTGCTACTCAGCTCAGAAGAGAGCTCATGCAAAGGAGTCAAACAAAATAAGAGGTCACCTTATACTGATGAACAAGTTTAAAACGCTTAGCAAGTTCAACCTGATAACCAAGGAAGCAAGAGCTAAGGTTGTCCCCTATGCCTTTAGCATTCCCAACAGCCCATTATGGGTTGGGGAGGAAGTAGCGTAGTCCTGTGTGTATACAGACCACTAAAATATCTAAATCTTTTCTAATCTAGCTTTTCTCTGTAGATATACAGTAACTTCTTTATGACTGATGCTTTTGCTCTAAACTGGCTGATTTTGAATGTCCTGTAGTTTTTAACCAGATGCATCTATACAGCTGAAAAACTGCTCCTATAAAAGTTTGTTATTCCTGTGTTGTTGGGTAGGTGATATTAAGCTAGGATACAAACAAAACAGAACATCCAACTTTATTTACGAACAGGCAGCCGTAGATGGCACTTGCACTTCATTAAATAAATTGCACAGCTCTCCAATTCATTGCACCATTTAGAATGAATAAACTGTCAGGTAAGTGGTTTGAAACGTGCTCCCTGGTTCAAAATGAAGCATCTTGTGTCACACTCCCGAAACTTCTAAAACTACTAGCAGCTTTAGCTCACGCTAGGCTAAAGATTCATGGCACAAAGAAATGTTCAGATCCCTCTTATTTATGTTGATCATCTAGGTAATAAAAGATTCAACAAGGAAGCTGTAATATATGAAATTTCATCTGCAGTTAGGCTCAGAGCACTACACATGTTCTATTGTTATATAAACAATGACGATATAAACAGAACTCCATTGAAATGTTATTGTAGCATTCCAGTTAAGCCACCAAAATACAACTCACCAAAAGGTAACTCGAATCTTGTATCCAGCAAAATTTTATGGGGAGTTGGCTTTTTGGTCCCACAGATCTCATCATGCTTCATTACGACCTCTGCCTCCAGCGTAGACCACTCTCCAGGTCCTTCCTATAAATTAAAAGCCACGAATTCAAGTCCCTAGGTCTGACGATCCTTTATCCTGGCAGTCATCCTTATATAATGAATTCCATTGGACATTTGCTGATGTAAGGAGCCCAGGAACAACCCAAAAGGATTAATAAGATTAGCAATATACTCTGCTAGTCTTTACTTCTAAAAGTTGACCCAGTTTTCTGTTTGCCATATCCCACTGCTGACTGCTTCCCCTGGAGATCTGGCTGCACAAATTCTGCGGGATCATTTAAATGCTTATACCAAAATAAGGAAGAGAGAATTTAAAATGTAACTGCAGCAAACATACTCACATCCAATGGGAATTTTGCATAGAGAATTCAATAACAATCACTGAGGAGAACTGGGGCTCCTAAAACAATTTAGCACAATCAAATTCATGGTGGCTGGGTTCCCCCTACCTCCTTTTGCCTATTTTCTCCTATTGCCAAAGTTAATTACCATCTCCCGGCTCTAGAATATCCAGCTCTGTAAACTCTCTCTTTTAAATAGTGTCCACATACACTGGGCTATGTAAATAAATGTGTAAGTTTAGACCTGCTTTCAGAACTTGTGACTTGAGTAGCTAACAGAAGAATTTCAGAAGTTAGGAAATCCCTGTTACTTCGCAACCAACACTAATCATAGTATATGTTTTGAGGCTTTATTTAGGGAATCTGCAGGTATCCTCTAGCATTAAGTATAACTCCAAAGGAAAAGTCCTCATGCCACCAGGTGAAGGTCAGAGTTTGTTAGTTACAAGGGTGGCCCACAACAGTCCCTATTTTGAATACAGAGAGATTTCAGCTGCTAGCATGTTATGCAGTAATATTTTTACAATTTTTCCCATGAGCGTTACAATTCTAACAAATCAGTTTTTGAGAGGTCTATATGTGAGCTATCAAAGCTATACATTCTTCACAAAATTAGATCTCTTATTACATTTGTAGAACTGAGACCTCAGAAGCATGTACAGTAGATTCAATTTTTGTTTGGGTTACTAGTGGCCTCTGTGATCCAAAAATACAGGCCTCTTCCACACACACTTCCCCAAGTTTCTCAGAAGCACCAGTAACTTGCATACAGTAGCTATGTGCACCATGTGGCTAGATTAGAGGCATATTAACCTTGGCAATGCACTTTCACATTAGCGTTACGTGTTAGCTAACCTCATCGGACTGCCGGATGGCCTTAAGTGCAATCCACACAGTCCCAACCATAGTGTCCCAGATCAGCCCTTTGTTCCATACTTCAACAATCAGGCCCAGGTCCAGCCGACTGATCTCACTGCAAGGAAACAAAAAAGCAACATTTAAGAGAAAACTAGAAAGTAGTTGTAAACTCAGCTTTTGACTTTAAATGACAACCATTTGCACACAAGGGAATAAATAACCTCAATTAAGCTACTGTAATTTAAAAGTATTAGGTGGGTCTGTTATATCTCTTGAAAGAAATTATTTATATGCACCTCTTCACATTAGACTACAGCCTTTTTCCAAATTCAGTCATCTATCCATCTGGTGGACTTGACACAGCTATAAGGAAACACGGAATGACACATGGAGTGGGATCCTGGGCTGGAATACATAGAGGTGACTTGGTTCTCTGTATTCCTGGGCTGGTTCTCTGTGGTCCTCCTCTCAGTGTGAAAGGATCAGCCACTCCCATCCCTAACAAAGGGAATGGCCATGCGATTCTCAGCCAGTAGGGGTCTAGTAGGGAGGGACACGTAGCCTTCATATGCTGAGCTTGTTCAAGACCTTTGTTACCAGGAGTATAGATAGGAAGAATTTCCTCCCTGCCCCATGGGTAAAGGGAGCATCTCTCATCAGTACATCTCTTCCTGATGTATCATCCCAACATAGGTAACTTGTTTAGACCACTCTCTGGCATGCCCACTTGAGAGAAAGTTAAACACTAGCCCCTAAATCCAACGACCACTTTTGTGTCCTCTACCAACACATTACGCCTATAGGTGTCATACTTGCCTTTCCTGTAAGGTAAGCAGCAACTCAGGAATGCTTTGTGAAATATTGCCCTATTCTAGGCTTCCCAGCATAGGAGGAAAAAATCGGATGCACCTTGCTTTTTGTGAACTGCAAGGAAGGCTTACAATCTGAGTCAGGGACCACGTTTTGGAATACGAGCTCTCTGAAGGGCTCATCTTCAGAGCATTTTTGTACAGTTGCAGTTCTTTTGAGATCAGATTTCATGGGAATGATGCACTGCTACATGAATCCTTTTGCTAGGCAGAGTGCATCCACACTTAATGTTTGTCAAAGGAATTTGGAAATCTTATAAATAGTGAATTGTCCCTAGATTGCCATCAGGCTAAAGAGTCTTGTGAATTATTCACTGACTTATTCATCACCCAGATACAGATCAATAATTGTACAACTGGAGACCGCAAACTTCAGGGTCCTCTGGGACAGTCTCATGTGGAAATATGCTACAAAAACAAAAACACTGTTGAAACAAAAGTAAATCCTATGCCTGCAGCAAAGTAAGTGGACACCTGTTAATATCCACGTTTCCCTTCCAGTTCCACAGCATAGGTTCTTGACCCAGGATAGGCAGGCTTTGAGTTCAGCAATGTTCAGACTAGCATTTGAGTGAGGTATAGGCAGTATTTTTTAAAACTGAGTGCTTACACGTACACAAATGGTTTCCTGTAACTTCTTGCTCTGTCAGTGCTGTCATACAAATGACCGGCTTGTTGCAAGTATCTTGATACTTGTCCCAACCCAGAGAATTGAATCCCAAACAAAGCTCTCTACTTAGCTTCAATGTACAGATCAAGAAATCAAGTGCAAAACCCCAACCAACTTCTGTTCAAAATTCTGAGGCACTAGTCAGTGAACCATCTTAAGGAGGAATATCAGCCAAATGAACTGCTTTGATGGCTTCAACTGTGTCTCCCTTTCTCCATCTACTGGTTAGAGGAAGAATAATTTCAAACCAGAGAACAGACAAACCAAGAAACATTATTTCACAATGTTATTTTTCTTTCTGACTTAAAATCTAAAACTTTAATGCTGTTTAGGGCTAGAAAGAAAGTAACCAACCAACATTCATATTTGCAAAGAGAAAGCAGTTTTTGCTTTGTGTGAGATGTCCAGCACTTTAAAAGCTACTTCCAAACTAGAAAATGCTTCCAAAGACAAAAGTGGAAATGCTCTACCTGGAAAAAAAGCAAATCTCAAATATCCCACATATAATGCTGCCAGAAGCTGAACTGCTACCTTTTACAAGGCATTTTAGAGCTATAAAAAATACTAAAACACACTAACTAGTTTTATCAGCCAAGGAAACACCTTTGATTTGTTCTGCTATTTTAGAATACCTTTTTGGACAGGTCAATGGGGTACACTTTGCTGTTAAGAGAGTCTTTCCCTGGGGGAAGAAGCTACAATACACCTTATCCAGCTTCATAAAAGAGTACAAGATTAGAGAACCTGGGCTGGTAAATAGCAATATGAACATAAACAAAATTTATGTCTCTTGGACCAGCGTAATATACAGTGGATACGTACTGCAACCCATACTTTGTGCCATGTGGAATGTTTTAGTGACAGAGCAACATCAGGACCACTGTCCCATTGCCTGGGTGAGGCTGTGAGCAACATGGTGATGTTGTTCAGCCTTTGCTAGCGTTCTGCTTTTATGTTCCCTAGCAACTAATTGGGAGTGGCGTAGCAACCTTAGTGCAGCCTGTCTGTGCTCCTGGCTGCAAGGGAGAGCAGCTCTGGTGGCTGTCATAAGTAAAGATGATGAGATTGCCACTGGGTGAAAACATTCATCCAAAATGAAGGTGTGTGCCCCTTAAATCACCCTGGTGAGCCTGGTGCCTGCCCCAGTGGGCAGGGCAGGAGGTGGTATAACCACACAGTTTACTGGCTCCTGTGAGCGGTGGCCTGACATGCTGCTGCTTTTGCCACTGCAGTTCCCGGAAGAGCCCTGCAGCTCTGCGGATATCTGATTTATATCTGCAGATATAAATTTTGTAGCTGCACAGGACTTTATCTGTTTTCAACTGTCCATAAAATATGGCTTTGGGAAATCACATATCATCCATATGTACAAGGTGAACAGCCCAGCGAAGCTGCACCTGTAGGATTAGGGATTTGTCCACCATTGTAGGGAAGTTATAACATTGGGAGGAGGAGTTAGCAGCATCCCTAAGGGATGTCTGCTGGGTTTGAAACTGGAGTTGAGCCAGCCCTGGAGGCATCTCATATGTAGCCTGGCATGTTGAACCACGAAGCTGGTAGCTACCATGTGACCAAGGAGCTGTAGGCAGATTCTTGCTTGTGTCCTGGGACAAGTAGAGAGCGTGCGTATGAGCTGTGTGATAGCGAGGAATCTGTTGTATGGGAGCGAGGCCCTGCTCTGGGTTGAGTCGAGATGAGCTCCAATGAACTCTATCTGTTGTGTGGGTATCAGGGTGGATTTTTGGATGTTTATTTGGAGACCTAGGCTGCGAAAAAGGGAGATGGCGAGACACGTGGCTTGATGTGTGTCGCCATAGAAGTCACCCTTGATGAGGCAATCGTCCAGATAGGGGAAAAGTGTGACTCCGTGTTTGCGGAGGTGAGCCACAACGACGGCTAGGGTCTTGGAAAAAACTCTTGGAGCCGTGGAGAGTCCAAAAGGAAGAACTCGGTATTGGAAGTGATCATGACCGATTGTGAATCGTAGGAAGCATCTGTGAGCTGGATGAATTGATATATGGAAGTAAGCATCTTGTAGGTCGAGGGCTGTGAACCAGTCCCCTTGATCCAATGCGGGTATTATTGTGCACAGTGTGACCATCTTGAATCTTTGTGTGCTCACGAATCTGTTCAGTCAGCGTAGGTCTAATATAGGCCTCCATCCCCCGGTCTTTTTCTGCGTTAGAAAGTAATGGGAGTAGAAACCTGTCCCCTGGTGTTGCAGAGGTACAGGCTCCACTGCGCCTAGTTGCAGAAGGTGAGCCACTTCTGTGCGAAGTAATTGCTCGCGAGAAGGGTCCCTGAAGAGGGACAGGGAAGAGGGGAAGGTAGGATATAAAAGGGATGGAGTAACCGGTCTGAACTATTTCGAGGACCCAGCGGTCCTGTGTGATCCGCTGCCAGGCATGTTGGAAATACTGGAGGCGGTGGCCAAATGGACAAGTGGTGGAATCAAGGGGTACAGACCCTCAACCAAAGCTTCAAAACTGTTGTTTATTGCCCTGTGGACGGAAGGTGGTGGCTTGATTTTGATTCGGTCTGCGCTTGGGGGGGGGGGGGTCTAGTATGATTCCGAGTTGTGTCGTATCGTCTGGATTGAGGGCAATAGTACTGATGTGTTCGTGGTCTTTGGTAGGGTTGGTATCGCTGTCTCCTGGGGAGAGATGGTTGAATGCCCAGGGTGCGCAATGTCGCTCTGGAATCCTTCATAGTATGGAGGAGTTCATCGGTTTTTTGGGAAAAGAGTTTGTCCTTATCAAAGGGGAGATCCTCCACTTTAGTCTGGAGTTCTTTAGGAATGCCGGACTCAGAGAGCCATGAGGTTCTGCGCATATAACCACAGTAGTTGCAGTAGTACGGGCTGCTGTGTCCGCCGTGTCTAAAGACGCCTGTAGGGCTGTTCTCGAGATCAGTTGTCCCTCAGACAGGATTGATTGGAAGTCTGCTCTTCTGTCCTTTGGTATGTAGGAGGCAAATTCGAAAAGCTTATTGTAATTATCGAAATCATAACTGGCGAGGAGGGCAGAATAGTTAGCAATCCTGAACTGTAGTGTAGAGGATGTATAAACCTTGCATCCCAGGACATCAAGGCATCTAAAGTCTTTGTCTTGAGGGGTGGGTCGATATTGTGACTGTTTGGTCCTCTGTGTCACTGCCTTGGTGACAAGGGAGTTCGGTGGTGGATGAGAAAATAGGAAGTCTGCGTCCTTTGCAGAAACGTAATATTTACGCTCAGCCTTCTTGCAAGTTGGTACCAGAGAAGCTGGGGTTTGCCAGAGAGTGTCAGCTGGCTCCATGAGTGCTTCATTTATAGGGAGCGCGATTTTTGAGGGCGCAGACGGTTGAAGGATTTTAAGGAGTTTGTGTTGCTTCTCCTGAACCTCTTCCAAGGGAATATCCTGGCTGATTACAACCCTCCAAAAAAGTTCTTGGAACTGTTTGTAGTCGTCCACGGTCTGTGGAGGTGAAGGGAGGATGGCTTCATCTGAGGCTGGTGGAGAGTTAGGGTTAGGCGAGTCAGGATATGGTGCGTAGCTCCCCGGCTCAGGAGGGGGCTCAGGCACCCTGGAAGTGGATGGAGCAGGAGACTGAGGTACCGAAGGAAGACGATTGGTAGGAGGATTCTGCCACAGGTACCACTGAGGCCAAGGCATGGGGTAGGAGAACCCAGGCATCACCCACGGAGGGGCAGCATAGGGAAACTGAGGCTGCTGAACTTGAGCCGTGACCTGAGGTGGTAAAGGTGCCTGTGGAGGAGAAGCAGGAGGGGAGAACTCCGCTTGCTGTTCAAGGTCACCGTCGGTGAAAGACAGTTCAGGTGGAGAAAGTGGCAGGTCAAGGAAGGAGTCCTCTGTATCCAGGAGCGGAGAATGAGGCTCAGGTGGCACTAAAAGGTCACTTTGAGTGAGCAGCTGTCGTTCTTGCTCTCTGGGCTGAACTAAGTCTACTCTCTGCTCTAGCTCTTTACTAGGAGAGAGTGACAGAGTTTCCTGTTGAATTGTGCTTGGAGGTGCCCTGCAGGGGGTCCACAGCTGGTGCATAGGTCGCAGAGTGGCTGGGTGCCGACCCTGTTCTCGGTGCCGAGGCTGATCGCGCTGTCGGCACCGCGGCTATTTTTGTTGCTGAGGCAGAGCGCGCTGGCGGGATCGCAGCTGCTTTCAGCGCTGAAATTGACCAGGTTGAAAGCAGCGCGGCTGTTCTCAGTGTCGGCGCCGAATGCGCTGTCGGCACCGCGGCTGTTGCTGGTGCCGAGGTACGTGGTGCCGGTGCTGCAGCGTGCCTGGGTGCCGAAGAGGAGTGAGGTGTCCGTGCCGCAGCCGTTTGCGGCACTGAGGGGACCGAACGGGTAAGTGCCTTACCAGCGCGGGAAGTCTGGTCCCTGCCTCTCAGCTCTGTCAGAGCAGTAGCTGAGGCATCCAAAGAGGCTGAAGCAGATGTACTTCGTGCTGTCCGCACAGGGGGTAGGGATCTCGCCGGAGACCCCTTACCCTTGTTAGAGTCTCGTTTGTGAGACTTTTGCACTTCGTGCGTCCGCTCCAGGGAGGGTGAAGCGACGCTCAACACCGGTTCCGATCTGGCTGGGGAGCGTGTGGGAGTGGGTTCCACTTTTCCCGTCTCCGACAGTGGCTGCAGGGATTTCTCCATCATAATGATCTTGAGGCGCAGATCCCTGTCACGACGAGCTCTTGATTTGAGGCTTGCACAGTGTTGGCACTTCGCGGGGATGTGGGTGTCCCCGAGGCACTTCACACACTGGGAGTGGCCATCTGACCGTGGCATGGAGCCCTGACAGGAGATGCATCTTTTGAAACCCAAAGCTCCTGGCATTGTGAGTTAGAGATGGGCGAGGAAAGTGTCTCAATGGGAGACAAGCCTGAGGGATTTTTTTGTTTGTTTTTTTTTAACTAAGTAACTAACTATGTAACTATACTAAAGGAAGGGAAACAACTGGGAAGTAATTAATAATTATTTCTATGTTTCCTATTGAGATCAGGGAAGAGAAGGCAGCACTGCCCCGAGTCCCGTCTTCAGCTGAGGACGGTTGAGAAGGAACTGAGGAGGGTGTGGGAAGCACGCACTCAGGAAGATTCCAACTAGACGGGAGATACCATCTGGGTGCGTGCGCCCCAACCAGGCACTGCTACTGAAAATCTCCGATCGACAGCGCCGGGACGCACCGTCACCTAGAGTGGAGCACCCATAAGAACAGCACTCGAAGAACTACTGTTGGTCATGGTATTTCTTTTTAAGGGTTGATCTTTCTATGCACATCTAGTTGTTGTACAGGACTGTACTTACAACATGAAGTCTTGTTCCCAGCAGGGCTGGTCCCCTCGCACTGCAACTGTTGTACTCTTCACATTTTGCACTTTCAAGGTCACATAGGTATTAAATTTATCTAAACAAAGAAAGAGTAAAATGATTACTTTTTGCTATTACCATCTCTTACAAAAGCAACATTATAAAGCCGCTAGTTCTACCACACACAAAAAATGCTATTGGTAGGCACATTATCTGGCTATTTATGAAGTCCATAAGAAAACACATTTGAAAAAAAATCTTTCATGGATTTGCATCTTCCACAAAAATGTTACCCTCAATTTCTTAGAGAGGTGAGATTCATACAGGACTGAATAAAATCATTCTCTCTCTAAAATGAGGGCAAGCTACGATCACCTACAGTGAGTTAACAGCAGCTTTAAGAGAAAATATCAAATCCTGAAGAAAAACAAACACAAGAGACAACTTGCCCAAAGGCAGGTGGGGGAAACTGGATCTAAAGGCCAGGACATCATCTATCCCTTAAACAGATGCAGTAACGATAAATGTGTACAATATGCACTGAGGGACATAGCCCCAAGCTACTCTCATGAATCTGGATCCTCCTCTGTGACACCATGTATAAGGGTTTCTGAGAACAAATTGATGAAAAAATGTATTTTGAAACTTATGCAGCTTAATATTAAGCCAGCTGTACTAAAAGAACAAGCCACATTGTCGTGTTTTACCAGTTTGAGTTATATTATATAAATAAATAAATATAAAAATAACCTAATTACCTTGTAGTATTTCTACCCAGCACAATTCCAAACCACACCTCCTTGGTAGCTGCTATTTATTCCTTACTAGCCATGATGAAAAGACATGTGGGCATAGGCCGATACAAAGTTTAAACACCCAGCAATCTGAGAATGAAAGAGCTCCCATTTCAGGAGCAGTTCTTGCCTGAGGCACTCAACCAATCATCAACCTCTGCACAAGTCATGTACTAAACAAGCAGGGTCCACATTTCAAAAGAGGGAACATTTTAGCAATGCAGTGTCCCAGTATAGCGAGTCTCAAAACAAGTCAGATCATAGTCCATTACTACTCTGATTCATGCTCAAAACTGCAGACTGGTGCTGCAGGCTACGCTACCATATCCGAGCAATTGGCCACACAGACTGATTAGGAAGCTTTCTACACTCTTAGCCAAGAAATCAGAACTGTGATGGACTGTAACTGCGGCTACTGTGTATGGGAATTTTGAAGTAGACAGTAGCCCAGAACCAAAAGGATGACAGGGAGGCAGCATAGTCCAGTGGTTTAGACAAAACTGGGAGTCACTGGACTCTGGGTTATATTCACAGTTTTACCACTGTCACACAGTAAGACGTTGGGTATGTCAATGAAGCCACACACATCTCGGAATGAGTCCCATGTAGTGAGAGATTATGCAACCATGAAAATTGCTGCATAATTGCCTTTGTTTTCAGGCTGCCACATAACTAGGCTCCAGAAACCATTTTCATTTCTTTAAAAAATTAAGTGCCTAGCCCTTGTTGCAAATATAATCTTTAAAATGTGAATGAAATACAAACTGAGTGTACAGCCTGCTGGAAACAATAGCGCTGGGGAAAGTATGGACAGCTCTCATTCATCTCATATAGGGAATTAACACTGAAATTTAACACCTAATGTGTAAACAGTACTAACTATTTCACTGCCAATCATTTTAGTCGAAATATTCAGCTACTGTACTTTATATTTGAATACAATGCTTGATACTGGATCACTTTGTAGAATGTAAGTTCTTGGGGCCGGGGCTATTTTTTAATTTGTTTTACATTATGTGTACACAGTGCTTGGCACAATGGGACTCTCGCCCCAGATCAGGGCCTTTAAGCACTATGATAATAGAAAATATTAAAACATTTGTTATAGCAACACCCAAAGGGTTCAGTCAGGATGAGGGCCCCATTGTGCCAGGCATTGTTTTCCAGTTAATCATTGGAACAACTTAACAAGGGGTGTGGTGGATTCTCCATCACTGAACATTTTTAAGTCAAAATTGGAAGTTTTTCTAATAGTTTCTCTAGTTCAAACAAGAATTAATCCAGGAAAGCCCTATGGCAAATGCTATACAGGAGGTCAGATTAGATTATCACAATAGTCCCTTCTGGCCTTATCTATGAAACCACTGGGGAGGGGGAGGGGGAGAGAGAGAGAGAGAGAGAGACTCTGATCAGGAGAGTTCATATTAGAACCTATGGCCCATGGGCTATACACAGCCCCCCTAGAGCATTTCATAAGACCCATGGCCTGCTTCAACACAATATACTAACAGCCGATTCATTTGCGTTTTGTTGTAATATTTACATCATTTTAGTTTACACAAGTGTAAATCGACAATACTGTACATAGAAAACCTATCTAAATACAACAAAACAAGCAGAAAAGATAGAAACCAATACAATCACTTCAAATCTTATTAAAATATGTAGAGTGTTTGAACCACATGAGGTTGTGCTCAGGTTTATGTGGCCCTCCTGGGTAATAAGGTTGGGCACCACTGAACTAGAAGACACACAAAGGGGTTGGAGACGAAACCTATAATATACAAGCCAGAGAACAAGGTGACATTGGCCCAGTTTTGTTGCTTACATGTTTTTTCAGTGGAGGTTTTCAAGTTTTGTCATCGCCTGGGGCAGAAGCAGGGCATGGGAACTAGCTAGAGTGGAGGGAGCTGGTAAGAATAATGGAGTAGGAAGAGGAAGGCAGCTCATCACGCACCCAGCCACATTTAACAGGCAGCGTTTTGTAGGCATCATGGCCAGGGCCGGTGCAACCATTAGGCGAACTAGGAGGTGGAGTGGAGGTGAGCTGGGGCGGGGAGGGCTGCCTGCAGTAACGGGGGGGGGTGCACAGGGGAACCACTCCCTGCCCCAGATCACCTCCACTCTGCCTCCTCCACTGAGCACACAGCCCCTGCTCTAATTCTCCTCCAATCAGCGTGGCAAGCCCAGGAGGGGAGGAGAATTAGAGCGGCGCTGGCGTGCTCAGCGGAGGAGGTGGAGCGGAGGTGAGCTGGGGCCGACTCCCTGGGTGGGGTTAGCTGCCCCAGAGTGTGGGGGTAGCTGCTGCAGGGTGGGCTCCCCAGATGTGGGGGGGGTGGCGGGCTGGGTTAGCTGCTGCGGGTGGGCTCCTCTGGTGGGAGGGGCGGGTGGGCATGGTTAGCTGCCGCAGGGGGGGGCAGCGGGTGGGATTAGCTGGGTGGAGGTGGTGGCGGTGGCACAAGGTCCTGATCACGGCAGAAGAGAGAGTCTGAATGAGAAAGTTGAAGGAGGATAAGGTAGTGACTGTTTGGATCTATCACGAAATCTCTCATGCATAAGGGGTAGCATGGAAGAAGCACAAAACTGCTTGAGAGAAAACTGGCTGGGGCAGGAAAAGCTGGCAATGTTGGCCAAGCGAAGGCAGCTGTCAGCCTCACAGTAAGTTCCTCGGGCAGCTAAACAGAGCAGGGTTAAGTTATGAAGAGCTTTGAAGTCAATGACCAGAAGCTGGGAGGAAAACGGGGAACCACCAGAGAGATCCCAAGGGGGTTGACATGGTCAGAGAAATGAGCCGGAAAGATGATTTTACCAAAGAATACTCTGCATATGCTAATTATTAGTGAACAAGAGTTTGAGAAAACTGAGTCACAGAAGGAATCTAGACAAGATAAGAAGTGAGGGAACACAAATATTCAGCTCAGGCTTATTAGTGAACATAAGAAAAAACATTTCTAAAAGTATGAAAATTAGACCACCTTTGTGTGTACTTGATTGCTCCTCCAGTCTCTCCAATACCTCTGAATTACTCTCTTCCCAGAAATGAGGAAAACACACAGTATGTAATAGCTGTGCCGAATAATACCCACAGCAAAGAGAAACATACATTCAGTGATGTTAGCCCACACAATATAGCAGAAAGAGGAGAACAGACTATTGAACAGCCTTAAAAATCAATAGTGGTGCCTGCAGGTTAATGACTGCTTAGAGCAAGAAAAGTCTAGCTCACCTGGTGGCCCCTGGAGTTTTGCTTTTTTCACTGTGAAGAAAAAAAAAATACACATTTAGTGTTTGTGTCATGGTAACAGTTTTATTCTAGGAGTTATACAACACAAGATCTGTCAAGCACTCAGCACAGGTCTGCACGACAGGGGTTCTATGTGTTCTGATCCCATTTTTCACTGTATAACAAACCTGTGACACGGATTTCCCCTGTAAACTGGGGTAATCGGCTCCGAAAGGTAGTTGTGAGGATTAATGTTTGTACAGCACTTTGACACTAAAAGTCATCATTGACTTTACACATACATTATAACTGCACTTAAGTCTCTTGCAAACCAGAAGCTATTAGAATTTTACTATTCCATACCATCTAATTTGTTAGTTAAAGAAGCAATCTCGAAAAAAAGTAAACCTTCTATTCTCAAACTGTGGGTGAGCGCAGAGTAGAGGTGGTTGGGACATGTTTGATTAAATTACAACAAAGAGGCCGGTGGCACTTTAAAGACTAACATTTATTTGGGCATAAGCTTTCGTGGGTAAAAAAAGCTTATGCCCAAATAAATCTGTTAGTCTTTAAGGTGCCACCAGACTCCTTGTTGTTTTTATGGATACAGACTAACACGGCGACCCCCTGATACTAGACACTTTTGATTAAATGTATCTTTGTTTCAATATGATGATGTATCTAAGCTCAAACATTTCCCTGAGACATATTCCATTCCACCAGGAAGGTTTCTGAGGTCCGTGATGGACTCTATAGTCATTTCCAGAGAATGAGGAAGAAAAAATATTTTTAAAAAAAATCTGATCTTTCACACAATTTTGTTTCACAAAAACATTCAAAAAGTTTTGGTTTTGTTCCAGTGAGGAATGAAAACAAAATTCCAAGACCTTGAAAGTAGTCATGAAATCTTGTCCATGCAGAGATGCCAGGTCACATGGTGCTGGCTCTTCCTACATGTTTTCAACCACTTCTACAGAGATCTAAAGATATTCAGTAGAAGATGCTGGACACTTGTAGACAAAACTAGGGATAGAGGGACTAACCAGCCTTGGCTCAGCTCTTCTCCCCCACTTTTGTCCTAGTTTCTTAGATGTTTCCAGCAGTCATCCTGGGCGGGGATTCAGTGAAGAATGAACCCTGATTAACTCACTTGCCTGCCTTAATAGGATTTACATATGGTGGGAATCCTTTGTTTCCTAGTTAGATCCCCACCTCCTATTAGTGGAAAATTACTAGTAGTCCAACATGGAGTCCAGTACAAGGTGACATGATCACATGACTCTGCAGTATAAAAGCAGTCATGAGTCAAAGGTTGTTTGCAGCATCACAGGAAGCTTCTCAGGATGGTGGGAGATTAGCATCTTCAAGGTCCTATTATTCTCCCTAATTGCCCATCCAGGCTGATAGCATTCTGTCTGGCGGACGTTCCCCAGGTGTAAACCCTGTGATAGACCCAGGCCAGGTGGGTACAGCAAAATAGCAGAAGGCAGATATACTGGCCATTGGATTAACAGTTTTCTGTTCCCTGACTGACCAGAGCAGGGGCTGCTCCAGGCTAATGAGAACACCTGACTCTAAGCTGTAAAGAGTCAGGTGAGGCCATTCAGTTAATGTGACCACCTGACTAATTAAGGCCCTGCTGATACTTTAAAAAGGGCTCACTCCAGTCAGGCAGGGGAGAGCCGGGGAGCCAGAGGAGAGGAAGTGCGGCTGAAGGGCTGGTTACCGAAGACACCCGCAAACGAGCCCTAAGGTAAGGGTGAAGAAGGGAGAAGCAGGAGAGCTGTGGGGAAGTGGCCCAGGGAAATGTAGCAACTCTGGCAGTGAAAGGTTGGCTGCCAACAACTGCTACCATTAGGGTCCCTGGGCTGGAACCCGGAGTAGAGGGCGGGCCCGGGTTCCCCCCAACCCACCACTACAGGAACGTCTCCTGGAAGGGGAAGTCAGGTCCCTGTCAGGACAGGAGGCTGAACAGAGACTGTGGGAGTTCTCTCCCCAACCTTCTTGCAGCCTATGATGAAAAGGGCTCAGTAGACTGTAACCCTGGCCCTAGAGAGAGAAAGGCTACGTGGAGGGTCACGGTGAGCCACTGAGGCAGCAAAAACTGCCTAGAAGCGCAGGACCTACGGGAGCAAGGGCAGAGCTCTGCCACAACCCACTTGGAATTGTTACATAGTCAATATTCCTAACTTCAGATTCAGAAATGATACATGCATACAAATAAGATAATCATATTCAGTAAATCAACCTTTCCAATGATATCTCACATGACCCATCTTGCACACAACACATCATAATATCTCTATGAAGAATATGGGGCATAGTGTCACAGGAATAAACTGTTTAATTTTTTACATGCACACACACACACTTATAAACTTGCTTGTAGCAGGCCTTAATAAAAAAAGGTTTTCAAGAGGGTCTTGAATGAAGACTGGGTGGCAATCAAGAAAGCTAGTTTAAGAAGGCTGTTCCATGAACAAGGGGCAAACATGGAAAGAAAGCACCATCATGTCATTTAAAAAAATACACTGATAGCTTCTTCAAGGAGTACGTAACATGTCTAATTCACAGAGTTTAAGAATCAAGAATAAATTACTATAACATTACTATATATCTGTGTACATTTCCTAATGCACAGACAGTCTACCCATGTTGTTTTTCCAGTGGATAAGGGCCATCTCTCACTGGCTGGGGTTTTTTATATGTTGCACTTTGAGAAACTCGCAGACTCACCGGTACTATAAAGTATGAACACCTAGAAAGGCTATCTCCAAGCTCCTGCTAGCTTTTCTAGTGCAAATGTCATAGCATTTACAAGAAAACATATCTAATAAGCTGAAAGGTAAGATGCACCGGAGTATGAAAATGGCTTGAGAACTAAAGAAGCAATTATCTTTTCTCCAGAAGAGAACACTCGTGCTGGAAGGCCATACTGACTGACCTTCAAGCAAAATATTTCTGTGAACAGACAGTAATAATGAATATTGCAGTTATGGAACCACCAGAACAGAAATACAAGTAAGGATGAGATGCTGGAGACTGACTTTAACACTGAAAAATACTTTACAAGTGTATATATTCTGAGTCGAAAGGATAGGATCTATGTAACATTCTCTCCATACAACAGGACAGGAATATTTCAACCCGAAGCTAGTCTGCTAAAGACTAGAACTGCTGAGACGTGTGTGTATATAATGTGCAATATAAAAAGTGTGGGATCATGCACATTGTTCCTCAGAGGTGGAATCTCAGATGATGTTGATGCTGTGTAATAACTGGTACAGATATACAACACGCAGGTCTAAGGATTCCAGGTGACTCCCTGAGGTGGCTGATCAACTCCTCTTTGAACCATACAGGCACTCGAGCTGTTTAACAATTTCAAGTCTAGCACAGGGCAGTGTATCCACTTCCCAGATGCTATGGGTACAAAACTCCAAATGTCAGTGGATCTTTCCTCATGGTCAGGAATAGTAAGATTCCACTGTTGTTGGCAGTGAAGCAGACTGCTCCCAACGCAGAGACTCAGAGAGGTTATTAATTATAGCAGTACACAGAGTATGCTAGTGGCTTTCTACAAAGGTGACTGACTGTACCACAGAGTGTACAGTCTCAATTTGCCAACACACTGGGGCCGCAAACACAAGTGGAGGATCCTTTTGCTCTGTTAGTAAAGGCTCCTCTGCCCTGGTTTGCAGGAATTCTATCTGATGGTAGCCAGAGAGGTAGAGGTTTTGTGCACTACACCTACTGTCAAGTATCAGAGGGGTAGCCGTGTTAGTCTGGATCTGTAAAAGCAACAAAGAATCCTGTGGCACCTTATAGACTAACAGACGTTTTGCAGCATGAGCTTTCGTGGGTGAATACCCACTTCTTCAGATGCAAGTCTTCTTGCATCTGAAGAAGTGGGTATTCACCCACGAAAGCTCATGCTGCAAAACGTCTGTTAGTCTATAAGGTGCCACAGGATTCTTTGTTGCTCTTACACCTACTGTGGTGCTCTGTCCTCCACTATTCTGAGCCACTTACTAGAGGCTCATAAGCCCACTTTGGCCTTGGCTAACAGAGCTGAATCTTAGATGAGGCAGAATAGAAGCTCATGCTTTAAACTCCAGAGGCTGTGGGTTCAATCCTTGCTGCTGAAAAGCCTGCCCAGGGGCATGGCACTACACACACACTCTGTAATAATTAAATTTTATATAGATATAGGAGGCACAGAGTTTTTCTTAATTCCCCACCAAATCCTTAAGGGCTTAGTTGAGGGGTTTCCTAAAGAGGCATTTGCATCCCAAACCACTGTCTCAGCCCAGAGCACCCTCCTGCACCCCAAACCCCTCATCCCCAGCCCCACCCCAGAGCCCACACCCCCAGCTGGAGCCCTTACCCCCCCTCACACCCCAACCCCCTGAGCCAGCCTGGTAAAAATGAACGAGTGAGGCAGGCTGGGGAGAGCAAGTGACAGGGGGGCAGGGGAGACAGAAGGAGTGAGCGGGGGGGCTCAGAGAAGGGGCGGGGCAGGATGGAGCCTAGGAGGAGGAGCGGTCAGAGTTGGGGCAAGGGTGTTCAGTTTTGTGCAAGTAGAAAGTTGGTGACCCTAGTGACAATTCGGGGAAGTAAATGATACGAAAAAATGAATTTATGATTGAACCCACCTTGTGTATTGTGTTGAGAGACAGTTTGAACTGGTCTATGTGTGGCCTGTTTGTGATGCATAACAACTTCTATTTCTCATACTATGCAAAACTAACATAGAAAGAGTCGTGCTGAGCCATGAATGGTTTTCTAAAAGATCTGCTCTAGTTCAAACAGGAATTATTTTGGGAAAGTCCTATGGCCCATGTTCTACAGGAGGTCAGACTAGATGATCACAGTGGTCCTTTCTGGCCTTCGACTCTATGAATCAACAACCAGATGGCTCCCATGTACTACTGGCTTGCTAACTACTCTTATCCACTTCACTACCCCAACAAAACAAGGGTCTGGTGCAAGTAAACCCAGTATGACTGGGGCTCATGACAGACTGCGTTCATAAGCAGGAGAGGTTCTGTGTTCAAGAGGCAATACCTCCAATAGGAAAAGAGACGAGACAGCTAATGGAAAGGAAGCCAAAAGGACTTTGCCTTCCCCCAAGGACACTGACCAAGACCCAAGGACTCTTAGGAATGGTGAAGACTGAACAAGGCAAATTGCATTCAAGTATTTTGTTGCTTCATCTTAGATTAGTAACACTCGTGCTGTCTAGGAGTAAACTGAGGGTTTGTACACACTACCACTTGTCAGTAAAGTTATGCCGCTCAGGGGTGTGAATAAGCCTCCCCCTGAGCAATGTAAGTTACACCAACTTAAGTGCCAGTGTGAACAGCTCTGTGTTGGCAGGAGAGCGTCTCATGGAGGTGGATTTCCTGCCAACAGGAGAACTCTCTCTCGTCAGCACAGAGTGTCTTCACCAGACACACTACAGCAGTGCAGCTGTGCGGTTGTAGCGCTTCTAACGTAGACTAGCCCAGAATATTATAGAAGTTCCTTTGCAAAGCCTGTGTTTCTTTCTTTGCCTGTCACATGGTCCCCAAAGACTTTAATTAGAAACAAGAAAGTCCACAAGCGTGAAGCTTTGGGGAAAGCGTACACAGGCAAACAGGGAGGTTTGGGAGTTTCAGCGCAGGTTACAGGGCCAAGGGCAGTTGATCCCTGTCCCACATCCCAAGAAGAGGTGCCAGTAAAGTCTGCATCGAGAACACTGGGCCCTGGAAGCAAGAAAAGGAAACAAGGACCCAACTCAGCCAAAACCCAGCAGACCTGAAAGTCTGGGGGATCCAAAGGTTCAATCCAATATAGCAAACTGGTAACCTTCCACTAAATGGGGACTCAACCATGACTGTAAATGCATCACCCCAGAAAAAGTAAAAATATTAGAAATTAACCCTCCCACCAAAAATCCACATTTCTTGCTTATCTGCAGAAGAGAATGGTTATTCTGTCACTTCTGAGCTCTGGGAATGCAGCATTTTGAAACTAACTAATTGTTAAATCCTACTTCATTTCAAACAGCAGCTCTCAGCAAACTTGGCAGCCCTGAGAGAGCTCTGTCATTCAGGAGCAAATGTGAAACTGTGCTGAATGATAATCCTCCTATGCTCAGCAAGGAGAAAAAAAATGAAAAACAAATGCATGAGGTGGGGCAGGGAAAGCTCAGTGGTTTGAGCATTGGCCTGATAAACCCAGGGTTGTGAGTTCAATCCTTAAGGGGGCCACTTAGGGATCTGGGGCAAAAATCAGTATTTGGTCCTGCTAGTGAAGGCAGGGGGCTGGACTCGATGACCTTTCAAGGTCCCTCCTATTATTATAAAACAAGAGCTGAAACTGTAGTCTAGAAATAGAGCTTTGAACTTCCAGGTGAGCGACCTGGGTATGACAACCACAAAGACATGCTCACCCTCCTGCTGCAGAGACCATAGTGAATTTAGTCCCTGGGAGAGGAGGCGCAGAAGTACCTTGGGTCACTCAATGACCTATTAGAGTGAAAATCCTCCAGTCCACTTCCCCTTGAAGGATACGATAATATCTATTGCAGGACTGATTGAGACAACAGATCAACTGATATCTGGACACAAAGTATATGGGAGAGGGAAGAACTAGTGGCAAGGTCTGGTTGCTGAAAAAAAATCAGTCAATGCCTCCCAAAAAGAATGAGCCAGAGTCTATCACCATCTTGGTATTATTTGAAAAGACTAGAAGACAAAGTTAACACCCTGTCAACTATCCAGATTTCAAAATGCGTGATTCCAAAGACTACTCATTTCTGACTGAAACCACTAGTACGCTACAGCTTTTACCAGCTTTAGAATATTACTGGACCCCAATGCCTAAAAGTTCCCTTCATTACAAAGAAGTGTGTGGAAAAAATGTTAAAACTGCCCCCATTCTTCTTATGCTCAAGCTGATATGCAGAGAATAATGTGGTGATAGTATTTCTGAACCACAGAGTCAGGAGGACGGTTTTGGACTGTAGCACCAGAAACCAACTGGATCAGAGATCACACTCGAAAGAACAGTCTCTTCTCCGCAATCACAGCTTCTGAAACGAACACACATTCTTATTCAGGAAAGTGTTAAATGTAACATGAAATTTCTCAATAAATTTGTGGTCTCAGGCTCACCTTTTGCATTTGCTTTGCTAAATACGGGGATAGAGATACAGAGAGAGTGAGCAGATGGCCAAAAGATTACATTCCAAGTAAATCCAGCACACGATTTACAGAGCTGGTCACTCACCATGCTGCATAACAAAATCCACATCCATTCCATGAACAAGAACAAAATATCTGAAACTAGGTTTGAGTACCAGGGGGAAAACAACGAGAAGCTACAGTTTAATTGGTGGTCTCCAACTAAATTTAACAGAAAAGCTTGCAAAAATGTTTTGCCAGGATCAGCAAGTAAGTATGCCCAGTGGTCTGTGATGGGATGTTAGATGGGGTGGGATCTGAGTTACTACAGAGAATTCTTTCCTGGGTGCTGGCTGGTGAGTCTTGCCCACATGCTCAGGGTTTAACTGATCACCATATTTGGGGTCAAGAAGGAATTTTCCTCCAGGGCAGATTGGCGGAGGCCCTGGAGGTTTTTCGCCTTCCTCTGCAGCATAGGGCACGGGTCACTTGCTGGAAGATTCTCTGCAGCTTGAGGTCTTCAAACCACAATTTGAGGACCTCAATAACTCAGACATAGGTTAGGGGTTTGTTACAGAAGTGGATGGGTGGGATTCTGTGGCCTGCATTGTGCAGGAGGTCAGACTAGATGATCATAATGGTCCCTTCTGACCTTAAAGTCTATGAGTCTATGAGCTCTATCATATAAACCTTTAGTCCTGAATTATTTCCCTCCTCCCCCCAAAAATTAAAAACACTGCTATTATATTGGGTTCTCTCAGGAAGCTCTGGCCATGTCCCTGACTGCACACAAAAGCGGCAGCACTGCAGTAGTTCAGACTTGCATTTCACTCCGTTCATAAGTTCACACAGAAGTATCAGATTTCCCTGCTCCATTATATAGCATTCTATGGGTGCACAGTGCTTTACTTGAAAAAAATTAAAGAAAAAGACAACTGCCCTGCTTATACTCCAAAATTAGACCCAGTCACCAAATATTCTGCCTGCATATAGGAAATGGCACAGGCAGGACAGTATTGAAACAAAAAAAACAAAAACAAAAAAGAATCCCTGTTGAGAATATTCTCCATAATTTTTCAAGTTTCCCTTTGTTAGAGGTCCAGGAATGTTGTCTGCCCCCTGACTCAGTAGTTCTAAACCTTTCCTAACTACTGTACCTCTTTCAGGAGTCTGATGCGTCTTATGTACCCCCCCCCAAGTTTCACCTAATTTAAAATTACTTGCTTACAAAATCAAACATACAAAAGTGTCACAGCACACTATTGAAAAATTGCTTATGTTCTCATTTTTACCATATAATAAAATAAATCAATTGGAATATAAATATTGTACTTACATTTCAGTGTATAGTACATAGAACAGTATAAAGTAATTGTATGAAATTTTAGTTTGTACTGACTTTGCTGGTGCTTTTTATGTAGCTTGTTGTAAAACTAGGCAAATCTCTAGATGAGTTGATGTACCCCCAGGCATACACATACCCCTGGGTTGAGAATCACTGCCCTGACCCACCAACACACGCTCCATCCTTACAAGTTCATTGTACTTTTCTATCTTTAAAAGAATTCCTACTCTTTCAGATCCCTCACCAGTGTCTAGGGACTGTGCCAATTATTTGTATATAACCAATGTTTCTTCCAAAATACAATATGAAAAAGAAAATAGAGAACTATCTGAGAAGCATCCAGCTTAAAATTAGAACAGACGTGTCAAGGTTATAAAAAGGTTAAGATTAAATCAACTAGTCTGGATGAAAGAACCCAAATACTAAAGACTGCAAATTCTGGCAATGATCTTCTATTACTAAGATTCTATGACAAAAATCTCAGTAGACCAACCTCTGGCAAAATGTTTAAATTCACAAAAAGGAACAACCCAGGAGTTGGTCAGAGTCTGCATTCAACCCCAACTTTCGTAAAGCAGGGGCAGTTCTAAACTGCTCCAGTCACAGAGAAAGTGGAATTTCAGCTGAATGTACATTTCAACTCCTTAGCTTCCTGCATCACACTTGAGTATGTTCCTACTATTCAGTGTAATGACATGTAGCTTCATTCAATATTTATCAATTAAACAAACTGACGTAAGTCAAGCTCTAAAAAGTTGAAGACAAACGGAAAAAGTAACAAAGATTTGGTGGCATTTTTCGTGCATTAGATGTAGCAGCGCTTGTATACTGCCATCCAAATAAGACAGAGCAAGTCAGTGTCACCTTTTTCCTCACAGCCTGTCTGGAGGGGGCAGCATCTTTTACTTTTCATGTCCATCCGCAACAGAATTATTTGTCTATTTCCTCCCTTCAAGCGTCAGTTATTTTTCATCAGTGTTTCTTACCATGAGAAAACATTTACTTAGGGATCAGACCAGATTTCTTCAACCTTTCCCAAACAAACCAAGACAGACTCAAATGGCTTCAAGCGTCATTAATTACAGCAAATCTCAAAACTGAGCCAAGCTAGGCTTTCCCTCCCCACCAAAAGCCCAGGCTCTAACCTTAACTCACCTTTTGCTACTTGATCTGCTGGATTTTCAGGCAGCAGGCCTGCCCGCTCGATTCTTCAGCAACAAGGCTGATACATCTTTGCTCCAGACCTGCCACGTGTCATGCCCTTGTGTGATGCTTATGCATTTTGCTGCCCTGACATGCCTACGCACATTTCAGATAGTGTCATTCACAAGAGACTCCACTACAGTTAATACCCTGTAACCTAATAGGTGTCCTGGGATGTGGGCGCCACGAATTCTATACCCCACCTCTTTCACAGACCCCTTAATATTTCTGTAATTCACAACTTTTATTACTGAGCAAAGCCTTATGCTCAGTGTGACAAATATGGCAGTTTCCTATTTGGCCCACGGTCCATCTACTTACTACCCCTGGTGTAAACAGTGAGATGGCAAAGTTTACAGATGATACAAATCTGACTGCAAAAAGTTACAAGGGAATCTCACAAAACTGGGTGACTGGGCAACAAAATGGCAGATGAAACTCAATGTTGATAAGTGCAAAGTAATCCCAACTACACATACGAACAGTTGGGGTCAAAATTAACTGTTACCACTCAAGAAAGATCTTGCCGTTCGTTCTCCAGAAACATCTGCTCAATGTGCAGCGGCCAATAAAAAGGATACCAGAATGTTACCCATATATTGAATACTACCATGCCGTTCTGGTCACCCCATCTCAAAAAAGATATATTAGAATTGGAAAAGGTAGAGAAGGGCAACAAAAATGATTGGGGTATGGAAGAGCTTCCAAAAGAGGAGAGATTAAAAAGACTGGAACAGCTCATCTTAGAAAAGAGATGACTGAGCGGGCATATGACAGAGGTCTATAAGATCATGACTGGTGTGGAGAAAGTGAATAGGGATGCATTATTTACCCCTTCACATAACACAGGAACCAGGGGTCACCCAATGAAATTAACAGGCAGCAGGTTTAAAACAAACATAAGAAAGTATTTCTTCACACAATGCACAGTCAACCTGCAAGACTTGTTGCCAAGGGATGTTGTGAAGGCCTTTAAAAAAGTAAAAGTTAAATCCTAGTGAGGAAAATAGAAAGGAGCATAAGCACTGGCAAATGAAGTGTAAAAATACAATTAGGAAGGCCAAAAAAAAGAATATGAGGAACAGTTAGCCAAAGACTCAAAAAATATTTGTTATTACTTTTTAAAGTACATCAGAAGCAGGAAGCCTGCTAAACAACCAGTGGGCCCTCTGGACAATCAAGATGCTAAAGGAGCACTCAAGGACAATAAGGTCATTGCAGAGAAACTAGAGGAATTCTTTGCATCAGTCTTCACGGCTGAGGATGTGAGGGAGATTCCCAAACCTGAGCCATTCTTTTTAGGTGACAAATGTGAGGAAGTGTTCCAGACTGAGGTGTCAGAGGTAGTTTTGGAACAAATTAATAAATTAAACAGCAATAAGTCACCAGGACCAGATGGTATTCACCCAAGGGTTCTGAAGGAACTCAAATGTGAAATTGCAGAACTACTAACTGTAGTCTGTAGCCTATCATTAAATCAGCTTCTGTACCAGATGACCGGAGGATAGCTAATGTGACACCAATTTTTAAAAAGGGCTCCAGATGTGATCCCGGCAATTACAGGCCTGTAAACCTGACTTCAGTAGAGGGCAAACTAGTTGAAGTTATAATAAAGAACAATATAGTCAGACATATAGATGACCATAATTTGTTGAGGAAGAGTCAACAAGGTTTTCGTAAAGGGAAATCATGCCTCACCAATCTACTAGAATTCTTTGAGGGGATCAACAAGCATGTGGACCAAGGGGATCCAGTGGATATAGGATACTTAAATTTTCAGATAGCCTTTGACAAGGTCCCTCACCAAAGGCTCTTACACAAAGTAAGCGGCAATGGGATAAGAGGGAAATTGTTCTCATGGATCTGTAACTGGTTACAAGATAGGAAACAAAGGATAGGTATAAATGGTCACTTTTCTGAATGGAGAGAGGAAAATAGTGGTGTCCCCCAGGGGCCTGTTCTGGGACCAGTCCTATTGATAAATGATCTGGAAAAAGGGGTAAACAGTGAGGTGGCAAAATTTGCAGATGATACAAAATTACTAAAGATAGTTAAAGACTGCAAAGAGCTACAAAAGGATGTCTCAAAACTGGGTGACTGGGCAACAAAATGGCAGATGAAATTTAATGTTGATAAATGCAAAGTAATGCACATTGGAAAGCATAATCCCAACTATACATATAAAATGATGGTGTCTAAATTAGCTGTTACCACTCAAGAAAGAGATCTTGGAATCATTGGGGATAGTTGTCTGAAAACATCCACTCAATGTGCAGCGGCAGTCAAAAAAGGAAACAGAATGCTGGGAATAATTAAGAAGGGGAGAAATAGTAGGACAGAAAATATCATGTTGGCAATCCATGGTACACCCCCATCTTGAATACTGTGTGCATATGTGGTCACTCCATCTCAAAAAAGATATATTGGAATTGGAAAAGGTTCAGAAAAGGACAACAAAAATTATCAGGGGTATGGAACGGCTTCTGTATGAGGAGAGATTAACAAGACTGGGACTTTTCAGCTTGGAAAAGACATGGCTAAGGGGAGATATGATTGAGGTCTATAAAATCATGACTGGTATAGATAAGAAAGTGTTTACTATTTATCATAAACACGAACTAGGGATCACCAAATGAATTTAAATAGGCAGCAGGTTTAAAACAAACAAAAGGAAGTATTTATTCACACAACGCACAGTCAACCTGTGGAACTCCTTGCCAGAGGATGTTGTGAAGGCCACGACTATAACAGGGTTCAAAAAAGAGCTAGATAAATTCATGGAGGATCGGTCCATCAGTGGCTATTAGCCAGGCTGGGCAGGGATGGTGTCCCTAGCCTCTGTTTGCCAGAAGCTGGGAATGGGCGACAGGGGATGGATCACTTGATTACCACCTGTTCTGTTCATTCCCTCTGGGGCACCTGGCATTGGCCACTGTCAGAGGACAGGATACTGGGCTAGATGGACCTTTGGTCTGACCCAGTATGGCCATTCTTATGTAGTTATAAGCAGAGTCCATTGAAATTTCTTTTTATATACAATTAATATTTTTAAGGAAATTTCTTGTTATTTTGTTTTATGCTGCCTGGAAGGAATCCAGCAGAGCGAGCCCACCTCAGCCTGGAGGGCAGGGCTTGGGGGCAGCAGGGGACTGTAGAGTGAGCCAGCCCTGTCCTCACCAAACTGTGCAGGCTCCTGTCGGCACTGGGCTCGGCTCTGTTCTCCTGGCACATGGGGTTGCAGGGCTTGTCAGGTTTGGCCCAGCTGCCCTGCTGTCAAGGGGGCGGGGAGGGCAGCCGTGCCACACACAAGTGGCGCTGTGACCCTGTGCGCCATGTTGCAACACCACTTCCTGGAGTTTGCCTCCTGCCCCTCTAACGACAAGGGGATGGGCAAGCCAAACCTGGGTGGCGTTTTGTTGCACAATTTCTTAATTTTGTTTTGTTTCACATTCATGAAGAACACGGAGCTCCAGTTATGAGTTACGTGGAATGCTGCTGTGTTAGGGCTCTGGCTGCACTGAAGTTGTGGGAATTTTACATAATGTGGTCTCATCTTATTCCTTCAGCTACCTAATACTACAATAATGGAAATTAAATCAAACTCCCCAATATTAAGATGCTTTTTCTAGTACTGCCATTTGAGTTGCTGTCCTCAGAATGAAAGCAAAGCCTTTAAAACACTTAAAAATAACCTTTCAAATGTTTCCCTATACTCCGATATATGTAAGAAAAAAAATTCATTGGTGCCTGACCTTTATGTTTAAAGAGCAGACACATCAACTTAATACAGGGATCAATAGACACTCTTATTGAAGTCAGACACTAATCTACTACAAATACTTAGGTATTTCTTAGTGAAAGTCTGCAAACAGAAAGATACCAGATATACACCAGTACTGTGCCAGTTACATAGTGCTGGAATGTTTTACAATATTTTTAAACAAATTCTGCATTTAGAAATCCAGATTTCTAGACTCAAAACAATTTCAGCCTCTCTGAACACCAGTGGCTTAGACAGATTTAAAAAAGATTCTGAACTCCAAGACATGAAATTATCTTGCCTTCTTATTTTTAAAAATAGCTGAAGGCTGTTTCCGTTTTTCTGTCCTTGTATGCCTTCCTGTGGGTTTGTATGGCATGGCACCTAGCAAAATGGATCGTAATTGGGAATTTTTGAAGTCACTAAACTACAAATAAATTCTAGATTGTGTCTGATGGATATACACAGGGAAGGGAAGGGACTACCTCTTCTCTGTATCAGATTCCATATCTAAAATTTCATTATGACTAAAGCTAAGATTTTGTCATGGATATTTTTAGTAGGAGTCACAGACCGGTCATGGGCAATAAAGAAAAATTCACGGAAGCCCGTGACCTGTCCCTGACTTTTACTAAAAATTTCCATGATAAAATGGGAAGGGGCTGGACAAATGCCAGATACCTGGGAGCTCCAGGCCACCCTCAACCTGTGGCTGGGAGCTGCAGGGTCCCCCATGCCGCCAGCAGTGGCCGCGGAGAGCTGCATGCCACCTGTAGGGGTCCCCCATGCTGTCCGCGGGGGCTGCAGGGGTCTCCCATGCCACCGCCAGCCTTCGGTGGCGGGTGTACCTAACAGCTCCCTGCCGCTGCAGGTGGTTGTGGAACTCTGCAGCTCCCAGCAGCTGGGGCTGAAGTCATGGAGGTCTTTGGAAGTCATGGATTCCGTGATTTCCATGACCTCTGTGACTAAATCGTAGCCTTAATTATGACACCTAGATTGTTTTTTCTTGTGTTGGTCTAAATCTTTAAGGTTAAAAAAAGTCGATGCACTAACTTTAAATAGCAACAAAGGGTCCTGTGGCACCTTATAGACTAACAGAAGTATTGGAGCATAAGCTTTTGTGGGTGAATACCCACTTCGTCAGACGCATGTGGTCAACCTCATGAAGAAACTTGCACAAGCACAGACAGATATCATCTGACAAAGTGGGTATTCACCAGGGGCGGCTCCAGGCACCAGCACGCCAAGGGCATGCCTGGGGCGGCAAGCCACGGGGGGCACTCTGCCGATCACCACGAGGGCAGCAGGCAGGTTGCCTTCGGTGGCATGCCTGCGGAGGGTCCGCTGGTCCAGCAGCTTCAGCGGACCTCCCGCAAGCGTGCCGCCGAATCCACGGGACCGGGGACCTCCCGCAGGCAAGCCGCCGAAGGCAGCCTGCCTGCCATGCTTGGGGCGGCAAAATACCTAGAGACGCCCCTGGTATTCACCCACAAAAGCTTATGCTCCAATACTTCTGTTAGTCTATAAGGTGCCACAGGACTCTGTCGCTTTTTACAGATCCAGACTAACACAGCTACCCCTCTGATACTTAACTTTATATTTAAAGTTAAGTGAGACCTAGTCTACACTAGAAAATTGAATTGGCTTAACTACATTGCTCAGGGGTGTGAAAAATCCACAGCCTGGAGTGGTGTAGGAGTGGTAGGAGAACTCCTCCCATCAGTAGGTCATGTCTGCACTGAAGCACTACAGAAGCATAGCTATGGCGCTGCAAAATTTCAAGTGTAGACAAGCCTTTAGACTTTCACCAATGTTTACTGGAGTCACCATGGTACTAGGCTGATAATAAAATATTGAGCAGCTCAGTTAAGATCACTAAGTTTGGTACTGTCAATCCCCCTTCAAGAATGGGTCTACACAGAATTCTCTCATTTAATCTTGGGAATTTATTGTCCTACACATTAAATAATTTAACAACCAACCAGTGGGTCCACTGGACAATCAAGATGCTAAAGGAGCACTCAAGGACGATAAGGCCATTGCAGGGAAACTAAATGAATTATGTGCATCCGTCTTCACATTTGAGAATGAGAGAGAGATCCCCAAACCTGAGCCAGTCTTTTTACACCTGACGATTACCTGTTCTGCTCATTCCCTCTAGGGCACCTGGCATTGGCCACTGTCAGATGACAGGATACTGGGCTAGGTGGACCTTTGGTCTGACCCAGTATGACCATTCTTACGTTCTTAATTCTTCTCTGAAACTTCTCTAGGGTTCTTTTTGGTATCCAAAATGGTAGGGTCTGATATGGGAAGTTAATTCCTTGTTACCGCTGTCATACATGCAAAACCAAGCTTACATATTTCAGTCCAACACATTGTTCTTAAGTTTGAAATAATGGGAGGGAAGTTAATTTCATACAGCTGATTGAAAGTGTGCTGCCAGCTACTGACTAGACATTTTAAATTGGTATTAATGTTGTTGCTACCTACAGACTTCCAGCCCTCTTGATTCTTTGCAGGCTAAGTAATGGTGGAATTAGTAAGCGAGATGTGTGAAAGTTGTTTCACAGTTATGGATACTTGTGTGGAAGTGAGTTTAGTAGGTTATGTTATTAAATGTTTTTTTCAGTTTTTGTATGTTAATGACAAAAATTTAAGAAGTTCAAGAAATACAAACATCTTCTACAGTATAATCATATTAAAAAATGCAAACCGTCTCTATACCAGGGAATACACATAACATGCAAAGCCAACTTAACATATATCTAAAAAACAAAGAAAATGTTTCTGCTAACAAAACCCTTCTCATCCAAAAAACATCCCCTACAACAACTAGAGGCGAGCAGTAGGCTTTAATCATGTCCTTACAGTTAGACTTTGGTTCTGTTGGACCTACAGGTAGGGTGACCAGATGTCCTTATTTTATAGGGACAGTCCTGATATTTAGGGCTTTTTCTTACATAGTATCTTATTACCCCCCCCGCCACCCTCTGTCCCGATTTTTCACATTTGCTATCTGGTCAGCCAACCTAGAGGGTAGGAGGAAAATAAACTCCAGAGAAATGGCCTTACATTAAGATCACCCTGTCACACCTGATCACCAGCTCTCATACATTTAAATCTAGCACCTGTTAGTGCAGGGTCAGTTGAGGTACTCAACTGCTGCAGAGGTACATGTGGAGAGAAAGTCCTGGGTGTTTAGGATCTAAGACCATTGATAGAGATCAATATCTTGAATTACGCCCAAAAACAAATGGAAGGCCAGTTAAGACCATGTAGAAGTGATATAAAATGTTTCCTACTGTTAATACTGCCTAATATCTAAGCAAGCAAATTCTGTCCCAGCTGTAACTTCTGAGTCATCTTAAAAGAGAAGGCCCAAGTAGGACATATTGTAACACTTCAATCAATACATCATGAAGATAAGGGGGGAGGGATAGCTCAGTGGAGGGGGGAGGGATAGCTCAGTGGTTTGAGCATTGGCCTGCTAAACCCAGGGTTGTGAGTTCAATCCTTGAGGGGGCCACATAGGGATCTGGGGCAAAAAAAAAATAAAAAAAATTGGTCCTGCTAGTGAAGGCAGGGGGCTGGACTCAATGACCTTTCGAGGTCCCTTCCAGTTCTAGGAGATTGGTATATCTCCAATTATTACCTATTACCTATAAATTTTACTCTGGGGAGGTCCCAATCTGAGTTAATAGCATACAGATCGGGGGGAGGAGGGGGAGACATCTGAAACCATCAGATGGCATCACTGTCTAAGGCAAAGCCCTCTCGGGGATTATAATGAACCCTTAGCGTGAAAACAAACTACGCCACTTGTATATTATCTATTACTTGTACTACCACAGTGCCTATGAGCCCTAGTCATGGAATGGGACCCTATTTTGCAAGGTACTGTACAAACAAACAAAAAAGATGGTCTGGTCCCTGCCCCAAGATAGACAACAGATGGATCCATACAAGGAAGCAAAATACACTATTGGTCAGCAAGCTAAGCAGTGGTTTCAGCACACCAGCAGCATAATTGTTGACAAGCATTTTGTAGACATTGTGGCGAAGGAGCATTTTCAGAAGGGTTTTGAAGAAGTTAGTTTAGCTTACACAAACCCCAGGAAGATACCTGTACCACACACATGCTTCGAGGAAGGGATCTGTGCCAAAAGGGATACATCTAGAACGTACAAATCACAGCATCAAGTTCAGATCCAAGAACTTGTTCCAAATCTATGAGAAATAGTTTGAATTATAAGGCTATGGAAAGACCGTCAATTCCTAATTATCTAGTCTAGCGGGAGGCTCAAATCTAGAAACAGACAAACAATTTAAGGAATAAGGGGAAGTGACTTCTAGCTTGTCCTAGGAACACAGGACTGCCAGTCCAGAGGAGATTGGGGACCAATCTAGTCCAGTCTTCTGTCAGACCAGTCGCTTCATAAGATGATGTGAACCCTGCAGATGCTTATTTTCTTCCTAACCCCAACCCCCCACCATTACTTTGAGGTTGGCTTATTCTCTGAAACAGGACTATTTACATGATTTATCATATCTAATGTAGCTTTGGCTGTTCTCTTTATCCATAGATATCTAATCCATTTTAATCCTAATAAATTTATGGCCTCAGTGATATCTTGTGGCAATAAACTCAACAGATGAACTATAAGTCATGTCAAACATTTCCTTTATCGGTATTAAAGTGTTGCATTTAAATTTCACTGAGCCCGTGCTTGTATTACAAGGGTCAACAGGAACACAGTTTACCTTCCCTATACCATTCATTATTTTATATACCTCTATCATATCTCCTCTCATTCATCTTGTTGCTTTACATGAATGTCTCTTTATTCTGCTTATCAACTTTCACTTTTGAGCACCCTTTATTTCTATAATATCCTTGTGACGATAGAGTGGCACAATATTTCAGGTGAGAACATTCAGTAAGTTTATATAAAGTCATAATTTCAGTGTTTTTATCCCATTCCTTATATATTACCAAATTTTATTTACTTTTTTGACTACCATCACACACTGAACATAGGAAACATAGCCAGGTATCACTCTGGACAGCTCTATGAAAACGGGAGTGATGAGGATTTATTTAGATCCCAGTAATTAATATGAGTAGTTGAAGTTATTTCTTCAAGGTGCATTACCTTACATATGTCAACAAAGAATTTTATCTTACCATTGTGTTGCCCATTCACCTCGCTTGATTAGGTCCCTCTGAAGTTCTTCACATTCTATACTAGCCTAAATAATTTTGTGCTATCTGCATATGTTACCATCTCTTTGCTCACCCATTTTCCTGAATTTGATAAGTATATTCCACATCACTGGTCCTGGTATAGAACCTTGTGATGCCCTACTTAACTTCCCCCACCCCATGACAAAAACTGACCATTTCTTCCTATTTTCCAACTCTTAACTGATTTCTAATTCATGATAGCATTTTACCTTTCACCAATAAATGTTTTTTCCTTAACATTATGAGGGAACTTTGTCTAAGGGCCTTTTGAAAATCCAGATTGAATAAAGAGAACCAGATGCCATAACCTGTGTCCTGACAAGCCACCTAAATATTTTTTTAAAGAATATAATTCCACTGTTAATTGATAACTATATTTTACTAGTATGGTTTCTTAATGTAAATGAGACTGTATCTATTGGGTTTCCGGGAAACGGGGCGGGCGAAGCCCGCCCCATGCTAACAGATCCCCCCCAGCCTAAGGGAAGGTTCCACAGGGCCTCAGAAACCCACTAATTGCGGGGGACAACTAATAAAAGAACAGGGACAGGAGTGCGGTCAAAGGGTCATAAGAAGGGAGCCTGACGGGAACACCGAGCAGAGAACCCCGGACAGCGCCCACAGCTCCTCGAAGGCGTCAAGGGAGCCAGCGGACGCCGCCCAGAGGAACTCCGCCCGGAGACGTGAACGGACTAAGGATCGGAAACAAGCCCCACAGTCGCAGGAGTCTTCACTAGCCAACCGCCTCTCCCTGGTCACGTAGATGGCGGGGTGGTTACCCACTCCTGCCCTGAGGAGTTTAAATAGCAGCCTGGGAGGTCTTGAAAGCTGCAGCTCTAAAAGCTGGGCTGATTGGGGAAGCGGCTGCAGCAGCTGGGCCACACCCTAATCAGACCACAGTTGGCCTGTATAAAAAGGCCAGGGAAGCCAGGAGCAAACAGTCTCCCTCTGCCTGTAGAGGGAGATGGGCCTGGCTGCAGGAAGCTAGACACAGGGTACCTGAGTGGAGCAGGGCTGGGGAAAGGCAGAGGAGCTCCTGTCTGGAAAGCCCCAGGCTGCGGCCTAGCATAAGGCCAAGAGGTACTGGGGGTTGCAGGGGGATCAGCCACTCATCATAGGCAAAGGGGTTTGGACCTGCTGCCTTTGCCTATGATGAGTGGCTGATCACTGCGGCAGGCTGCAGTGAACAGGGGCTAGATGGAGATTGGGAAGTAGCCAAAACTGAGGCAAAGTGGGGACAGTGGGTTGAGGGTTCCCCAGGGAGAGGAGACCCAGATTGGTGGGGTACTGCCAGAGGGCAGCACCCCAGTTAAAAGGGCACCGGGGTCCAGGGAGGGACACGGGCCAAGAAGACAGGCGGATCACTGGCCTGCAGAGAGCACGCATGGCTGGAAAAAGAGCTAATTCCCAGAAGCCACCAGCAGGAGGCGCCGCAGGGGTGAGGCCACACATCTACAGAGACTATTAAATGCCTTTAAATAGACTTCAATTTAAATCCCAGGTGGGAAACCTTTTGTAGTCTCAAACACAAGAAATCAAGATTTTATCCTTGAAGCACAGTTTGAAAAAAGGTCCGTTTGGAAAATAGAGGTGGCCAGGAGTTTTTGAGACTCAATTCTCACTACAGAGGCTTTAAATAGAGGCCCTGCTTCTGCAAAAATATTTTGCAATAAAAAAATGATACTTCTGATCTTTTACCTGCCTAATTAAAAGTGATATAAGAAAACAACTTTATTTTCTGGAATGGTTTCATTCAGAAGTCAATTAGAATCACAAAATATGAAAGTGTTCAGAAAGCCTACATTGATTAAATCAATTCAGACAGTTGGAGGGACATCTGGGACTGTGTTTATGGGTTAATCCGCTACTAGATTTGATTTAACTCACCAACTCAGTGATGCACAGTTTTTCTTGATTGAAAAAAAGTTTGATATGGCACTTTGATTTCCCCCACTACTAGCTAGAGATCTCCACTACATGAAATATTGCTTAAAGTGATTCAAAATATTTATAATAGACAACAACATTCCACAGGTGAGGAAATTCCCTGTGGAATTCTTGCAGATTTTATATTCTACAGAAGCTGTTTTTTTAAATTGAATTTTTTAGCAATCTTGTTTAAAAATGCAAATAAGTATTAATGCTATCTGAATCTTCAGACAACAAAAACAGCAGTAAGATAGATTTATGCATCCCCCAGTCACCATGCTGAAAAATTAGTTTTCAAAATTAATTTTGGCCATTTAAATGTCAACACTAATTTTTTACTTCTGTTCCCCCTACCAGGAGTAAGCTAATGATCATATCTACTATGACCGGATAGTCATATGACATGCAGTCATTCCATTCATTTGAAAAGATAGTCTACAGGAATAAGACTATAAAGTTATGGAAGTTAAATATCCTTTCACGTATTTGACCAGCTAAGGGTTTGCTACTGTCCTTCAAAATTAGTACTGGGATCTTTGTTCCCACTGGATAACCTTGTGAGTGCATGCGCACACACACTCACCCATTGGGAGTGTATTTGTACATAAGTGATTATGTTTTACCTTTGTCTAATAGTTGATACAAAAATATATATAGTTTTTGAAAACAAGTTTCCATAGTTTCAAAAAAGCAAACAACATTGAGCATCATTAAGAACGGGATAGATAATAAGACACAATATCATATTGCCGCTATATAAATCCATGGTACGCCCACATCTTGAATACTGCATGCAGATGTGATCGCCCCATCTCAAAAAAGAGTTATTGGAATTGGAAAAGGTTCAGAAAAGGGCAACAAAAATGATTAGGGGTATGAAACGGCTTCCGTATGAGAAGAGTTTAATAAGACTGGGACTTTTCAGCTTGGAAAAGAGATGACTAAGTGGGGATATGATAGAGGTCTGTAAAATCATGACTGGTGTGAAGAAAGTAAATAAGGAAGTGTTATTTACTCCTTCTCATAACACAAGAACTAGGCGTCACCAAATGAAATGAATAGGCCGCAGGTTTAATACAAACAAAAGGAAGTATTTTTTCACACAACATACAGTCAACCTGTGGAACTTTTTGCCAGATGATGATGTGAAGGCCAAGACTAACAGAGTTCAAAAAAGAACTACGCAAGTTCATAGAGGATAGGTCCATTAATGGCTATTAGCCAGGAGGGACAGGGCTGGTGTCCCTAGCCTCCGTTTGCCAAAAGCTGGGAATAAGCGAGGAATGGATCACTTGATTACCTGTTCATTCCCTCTGGGGCACCTCGCATTGGCCACGGTTGGAAGACAGGATACTGGGCTAGATGGACCTTTGGTCTGACCCAGTATTGCCATTCTTATGTTCTGTGCATTTTATGTTCACGCGGTTCATTTTTTCAATTTCAGATAAAAATTCAGGTTAAATAATCCATTATTGATACACTAACTGATGGAAGTGTGTGTATCATATGCCAAGCTAAAATCCACTTTTAGAAAAGACATCCTTCCTTTTAATTGGGGACAAAGTGATTTTTCATGACATTTCTGTGCAGTTTTACTTTTGAGTAAATTCCATACAGAAGACTACATATTAAGGAACCTTAAGCCTGAAAAGCCAGGAAATGGTAAAGCTAAGATTGCTGACATAATCTTATCTCTGACTGTGATATAGTCTTTACATCATCATGTATTATTTGTCCCCATGGGATACCTGCCTCATTCATTACAATTTGAATGGTACACAATAAATGAGGCACTATTCAATAGCTATTTTATGTATTCACTGTTCAATGAGTCCACTCCTGCATATCATTCATTCTGCCCATTGAGTAGGATGGACAATTTTTTTTTAGAAAATCAAAATTGGATTTTTTTAAATTAAATATACTTTTGTTTAAAAATAAATCTATTAAAATTAAATTTGAAATTATGACAACTTATATTAAGGCTTAAACTCCAGCTAGAAAGGACTTCAGTCATGCCACAGGAAAGGAAGATAAGACTCTGGTACAGGGAAGACACTGGCTGCTGGTTATTTCTGGCAGCAGGCAGTGCTCCACCTCTACTCCCAACTCACCCACCATGATGATGGAGAACTGCTATGCTGCCCTGGCAACAAGTGATGAGGAATCATCCCCAAAAGGTTGAAGAGAAGCCAGGCACCCCCAAGGCTGGGAGGATCACAGCCACCATTTCTAGTAGGAAACATAGGGTAGTGTGTTGGAGACGCTCTTCTGAGGGGGGTGGAGGCACCCATTTGTCACCCGGACATGGTATGCTGCCTGCCAGGGGCCTGTATCTGAGCCATTATGGAGGGATTGTCGAAGATCATCTGGTCCTCTGACTAGGGCCCACATGGATGAGTAGCATGGGGTAGTAAAGATACTGTGAGGTATGACCCTCAGCAGATCAGAAATGACTACAGGGCTCTGGGAGTAAGGGTGAGGGAGTTGGGAGTGCAGGTTGTGTTCTCTTCAGTCCTTCCAGTCAAGGGTAGGGGCCTCGGCAGAGACAGATGCATCCTGGAGGTGAATGCCTGGCTGCGAAGACTGTTACCAGGAGGGCTTTGCCTTCCTTGACCCCTGGGATGCTGTTCCAGGAAGAAGGACTGCTAAACAGAGATCAGGTCCACCCACTGAAGAAGGGGAAGAGCATACTTGGCTACAGACTGGCTAACCTGGTGAGGAGGGCTTTAAACTAGGTTCAACGGGGGCAGGTGACCAAAGCCCACAGGTAAGTAAAAAACATGGAGACCTGGGAGAAGGGTCGGAATCTGGTGGGAGCATGGGCTGTTATAGCAGAAATAAGGGAGAGAAGTCAGAACTGGGGCGTTAAATCAAATCAGTAGCTTAGATGTCTGTATACTAATGCGAGAAGTATGGGGAATAAGCAGGAAGAACTCGAAATGCTAGTAAATAAACACAACTATGACCTAGTTGGCATCACGGAGACTTGGTGGGATAATACACGACAGAATATTGGTATAGAAGTGTACGGCTTGCTCAGGAAGGACAGGCAGGGAAAAAAGGGAGGAGGTGTTGCCTTATATATTAAAAATGCATACACTTGGACTGAGGTTGAGATAGAAATAAGAGACAGACTTGTTGAAAGTCTCTGGGTAAGGATAAAAGGGGTAAAAAAAACAGGGTGATGTCATGGTAGGGGTCTACTACAGACCGCCAAACCAGGAAGAAGAGGTGGATGAGGTTTTTTTTAAACTAACAAAATCATCCAAAGCACAGGACTTGGTGGTGATGGGGGACTTCAACTACCCAGACATTTGTTGTGAAAATAATACAGTAGGACACAGATTATCCAACAAGTTATTGGAATGTATTGGAGACAGTTTTTTATTTCAGAAGGTGGAGAAAGCTACTAGGGGGGAGGTTGTTCTAGATTTGATTTTGACAAATAGGGAGGAACTGGTTGAGAATTTGAAAATGGAAGGCAACTTGGGTGAAAGTGATCATAAAATGGCAGTCACAATTCTAACAAATGGTAGGAGGGACAACAGCACAATAAAGACAATGGATTTCAAGAGGGCGACTTTAGCAAACTCAGGGAGTTGGTAGGTAAAAATCTCATAAGTAGTAAATCTAAGGCGAGAAACAATTGAAGACAGTTGGCAGTTTTTCAAAGAGACATTATTAAGGGCACAAGAGAAAACTATCGCACTGCATAGGAAAGATAGGAAGTATGGCAAGAGTCCACCCTGGCTTAACCAGGAGATCTTCAATGATCTAAAATTCAAAAAAAAAAAAAAATCCTACAAAAAGTGGAAACTTGGTCAAACTACAAAGGATGAATATAAACAAATAACAAGTATGTAGGGACAAAATTAGAAAAGCCAAGGCACAAAATGACATCAAACTAGCTAAGGACATAAAAGGAAACAAGAAAACATTCTACAAATACATTAGATGCAAGAGGAAGACTAAGGACAGAGTAGGCCCATTACTCAATGAGGGGGGAAAAAGAAACAGAAAATGTAGAAATGACAGAGGTGCTTAATGACTTGTTTCGGTTTTCACCAAGAAGGTTGGTGGCGATGGGACATCTCAAATAGTGAATGCCAGTGAAGATGACGTAGTATCAGAGTCTAAAATAGGGAAAGAACAAGTCAAAAATTACTTAGATAAGTTAGATGTCTTCAAATCACCAGGGCCTGATGAAATGCATCTTAGAATACTCAAGGAGCTGACTGAGGAGATATCTGAGCCACTAGTAATTATCTTTGAAAAGTCATGGAAGACGGAGACATTCCAGAAGACTGAAAAAGGGCAAATCTAGTGCCCATCTATAAAAAGGGAAATAAGGCCAACCCGGGGAATTACAGTCCAGTCAGCTTAACTTCTGTACCCAGAATGATAATGGAGCAAATAATTAAGCAATCAATTTGCAAACACCTAGTAGATAATGAGGTGATAACAGCGGCATGGATTTGTCAAGAACAAAGCATGTCAAACCAACCTGATGGCTTTCTTTGACAGGGTAACAAGCTTTGTGGATGGAGGGGAAGCAGTAGATGTGGTATATCTTGACTTGAGTAAGGCTTTTGATACTGTCTCGCATGACCTTCTCAAACAAACTAGGGAAATACAACCTAGATGGAGCTACTATAAGGTAGGTGCATAACTGGTTGGAAAATCATTCCCAGAGAGTAGTTAGTGGTTCATAGTCATGCTGGAAGGGCATAATGAGTGGGGTCCCACAGAGATTGGCTCTGTTCAATATCTTCATCAATGATTTAGCTAATGGCAGAGAGAGTACACTTACAATGTTTGCGGATGATACCAAGCTGGGAGGGGTTGCAAGTGCACTCGTACATAGAATCATAAAATCGTAGGACTGGAAGGGATCTCAGGAGGTCTTCTAGTCCAGTCCCTTGCACTCAAGACAGAATTAAGTATTACTAGTTATGTGTTATTTTGGACTAAAACATGATTAACATACACAACATTGAAGTTTTTTGTCCCTCTAAAACTGTGGGGGTGGGACATGATATGCCTTTTTAAAGCTTTGCCTCCTTCATTACTACTGTCTGTCCTCATGAATGTGTTTCATAAACCTCAAGGCCAGAAAGGGTCATTAGATCACCTAATCAGACCTCCTGTATAACTCTCAGGCCAGAGAACTTCACCCAGGTTTCCTCACTTTTTCTGAGGAGGAAGAAGGGTGAATGCACACTGACATTTTGAGATGCTTTTAAATCAGGAGTGGGCAGATTACGGCCCACGCACCGGATCCGGCTCCTCAGGGCTTTGGATGCAGTGCACAGGATTGCCGGCCCCACGCCGCTACGGGAAGTGGCTGGCACAACATCCTTGCAGCCCCTGGGTTGTGGCGGGCAAGAGGGCTCCATGCACTGCTCTCACCTGCAGGCACTGCCCCCCGCAGCTCCTACTGGCCGGGAACAGGGAACTGCGGCCAATGGGAGCTTCAGGGGAGGTACCAGCAGGCAAGGGCAGCGTGCGGAGCCCTTTGCCCCCCCCCGGGGTCACAGGGACTTGGTGCTGGCTGCTTCCAGGAGAGGAGCAGCGCGGGGCCAGGGCAGGCAGGCAGCCTGTCTTAGCCACTGCCACCCCAGAGCCTCTCCAGGTAAGCGATGCCTGAGCCTGAACCCCAAACCCCTCCTGCACCCCGCACCCCAAACCCCTGCCCTGAGCCCTCTCCTACAGCCTGCCCCCCTCCTGCGCCCCAACCCCTTGCCCTGAGCCCCTTCCTGCACACCGCACCCCCTCCCACACCCCAACACCCTGCCCCAGCCCTACATTCATGGCCCTGCATGCAATTTCCCCACTCAGATGTGGCCCTTGGGCCAAAAAGTTGGCCCACCCTGTTTCTAAATCATGAGAACATAAATTTCTTCTGCAATTTACCATCAAAGTAGACGTGGTTTAGATAGTTTTTTAAGTGACAGAGTGACAAGCTTGCAGTTACTAAAGTAATATTGGCACAACTGCATATTTGTTAGAAAACAATAAGAATGCAGCAGGCTTGCTCAATTTCTCTACGGCACTCCCAATTAACAATAATTCATTATAAGCTATATAAACTACTGTATAAATTACCCACATTCCTAACCTGATAACTGACAACTGTTTCTACAGTTTTCAAAACACACAGCAAGGAAAAGTTATTTTAAAAGTATTTATTTCTGGTTGTGCAACTGAAGGAGATACAAATCATTCAAGAATCATTCTTACATTTCTGCCCAACAGCTGCTTTGAACTGAGCAGTGAGGACAGGAACAAAATCTCTAATTCAATCACTGAGATTATGAGATGTTAATCCTACTGATGCTGGCAACACAAACAGACAACTCTACCAGGTGACCTGGTTCCCCAAACACGAGAGGAATTTGAACAATAATTTAGCAATGTTTCTTTCTAGAATTCTGCATCAGTGAACAGAGGTTACAAAACACACAAATTACTATGTATAAAAGGGCAAACCTGGATGTCAAAAGTCATCTGACAAAAAAAACATGCTGCCCCAGAATTTATTTGTAGCCAAAGTGGGTGAGTTTGTTTCTTAAATTATGTTGTGCTTTAAGACTTTCCCTCAGGAGAAATTTCTGATTAGATTTTCTTTAAATCCCTTTGTTTTCAGGATTTCCCTGCTCATGAAAAAACCTGATTGACAACTCTACAGACCAAATACTTCCTCTCAAAACACTTCACTGGTTTAATGCCAAGATAGATAGCCTCTCCAATCCTGCATCACTGCCAAGATTAAAGATGAGCTATCTAATGACCTTTCAGAGACAGAAAGAGATCTGTACCACTGAAAAAGAGAGATTCCCAGATTTTGAATGGGACACACCACACTTGCCTCAGGCTCTGGAAGGTTACCTCTGGGCACTGTCCTGTTAGATTCAGTAAATAAAACACCTGGCTTTAGAGCTGAGAAGTCCCCATGGGTGAAAAATTTAAAATGTTCTAATCATTTCTAAGAATGTTTCTGTGAAGCGCGGCACATCAAGAACACAAGATGTTGTGGTGTGGTAGAGTCAACTGGCACTCATTTGGCATGGGCTGTGTAACTCACTTGCAGCTTCACAATCCAGACAATGGTGCCAACCTAGGATGACCAGACAGCAGTGTGAAAAAAAAATCAGGATGGGGGGGTAATAGAAGCCTATATAAGAAAAAGACCCAAAAATTAAGACTGTCCCTATAAAATCGGGACATCTAGTCACCCTATGCCACCCCCTGCCCCCGCCCAAAAAAAAAGCATGCCAATGTAATTATACCACTTCAAAACATTGTGTATTCACACCCATTATTACATACACAAAAACTAAGTTCAAAAATTATTAAGGCTGTAAAGTCAAGCTCTGCATGAGGCAGGGGTCCAGTGGAAAAAATAGCATGCAATCGTGTAACTAAAGACTGTATCATAATGCATACACAAGGGGGCCAAATTAAAGGTAGTACAGGTAACCTTAATGCTGACATTTCCTAACTGGAATGCTTGACTTGGTGATCTTAATGTTTTTTGAGAGAGAGAGAGAGAGAGTGTGTAATTTCCTAGGTTTTAAAAAGCAGACTGAAAAAACAAATTCCATTATGTGTCATATAGACACCCACCTGGATCAGCAGGCGCAATGGAGCCTTTTGATCCACCGCACAGACCTCTGCCACTTGAGTTAATGGAGTAACTGATAGCAGCAGTAGGTTGTCACCCTCTAGCACTACAGAAAGATGGGACACTTGTCCAGGAGATTTCACAGATATGTGCTGACAGCAGAGTCATTCCTCTGCTAGGGAGTATGTTCTAGTGGCCAGAGACTCTTCTGCCCCTTCCCCTTACACATGACCCCTTCTCCCCATTCCCTCCAACTTGCCCCTGGTCCAAATTCTGTCTCTTACCCACCCCTAAACTCCTCATCCTAGTCCACATTCTCCTCACCTAGCCAGTCCCAGTCTCTGCTCCTCAGGCTTCTCATTCCAGTTTCCTTGCCCAGCACTGGTCTCATCCCTCCAGACTCTACATCCCAGTCAGGCACCTTGCCCTGCCAATCCCAGTTACCCTTCCAGCTTCTCATCCAATCTGTGTTTCCCCCTTTCCCAACTCCAGTTGCAGCCCCTTCCCACCGGCTCCCAGTCCCAATTTTTCTCCGGAAGGTACTCAAATCTCAATGACCTCCCTGCACTTCCTTATCCCAGTCTCCCCTGACTCCTCATCCAATCTCAGTCTGCCCCCTCCACCTCCTAGAACCCCCTTTTTGCCTCGCATCCCAGTCTCCTTGCTCAACCATTCCCAGACCTCACACCCCAACTCCCAGTTTATTCAAAGTTTCAGCTTTCCTCCTTTGCCTTAATCTACTTCCCCTGCAGGTCTGGCTCCTGTCCCCTCTGCATTGAAACTGGGAAGCTTCCTCCTCCACACCATCTGGGCCCAGCTGGGGAAACATTTACAGCACAGGAGAGACTGGCTCTATGCTCAGTTCCAGTGCCTGTATCCAGCACAGCCTGCTTCAGCCCAGAGCTGAAATTGCAGCAAAGTCCTTTTGAGCCTTGGGCTGGAGTATACTTAGATCAGAAGGAATTTTGCGGGAACTTAGCTGCTAAAATCGAGGAAGCCACTACGGAGCATGTACAAACCATGATAAGGCTTTGCAAAATAATTGCCAAATTTAGGTGGATTTTCACAGGAATGGCAACAGGCACATCCCTTACACCAAAGCCACCCCTTGCCAAATTTCAAGTCCCTACTCCAAAGCATGGAGGTGTACAAGCCTTCCGAAGAAGAGGTCACACGAATTCTTTTAACATGGGCAAAACAATGTAGTTTTCGCCAGCCTCGTTCTTGGAAACAATTGAACCATTCTGGCTCAGAATTTCTAAAAACTTCAGCCTGAGGCAGACACCCAGAATGGAAAATTTCAGCCCAAACAGTTGAAGTTTGGCAAAGTTATAAGCAACTGAAAACAGGGTCTTCTAATGGGAAGTGCCAGGCAGTGCTACTAGCCCTACGAATTATTTTATTTTGAGTGAATTATATTGCATTTCAACAGGAGAGGCCGCACAACTGAGCCCATTAGTTCTCTGACATGAAGTTACAGCTACTGATGCACAACACAACACTTCCTGAGTGTCTTTGCCATAGGCACGTACATATGATATACTGAATTAAGACACCTCAGAACAAAAAAACTTGGGATTTGCCTTAGTTTTCTAAAGCATGTATAAAATCAAGTTGAATCCCAAAACTTTTTATACAAAACCAAGAAAATGTTGTGAACGACACCTGTAAACATTACTGAAACAACCACAGAACCAGACACAAATGCCTTTTTAGTTACCACTGTACTATGGCAACTGATAAGCTCTTAGGGGAAAAGCAGCAGCTGCTTTATTTTTCAGAGCAAATAATGAACAAGCAGAAGGCCCTAAAATAGCAGCTTGCTTTGAATGTTGACATCACCAAAGCTCATTAATAAATGTCTTGATACCCCAAGTCTGAATTACTAAAATGAATTGCTTTAGTTCATGAGTAAGAGAAAAAGGCAATATACTAGTGGTAAAAAAATAAACCGACTCTCAGCTTGACATTGAAAACACACAGGGGCACTACATTTAGCATAATAGTTATGTCTAAGGCAGCAAATCATTCATGGAGGTCAGGGAAGTCATGAATGTTGCAGCGGCAGGTGCAGATAACCCCGGGGCCATCCCAGCAGCTGGGGAAGCCCTGGAGCCAGCTGCCGCTCTTACAGCCCCAGGCCATCACCCCGGGCTGTCCACCCTCAAGGGCAGCAGTGGGGCCCTGGGCCCAGGGGCAGCTCTAGACATTTCGCCGCCCCAAACACGGCAGCATGCCTGCGGAGGGTCCGCTGGTCCCGCAGCTCCGGTGGACCTCCCGCAGGCGTGCATGCAGAGGGTTCACTGGTCCCACGGCTCAAAGCCGTGGGACCAGCGGATCCTCCGCAGGCACGCCTGCGGGAGGTCCACCGGAGCCGCGGGACCAGCGGACCCTCCGCAGGCATGCCGCCAAAGGCTGCCTGCCTGCCGCCCTCCCGGCGACCAGCAGAGCGCCCACCACGGCATGCCGCCCCAAGCACGCGCTTGGCATGCTGGGGCCTGGAGCCGTCCCTGCCTGGGCCACCCCTCCTCCCACCAGGAGCACTCCCCTCCCAGCAGGAAAGATTTAGTCACAGGTATTTTTAGTAAAAGTCAGACAGGTCACAGGGTTGTGACTTTTTGTTTATTGCCCATGACCTGTCCATGACTTTTACTAAAAATACCTGTGTCTAAAATGTAGCCTTAGTTATGGCATAAAGAAATGAAAGGTTACTTACTTGTAAGTGGAACTCTGAGGCCTGGTCTACTCTTAAAAAATACACTGACATAGCAACATTAGTCAGGTATGTGAAAGAACAACACTCCTGATCTATAGAGCTACACCTACCTAACCTCAAATGTAAATGCAGCTAAGTCGACAGAAGAATGCTTGCATTAGTTATCCTCATTTAGGGAGACTATGTTCCTGTATTGGCCGCAAACACCTTCCATTGATAGTACACATTAAAATAAAGATTGAGGGACTGCTCTCTAAAATAAGCAACGGATTTGGCTCCGAAATCAAGAGTTTAAGTTTGAATGTAGCTCACTGGGGCAGATTTAAGGCATCAGGAGTTACAGTAGCAACTCAGTTATCATAGAATATCAGGGTTGGAAAGGACCTCAGGAAGTCATCTAGTCCAGCCCCCTGCTCAAAGCAGGACCAATCCCCAACTAAATCCCCAAATGGCCCCCTCAAGGATTGAACTCACAACCCTGGGTTTAGCAGGCCAATGCTCAAACCACTAAGCTATCCCTCAGTGAGGTTGTTTGTAACCCTGAACAAAACATTATCATTCTTTCAAAAGTTTACAACTGAACATTGACTTAATAGAGCTTTGAAACTTTACCATGCAAAAGAAGGATGGTGCTTTTAACCATCTGAATTTACATGGAACAAGCACAGAAACAGTTTCCTTACCTTGTCAGATTTAAAAAACAAAAACAACAAAAAAACCACTTTTCCCTTTATTTTCTTAGTAGTTTAGTTTACATTTAACACAGTACTGTACTGTATTTGCCTTGTGTGTGTGTGGTCTCTGTTGCTGCCTGATTGCTTACTTCTCGTTCCAAATGAGGTGTGTGGCTGACTCATCACTTCATAACTCTGGTGTTCATAATGCTGAGGTTTTACTGCTCATCCTCCAAGCATATCAGAAAGCTGCTTACATCTGATAAGCCACGTCACTGTCCTCCTTAAAATCCCCCTTTGCTATGGTGCCGATAAGAAAGTTGAAAACACATAGGCAGCTAATGTGCCTTTCATGCTCACCTTTATTGTCTCGTTTCCTTGAGCTCCCCTCCACCGTCTTTTACTATCCACCTGCTGTCTCTTGCCTTCTACACAGACTGTAAGCTCTCTGGGGCAGGGTCCATCTGTTACACATTCATACAGCACCTAGCACAATGGGGCCATAGTTCATGACTGGGGCTCCTAGGCATTACTGCAATAAAAATAATCTGACCATCTCCTTCTGAAACCCCTGCTCGGTCACAATAGGGCTCAATATACATCCCTAAACAAAGAACAAGTCCCCAAGTTTTTGAGCTAACTCAATGGCCTTTTAACATCTTTAGGGTATACTTTGTCTTGTTAAGTTTTGAGATTTGGGGGATAAGAATGGGAAATGGATGGGCTGGTTGAGATGGAATTCTGAAACCACCTAAGAGGAATTTAGGCGTTGATCTCCCAGTTTGCTGCAATGGCTAAAGAGCATGGAAGTGATTTCAACTCTGCATCCACCGCTGGTGAGACAGATACTGGAAACTGTGTCCAATTCTGGTGTGCACATTTTAAAAAGGATGTCGAAAAATTAGAGGGAGTAAATAAAAAGCTAAACTGCACCTACATCAAATCCAAATTTGCCTAGTGACAAACCCAATGACTAATTCAAAAATAAACACCTCCAGCTGTATTTTGCATGTGCAAGTTTTTCCTCCCCATGGTTTGTTTTCTTAATAGGTTATACCTGTTGACACACATTTATTTCTGTGGTAATTACTTGCTCAAATAAATGTGTTCGTCTCTAAGGTGCCACAAGTACTCCTGTTCTTTTTGCGGATACAGACCAACACGGCTGCTACTCTGATACTTGTCAGAGGTAATTTGCATTTGGTTGTACTCTAACCCACACAGAAAATGTCATTAATTTAGAGTTAAAGCTGCTGAAGTGTATTCCCTTTTAAATGCTAATAATCTGTCTCGTTGGGTAAATACACAGATTTCAACCATCTTCGGAGTTGGACAAAGGTCAAATCTGGCGTGCTGCATGATGTACATACATGTTAACGTGCTCTAGACGTTTCAGACAGGTTTGTATTTGCTACTGGTTGCATGTGAAATTATTGTATTATATCTGTCATTGTGGCTGGTAAGCCCTTGCCCTTGGAATCGTACATTACATTACTCCTATGAAATCTATGCTTTCTATTGAAGTTAGTGCAGATTCGTCCTTGCTGATCTTGATATCCAGGATGGCAAGGATGAGTACAGTCCTCTGGACAGAGTCTTTGACCTGCTGTGGAGAACAGCCTCAACCAGTCAGTCAGTCGTTCAAGTACAGGTATATCTGGACCACTTGTCTCCTTAGGTGCACCGCCACCACCACCACGAGAACCTTGGTAAAGATTCTTGGAGCCATGGACAGACCAAAGGGTTGAACCCTATACTAATAGTGAGATGTTCCTAGAAAATTCCTGTGATTCATGCTATGTGCCAGTAATATTGTAATGTGAAAATAAGCATCCTGTAGACAGAGAGCTAGAACCAGTCCATAAGATCCAATAAGGGGATGGTGGTGAACTTGAAACAAATAAGGCAGAGAGAGGCCTGAAAGGGGTTTCCCACCCACCATTCTTTGGAATAAAAAATTATGGGCGTAGAAGCCTTTTCCTCTCAAGTCTTGAGCAACTTCTTCCACTGCTCCCAGTTGTAGTAGGGAGTCAAATTCTTGTTGAAGCAGCATCTCATGAGAAAAGTCCCTGAAGAGGGATGGGAAGGGAGTTGGAACAGTCTGAAAACTGTCTGGAATAGCCCTTGTTCACAATCCTGAAAACCCACTGGTCCAAGGTAATCCCAGACCAAGTTTATTTGAAGTAAAGGCAGTTGCCAAACAGAAAGCAAGGGGCTATATCCACACATGGTCCATATGGGCTCTTGACTGTCCCATCAAAACTATTTCCTTGGCACTTGTCTATGCTGTGGGGCTATGGAGGATGAAGTTGATGAGTGCAGCTGGTGGAACCATTGGCACTTTCTTAGTTGTTACAAAGGACCTTCTTGGAATCATTGCTGGGATCTGTATCTAAACAAGGATTGAGGCCTCTGTAGGTGCTTTTTACACATGGGCACTGGGACTCATCCCTGGCAAGCAGAGACTTGTTCTCATGGCTTTTAACAAAGCGAGCACCTTGTCAGGGTGAGTGTTGAGGAGTCATTCCCTTGAAATGAAAGTGTGCGCCAAGAACCTCTTAATGCCAACTGGCACAGGGTGAAGAAGGGTTACAGAATATCTTGAGCCTGATATGTACCTTCTAGTGCACTAAAGAAGGTCATGTGAGGTCTCAAATGAAAGCCAGTGCCACACATTTCACAATGATTTGATGATGTGTATGTACAGATATATACGTAGTTAATTATCTACACTGAAAATATGTTCTTGAAGTCTGTATCAAGGTACTGGTCACCAGCAAAGGTGACAACAGGTTTTCTGTCAGATGAGAGATGTTTATCCATCTATTCATTTACAGATAAATTAAGTATGGTCTCATTCACAATGGATCTCCAATCACCAATCTGAACTGAAAGTAAGTGAAAGAGCAGGGGGATTTCAGAAAACATCAGAAAGAGAAAAACAGTGGGCGGGGGGAGGAGGAGAAAACCCTAAGTGGAGATTTATATCAAAGGTTTGCTCCTTTATATTTGGGAGACAGAGGATGACCAGGCACCCTTCACTGAGGAAGTAAAAGGGCAGCAATTTTGCTTCATGAAAGAGGGATCTCAACCAGGCTTGGCTGAAAATGCTGGAGAGAATTTCAGGTGAATAAGTTTCTTTAGACAAGAGAGTAATTTGTTAGTTAAGTTTAGTCTCTAGAAAGCATGTTATGATTTTGTTTTACAGGTAACCATTTGCTTCCACAGTATGCTTACTCGTTATTACTGGAATCTCCATTCTTTGATCATAGACTTATTTTTGTTTTCACTATAAATATATCCAAGTGGTAGGGTGTTAAGCCAAGCGATGGTCCTGAGTTCAATCTTACAAGCTGCTGTGTACTATTCCTGTAGGAATAGTAGGCCTGGTAATTCCATGAGTGTTCAGTGGATAAAGGGCTGGACGTTGCAGGGAATGCTGAGTATTCGGAGATTGGTGTGCACTTACCACTAGCTGTGCAGACAGAGCAATGCTTGCATGGGCCTAAAATGTAGTGCTTGTGCTGCCAGACGCTGATGGTTTCAGGGAGCTGATCTCCAGCAGGCACAGACAAGACTGCTTCACGTTAAGGGAAGGTAATGTGGAGCTACCCCACAACCTGGCTACCCCTAGGAAGCATCACAGGAAGGTCCTGGACCTCACGAGCAACGCAGGACACCTAGAACCAGGAGGAGCATCTCATTGTCACTACAGATGCCAAACTTCCCGCCACTGTGTCTGACAGGTCCAGTTCTTCCTGGAACACTATTCTGGCAGTAAGCTTTCTTGTCAACATGGATTTTAGTTTCCCCGATAGTCATTGGCGAGCTTGTACATCAATTAATACAATTGGTCTCAGAGGAGAAAGGCAGTATTTAACAAGGAGCACCTGATAGATGGCAACTCTAATTGTAAACTCACTGACAAGTGTATTTTGCATCCAAAAAGGTCATAAGAACAGCCATACTGGGTCAAACCAATGATCCATCTAGCCCAGTGTCATCAGATAGTGACCAGTGCCAGATGCTTCAGAGGGAATGAACAGAACACAGCAATTTCAAGTGATCCATCTCGTTGTCCAGTTTCTTCAGATCCTTGGCTCATGGGCTCACTCAGATCTCATTTAGATCATTCCTGTGTGGCATGAATAATCAAAGATCGGAAGTGGGATGTTAGAAAAATTACTCAAAACCCCTTTGCCTGTACCCGATACTTTTTTCTATAAGCTTACAGAAGCAGCAGGGACAGATGTGGGAATTACCTTAGCAGGCTCTAGAAGCCCTTCATTAATGGACAGGTCCATTCTGTGCCGCCTCTTCCTGGAAGATTGAGGGGGAAGGTCAAGAGAGTGTCTGGCAGCCATCTCATCAGGTCTTAAAAATATACATTTGCAGAGGGAATTAATGGATACTTGGTTGCTTCATCCTGGGACAAAGTAGTTACTGGTGTTTTGAGTCTTCCTTGCTGAGCTCTTGCTCCACTACCGCTTGTTGAAGAGTTGACACTGCCAACTGTGAGAGGCATTTAGGTGAAGACTATCTTGATTGGACGTCATCTGGGCAGCTGGTTTCCGGAACGTACAGTAACTCCTCGCTTAACGTTGTAGTTATGTTCCTGAAAAATGCGACCCAATGTTAAGCAAATCCAATTTCCTCATAAGAATTAATGTAAATGGGGGGATTAAGTTCCAGGGAAAAAAATTTCACCAAAGAAAAAGACTATACACACACACACACACACACACACACACACACACACAGAGTATAAGTTTTAAACAGTTTAATACTGTACACAGCAATGATGATTGTGAAGCTTGGTTAAGGTGGTGAAGTCAGAAGGTGGAAGAGGACGGGTTATTTCCCAGGGAATGTCTTACAGCTAAATGATGAACTAGCACTCGGCTGAGCCCTCAAGGGTTAACACGTTGTTGTTAATGTAGCTTCACACTGTACAAGGCAGCACAAATGGAGGGAGGGAAGACAGCATGGCAGACAGACACAGTGTGTGTGTGAGTGCACGCGTGTGTGTGCGCGCGCATTGCCTCTTTAAGTATGCTGACCCACTCTAAGTACATTGCCTTGATAGGTTGGTGTGCATTCAGTTTGTTCGTTCTTTCTTCACGAGAGTTTGCCTTCCTGATCATGGCACATGCTAATTTCTTGGCCCAAATAGACACATTGCTCTAGGTCTTCTATTTGTCCAATATGCCTGCTCTCACATGTCTACAAGTTGTTCACCAAAACAACAACAAACCGACTCTCTCAGAGTCTGGAAGAGCAGCAGCTGAGAGAGCAGGCAGACTTTTGAAGGAATTTCAGCACAATGGAACATATTTTCACTATAAACCAGCTATTGGAATGCTCAAGGGAATACAAATTCCCTTTACGTATTGCCTTTGTTGACTATGAAAAAGCGTTCGAGAGCGTAGAGATCAATGCAGTGTTGAAAGGCCTTGCAGAGCAGGGCATCGACACAAACTATTAAAGGAAGCGAATTCTGACTGCACTACAGATACAACTTTGATACTCCCCTTCACATCCCAATTAAGAAAGGTTTGAAACAAGGAAACACAGTTACAGCAAAAAACTCTTCACAGCCTGCCTCGAAATGGTAATGAGGCAGATCAATTGGAAGGGTGGAATCAGCATCAACGGAGAGCAGTTAAACCATCTCAGATTCATGGACGATGTTGTGTTGATCACCAAAAATACTATCAATTACAGAAAATGCTGTGAGAACTCAACACAAAAAGCAGCCAAGTCGGACTGAAAATAGACTGCATAAATTTTGTTTTGGAGCGGTTAGATACCTTGCCAAAAGCCCCCCTCTATTATTTTTAATAAAACTCACAGACAGGTCATAGGCTTCCATTAATTTTTGTTTATTGGCCACGACCTGTTTGTGATTTTTACTAAAAATCAGACAAAAATCTTAATAATTAGATCTCACCAACCTAGTACCAAATGTGAACTCCCACAGTACTACAAAATAAGCTTATAAAGGAGTCACAGACAGTTCCCTTAAACACTCCAGTGTCTTATCACCAGGCAAGCTGGACCCATAGGCATAGTTTGACTTCCATATTTACGTGGGCAGCTCCAATCAGGCCAATGGGGCCATGAGTGGGAGGGGAAATTCTGTGCCTACTTGAGTCTTGCAGTTTGAGGGGGCAACACTCCAAAAATTCTAGGTTAGTCAAGTCCCAAGAGACCAGTCACTCATCCAGGTCGAGTTGCATCCTAGATCTCACACCAAAGACAACACTGGTAACCAACTCTATAGTAAACTAACTAAAGGTTTGTTAGCTAAGAAAAAGAAATAGAGTTATTGAGAGGTTAAAGCAGACAAAATATGTACAGGTGAGTCACAGTCTATAATTCCAAATGGTAGCAGAGATGTAGTAATCTGCCAGTTTCCAAGAGTCTCTCAGGGCTAACCAGAGTAACTCAGGGGATTTCTGTCTTCTCGTTCAATTATTTCGCCCTTTTAGAATCCACACAGTCCAGAGAGGAAGGACTTTCCTTTGTATCAATATTTATATTCATTCTCTTAGAACAATCTGACAGGACAGCTATCATGTAGTTTCTCCTTCTTTGATGGCTGTGAGAGGGGGACGCTTTTAGAGTCTTTGAACTCTGAATGTCCTACAAAATGACCACTTGCTTTGAAGTGCCTGAGATGCATTACCTTTCTAATAAAAGAGTCCTTCATTTGCATTACACAAGGCTTTTTCACATTCGGAGGGTCATTTAGATATAGGGGGTCATATACAATGCAAAAAATTAACAAGATACAGATAAATGAAAACAGTGCCTGAAAAATGTCATTAATTCTATGAAGTTTAAACACCAAACACATGCACATACATTTTACAGTCTCTTTTGATCTTCTGCTAATACACAAGTGAATTGGCCTGATTTCCAACTGTGAGTTTGGCAGTTTTCAGCTGACCCTACAATTTTAATCAGAGGTAGCATCAGCCTCACACTTACACAGAGCTCTTCAGGTTCCTCAGACTCAGAGTCTGTCATCTTCCTTTCTCCTTTCTGAGGAAATCATTCTACTGAAGAAGGGAGCAAGAAGTTAACTCTTCAGACTTAATCTGGAGGAAAACTGGGCTGGAGAGTCCTTTCACCTGGGAAGTCTTTGAATGTCAGATTTTAAACAACCTCCATCTTCACAATAATGGCCCAGCATGATGGACTCTGACATGGAGCAAGAAAATAAGTATTTCAAACACTGACAGAAGATGCACAGGGACATAATTTTGCTAAAAGTTTAAAGTGTAAGAATCTTCTCCTTCAGCAGTATAAATGCTCAAGGTTCAGTTTAGAAAACAGTATTGGGTTGTAAAGAATTAAGAGGTTTAAGTCACAGGAGCTTTAAGTAACAAGGTTAAAACCAGTATTCCTTACAGGGACACAGTCCAGGCTGGTAGCCAAATTTTTGTTACTTATCCACTGTGTTTTGGATTGCAGATAGACTGGACAGGACACTTCCTCCTGCTCTGCACCACTAACTTGTGTTTCATAGAACAGAGTAAATTCATAAGAATCCTACTCAATTTCAGTAAAAGGGATCACGGGTGCAAGTTCAGTGCAGGACTGCTGGAACCTCACCGTCTTGCTGTCTCTCTCTTATAGACACCCCCTCTTACCAATACAAGAGAACCTCTGTCAGCTGAATTGCACCCAGATAATTCTTGCACAAACTATTTTTGTGACGCGCCTAAAAGTAAGTCTGCTCCATCGGTTGTGCAGTTGCAGAAGATGACCCACCTATGAGTGGACAGAACAAGAAAAAAGCACCATGACTGAATAAATTCTATTGTAGAGGCTGCAATTTTCTAGAGTACCAAACAGAATTAGGTACCTAAGAGCCCACTGAATTTCAATGGGAGCTGGAATTCTAACTTCCTTAGGACTCCTTTGAAGATACACCATTGCTGGCAATGCCATCTTCTTATCATAATAATAATAATATATGGAAGTACTGGAGGAACCTTGAAAGGTCCTCGAGTACTCATAGTACTGGAAGGGACCTTGAAAGGTCATCGAGTCCAGTCCCCTGCCTTCACAAGCAGGACCAAGTACTGTCCCTGACAGTTTGTTTGGGGTTTTTTTTGTTTGTTTGTTTTTTGGGCCCAGATCCCTAAATGGCCCCCTCAAGGATTGAACTCACAACCCTGGGTTTAGCAGGCCAATGCTCAAACCACTGAGCTACCTTGATGAGGAAAACAGGTAAAATGGTTAATGATGCAGAAAAGGCAGAAGCATTTAATGAATAATTTTGTTCTATACTTGGAAAGAAGCTGGATGATGTACTTGTATCATATGAGGTCGATGAAGTATCTTCTAGTCTATTAGTAACTGAGGAGGATGTTAGACAATATCTGCTAGGGATAAACATTTTTAAATTAGCAGGCCCAAAATGTGCACCCAAGAGTCCTAGAAAAGCTGGCTGGAAAAGGTATTTGGCCAGCTGATAATTTTTAATAAACCTTGGAATACAGGGGAAATTCCAGAGGACTGGAAGAATGTTAATGTCCAATATTCAAAGAACGGCAAGCAAAATAATCGTAAGTAATCATAGGTCCGGTTAGCCTGACATCAGTCCCATACAAAATAATGGAAAGGCAGATGTGGGATTCAATTGATAAAGAATTAAGAGATAGGAATATAATTAATGCTATCAATGTGGTTTTATGGGAAATTGGTCTTGTCAAGCAAACCTGATTTCATTCTTTGATGAGATTCCAAGTTGGGCTGATAAAGATAACTGAGCAGATGAAATACACTTAGAATTTTATAAGGCTTTTGACTTCCTACCACACATCATTCTGATTAAAATATTAGCACTATACAATATCAATGGGGCATGTTAAATCGATTAAGAACTGGCTAACTGACAGACCTCAAACAGAAGTTGTCAATGAGGAATCATCATCATCAAATATCAGAGGGGTAGCCGTGTTAGTCTGGTTCAAATGTAGATGTTTCTAATGAGATTCCGCAGAGATCATAATAAGGCCTGATGCTATGCAACGTTTTCATCAATGAGCTGCAGTAAATATAATATCACTGCTGACAGAATCTGTGGATGACAGATTGGTAGAAAGCTACATAATGACAATGGGTCTGTCATATAGATTGTTTGGTACACTGGGCCCATTCAAGCAAAAATGTTTTTTAATACTGACAAATGAACATTCATACTTCTAGGAATAAGGGAATGGAGGCCATTCCTACAGAAGGTGGGGGACTGTACCGAGAAAAGCAGTGACTCTGGAAAGGATCTAGAGGTCAGAGGACAAGCAACTCAACATAAGCTTCCAGTGCAATGCTGTGGCACAAAGGGATAATGCAAACCTTATATGTATGAACAGGACTAGGGTGACCAGCTGTCCCGATTTTATAGGGACAGTCCTGATATCTGGGGCTCTCTCTTATATAGGCTCCTATTACCCTCCACACCCTGTCCCGATTTTTCACACTTGCTGTCTAGTCACCCTAAACAGGACAGCAGTAAGTAGCAAGGGTTAGGGAGGTCATTTTACCAGTTATGGTTGGTGAGGCCAATACTGGAATAGCGTCCAGTACTGGTGTCCACATTTTTAAAAAGATTAAAAACTGGAGAAGGCACAGAAAAGACAAAGATTATTTGAGGGCTAAAAAAATGCCTTACGGTAAGATATTTAAAAGAGCTTAATTGGTTTAGTTTATCAAAATTCAATTAAGAGATGACTGGATTAGTGTATAAGTACGTTCAGGGGAGACTATACCTGAAACAAAAAGGCTCTTTAGTGGAAAAAGCATAAAACAAGAGCCAAGGGCTGGAAGTTGACACCGAAGCCAGGCATATTCAAATTAGAAATAAGGCATGCATTTGTAACCAGGGCTGCCCGGGGGGGGTGAAGCAAGTGGGGCAATTTGCCACAGGCCCCGGACCCCACAGGGGCCCCCACAAGAATATAGTATTCTGTAGTATTGCAACTTGTTTTTTTTATGGAAGGGGCCCCTGAAATTGCTTTGCCCCAGGCCTCCTCAATCCTCTGGGCAGCCCTGTTTGTAACAGTGAGTGTGATCAACCACTGGTACAAACTCCCAGGGGAAGTGGTGGATTCACCATCTCTTGAGGGCTTCAAATCAAGACTGGCTTCCTTTCTGGAAGATATGCTTTAGCGAAACACAAGTGATTGGCTCAATACAAAGGGAATCTATGGCCTTGGAATCTATGAATTCTTACATGGAGAGAACAGGTTACTCCCTCGGACAGGAGGTCTGAATCCACACCATAACAAAGTGGCAGGTAGTGTAGTAAGGTTCTGGAGTTTGTTTTTTCTCCTTTGTTTCCATTTTCTTCCTTACTTTCCTGTCTAATTCAAGAGAGTAGACAAGCAGGGTATTGGGCTCACACACTCAGTTTTTGCCATTTACTCTATTGGAATGAAGCTTGCCCTGCTTCTGCCCCTCTGCTGTGTTTAGCTATAGAAAATCAAAAAGAGAGGGCAAGGCTCTTTGACTGAGCCCATCCAACTGAAGGAGAAGTTTAGTGACGGCGCTAGGACCCCATATACATGGCCCTAGCTCAGATCCATTATGTTCTTGAGGAGGAAAAGCTGAAGAAATCAAGGCAGCTTCCATTTGGATGATTAAAGTAGTTTTCACTCTAGCACATTTGATTTACATCTTTTTCCTAATATCCTGTTACTTTTGTTCATTTGTGCTCTATTACAAGAGGATATTAAAGGTCACAAGCAGCATGAAACACACCCCAAAACTATCACCCTCTTCAATGCATCATAGGTACTAGCATAACATCACCCTGAGGAATGTTCATATGCTTAAAAGGATAGAGCTTATTTTGTTTATATTTCACATGACAAACTTTTATGCTTTTTTTTTTTTTAAACCACCACATACAATCAGAACAGGGAATTTATAGCATGCAGAAAAAAATCAGATTATAATTCTGAGTTAAACAGCGTGTGTTATATACACAAGTTTTAATACAAATGGTTCCCATAAGTCCCAGCTAAGGGCATTTGAATAGGCACCTAGTTATAGCAGCCAGTAACAGGAAGGTACATGGTATTACACTGGTTCAGGGATATAACATTGTAAATACAGAATTCATGATCTTTTCTCCCTTCATCCTACTAAAAGAAAGTCAAACTATCAAAGGATAAAGGACATGCTGCTCTATGGAAGAGTTAGGACCATACCCCCAATATGATGTTATTAGATAACAAAAGGAGTGAAAGTGGCCTGACAGAGATTAATACTTCTATTTGTACATATCTTAGGATGGCTAATATCTTTTTGTACTTCCTGTCACTAAAGTGTATCAGAAGCCAGATTCAATTTGTAACTGTTAGTACACTCCTTTTGTTCTGTTAAGGAATTAAAATAGTTGACATTTTAAAAATTATTTTCCAAGTCATTCTAGCACCAGAACCCAACTAGCAAAGGTCCAAATATCAGATACATTTGTGTGACAGGAAACTTGAAATAATGTGAGATTTGGTCCTTTATGTAAGGACTCTCTATACCTTAGTTTATTATTTATTTCCAATGTAGATAATTAGGAAAATGGGTAATTTTAGGACTAATATGTGACCTCCCTCAAGATGAGAGACATGTAAGAGGTACACTAGCAACTTTGTCAGATGCTATTCTTTCATACACCTATTTGTCTCAATTACATTGTGCTTCTGTCAATGCTTTTAGAGTCCAACTGTTATTTTCCTTATGATCTGCACAAGAAAGAACATTTGCAGTATTTATTCTATGAGTATCTTCAAAATAAAATATCTGTTCAAACAAGCTAGTGCTAAAAGCGTTAATTACAAACATGCTATGTAGGAGACCCACATTAGAGACCTTCACTCCCAAGCCAGTAAAATCTGCAAGTGTGGGATTCAGCCCTTGAAATGGAACACAGGTTACTACTGACCTCATTCTGTCTGTTTTGAAAAACTTGCTAATGGGCTATAGAAGCAGCTATGGCCAAGCATCACAATGAAGGGGTTTGGTATATGACAGAAGAGAGAAAGGGCGTCTAAGTTCTTCTCTTAACTGAAAGCAAACCCCATACTACTTCAAGAAGGGATTTAACAGAGTGAACGGCCCTGCTCAGTAATGCAAGATTTAAAAGGATCCATTTCCATTTTTTCAATGCTTGCTTCCATCATCAGAATTTTCACATGGGGTTCTAATAGGTGTACAGACATAAAAGCATAAATGTACTAACTTTTGCTAATATTGTACATTATAAAAACAAAAATGAGTAAGATACTCCAATACCCCTAGCCAATTTTGATATAAATGGAAATCTCACCAGCTGAGAGATTTTTTTACCCCTTCTTAGTAGCAAAATATACATACTTCACAGAACACACTCAAACAAGATAAAGTCCCTACCTGAAGATTTTTAATACCATATACAAAGCAACAGTTCTCATGCAGATGGATGTGGTGAGCAGTGTAGGAAAGACAGAGGAGAGGAAGTGAGTTTTAAGGAAATCTTTGCAAGATATGGGGAGGGAACTCGGTAGACAAGAGAAAGAAGGTTAATTTGCCCTGTAAGTGGGAGGCAGACATAAACCAGCACAACACATGGACGGGTAGGAGGATTAGGAAGACTATACAGAGAGAACACACACTAATTTAGGTAAGGGGGAATTATGCCACATTTTGAAATGATAGATAGAAGCTAAGATGTGATATAGTGAAAGATGGCAAGTAACTAAAGGGATTTCAAGGGTTGTGTTGGAGGGGATGCAGCTGTAGTCAGAGCACAAGAGGAGGACTTTAAATTACAGTATTGTGGATAGCCAAGATTGGGGATTGAAAGGTAGGAAAAGCAAGATTCAGGGTGACCAAGGGAGTTTAGTGGAATCAGACAAAAAGTATGACACTTTTGTTTTTTTTTAAACTAAAAATTCCATCAAGGGTGAATCATGGGTAATTAAAGATTATTTCCAATTACTCTGAAGTTCCCTTCAGGAGATTTAAAAAAACACCCTCAGGTACATTTCATCCAGGACTGATGTTTATGTTTAATCTTCTCTTATATTCTCACCATCTTTTTTTTTTTAAAACTACTTGCATCTGACCTCTCCAACTATTATTTACTAATCCTATTGCTTCCTGCACAAGGTTTGCTCATACATTTTCCTTTTCACTGAGGTAAACACCAAGCAAAAATAACACTTCAAAATGTCAGCCTTTTTAAACAGCTCACTCACTCACCTCCCATTGCCATTTTATTTCCTCCCTTGGGTTACAGGCAGGGGCGGCTCTAGGTATTTTGCCACCCCAAGCACAGCAGGCAGGCTGCCTTCGGCGGCTTGTCTGCGGGAAGTCCCCGGTCCTGCAGATTTGGCAGCATGCCTGCGGGAGGTCCGCCGAAGCCGCGGGACCAGCGGACCCTCCGCAGGCATGCCGCCGAAGGCAACCTGCCTGACGCCCTTGCGGTGACCAGCAGAGCGCCCCCGTGGCTTGCAGCCCCAGGCACGCGCTTGGCATGCTGGTGTCTGGAGCCGCCCCTGGTTACAGGACCTGGTTTGCTTCCTTTTTCCTACCTATCGTGTGTCTCTCCATTCTATGTTTAACAGTCCACATTCGTCTGCTCTTGAAGTTGCCTCCTTTTTTCAGTTACAGGGCTTTTCAAAACATCTTTTTTCAAGTTGCAGTAAAATGGCAGTATTTCGGATTCTAGCATTCAGTTTCCTTCATGCCTTCTCCTATCCCAATTCCAGCTAATACTTCAAACAATTTTTTCAAAATTCTAAATATGATGGAAACCACTTAAAGACAGCACCCCCAGTTCCAATACCTATGCAAGAAACTTAGTTTTGAAAGTAATTAAAGCCTTCAGTAACTGATTTAGTTTTGACATTATTGGTATCGTTCTCCTATGTATTTGCTGTTCCACTTCTATGGTTAAGTGGTCAAAACACACCCCTTATATAGTTCCTGCCTTAGATTCATAGAATCTCAGGGTTGGAAGGGACCTCAGGAGGTATCTAGTCCAACCCCCTGCTCAAAGCAGGACCAACCCCAATTAAATCATCCCAGCCAGAGCTTTGTCAAGCCGGGACTTAAAAACCTCAAAGGATGGAGATTCCACCACCTCCCTAGGGAACCCATTCCAGTGCTTCACCACCCTCCTAGTGAAATAGTGTTTCCTAATATCCCGCCTAGACACACACACCCCTTGTAACTCGAGACAATTGCTCCTCGTTTTGTCATCTGCCATCACTTTGAACAGCCTAGCTCTATCCTCTTTGGAACTCCCCTTCAGGTAATTGAAGGTGGATATCAAATCCTCCCTCACTCTTCTCTTCTGCAGACTAAACAAGCCCAGTTCCCTCAGCCTCTCCTCATAAGTCATATACCCCAGCCCCATAATCATTTCCATTGCCCTCCACTGCATTCTCTCCAATTCGTTCACATCCTTTCTGTAGTGGGAGGCCCAAAACTGGATGCAATACTCCAGATGTGGCCTCACCAGTGCTGAATAGAGGGGAATACTGACTTCCCTTGATCTGCTGGCAATGCTCTTACTAACGCAGCCCAATATGCCATTAGCCTTCTTGGCAACAAGGACACACTGCTGACTCATATCCAGCTTCTCAACCACTGTAATCCCCAGGTCCTTTTCTGCAAAACTGCCGCTTAGCCAGTCAGTCCCCAACCTGTAGCAGTGCATGGGATTCTTCCGTCCTAAGTGCAGGACTCTGCACTTGTCCCTGTTGAACCTCATCAGATTTCTTTTGGCCCAATCCTCCAATTTGCCTAGGTCACTCTGTATCCTATCCCTACCCTCCAGCATATCTACCTCTCCCCCCAGCTTAGTGTCATCCACAAACTTGCTAAGGGTGCAATTCATCCCATCATTCAGATCATTAATGAAGATATTGAACAAAACCGGCCCCAGGACCAACCACTGAAGCACTCCGCTTGATACCAGCTGCCAACTAGACATCAAGCCATTGATCACTACCCGTTAAGCCCAATGACCTAGCCAGCTTCCTATCTACCTTATACTCCATACATACAATCCATGCTTTTTTAACTTGCTGGCAAGAGTACTCTGGGAAACTATATCAAAAGCTTTGCTAAAGTCAAGGTACAGGCAAGTCTTATCATACGCGGGGGTTCCGTTCTGCAGTTATCACATAAAGCAAAAACTGCATATACTGAAAATGATATCCCCAAGCCCTTTAAATCCCGCCCGCAGCTCCGGCGGCAGGGCCAGGGCAGCATTTAAAGGGCTCCTCCAGGCTCCCGCCGCCATGCTGGCCCACAGCTCTGGCAGCCGGAGCTGCAGGCAGGATTTAAAGGGCTCCACCGGGCTTCCCACCGCGGCGGAGAGCCCGGTGGAGCCTTTTAAATGATGGCCCCGGCCCCGCCACCAGAGCTGCGGGCGGGATGCCGGGCTTCCTGCTGTGGTGGGGAGCCCGGAGGAGCCCTTTAAATCCCACCAGCAGCTTTGGCAGCCGGGCTGGGGCTAGCATTTAAAGGGCCTGGAGCTCCACGGTGGCTGGAGCCTCGGGCCCTTTAGTTCGCCCCAGGGGTTACCAGCCACCTCTGCAGCTGGGAGCCCCCTGGGTAATTTAAAGGCCCTAGGACTCCCGGCCACAGCTGGTGCCCCAGGACCTTTAAATCTTGAGGCCACGTCTCTTCCACTTGAGGCGACGCCCCCCCGAACTCCGGCCCTTCAACGTAAAGCTGAAATCACACATGTTAAATGCGCGTAAGTTGCGACGGACCTGTATATCACATCTTCTGCTTTCCCTGTATCCACAGACCCAGTTATCTCATTATAGAAAGCAATCAGGTTGGTCAGTCATGACTTGCCTTTGGTGAATCCACGTTGACTGTTCCTGATAACCTTCCTCTCCTCCAAGTGCTTCAAAATGGATTCCTTCAGGACCTGATCCATGACTTTTCCAGGGACTGAGGTAAGGCTGACCTGTCTGTAGTTCCCCGGAGTCACCTTCTTCCCTTTTTTAAAGATGGGAACTATAGTTGCCTTTTTTTTTTTCCAATCGTCCGGGACCTCCCACGATCGCCACGAGTTTTCAAAGATAATGGCCAATGGCTCTGCAATCACACTAGCCAACTCCCTCAGAGACATTCGATCTGGCCCCATGGACCTGTGCATGTCCAGCTTTTCTAAATAGTCCTTGACGTGTTCTTTTACCATGGAGGGCTGCTCACCTCCTCCCCATACTGTGCTGCCCAATGCAGCACTCTAGGAGCCGACCTTGTCTGTGAAGACCGAGGCAAAAAAAAGCATTGAGTACTTCAGCTTTTTCTACATCATCTGTCACTAGATTGCCTCCCCCATTCAGTAAGGGTTCCACACTTTCCCTTTCTTTTTGTTGCTAACATATCTGTAGAAACCCTTCTTGTTACCCTTCACAGCCCTTGCTAGCTGCAACTCCAAGTGTGCTTTGGCCTTCCTGATTACACCCCTGCATGCTCGAGCAATATTTCTATACTCCTCCCTAGTCATTTATCCAAGTTTCCACTTCTTGTAAGCTTCCTTTTCGTGTTTAAGCTCACCAAAGATTTCTCTGTTAAGCCAAGCTGGTCACCTGCCATATTTGCTATTCTTTCTGCACATCGGGATGGTTTGTTCCTGCACCCTCAATAAGGCTTCTTTAAAATACAGCCAGCTGTCCTTTCCCCCTCATATTAGCCTCCCAGAGGATCCTGCCCATCAGTTCCCTGAGAGAGTCAAAGTCTGCTCTTCTTCCAGGGTCCATATTCTGCTGCTCTCCTTTCTTCCTTTTGTCAGGATCCTGAATTTGCCCATCTCATGGTCACTGCTGCCCAGGTTGCCACCCACTTCTACTTCCCCTACCAATTCTTTCCTCTTTGAGCAGCAGGTCAAGAGGAGCACGGCCCCTAGTTGGTTCCTCCAGCACCTGCACCAGGAAGTTGTCCGCAACACTCTCCTTACTTCAATCCATGAATGTTGTATACCAAATTATGTTGAAACAGAAGTAGTCATCTCCGTTCACCCACCACACTCATTTTGGCATGCTAATCATGTCTAATCACGGTGTCTCTAATGCCAACGATCAGCAGTACTTGTGTATCAGGACTTCGCCTATCTCCCATGTTTGCTGCTGGTGCTGGACAAGAGTATACTGAAGTTTTCTGTGAAGTGCCAGCGTTCTCAGACATAACAAGTATGTGAAGTCATACTGCATGTTTTGTTTTGTTACATACCTGGGATATGATGCACTTGTCAAGGAATTAAATGAACATATATCAATTTCAGCTTTTATTTATTATTCGCTTCATGATAGCACCCAAGCAGGATCACAGTACAAACACATTGGAAGTTGTACTCTCTGCCCCCACCTTATCTTTTACATATAAGAGCAGTTCCACAAAATCTAGAAGTTTTGTTTACAAGTACTGGCACCCTCCAGTAAGTGTTAGTGAATGCCAGTATAAAGGAAATCCCTTAACTGCAACATTTCTTGAAGCTTTCACCTTATCAGATCCCCAGTTTTGGATCTGTCATTCCAGTGCAACATAGGCCGAGTGCGCTCTGATTTTTTACCCTGTGAGGTACTATAGCAGAGTGCAAACCCCTGTCTGCAGTTTCCATTTGCCAGTACCTCAGCTCCTTCTAGAAACTTTTCCTTTGAAAGGATGGAGTGAAAGTAACAGCTTCTACCACCACCAAATCAAGAAGGCTTTCATTTTTCTACTGGGAGTGTGAGGGGAGAGGAGGTAATGAATGAACATATCAAGCTACATGGTGATAAGAACAGCATTCCTGAATGTTAAAGTTAAGTTACTAGGAACCCACCAAGGTCAGAGCTTCCACTAATCTCTCTTCATCTACTTGGCAAATAGGAAGTTTTCCCTGGTGGCTATTGAAGCCAATACAATCAATAGCTATTGAATGTAAGCTTTACTTTCCAAAGTAAATTAACTTTCTAACCTCTATGGTTGTGAAGATTAACCTGAATGCCAAGTGACTGTATCTGAGGTAGAAGTATCCTCACAAGTCTGCAGACATCAACTGTGAGGATCTCATTCTTGAAGCTCAAAGGAGGTCTGTAGGAATGCAGGCCCACTTTACAGTTAAGTGAACTATGGTTTCAAATTGAGTTGGGATATCTGCATGAGCAATAGGCCCAAACCATGTGACCCAAAAAAGTGAGATCAAAACAAAACAAAAAAGTTGTTTTAAAACTTCTAATGACCCTTCAAAATATCAGTTTCCTCTTATTTAAGGTTGGGGCTGAAGTAATAGAAATAAAACATGGTTACCACATGCAGTAAATTGGCTATATAAGAAACTCATTCATTTGGCCTTAGCTGTGGTCTCATAATTGGCAATATCATCACTTGTTTGTTAAAAGATATAAAAAAGTAAACTTTTAAAGGGTACATTGGTATTAACAGTCTGACCACACTGGAACCCACCAGGGAGCTAGCCTGTTTGTAAGTATCTTGATCAAATCCTTATAAATGTTTTGTTACTATTTGGATGTGGCTTTTTAGACATGTTTAGCAATTATATAAATACCATCTAGCCTTTGGATTGAATAAAGGAATTTATGGTTAAATTGGTAACATCATCCGGGATAAATAATAATTCCGATATCATCCCACTGGGCAGTAGTATAAGGCCAATACCAACAATGAGAAGAGGAAGGGATGAATAATATAATATATGGAGCTATACCTATCTCACAGAACTGACAGGGACCTTGAAAACTCATTGAGTTCAGTCTCCTGCCTTCACTAGCAGGACCAAGTACTATCCCTGACAGTTGCTTTTTGTTTTTGTTTTGCCCCAGATCCCTAATTGGCCGGCTCAAGAATTGAACTCACGACCCTGGGTTTAGCAGGAGTCACGGAGTCCCCAGGCGATGCTCTGGAACTGCTCCCCACAAAGCCAGGCAGGACTTTGGGGAGCCTCCTCTCCCTCGGAGCAGCCTGTCTGCAGGGCAAGGAGCTCCCACGGCTTCACCTCCTGGGTCTCTCCTTGGTGCATTCAGCCTCTCCCCTCCGTGCGCTTCCCACAGCGAGTCCGCCCAGGCGGGGTCCTGGGGAAGCCAGAGGGTCCTGCCCCCCCACTGCGCAGTCAGACGTGACTCTCAGCCAGCCAGTAACACAGAGGTTTATTCGATGACAGGATCAGGGTCTAAAACAGAGCTTATAGGTACAGAGAACGGGACCCCTGAGCCAGGTCCATTCTGGGGCCCGAGGCAGACAACGCTGTCTGCCGTCACTTCCTGTCCCCAGCCAGCTCCCAACTGAAACCCCCTCCAGCCCCTCCTTTCTGGCCTTTGCCTCTTTCCTGGGCCAGGAGGTCACCTGACCTCTTTGTTCTCCTTTAGCATCCCCTTGCAGGGGGGGAAGGGCCCCAGCCATTTGTTGCCAGGAGACAAAGTGTCGGTGATTTATACACACTGGCCTTTACCCCATCACCTAGAAACTTAAGAAATGCATAGGGGAAACTGAGGCACCCACACAGTATTCAGAGGAAACGTTAAGAACAGTCTCACTTCATCACAGCAGGCCAATGCTCAAACCACTGAGCTATCCCTCCCGCCATGCTTCAAGCACTTCCTGAAATGAGAAGGCAGGATATTGCAGTGTGACACAGTTTTATAAAGGTTGACAGGGGATCCAATACAGAATTCTCTGCGGAGGCAGGGAATGTGCCCGGGCTCACTTGCTCAGCAATGCAGCTCATGGAGCCATTTCTGATTAGCACCTGCTCTGAAACCCTTAGCCAATCTAGCTGTTTTAAAATTCGAGGGTCTCATTTCCCCCAATGTCTCAAGATTTGGTACCGGTATTTCCTCACCACAGCAGCAGTAATGCACGTGGCATTCATAGTTTCATTCGTCTGAAGGAATGAGGGAGAGTACTCAAGGTTGGGGCTGGAGGTTTGGGTGTGGGGCCACTTACCTGGGCAGCTCCCATTTGGTGCGAAGGGTGCAGGTGGGAATGTGGGGGGCGGGAGAGAAAGGAGCTCCTGTTTGTGCTCAGGGTGCGGGGGGTGCAAGAGTCAGGATGTGGAGGGTGCATGGGGGGCTGGGTATGTCAGAGGGTGCAAGAGTCAGGGCAGAGGGCTGAGGACATGTGAGGGAGGTGCAGGTGGCTGGGTATGTGTGGGGGTATCAGAGTCAGGGTTGGGGTCATGGGGCAGGTGAAGGAGTCAAGCAGAGGGCTGGGTGTGTATGAGGGGGGTACAGGGCTCAGGGCAGAGGACTGGAGGGTGTGGGGGGTGTGAGGGCAGAGGCTGGATGGGATATGCCCCTATTCCACCCCCACTTCCCCAAGGCCCTGCCCCTGCTTCTTCTCTGCCTCTGCCAGGAGCAGCAAGCACACTGACCCCCTCCCTCGCAAGGACCATCAGCTGATCGGCCGGCAGGGAGGGAGGGAGGGACGGAGAGGCAGAGGAGGGGCAGGACCCCAGCACACTACAGGAAGAGGCAGGGGAGCCAGCAGGACCAAGCTTCTGCCCCCTATCCCTTGCCCCCGTGGTGGGGAGCCGGTACTCCAGCAGGCAGCAGCATGCCGTTAAAAATCGGCTCGCATGCCATCGGTTGCCGACCCCTGCCCTACAGCCTCACCAGGAAGACTCCAAACACAAGGGGCCAGGAGAACTATTAGCCCTCATCCAGGCCTGTAGACCTAGTCTGAGGTCCTGCATATACTGGATTACCCAAAAGGGGTTGTGCCCAAAGGTGACCCAACCAGAGGGCTGAGTCACAAAGCAAAAGGGGACCACCAGCAGACCTGATCAACAGTACTAGAGAGAGAGGAAAAAAAACCCACAACGCTGCTGGTGAGTCACTTTGCCATACCATGTTGCTGCTTTACATGGATACAATGGAGTCATCCAAGACAGGCAGAGATGGCAGCTTTGGCTCTGACCAAATGAGCCCTGACACAGCCTTCTAGCTTCCAGACAAACAGACCATAACAATGTAAACTACAAGTAGACATCCATTTAGATGCGGTCATTTTATTAATAGCATTGCTTAGCAAACTGGAGCCAAAGGACAAAATGCTGGGTAGGCCAACCCAGGCTTCCACTTGGAGGGCTTATCTTTTGATGTTCCCCAGAGCCATCTTTGCAGGTTCTTTCTTGATGTGCCTCAGGAAGGGCTCCAAGGTGCACCCTATGACTGTAGTACCTGAGATGACATAGGCAAACGTTTCATACCCTGGCACATCATGGTTGAATCCTAGGTAAGCACCACAAAAGTGACCATTACCGACTTAGTTCTCTTTAGAAGACTTTCCTGCAAAATAAACCTGAACAAGTTATGCATCAGAGGAGCATCACCAAAGTGATGCTTCAAAACACTAACAAAGCTATATTACAGAGCATGACACCAAGGGCCTCACAATTTAAAGTATTCTCACACTTCTTATCAAACTGTCTGTACTGGGCTATCTTGATTATCACTTCAAAAGTTTTTTGTTTTTTTCCTTACTTAATTAGCCTCTTAGAGTTGGTAGGGCAACTCCCACCTTTTCATGCTCTCTGTATGTGTATATATATCTCCTCAATATGTGTTCCATTTCGTGCATCCAAAGTAGTGAGCTGTAGCCCACGAAAGCTTACGCTCAAATAAATTTGTTAGTCTCTAAGGTGCCACAAGTACTCCTGTTCTTTTTACAATTTAAATGGGCTTCAAAAACAGATAGAAAGGATATCATCGAACGAACAGTTGGAGTGATAGGAGCACAGCATAGCGGGAGCTCCTTTGCCAACTATAATGAAGGAATGAGCTAGAATTTTTGGATAACAATATTTATAACCTGCAAGGGATGGCCTGCAATGTACAGTAGGCAGCCTGGCTCACACACTGCCTATCGTCACTGCCCGCCATTCAAAATGCTAAGAGCTGTGAGAGTTCCACCAATCTTTTGCTAGGAAGGCAAGACCCAAGAGTGGAAATCCTGGTAAATGGAATTTTTTGGCCCAACAGAAGAAGAAATTAAAAGCCGGACCTGAAAATCTGATATACTGTGTAATCCACCCTCAGAGAGTGAAAAATTACAACTTAATATGAGACAACAGCTATGATGTAACATGGTGATGACAAACTAATGGGTGATCTTAGGCAGGGCCGGCTCCAGACCCCAGCGCGCCCAGCGCGCCAAGCGCGCGCGTGGGGCGGCATTTTAATGGCAGGCGGGTCCGGCGGACCTTCTGCAGTCATGTCTGCAGGAGGTCCAACGGAGCCATGGGACGACCAGACCTCCCGCAGGCATGACTGTGGCGGGTGCGCTGGTCCCACGGCTCGTGTGGACCTCCCGCAGGCATGCCTGCGGAAGCTCCACCATAGGCGCGGGACCAGCAGGAGGTCCTGCGGAGGCGCGGGACCGGCGCCCGGCAGCGCGAGCGGCACAGCGCGCCGCCCTGCTTGGGGCGGCAGAATTCGTAGAACCACCCCTGATCTTAGGACCTCATTATTGTGCGAGGTGCTGTACAAAAACAGAACAAAAAGACAGTCCCTGCCATGAAGAGACAACAGATGAAGACAGGCAGATGGCGGAGCACACAAACATTGAGACAATACTGATTATAGGCAGTAGTCACAGCATGCTAGCAACCTAACAGTTGTCAATTTTTTTTTGTAGGCAACTTGGAAAAAAAATACTACTCATTCATTACAGCCAACTATGTATGCTGTATTACAGCAGCAGAACTGAAGTTAATGACAGCAACAAGTCCTTAGAATTAATCCTGTTTTTCAATGGTTAATACTATTACTGTTTTAATGTGCACCCAGATGAAATATAAAAAGCAACTAAAATATTTTTTCCTGCTTCAAGGGTTTACTCCAATACCGAGAAGGGCAGCCCTCTTCCACTCCCATTATCTCTGGCGCACCTCTAATATTTTCATACCCTGAAAGCTTCCATTATCTTTAAATGGTCTGCGGTCATGATTGCCTTTGTATTTAGACAGTTTAAGACCTTCACCCTGCAAACATTTAGTTAAGCATGTGCATAAATGTATGCAGGACTGGGGCTTTACTTTCCATGCCACCTCCACCCTTCCTTAAATTATTGGGGAAGCCTTCAGTTTTAAATACTGCATTAACATTCAGAAAGATTTAAAAAGACTGGTTCAGAGATCAAATTTAGAGGTTTGTGTTTTCTGAATATTTTCATGATGCCTTGTAATTTGAGACACATACGAAGGCAAATTTAACACCTAATTTTCATATCTAATATTGCCACAATGAAAGATCATAGGAGAAATATGCTATATTTACATAAGGATCAAACACCCTGTCAATAGTCTTGCACAGCATATGAATCAAAGGGTCTGATAACAGTGCACAAAATTGCCACATACAAAATAGATACAAAATATGAATATTTTGGCACCTCTCTGGGACTGCTTCAGCAAAAAGGTAGTTGATTACATGCATACAGAGTGCTTCTTTCACAAGGCATGAGCAGGGCCGCCCAGAGGATTCAGGGGGGCTGGGGCAAAGCGGGGGAGCTTGTACTCACCTGGCGGTGGTCTGGGTCTTCGGTGGCGGGGGGCCCTTCAGTCGCTCTGCGTCTTCGGCAGCACTGAAGGGCCCCCCGCCACCGAAATGCCACCGAAGACCTGGACCACCGCCGCCGGGCCAGGGCTCGCGGGGCCCCTGTGGGGCCTGGGGCAAATTGCCCCCCTGGGCAGCCCTGGGCATGAGACCACCACCTTATACTGCTACCAGCTCAGGAACTGAGCAAGTTATTGAGCTCAGAAACCTAAATGCAGATGAATTTTACATTTAGAATGAATTGCAAGGCCAACCAAGGTTTGTTTTCCTTTAAGCAGAAATAACAGGGTGCATGAAGATAGGTGTGTCTGAGTTCATTATTGCTGAGCTATTATCACAATGATTATTGCTACTCATATAGATTTTTGTTGCTTATTTTAGTTTTTACTACTCCAATTACTGCCACAAGGAAATTAAATGAAAAAGCTATTTAATAAAATGATGTCAGATGTTTACACAAAGGAACAGCAACAAGGAAATCCAGAGTTAAGAGTGACAATCATCTTTCCCTTATTTCAGGGTTGGTATATTTCCTAGCAATTTAGCAGAACTGAGCCATCTGTGCTTTGTTACCTAGGCACAATAAGGTGATTTGTGAGAGCTATTTCCCAGTCATTTAAACTAGCGACTGGGAATCAGGAAGTCTTAAACTCTAATCCCAACATACAGGGGCTCTCTTTGAAGTCTTGACAAGAGAATGTCACCCCTCTGCCTCAGTTTTTCCTTCTATAACATAGGGGGAAATTGTTTGTTTTCTACCTCTTTAGCCAATTAATCTTCACAGTAGCTCAATGTTTGTGACATGCTTTGAACTGTGCTTAGATACGACACTCATGGGGCACTAGAAATACTGAAGATTTCAGGGCAGTGTCATCATTCACTCTAAATTTCCTTGTTTTAAACAGAGCATATTCAATTCTATAACATTTTATAGTTTCAGCTTATGTTTATTATAAACACTGTGGAAGTAACATGCTCCTCTCCTGACCAGATGTACCTTCAATCAAAAGTAACACACTGGTGAGCCAAACACTTTTCTGCATTTCTGTTCTGTCCTACGTGGACAGAGTTAGGTACAAGTAGCCAGTGTTTAGAAAGTAATACGAAAGAGAGAGGCATACTGCAAAGTACAACTACAACTAAAAAACAATGGATCATTATTACCAAGATAGAAAACTGTTCCTATGCAAATAAGAGTCACCAAGCACACCATCCCCAAGACTAAATAGCACCAGCAGAGTAAACTTTACTGTATAAAATCACCACACACCATTCAATGAAAGAATAGCTACAAAAAAGACTCAATGTGTTATATAATCACTGAACGTGCCACTTCAGAGATTGGTCTTAATCTGGAACATACAGCATGTAGAGACCCATTTGAAACCAGCTGCCAAGGAGAGCTCGCTAATTAATAACTGATTATATCAATTTGTTATTCATAATAGCTTCCACTACTGTCCATAACAGTGCTTAGGTGATGTACAAACAAAAGGAGGCACGATCCCTGCACCAAAGAGTTTACACACGAGTTTTGTGGTTGTTTTAAGCTTTGGGTATAGCTTGTCCTTGCCTGGTTCAAACCCTTGGTTGGAGTTACAGGCGCAGCACTGCGCACGTTAGAGGCACCCCGTGCCGCGCTCCTAGGACAGGCAGCTCTCGGTGCAGAACTGTGCACCGGGAACTTCACACCCGCACCCCGCTAACCACCCCCCTCTCCGAGGGACGTTCCCGCCGGTGCCCCGGGGGTGGGCGAGGCCATGCCTGGAGCTGCTCCGAGCCTAGCAGAGCCCTTCGCGCAGACCGGAACTCGAGCTCCCCTCCCCTGAGGGCCGGGGGCAGGTCGCTGCGGCCCCCAGGAGAGAGGGGGTGTCCCGGCCCCAGACCACACGCCCGCTCCCGCCAGCCCCAGCCGTGTCCCACCGGCCGAGCACGCAGGGGAGTCAGCGCCCCGGCCCGGGACAGCCCCGCCGACAGCCCCCGCGAGCGACTCGGAACCGGGGGGTTGAGGTGCGCGGGGCGGGGGCCGAGACCCGGGCGGGGGCCCGCAGGGAAACGGGGCCCCGAGGGGGGCGCAGCTCCGCGAGCCCGGTCAGGGCGCGGGGGCAGAGACCCGGGCGGGGGCCGGACTCACCTCGCACGCAGAGCAGGGACATGGCGCGGGCCCGGCGCGGCTCCCCTCAGCCCGCGCCCGCCTCAGCTCACCCCCGCGAGGCCGCCTGCTGCCGCCGCTCCCCGCGCTCTCCTCATGCCCCCGCCCGGGCACGGCGGCACCGGACCGTCCGCAGCGCCGGCTCCCCTCCGGCCGGGGCGCGGCGACTCAAGGCGCGGAGCGGGGCCGGGCGGACGGCAGCGCCATGACCCGGGGGAGGGGCCGCCCGGGCCGCGGGGACAATCGCCGGCTCCACAGGGCAGCGCCGCGGCCAATCCCGGCCCGAGGGGGCGGGGCTGGGACAGGTGAGGCGCCCCCTCCCACCTGGGGCTCGCCCCGCCCCCCGGGCAACGGCCGTATCCCAGCCCCGCCCCTGACACCGCCCGAGACCCGCCCCCCAGAGAACAGCTCTAACCCGGCCCCGCCCTCAGTGCTGACCCGGCCCCGCCCCCGGGCAACGGCCGTATCCCAGCCCCGCCCCTGACACCGCCCGAGACCCGCCCCCCAGAGAACACCTCTAACCCGGCCCCGCCCTCAGTACTGACCCAGCCCCGCCCCCCGTGCAACGGCCGTATCCCAGCCCCGCCCCCCAGAGAACACCCCTAGCCTGGCCCCGCCCTCAGTACTGACCCGGCCCCGCCCCCCGGGCAACGGCCGTATCCCAGCCCCGCCCCCCAGAGAGCACCCCTAGCCTGGCCCCTCCCTCAGTACTGACCCTTCCCCGCCCCCCGGGCAACGGCCGTATCCCAGCCCCGCCCCCCAGAGAGCACCCCTAGCCTGGCCCCTCCCTCAGTACTGACCCAGCCCCGCCCCCCGGGCAAGGTTCGTATCCCAGCCCCGCCCCCCAGAGAACACCTCTAACCCGGCCCCGCCCTCAGTACTGACCCGGCCCTGCCCCCCGGGCAACGGCCGTATCCCAGCCCCGCCCCTGACACCGCCATGACCCGCCCCCCAGAGAACAGCTCTAACCCGGCCCCGCCCTCAGTACTGACCCCGCCCCGCCCCCCGGGCAACGGCCGTATCTCAGCCCCGCCCCCCAGAGAACACCTCTAACCCGGCCCCGCCCTCAGTACTGACCCGGCCCCGCCCCCCCGGGCAAGGTTCGTATCCCAGCCCCGCCCCCCAGAGAGCACCCCTAGCCTGGCCCCTCCCTCAGCAGTGTTTCAGCCCCGCCCCCCAGAGAGCGCTTCTAACCCGGCCCCGCCCCCCAGAGAACACTGCTCACCCAGCCCCGCCCCCTGGAGAACGTCCCTAACCCGGCCCCGCCCCGCCCCAGCCCCGCCCAGGTGAGGCACCAGCCCCCACCGCCAGAGAGCGCCCGGCCCCGCCCCCCCAGCTCTCCTGTCCCCGCCCCGGCCTAGCGGCGGGTCTGCCCTGGGGGGGCCCTTCAGCGCCCCTGGCGCGGGCCTCGCTTCCCAGCAGGCCTGGCGGCGTGGAACGTGCCCGCGCCGCCCGCGCCCACTAACGCTTCCTAGGGCCCAGGGGGGCCTGTCAGGGCTGCCCCGTAGCCCGGCCACGGGCCGGGCAGCGCCGCGTTGCGCCCCGGCGGCTCGGCTGGTGAGTGTGCGGCAGCGCTGAGCGAGACCCTCACTGTTCAGCCGCGCTGCCGCGCCTGTCTGCGGGGCCCGGCACGCCCGGGGCGCTGGGTGAGGTGGCACTCGGGGGCGCGCAAGCCAGACCAGACCAGACCCTCGGAAGGGGCACAGGGGGCTGCCCAGGGTGAGCCCCGTCCGGAGAACGTGCCTGATGCAGCCTCTTGCACCGGGGAGCCCTGGCTGGGGAGCACAACCCCCCCCCCCGCCCCCCGGGCGTGTAGCCCACAGCCCAGAGGCTTTCAGCCCAACCCAGGGGACGGGGGGGGGGGGGGAGTAGGTATTCATGCCCTGGGCGGGGGGTCTGGTTTTTCCCTGCGGTGGGTGGGTGGGCGGCCCTGTGGTTATTCCCAGTGCTTAAATTGTAATGAAAGAGGTGCCGGGGGGGCTCGAGCAATTTTTTTACATTCATAACTGATGTAGCAAGCGCTGGCACAAACTAAGCACTGATTATATTCCTCTGAGGGCAGAGCTGGGTAGGTTATTCCTCCCCCCCGGTGTGGGCAGGGCACTATTCTCCGGCACCACAGGGCAGGGCTGTATGGATATCCCAATCCCCACCCCACCCCCAGGGTTGCAGCTGTGGGGTTAGCCTCTCCCTTGGGAAGCAAGGCTGTGGGATTACCCCTGTGTTGCAAATCCTAAAGGGATGGGCTTCTGCCAGGTGACACATGCCTGCCCTTCATTCCAAACGGCCCACTGTTATCCTCCAGTCTGACCTGGGGCGCACACGCCACAGGACTTCCTGGCGTTAATTCCTTTGAACTAGAGCAGATCTTTTAGAAAAACAGCCAATCTTCGATGGAAAACAGCCTGTGATAGAGAATCCACCACAGGCCATGGTAAATTGTTCCAGTGATTAATTACCCTCACTGTGTGTCTTGTTTCTAGTCTGAACTTGTCTAGCTTCAACTTCTTAACCCTCTCTTTATTCAGCTAAATAGATCGAGCTCTTTAAGCCTTTCACTATAAGGCATATTTTCCATTCCTTCAAGCATGTTCATGCTTCTTCTCTCACCTATTTCCCATTTATCAATATCATTTTTGATTTGTTAACACTAGACCTGGACACAGTATTCTAGCAGTGCTCACACCCGTGCCAGATACAAGGTAATAGAACCAGGGGCGGCTCTAGAAAATAGGCTGCCCCAAGCAGCCGTGCGCAGCGCCGCCCCTTCCCCGGTCCCGCGGCGGGTCCCCTCTTCCCGCGGCACCTGTTGAGCTCTCGCAGGCATGCCTGCGGCAGGTCAACCGGAGCCCGGGCCCAGCGGACCTGCCGCAGGCGTGCCTGCGGGAGCTCAGCCGGAGCCGCGGGAAGAGGGGACCCGCCGCAGTCATGCCTGCGGCAGGTCCGCTCCTCCCAGGCTCCGGTTGACCTGCCGCAGGCACGCCTGCGGGAGCTCAGCCGGAGCCAAATGCCGCCCCCCAGGGAAAGGGCCGCCCCACGCGCCTGCTTGGCGCGCTGGGGTCTAGAGCCGGCCCTGAATAGAACCTCCTTATTCCTGATCCATATTTCCCTTTTTATACTGTTGAGGATAACACTAGCCATTTTGGCCACAGCTTTGCACTGGGAGCTCATGTTCAGCTGATTATCCATCATGACTCCCAAGTCTTTTTCAGAGTCACTGCTTCCCATGATAGAGTCCCCCAGCCTGTAATTATGGCCTGTATTCTTTGTTCCTAGATCTATAACTTTGTATTTGGCCATATTGAAATGTGTATTGTTTGCTTGTGCCCAGCTTACCAAGCCATCCAGATCGCTTTCTATCAGTGACCTGTCTTTTTCAGGGAAGAGCATTGTCTTATAACTACTTCCTTCTGAGATCTCTGTACCAGTGACAGCTGCACCAGTATTTGAACACTTCCTCCAGTGTGCCTGCTCATACACTGAAGGGAATTGGAGTGGTGATGCCACAGCAAACCACTTAACACGTACGTTTTTGAAAACACACAGCTTGCCAAACTCTGGAAACCTCCTTTGATGTCAGCCTGCTCAGAGGGAGCAAAAGTTGGATGAGATGCTGCCACAGTCAGCAAGTTAGAGTGCTACATGCTGACACCAGTAGGACTGAGACCTAACATTTTCTTGGGTGCATTTCCTCTGTTGATAAAGGCAGTGCCATCGGAGTTGGTGATAGAGCAGCCCACATTTTTTGGCCAGGGCTAGATCTTCAGCTGAATCAAGCAAAAGGATTGATAGACCCATTCCACTTTTCCTTCTTCTGCAGCTGGTTCCATAGTCAAGCTTTTCTGTTCCTGTCATGTTAATTGTCTGACCACTCTGGTTGTTGGCCTTGCATTGTTCACCTTTAGGGTGACCAGATGTCCCGATTTTATAGGGACAGTCCCAATTTTTGGGTCTTTTTCTTATATAGGCTCCTATTACCCCCCATCCCCATCCCGATTTTTCACACTTGCTGTCTGGTCACTTGATTCACGTTTGGCTCCAAGCATTCACAGTTTAGCTACGGCATCACTTGCTTAGACTCAGCACTAATCTGCTCTCTTGTGATTTCAGTACCTGTTCTGGCAGTGTGCCAGACTCTCCTGCAAACTGTGTACTCACATGAGTTGTGGGATTTTGCTGTGTTTGAACTCAGCTGCTTTGTTTCTTACAGCAATTGAAGCATTGATCACCCCTTCCCCATTCACTGTTTTAAATTTGCACTTAAAGCAGGTTCAGTGGCTATAACAGGTGCAGGGCCGGCTCCAGAGCCCAGCGGGGCAAGCACCCGCCTGGGGCGGCCCTTTCCCGGGGGGGCGGCAGGCTGGGCCGGCGGACCTGCCGCAGTCATGCCTGCGGGAGGTCCACCGGAGCCCCGGGAGCAGCGGACCTGCCGCAGGCATGACTGCGGAGGGGACGCTCGGCCGGCGGCTCCAGTGGACCTCCCGCAGGCATGACTGCGGACGGTTCGCTGGTCCCACGGCTCGGCTGGACCTCCCGCAGGCATGACTGCGGCAGCTCAACCGGAGCCGCCGGACCAGCGAACCGCCCGCAGCTGCGGGAGGTCCAGCCGAGCCGCGCGACCAGCGGACCCTCCGCAGTCATGCCCGCGGCAGGTCCGCTGCTCCCGCGGCTCGGGGGCGCCTCCCGGGCATGACTGCTTGGGGCGGCCAAATTTGTAGAGCCGCCCCTGAACAGGTGGCTCCACCCTTAAGGGATGGACCAAGGAGGCTAGCCACACCTGGAGAGGCACACCTCTATTGGAGCAGGGGATTTCTTATAAAGAACAGCAGGAAGCTGCATGGGGTGATTGACAGGAGACGGAAGCTAGGTCCAGAGGGCTGAGCTCCAGCCAGAAAGCGCTGGGTCTGGTGGCTTCTGCTGGGGCAGAGGAAGTGGTCTGTGTGAGGCAGAAGAACCAGGGCTGAGTATGAACTTGTGTTATGGACTTTATTTTGGGGACTTTCTGGACCATTTCTGTTATTAAGGAGCTTGAGGATTGTTTGAGCCTCTTCTTTTATTAAGCCAGCCCTGAACGGGGGTGCTGTTAGCCACAAGAGAGCCTATGTGGAGCTCTTAATGGATGTTCACGAGGGGACTAACAGGGGCAGGTTCCTGCAAAGCAATCCTTGGCCATGATGGGGTGTTTGGTCAGTAGCACCCTTCCCCCCAGCAGGAGTTATATCTACTCACCAGTTACTGAGGGAAGAGAATGAACCTAGCCCTCAGTTCTACAAGCCTGACACCCTTGCTCAGTGTATAGGCACTTCCACCCCTGCATTGTGGGGGTAAAATGCATGTAAGACAGAATGGTGACATTTTACAGCCACTTGGCACAGGGAACGCAGCAGTGAAGAAGCATGTTCTGTAGCTCTTGCTGGTCCAGCCTGATCTCCTGCTGGGCGCACAGACCAAGTGATGTGGAACTCTTAGTTTCTGCCTTTAGACATTTCAGTTACATGTGAGTAGTTACATCATGTGACTGGTTCTCAATGCTCCCACCACCGGGGTGTCACCATGAGTGCTCTGGCAACCAAAACATTTCAGATAAGAGGTAACGTCCTCCATGGACCACAAGCTGGGAGCAGAGGCAGAAGACACACTAGACAATGCCCTATTTTGTATTGTTACTGTAATGACAGTAGTTTGCTATGTTAGTCCATACAGGTGCGTGCGCACACCTGCTAATTAAGATTTGTTGGGTTTTTTTAAACGAGCAATGGCAGAAAATAAAGGGTACAAATACTAGAGCTGCCAACTCTGTTACAGAAAGCATAGACAGAGTAGTTCCTAAATACATGCAGTGAAGTGAGTTGGGTTCCGGCTAGCGGTTACAGACTGAACAGCTAGTCTGCACCCTCACACTTTACAGAGAGAAAACTGTAATAAAGGAAATGAAAATAGCAAAAGCAAGGGGCTTTGGGATCCTTCCAGGTGTTAGATCAATGTAAGATTATTTAAGCATCTTACAGCTACTCATAATATGCATAATGAGCGTGTCTCTAATCTGATTTTGATGATCTCTCCCAATGGGGTCTCTAATGCATGGAGGATAATTTCATTTGATGATAATGCTATTATGTGAGGGTTCTTTGTATATTCCAGTCCTTGGAGAGAAGATTGTGTTTAAAATATGCACTGAGCTAATGGGCTCCCCAGCTGTAAGAGTACAGACAGGGTGAGCTTGATCCTGCTGCCAATTAAATCGGGAGCAAAACTCCTATTGGCTTCCTTAGGAGCAGGATGGAGCCCTGCATGTTGACTCTATTTTGCTCTCTCTTCCTATTTGCTTTTCACTGCAGTTCCCCTTGGTGACAAAGCAAAAAAAAAAAAAAAAAGTTAAGTAAAACATTAAATCAACTGGGGTTTGATTCATTATAAGCTTCACATATGACATATGGGCCAAACATGACTTGCTCATGGCTGCAAAAATGAGCAGGCACCAGGCCACTGCAGCCTCTGCCCAGGGAATCCAGTTTTGTTGTGGCAATCGCTACGTCTCTCACAAGTCTGGGATTTGGTTTGTGTTCCAGGCAGTCCTTCAAGGAGTGTCAGGTGAATCAACTAGTTTAGCTACAAAACACAATTCACCACCGTAAGCCAAAAGATTTAACACAGTTCTGGTAATTACCCACAATGGAATTTGGACTGGATAGCATAAATAACACCCCTGCTCTTATGAGTGACCCTTTGGCACTTTACACAGTCACAAATGGCCAGAACCTCAGTTTTGTATCCCATGTGGAAATATACCCCCCTGCTCCCCTGCACAGTACCATCTAGCATCCTGCTGAGGGCATGAGTCAGAGAAAAGAGCGTGCCCACCCCTTACTGCCGCGTTCTAGGGTTGTCTTGGAGATCTCTTATATGTGTGTACTAACCAGGCCAGTGCCACTTAGTTCCTGAGTGATGACCCCCCCTTAGCCCAGTGGTCTGGCTGCAGGTTAGTTGCCAGACTGAAACATCAAGAAAGAACAAAATGCAGGATATTTAGGTTCTGGAGACAAGATGACATTACCTAAGCTACTTATCGAAGTACACCTTCCACAGTGTAAAGGTCCTTTTGAGGAGTTCCTACTGGGTGCTTTGTAAGTTGAACTTTTAAATTTGCTTTTACTTCTGTAATGAACTTGAGTGGTGGGCAAAGCACAGCAGGCACTACTTTTGCTGAAGTGGTGCCAGTCAATTACACAAATATGGATAGGCAAGACCCCTGGCTCTGATACTGCCCAAAATGAAAGTGGGCGAGGGACATCTGGTGTGATTGTGCTGTTCCCATGGCTTCTTGCCCCTGTGAGAAGGGTGCAGCAGAACCTGTTGAAAGGGTCACATATAACATCCTGCCTATATTTCTGTATCTGTCATAGGGCATTCCTGCCCTGTGGCACCTTCTGCTGAATTATTGTGGCACTACAGGTACTTTCTGCCTCAGTTTCCCTTCTCAGGAAGCCAATAACTTCAGGCACTGTTGATACTTGACTCAATAATACCCTTCTTAGGGCTTGTTTATTACAAAATCGCATGCAAAAATAGCAATGACAAAGTGTCCCAAATAAACCAAAAGTTCTTCTGGCTTTCAGCATTCCTCTGATGCCTGCCCTCCTAGCTCCATTCCCAGTCCCCTCAGGGTTCTCTGTGTCTTCTCTTTATGGCAGGAATCCCCGGCTCTCCTCCTGGAGCTGGGCCACAATTTGTTTCCCTCAACTGGCCCTTACTGAGTCCTCAGGCTGAGAGGGTTTAGCAAGCTTCTAGTGGTCTCTGACCCCTGCTAAATCAGGGCCCGGTAGGAGCCTTCTTACTCCCTTCTCTGTCTGCAGGCATCTACCCTGCTATGAGGGAGGACTTGTTGGAGACCAGGATTTATGCTGGTCCTGTTCTCCCATCTCATCCCCAATTGGTTGGGGGAGAGGGGACTCTTGGTCTGCACTGTCAGCAAGGTTTCTGGCTCTGGGCCTTTAAAGAAACAGTACCAGGGTTTCCACCCCAACCCTAGCTAGTCTTGGGACTGCTTTTTTTTCCTCTAATATCTCCCAGGTCTTTGTATCTATAATCTTACCTCTCAACAAAAGAGCCTTGCCAAGTGGCAGGGTGGATTGACCTGTAGACAGTACTTCCAGTGTTAAATTTGTAATGAAAGAAGTGCCAGGGCTCTAGAAATTAGGTGCTGGGGCTGAAGCAATTTTTATACATCCATAACTGATGCAGCAGGCCCGGAGGTGCCGGGGCTTGGAACTGCCAGGCCCGGAGGTGCCGGGGCTCAGCCCTGGCACAAATTAAGCACCGACTACTTCCCTAAAGGGGCAGGCTACCCCTCACCCTGTCATTCCAGGCATTTATACTGTGATGTCAAAGCACTGGTTTATCATCCCAAGATATCAATAACCACAACTTGGCAGACTACGTTTCAGGTTTGGAATGGAGCATTTGAGGAGCAACAAAGGGTTTCACATATAAAAACTGAGTTATAAACCATTAAATTGTAGCATAAGTTCTCTGTGATGATTAAACATGAAACATATTGGGCTCTATGTATAGAGAATGGGCTGTGTAATTGGATAATCCCCCCCCTCCTGCCCTCCCCCCAAAAAACCCTCTTGTGACGTGCAGGACATGTAAAGGAAGGGTTAATTTCTGTCCCATAGTCTACAGTATCCTCCACTCTGTGTTTGCTTCACAGAAATACGTCTGTCATGAATACGTGTCAGTAATGACTAAACTTCTCTCAGAGATGCTGAGAGGGAAGAATTGAAATGTTGCAGTAAACAAGGTGGGAGATGAGCTAATGATAGCTGGTGCATCTCAAGGGGTAGGGTACTTAGCCTGCCCTCTGTGTGCATGGGGAGTGTGTCGTTCAGGAGGCTTTGTGCCAGTGGCAAGGCACCTCTCTGCCCCCACACGATAGTCACTGCATCCATCACTTTCACAAAGCACATCACCGGTCTTGTGCTGATTTGTTCCATTATCAGGTGTAGCAGGAGGTGGCAGTGAAGGATGTACTATTGTGAAGGCTGGGTTCCAACCCCTCCTTCTCAGCTGCCCGTAATCGGCGCGTGTTTGTGCACCATATACCACACCACACTTCCAGTTCGTCTCCAAGTGAAGTTCAAGGTATTGTTCTAAAAAGCCTTTTATGATCTGGCTCCTGTGTATCCTAGAGATCCACAGCCCTGTACTAATCAGTCTAGCTGCTTTGAAGTCAATGAGGCTATGGTGATTTATACCAACTGAGGGTCTGCTCCTGGAGGCCCAGTGCAGCTGCAGGGAGGGACTCTAAGGGCTAGTCTACACGTACATGCTGCTGTAGCCCTCAGTGTAGGCTCTGCCTATGCCAATGGGATTGCTTCTCCCATGGGTGTGTTGCCGGCCCAAAGGGCCCGAGGTGGCAGCAGGGGTTCGTTGCCCGGTGTGCGTCGCACTAATTAACACACCAGGGTGGAGAAGCAAAACCAGGTTTATTTGAGATCTCAAAGCAGGCACTAGGAGACACAGTATCTCAAATCCAGCGCAACAAAAACAAGCAATTTCCCCTTTTTATATGTCAAGCTGTCTGTAAAAGCCTTTTGTTTCATTCCCCCCTACCCCTCCCTTTTCAACTGCAGCTACATTAGGCATTACATTATAGCTTGTTAGAAAAGTTCTCATCCGCATGTTTATCTGTTGGCCTTGTTAGCTCAGGCACATGAAGCCTTCTCCCCCTTTCCTCCCCCGCCTCCTCACTACTTTTGCTAGTTTAAGCGGGACTGCAGCTGTCTGCTAAAAAGCTGACTCTCACAGATTCTGCTTTTAGGCTGTTAGCATGCAGGTTGGTTAAAGTTCACAAGATGGAGTTATTGTGGCTCACTTAGACCCAGAGCAGGGGGGCTTCATCGACACTCATGGCCTTCCACCCCCCCGAGTTACCTGGTAGCTACGCCCAGTGACACCAACAGGTGTAGGTACTGCAACTCCCCGAGAGGAGGTAGCTTAGTCAACAGGAGAAGCCCTCCTGTTGCCATGGTGCTGTCAACATCAGGGATTAGGTTGCTATAACTACGTTTCTCGGGTGTGGATTTTCCATATTGCTGAGAGACCTAGTTAGACCGCCATAAGTTTGTACTGTAGACCAAGCCTTAGCCACTTTTCCATTCTTCCTCTCCTGTTTTATTAGAATGGAAAACCCTGCAAATTGTGCAGCTAATCTATCATCTGACCCTCTCCCACCCTCTTCCCTTTGCTTGTGTGTAAAAACCAACTTGTGTCTTGGGCCATGTCTACACTGCCACTTATGTCAGCAAAACATACGTTTCTCGGGGTGTGAAAAAACAACCCCCAAGCAACATAGATTTCATCGGCGTAAAGGGTAGTGTGGGCAGTGCTATGTCAGCGGTCGAGCTTCTCACGCTGACATCGCTACCGCCGCTTGTTGAGCTGGTCTTATGATGTTGGCTGGAGCACTTTCTCCCATCCGCATAGAGCGGCTATACGAGCGATCTTACAGCAGCACAACCGCATCGGTAGTGCAGTGCAGCTGTCAGCCCGCTAGTGTAGACAAGGCCTGAGTTTAAACGTAAACTCTTTGGGATGGGGATTGTCATTTAGTGTGTTTATAGCACAAGGAGACCCCACTAGGAGTGAAGTTTCTAAGTGTTGCTTTAATACAGATCAATGGCAAAATGATGCTGCCAGGTTTTTAAAACTACAACACATCTTGGTACCGCAGTACTAATCACCACAGTCATATCAAAATGGTTGTGGTGCATGTGGGAATTTCGCAGTCCCCACTCACCACGACAGACAATAACAGCTATAACTGGGCTTATGCTAGGTGTGATAAACTCCATGTAGTTTACATGTAGATGCAATAGTGTTATGCTGACTCATGTTGTCTGTGCAGAGGATACCACGTGTATCCGTGCTTCAGTCGGCTCGTTTTAAAAAATGTGTGTTCTTATTTGGGGGGGGAGGGAATCGGGAGAACAAAAAATGAAGACAAATGAACAAAAAATGGGAAGGCAGGGAGGGGAAAGGAGAGCGACATCTGTTTCCATCTGCTAGGAATTAATCAAAGGTTTTTAACAAAATTAGACCAGATCTGTTCAAATCTGTCTGAGGTCCCTCTTCTCTGAAAGGTGACCTGCTCTTTAGCTGTCAGGTCAGCCATGCCAATGAGCCAAGCTTCTGTCCCTGCAGGCAGTCTGCTCTTCTGTCTAAGCTATCTGGGAGCGTGTCTACACAGCCCCACAGTTCAGACTACAAGGGTGTGAACTGCAGCACGCACCCAAAGAGCTACTCTCATTCTGCCACGGTTCCTAGTTCCTAGACCTCTGGAATGCATTAACACAAACTAGGTGCCTTTTACTTCACACTCGTATCGTCCATACGAGGGAGTAAGAGTAGCGCTTTGGGGCACGCTGCAGTTCACACCCCCATAGTTCTAGCTGCAGGGCTGTGTAGACAAGAGTCATTTGGCCAGCAAACCAAGCTTTTCATGAGTTGGAGAGTTTCCAAACTGATTTGGATGTATCCCAAACCCCAGTGCTGGAAAGTAGCTTTTAAGGAAGTATCCCTTCTCGCATTCATCCTTCTACCTACTTCTAGCCAAAAGGATTATATCCAGGGACAGTCCCACAACAGGAGCCAGTGAGGCACCAAGAGACCACATCTGCAGCAGCAGTCTCTTTGGCAATGCCCTGCACCGTAACCTGTCCAGGGATCGGTATGAATGAAATATAATTTCTGTGGAATTACCTTACTTATAGATTAAAAACTCTCTCTTGATGTTTTGCAAGGCACTTTCCCATTGACGAGGGTGCGAGGATCTGTACAAATCTTTGTTCCAGGCTTGGCACAGGCACTCCTAAATTAGGGAAGGCCTTTGGGGCTGGGAAGTCCTAACAGGCCGCAGCTCTCTCCATGTCATCAACAGTTCTGCTCAACTGGCTCTTGATTCCCAAGACAGTGTGTTAGCCACAAGACTGTCCTTCCCCTCCATCTTTTCCATGACTAGAGGGGTGGGAGCATTACTGATGAATCGTTCTGGGAGCATCAAGGGGGTGAATGTGACTTTCAAAATCTATTGAACGTTCTCTTCTCTTTCCTGAAGGCGACACCTGGGAGGGGCAAGAAGGGTCACATGCCCCTCCCCAGATGCCGGGGGTGGGGGCACGTTCAGCAGGGAACCACAGGGGCAAAAGGAACAGAATGTGGGGCCTCGTGGCAGCCCCACGCTGGCAGTTCCTCTGACGTAGCTGTACTGCCCCCCTCCCTTCCATGCAGCTGCATCTCCTGGGGTCTGTACAGTCCTGCCAGAGGACAGGGCTGGGGGCAGTACCGGTGCAGCCATGCCGGAGGAGCTGCCGGCATGGGTCCGCCCGGTAGCCCCACGTTCTGCTCCTTTCGCTGCTGCAGTTCCTGGGAGACCCCTGTGGCAGCTCCTCCGGTGCGGCGGTACCAGTACCGCCCCCAGCCCTGTCCTCCAGCGAGGCTGTACAGACCTCAGGAGACGCAACTGTGACGAAGTGGGAATCTTCATAATGTTTTCACAGAATAATGTGTGGGTGCCTTAGTTTCCCTTATGCATTTCTTAAGTATCTAGGTGGTGGGATACGGGTGTGTGATTGGTGCAGAGCCCGAGAGGGCCAGTGTGATGGTGTCTGCATAGAGACTGGCTGACACCCTGTCTCCTGGCAACTGATGGCCTGGGCCCCTCCCCTGCAAAGGTGCCAACTGAAGGTGTTGGAGACAAAGAGGTCAGGTGACCTCCTGGCCCAGGAAAGAGACAAAGGCCAGAGGAGGGGCTGGAGAGTTTCAGTTTGGAGCTGGCTGGGGAACCAGAAGGAGCCCCAGGGCTGGGGTCTAAGCTCCCTGCCCCCCAAGATGGACCTGAGTGAGGGGGTCCTGTTGTCTGTACCTAAAAGCTCTGGTTTGGACTGTGTTCCTGTCATCTAATAAACCTTCTGTGTTACTGGCTGGCTGAGAGTCACGGTGAATCGCAGGAAGTGGGGGGGTCCAGGGCCCTGACTCCCCCACACTCCGTGACAGAAACTGCGTGGAACGGCTGGGGGCAGGACAGCCTCCTTTCGCCTGAAATCCATATCCGGCGCAACGGCAGGACAGAGTCTCCCCCCTCCCCAAGTAATGTGGGATGGGGAGGGGCTGGGGAGAGCACAGGGGCCAGGCTGGGGGTGAGACAGGGAGGCGTCACAGGTGGGGGTCCCATGGGGAGGTCATGTGCCCCCTGTTAGCTGGTGCCCCCATTTGGGTCCCTCCCATGAGTCGCCCAATCCCAGCATTTACTCTCACACAAGGTGGCGTTATTTAGCAACACCAACTCAGCAATACGAAAAAATGCTTCCCCTAACTGGGAAATACTTTTTAAACACTGAAGACCTTTCCTATCCTGGCTCCATAAAATCCACAGAAAGATACACCTCAGTCCATAGACTCTCAGACTCATAGTCACGTAGGGCTGGAGGGAACCAGCTGTAGTCCATCCTGCTGCGCTGAGGCAGGATTAAGTATACCTAGAGCAGGGGTTCTCCGCTTCATTGCAGCGCGACCCCCTTCTAACAACAGAAATTACGACATGGCCCCAGGAGCAGGGACTGAAGCCTGAGCCCTTCTGAGCCTGCTGGCCCGGGCGGAGAGCCAAAGCCTGTGCCCCACCACCCTGGGCAGGGGAGCCAAAGCCTCAGGGACCCTGTAACCACCTCTGGGGCTTTGGCCCAAGGCGGTGGGACTCAGGCTTCAACCCTGGACCCCAGCAAGTCTAAGCCAGCCTGGTGACCCCATTAAAATAGGGTTGTGACCCACTTTGGGGTCCTGACCCACAGTTTGAGAACTGCTGACCTGGACCATCCCTAGCTCCAAGCAAGGCCATGTGTACTCTACTGCAGCAAACGAGACTAAACTCTCTACCTGGCCGCCCGGTTTCTCTTGTGCTCTCGTGCAGCAGGCTGGAAATTCTCTGGCAGCTTCATATAAACTAAAAAATGGAGGATTTTACTGTATTAATTATGAAAATGGATAATACAATCAACCCAGTGTCCCCTATGTGTATTGACTTTGTATGGAATTTGTTTTACGTTCTCCCCCACCTCCCGCCCCAGTCTCAGGCGTCAGTGTCCCACAGATCTTTATTCTGACTGATTTTAACTGCAGTGTGGGAGTTGCGGGGAAGTTGAGTAGGGAGCTGTTGTGGCTTTTGGCACATGTGGTAGAACGAAAGGCAGCTTGGGATTGCTGAAGAAGCACATTAGCTGGATGTTTCTGCCAAAGTGACCAGCAGTGAAATATTAACAATGGTGACATGTTTAAATTGTCGTCTTTGGATTTCAGAGTTAACATCCCATTAAGATGAACTGAGCAGCTCATACTTCTCTGAGCTACTGTTTCAGGCACTCTGCTGACTCAGGAACAGGGGCGGCTCCAGGCCCCAGCACGCCAAGTGCGTGCTTGGGGCGGCATACCGCAGGGGGCGCTCTGCCGGTTGCGGGGAGGGCAGCATGCCTGCGGAGGGTCCGCTGGTCCCTCAGCTCCGCAGGAGGTCCACCGGAGCCGCGGGACCGGCGACTGGCAGAGCGCCCCCCACAGCATGCTGCCGTGCTTGGGGTAGCGAAATGTCTAGAGCCGCCCCTGCTCAGGAAAGCAACTATGTATGACTTATAATTTTGGTTCATTTTTAAGGCTTTTCTTGAAACCATAAGGGCTAGAATATGACTTCTTTTAAGTGAAAACTCAGATTATGGAGCAAGGGATGGCTTGTGCAGGTAAACTCCACGACTGCCAACACATACGGCTCTGGCTATAAGGGGCCAAATTCAGATGTGCAGTGAAAATGGCGAAGTCACTCTTGCTTACACCAGGTCTAAATTTAGCCCAAGGTGTCTAAGTAGGATCCTCAGATACATTCTGCAGAGCAGATAGTTGGGGGGGGGAAACCTAAGTTTCTGGCCTTTATCATGTGGCTCTTCATCACTGGCAATCTTAGAACAATATCTCATTTCACCTTCTCCAGGCAGCAATAATGAATCATTTGGGACCAACTAGACCCCAATCAACTGCTGCTGAACAATCATCCTCATTACAAGAAGGTGGCATCCACCCACTCTGCTTTGCCAGCTGTTTTACAGCTGCATGTTTACTAAGGGTATGTCTGCACATAAACCACTATTGTGGCAAAACTGCATCACAGTCGTGCTTCAGTGAAGACACTGCCTATGCCGGTGACACTGACCTAATGTCCTCATGTAGACCAGACTGAAGTTTCTCTACTAAAGGAGTTGTAGTGCAGCTATCTTTAGGCCTGAGGTGAACTGTCCTTTTCCTTTTTTCCTCCTGTTACCCCCTATTTTATTGATTTAGTAGCTCTGTCGTTATAATAATGGATCAAGCTGAAACCTGCAATGTAACATATCCCAGAGGAGGCTTTATTTTTAAGTCAAAAAGCGTTTACATCTGTTAAACCCTTTTCCTGTTATGCAACTGCCAAAAAAGTCATTTCAGACCTGTTTTTTGTGCTAAGCTCTAAAGATGAAAAACCTTTTAGTTCACCCAATGACATTTGGCAGGAATTCAGTGCTGAATGTCAGCTAAACTTTTATTAACACTAGTAGCATTGTGTGAAGAGAAATCTTGTGAAACAGCCCTTGTTTAACTTCACAGGTTGGGAGGGAACAATGAGCATGCTTAGCTGGTACCCCATTTATTTAATAATACAACTTTTATATTGTTAGCACAGCCAGAGGACCTCAAAGGCCTCTCCACATGGATATACACATGAATTATTCCACCAACCACCGAAACGCTGAACCTTCCTCCAGAGTAGATCTCCGCCAATACAGAATAGCCCGCCTGCAACAGCTAAGCCCAGGGAGTAAAAAACAACATACACAAATGGAAGTGGTGAGAGGCAGAATGTATGTAGTTCTCTGTTGCAGTTTGACCAAAACACTGGGCTTAACACTCCAGCTCTTCAGAAAAGTGCATTGAGGGGCACTTAAAGACCATAAGCGGTCAGGACCTCAGACCTTATGTCTTATCTTAAAGACAGCACCTCCAGCAACAGCACCCTGGGCCATTAGTTCAGTGCTCAATCAGAGGGAAGGGCAGCCTCTACTGAAGCTAGGTTCCCAGGCAAGAAGGGATCTGTAACAGGGTGGCTTGCCAATGGGCTAGAGAGCCTGGGGCTATGCCAGCCCTGATTATACAGGACAAGCCACAGCTGGGTTGAATCAGGTGGTCCCAGGGGAAAAGGCAGCAGGACGGTCCTGCAGTGAGGGAGGTGCAGCAGGTCGCTGGAGCCAGGGGAAGAACAAACAGACAGTTTTGTGTTTGTTTGAGAACTTTGTTCATTTATTAAATGCCCGGACCCTGCGCAGGGCTGTGACTGAAAGAGACCATGGACTCTGGGGAAAGGGAAAACAGGGACAGGGCATAGCAGAGGCACTCCTGGCCATGACGGTGTGCTCAGGTGGACACGGATTCCAGCCAGGGTCACCCCAGTGCCAAATGCAGAGATTACAATATCCTCTCTGCTCCTTCTTGAGATTCCCCTGTTCATGCTTCCAAGGATCACACGAGCTCCGAGCACGGATGCTGTGGCCAAAAGAGCTAATGTTCAGCTGACTATCCACCAGGAGCACCGGTTCTTTGGAGTCCCTGCCTCCCAGGATCCAGTCCCCCATGGCCTGTGTTCTTTGTTTCTAGGTGTATGCATTTCTGTTTAGCTACATTCAAATGCATGTTTGCTTGCACTCTGTTTATCAAATGATCCAGATGGCTCTGTGACCTGTAGCAGCTGGGTTTTGCCTTCTAGTTCTCCCATCTGGATATTTCCCAGACCAAACACTGCTCAGTTTGTGACACTGGGAGGAAGGATGGTGCTCAGGCCGCTGACCTGAGACTCCAGAGACCCAGGTTAAACTCCCAACTCCACCATACGCTCCCTGTTCTTACTCTCTGTGCTTCAGTTCCCCATCTGTACAATGGAGGGAACAGCACTTCCCTGCCTCCCTGGGGTGCTGCAGGTAAACACGGGAGAGATGGTGAGGCGCTCGGATACAATGGATATATAAGATAGATACACAAGGCGGTCTGCCTGCCTTTGGATTACACCTCTCTCCTCCAAAAGGCTGGGCAAGAGCAGCTCCTTTCATCTGGGAGGAAAACTGTTTGCATAATGGAGTGGCTTGCATGGGAGCTGACCTTTGCATTACAGCAAAAGACGACTCTTAGCCATTCAGGTTTGAGTCAACAGAATTTTACTCTTTCCCAGTGCAATGATCCTGAACTCCACAAACACAGGGCTTCCCTGCACTAGGGCAGATAAATCTGTTAGTCTTTAAGGTGCCACCGGACTCCTCCTTGTTTTTGTGGGTACAGACTAACACGGCTACCACCTGATACCTGCATGAGGGCAGGAACCTTCACTTCCTGGAACCGCTGTTGATCTCATAGCGGGAGTCTTTCAGGTAACACAATATAATGCAAACATCCAGCAGCTAACCGAGAGCAGTTTGAGCCATGTCTGACCCTAAGAACTCCACAGCATGGCCTATAGTTGGTGTAAACTACAGATCCAAGCATCGAAGAATCCTGTGGCACCTTATAGACTAACAGACGTTTTGCAGCATGAGCTTTCGTGAGTGAATATCCACTTCTTCGGATGAATACCCACTTCTTGCATCCGAAGAAGTGGGTATTCACCCACGAAAGCTCATGCTCCAATACGTCTGTTAGTCTATAAGGTGCCACAGGACTCTTTGCTGCTTTTACAGATCCAGACTAACACGGCTACCCCTCTGGTACTTGAGATCCAAGCATGTGATCCTCCATCGTGGTCTGGCCAGCCTGGCCCTCGCTCGTACTTCCCACAGCCTGCACCTCTGTGTTACAGATGAGGGCAGCTGCCCGATCCTGTTATCACACATCACGCATAGCCAATGTGGCCCTCAGTCTGGTGATGTTGGGATGCTCCTTTAAGAGCGGTTGTGTGTTTGTGGTGCTACAGAACATGTGTGTTACCGTATCTTGGGCCGCTCTTGCTGTACAAACAGCACTAGAAGCAATGGGCCAAGTCATTCTATTTTACTAGAGCTTTAATTCCTATCTTGCCATTGATACAGATGGGCCATCCAACGCTCAGTGGCCAAAGCCAGCGTTTGCTAACGTGGGTGTTTACCGTCAGGCATCCAAATCCATGGTCAGGCACCAAAATCAGTGTCCCGTTTGGCAGAGGTTCAGAGCACTGGGAGCCCCGACTGGCTGGCACTGGGAGCTGTAGGTGCTCAACACCTCTGAATGTCAATGGGGGTCCTGGGGGCTCCGCACCTCTGGGAATTTGGTCTCTTAGGGGCCAAAATGCTGACTAGGATGCCTGACTCTAGGCACCCCTCTCTAGATTGTCGGGCTCAACGGGTAGTGATCAACGGCTCGATGTCTAGTTGGCAGCCGGTATCAAGTGGAGTACCCCAGGGGTCGGTCCAGAGGCCGGTTTTGTTCAACATCTTTATCAATGATCTGGATGATGGGATGAATTGCACCCTCAGCAAGTTTGCAGAAGACACTAAACTGGGAGGAGTGGTAGATACATTGGAAGGCAGGGATAGGATACAGAGGGACCTAGACAAATTGGAGGATTGGGCCAAAAGAAATCTGATGAGGTTCAACAAGGACAAGTGCAGAGTCCTGCACTTAGGACAGAAGAATCCCATGCACTGTTATAGGCTGGGGACTGACTGGCTAAGCAGCAGTTCTGCAGAAAAGGACCTGGGGGTTACAGTGGACGAGAAGCTGGATATGAGTCAGCAGTGTGCCCTTGTTGCCAAGAAGGCCAACAGCGTATTGGTCTGCTTTAGTAAGATCATTGCCAGCAGATTGAGGGAAGTGATTATGCCTCTCTATTCGGCACTGGTGAGGCCACACCTGGAGTATTGCGTCCAGTTTTGGTCCCCCCACTACAGAAGAGATGTGGACAAATTGGAGAGAGTCCAGCAGAGGGCAACAAAAATGATTAGGGGGCTGGGGCACATGACTTATGAGGAGAGGCTGAGGGAACTGAGATTGTTTAGTCTGCAGAATAGAAGAGTGAGGGGGGATTTGATAGCAGCCTTCAACTACCTGAAGTGGGTTCCAGAGAGGATAGAGCTCGGCTGTTCTCAGTGGTACCAAATGACAGAACAAGGAGCAATGGTCTCAAGTTGCAGTGTGGGAGGTCTAGGCTGGATATTAGGAAACACTCTTTCCCTAGGAGGGTGGTGAAGCACTGGAATGGGTTCCCTAGGAAGGTGGTAGAATCTCCGTCCTTAGAGGTTTTTAAGGCCTGGCCTGACAAAGCCTTGGCTGGGATGATTTAGTTGGTGTTGGTCCTGCTTTGAGCAGGGGATTGGATTAGATACCTCCTGAGGTCTCTTCCAACCCTAATCTTCTATGATTTCCTAAACACATGAAAGTTAAGTTACAAACACTTTGTAACTGATGCCCTGCATTCCAGTTATAATGCTGTATTTTCATTTAAATTACATTACAGAACACCAGACAGCCAACCAAAAAAAAAAGTGTAATGTTATTTAAAATTGCTCAGACTTTCACACGAGTCATACAGTTTTGCTAATCATCATCCTGGACCTCATTGGGTACTTTGGGAAGTGCTTAGTTCTGATTGTTCTGACATTTTATTGAATTCTTGGATGTTTTATTAGCTCTCAGTCCTTTTTTTTTTTTAAATGGGTAAGTAAAATAAATCCTGAGTTGTAATCTAACCACATTGTGCCACTTTGGCACAGGAAAAAAGTGAAAGAGATCTTCCTAGTTCAGGCTTCCCTTCCTTCCTGCCATTTATAATAAGGCTCCTTTACATCATTCTGGCAATGTAGGAGCCTTAAAACTTTCAAGTATCAGAGGGGTAGCCGTGTTAGTCTGGATCTGTAAAAGCAGCAAAGAGTCTTGTGGCACCTTATAGACTAACAGACATTTTGGAGCATGAGCTTTTGTGGGTGAACACCGACACACACATGCATCCGACGAAGTGGGTATTCACCCACAAAAGCTCATGCTCCAAAACGTCTGTTAGTCTATAAGGTGCCACAAGACTCTTTGCTGCTTTTAAAACTTTCACAGGTTTTATGCTCTTGCGGGAATTGACTGAGAATGGGTAACAGTTAACTAACAATAGGAACATTAACAATGTTACTACACAGGCAGGCTGCTACATTTCTGCCTCCATACCTGCCTTGTGTATAATAAAATGCCCTACCCTTCCATGCCAGTGAGCTGCAGTTGCAAGCGAGAGGGGCAGATTCTCTCTCTCTCTCTCTCTCTCTCTCTCACTTGTTGGAACGCACTTATGCCAGCGGGGCACCCCCCACCTCCATGGTGATCAACCACGCAGGATTGCACGCTCAGTGCCCCGCTCCTCCATCTCTGAGGCTGCTCCAGGCATGCTGGAACAGACACGCTGCCTGGGCTGCTGAGGAAGAGGCTCATGTCCCCCAGCAGACTTTTTGCATTTTTCTGCACAGGGGGAGCACAGAAATATGTGGGCCATATGAATTCTGCGCCCCCCCCCAGGGGTACAGAATTCTGTCAGGAATAAGTAGTGTTTCCATTTTGCCCAGGATTGATGTCAGGTTAACTGGCTTATAGTTACCCATGTCATCCCACTTGCTCTTTTTGAATATTGGCCCAACATTCGCACTCTTCCAGTCTTTTGGAGTTTCCCCAGTATTCCAAGTTTTATTATAAATTAACATCAGAGGCCAGAGATGATCTCAGTCAACTCTTGTAGGACTCTTGCTACAAGTTTTCTAGGCCAGCTGATTGGGAAATTATTATCCCTCGTAGATGCTATTTAACATCCTCCTTAGCTGCTAATGGATTGGAAATTAGTTCATCATCCTCACACGACATGAGTACATCGTCCTGCATTTTTTCCAAGTGCAGATTGCAGTGGTCCCCAACTTAAATACTGGGGCGGAGTTTGTGAAAATTGGTCCCAACATGCTGTTCAGAAGAAGATAGAGCATTGCGAGGTGGAATCTGTAGTGCCTGTGGGCTGCAGCTCAACATTAAAGATGTCTGTGCATCACACTTCAGTTACCCAGATGAATTTAACCCTGTAACATCTGTCTAAGTGTGAGATCCAGCCACAGCAAATTCTACCAGACAATGTGATCCGTTTGAAATCTTCAGCAGGATATTTCCAAGTAAGATCTTGTTTGTACAGCACCTGTACAATGTTGTCCTGACCCATGATGGGGGCTCTTAGGCATTATTGCAATTCAATAATAACTGTCCCTAAAGGTGACTGTACAACAGTGGGTCTCAAACTTTTGTACTAGTGACCCCTTTCACACAGCAACTCTCTGAGTGCGACCCCCCTTATAAATTAAAAACACTTTAACACCATTACAAGTGCTGGAGGCAAAGTGAGGTTTGGGATGGAGATTGACAGCTCACGACCCCCCATGTAATAACCTAACAACCCCCTGACGGGTCCCGACCCCCAGTTTGAGAACCCCTGCTGTACAGGGTGAATTTGGGACCTGGTCTTCGAACTGTTTGCTGGGCCTTGAGTGAAACATATGTTAGCAAAAACAAATACAAAAAGCAATGAGCAACCCCCTCTTTCCTCCTCCGTTTCTCCGGCTTCACTGCCACGGAACCCCTGCTGCCATACCAGACCTAGTTCAGTCATCTGGGCAGTCCCCCAGGAAAAGGAGGGGCAGGCAAGGCCAGGGTGTCTAACATATGAAATAAGGAGGAGAAAACCTTGACCTTTCAGGCCTTCTTTATTCATCATAAAGCAGCAAGAATAGGGCCCGAGATGTTTTTTCTCCTGTTGTGCAGAGCTCTGTACTCTGCACTGTCCATGGTAACAGAAGTCCAACTAGCCTGTTACTGTTTACGAAAGTCAGCAAAAGTGGGAGACAGACAGACTGGTCCAAAGTGGATAGTTTAACTTGAGGAAGCGTGACAAGGGGACTGCAAGGCTCCTGCAGAGACAGGGGTTGCCATGCCAGTGAGCTGAAAGAGGGAGGGAATGTTTGCAGATGAAACCACCCACATGGGTTTTGGTTAGTTACTTTTAAAGGGATGAGGCTGCCACCTGTTCTAGGATACTGGTCATGTGGCAGCAGTGGGATGTGTGGACTGGAGGGCACATGCTTTACCATCATGGGACCCTGGGATTTCCCAGGAGACTCCCAGACCTTCATTGTCCTGCCCCTGAAAGGGACCCTGACCACACTGGGCCAGACATCGCCACATTCATCAGCTTCAGCTAAATCCTGACCAGCGCCTAGGACACGAGCCTTAGGCCCCTGCTGGCAGTGTTCCCTCTAATTTCTTATGTCCATGTGTGGAATGAATTTTATGTGATGTGTGGTGGGGGTTGGGCAGTGGGGTGGGGGTGGGGATGAGGGTTTTGAGAGTGCAGGAGGGGGCTCAGGGCTGGGGCACAGGGTTGGAGTGCAGGGGGGTGAGGGCTCTTGGCGGGGGTTGGGCAGTGGGGTGGGGGTGGGGCTGTGGGGTTTGGGGTGCAGGAGGAGGCTCAGGGCCGGGGCAGAGGGTTGGAGTGCGGGGGGGTGAGGGCTCTTGGCGGGGGTTGGGCAGTGGGGTGGGGCTGAGGGGTTTGGGGTGCAGGAGGAGGCTCAGGGCTGGGGCAGAGGGTTGGAGTGCGGGGGGGTGAGGGCTCTTGGCAGGGGTTGGGCAGTGGGGTGGGGCTGAGGGGTTTGGGGTGCAGGAGGAGGCTCAGGGCTGGGGCAGAGGGTTGGAGTGCGGGGGGGGTGAGGGCTCTTGGCGGGGGTTGGGCAGTGGGGTGGGGCTGAGGGGTTTGGGGTGCAGGAGGAGGCTCAGGGCTGGGGCAGAGGGTTGGAGTGCGGGGGGGTGAGGGCTCTTGGCGGGGGTTGGGCAGTGGGGTGGGGGTGGGGATGAGGGTTTTGGGGGTGCAGGAGGAGGCTCAGGGCCGGGGCAGAGGGCTGAGGCATTGGGAGCTCTGGGCACTGAGGGCTCTTGCTGGGTGTGCAGGCTCTGGGGTGGGGCTGAGGGGTTTGGGCTGCAGGCTGCCCTGGGGCTCCAGCGGGGAGAGAGGCTGCACCCCGCCCTCTCTCGCCGCAGTACCTGGGGGAGGCACCTCTCCCCGGCTGTGACAGCTCTGGGGCGGGGGGGGAGGCACCTCTCCCTGCCTCCATGGCCCGTGCTAGCCTGCTGCACCGCCAGGGAACTTAGCCTGTCACCCTCTCCTGTGTGTGTCATTCTCCTTCCTTATTTCTCCTCTTGCCTCTGTTGAGCAGGAGTCTGGCTTAGCCGCCAAGACAACTCCATCTTCTGCAACACTGCTGCAAGCCCTTCACCAGACAGACGGCTAAAAGCTCCCCCTTACACAGCCCACTGCTGGGCCAAGTTTGCCAGATCACAGACCGTGTGCTTGGCCTGTGTCTCTCCGGCGGTGAGGCTGCATTTTCAGTCTTTTCTCTCCACTCTTGCGTGTGTTGGTCTGGTTGAATTTGGAAGAAAAAAGCACTGGACTCCAGCTCCAGCTCAACTAACCTTTTCTACCTGCTCCAGCAGAGGACAGTTAAAATTCGATGTAATATCATTTGAAAGGCTGGTCAGGCAGAGGGTTTCCCCTACACGAGCTCTGCAGCTAAAAGCAATAGAGATTGTGACAGACCCAGACCAGTGGGGTGCAGGAGTCTGGTCGAGGGCAAATACAGTGGCCACTGGATGAGCAGTTTTCTGTTCCCTGAGTGACCGGAGCAGGGGCTGCCGTAGAGCAGTGGCTCTCAAACTTGTGTACTGGTGACCCCTTCCACACAGCAAACCTCTGAGTGCGACCCCCCCCCCATAAATTAAAAACACATTTTATATATTTAACACCATTATAAATGCTGGAGGCAAAGTGGGGTTTGGGATGGAGGCTGACAGCTCGCGACCCCCCATGTAATAACCTTGTGACCCCCTGAGGGGTCCTGACCCCCCGTTTGAGAACCTCTGCCCTAGAGCAATCCGGAACCTGCTAGAACCAATTAAGACAGGCAAGCGCATTAAGACACCTGGAGCCAATTAAGAACTTTCTAGACTCAAGTCTGGCAGGCAGGCTAACCAGGACACCTGGTTTAAAAGGCCCTCCCATCAGTTAGTGTTGGGGGGTGCACAAGGAGCCGGGAGTGAGAAGTACAAGTGTGATCAGGCTTCAGGAGGAAGATCCTGCGCTGAGGATAAGGAAGGTGCTGGGGGGGAGGCCGTGGGGAAGCGGCCCAGGGAGTCGTTGCTGTCACGCAGCTGATACAGGGGACGTTGTAGACAGCTGCTATCCACCGGGCCCTGGGCTGGAACCCGGTGTAGCGGGTGGGCCTGGGTTCCCTCCATCCCCCCAACTCCTGATCGGACACAGGAGGAGTTGACCTGGTCTGTGAGACACTCCAGAGGGGAAGGTCTAATTTGGAAAGGGATCTGGCCTGTCCCCAACCCGCTAGGTGGGACACGGAGCCTGCGGGGATTGTTCTCCCTTTCCCCCAGGCTGGCCAGCGATGAGATTAGCTGAGTGAACAGCAGGTCTGAGCCTCTAGCAGAAGTGAACCTCTGAGGCGAGCAAATCCGCCAGAAAGCGCAGGACCCGCCGAGGCAGAGCAGGAACTGTGTCACAGGATATTGTTAAGATAAAAGCCTTACTTAACAAGGAACATTTCAAAGGGCTTCAACCCAGGGCAGCAGAGCTCAGGCTTCAGCTTCAGCCCCAGGTCCCAGCGAGTCTAACGCTGGCCCTGGCAACCCCATTAAAGCGGGGTCCCAACCCACAGTGTGAGAACCCCTGATCTATAGCGAAGTAACCAATCCCAGTCTGCTGAGAGGTCATCCCTCCCTGTATTGGTGAGCTGCGTCTGGCCCCTTTCCCTGGGCTCACACAGAACTTGGAGACACACACACACACAAAGCACAAAGTAATTCACCTGGAATGGTCCCTTGAAATAATATTAAGTGGCCCATTAACACCTCAAGCCAGGGTGGGGGTGGGGGTGGTGTTATAGATTGTTGTAATAAAGCACAAATCTAGTGTCTGTTTGGTCTGTGATTTTTAGCATCTAGCAGAGTTATGAATTTAATCTCCCAGGCTCGTCTTTTGAAGGTGTTGTGCAGGTTTCTTTTGAGGATGAGGACTGAGAGGTCAGATATGGAGTGATCGCTTTGTGAGAAGTGTCCACCCACAGGCGACAAGGTGGTTTTGTCTTTTGTCATTTTCCTGTGTGAGTTCCATTGTGAGCGCAGCAATCACCTGGTTTCACCCACAGAGGAGTTGTTGGGGCAATTAATGCACTGGATGAGGTACACCACATGTTGTGATAGGCATGTGTAGGACACATGGCTCTCGAAAGGTGTGTTGCAGGGTGGAGGGGGAGTGTTATGTCTGCAGCTTTTGCATCTGTTCTGTCAGGGTCTGGGGCTGCTTTTGAGTCGGTGTGTCCTGGTCTGGTGTTTGAGGGCCAGAAGAGGGGCTTCAGGAAAGATTTCTTTCAGGACGTGGTCCCCATCGAGGATGGGTTGTAATTGCTTCATGATACCCGATATGGGTTGCAGCCTGGGATGGTAGGTGACAGCTGGGGTGTATGGTCAGAGGGGGGTTATTTCTGTATTGAAGCAGGTTCTCTCTGGGTATTTAGGTGGCCCATTCCATGATGTGATTAACGTCTCTGTTGGAGTGTCCTTGTTTGGTGAAGGCAGTTGTAAGTGTGTTGGAGCCCATCTGGGCAGACGTAGGCAGCACTTGTGTAAAGCCAGGAAGAGATGGCAGCGGTGGGGAGGACTGCAGTCGCTCTCTGGACCTAGTGAGGAGAGGAGGAGGAAACCCTGGGGTGGAGCAGAAGCCCTGGGACCCTGACTCTGAGGGGTGGTGGAGGAGAAAGCCAGCAGAGGTGGAGTCGGAAGAAGCTCAGGGAAACAGCAGCGAAGACTGAGATGGTGCAGACCTAGACTGCTGATTGTAGGGTCCCTGGGCTGGCATCCGGAGCAGTGGGTGGGTCTGGGTTCCCGTACTAGCCCCTGGGAAAGGGGCAGTGTTGATTTGAAGACAGCCTGGAATGGCACCCGGACAGGGTGCCGTGAGATCTTGTTACCCCCAGAAGAGGAAAACCGGAGGCCCAAGCCATGAAGAGTAAGCGCTGTGACTCCTAGAGAACAGGAGGGGTGGTGATGCCAGCGACCGAAGGAAGAGGGCATCAGACCAGGCAGAGCTAACCCTCAGATGCAGCCACCCAGGGCATCCAGCAGCGCGTAAACCCCTGATATACCCCATGACAAATTATTCAGTTGGCTACACAGGGAATGTAGGGCTGTTTCCCGGACCTTCCGAGTAACAGAGTGAGGATCTGTGCGGCAGTCCCAGGGACGCCTGGGTAACATCACATGATGCTGGGTCTGTGCCCTAGGCTGGGGTGTGGGAATAGTTAATATTCTCTTCATTGTGTCTATTCCTAGAGTCTGCATGTGTTTCTCTGCGCTCTGGTCTTTATCTCAGTCGTGCTGTCTGAGCTTTGGCAGAGATAAAGGTCCCATTTGTTGTGCTTTGCCAGTGCCGTGAAATCCACTGATCTAATTTCCGCTTGCTGAGTGAAAGCGGAAGTTGTCCTCCTGGCAGCAACACCTGCAGGAAACCTGAACCAGACTGGAGGGGCCAGAGCGAACCCTCTGCTAATCCCACTGTCCCCAGGAGCCCTGCCAAAGCAGAAAGGGGGGAGGAACATGCAGCCAAACAGAGGGAGAGTCCAGAACACTGGAACTCCAAAAGGACTAGCAACCTCCCATTGCTCCCTGACCACAGGAAGCTCCCTGAGCATTCGCTGCTCTCACAAGGGCCGCAAAGGTGAACAGCAAAGATTAAACTTCTCTAGAAAACAACAGAGTGATGGGGAGGGAGGCGCCGCTTTCTCCTGCGGAGCACTCCTGTCGCTCCGTGACTGGCCCTGCATGGCCAGGCAAACAGGTGGCTGAATTTTCACCTGTTTGTCATGGTACCAGAGCCACACCCCCGGTGTTAGGTTTTGCTCTTTTTTCCTGACGTCAGGAGGGTCTCTTCTCTCTGCGCACTCTTGCTGCCACGTCGGGGCTGGCCGGAGAGCTGGCTGGGGAGCTGGCTCTCGGTGGAGTTCCCTGTGAGAGGAGGACAAGCTCGTTCTCTGGAGCCCTGGGTAAGAACTGGGGTTTTCACGTAGCTAAGAGGGCCCGCCAGCTGCACCTGACTTAACTAAAATGGAAGAGGTCAGAGCTGCGGGCCTCTCTGCAGGCAGCCACTTGAACCCGGGGCCGGTGTTCAGATCAGGGTATCTGGGGCCTGTAGCCCTTACAGACTCTCCTTCCCAGGTCAGGGGGCCCGTGAACCACCTTGTACAAATCAGTGGGCTGGATTGGGCCTGTGGGCTGCACTCTGGCCCCTCCAACGTAGTTTTTGGGAACTGTGCGTAGTGAATCTATCGCCAGTAGCCACCTGGCCACCATCCTGTCTGATACGAGCTCATGGAAACAAGTAACATCACCACCACAAAAGGGCTGTGCACAGGCAGGGGGGTAGCTCAGGGTGCAGGGCGGGGGTAGCTAGGGGCTGTGTGAGGGCAGGGGGTAGCTCAGGGTGCAGGGAGGGGGTAACTGGCAGCTGGGTGCGGGCAGGGGGGTAGCTAGGGTGTTACCCCTTCATCCAAGCCTGGCCGGGATGCACTGCAAGCCAAGGCCCACCGCTCCCTGGGGCTGCTGCTGTGTATTAAAGGGAGGGCAGCTGTGATCTGTTCCACTGTACGCGCCTCGGGCATGGCCCCAGGCTCATGGGAGGTGCAGCCTGTACTCGGCCAAGTCTGCGTGTGCCTGCCTCAGCCTGTCCGTCTGCACGGCAGCCCCAGGGAGCGGTGGGCCTTGGCTTGCAGTGCATCCCGGCCAGGCTTGGATGAAGGGGTAACACCCTAGCTACCCCCCTGCCCGCACCCAGCTGCCAGTTACCCCCTCCCTGCACCCTCATCTACCCCCCACACCCAACACAGCCCCTAGTTACCCCCTCCCTGCACCCTCATCTACCCCCCACACCCAACACAGCCCCTAGCTACCCCCTCCCTGCACCCTGAGCTACACCCCTGCCCTCACACAGCCTGTAGATACCCCTCTTCCTGCACCCTGAGCTACCCCCGGCCCTCACACAGCCCTATCTACCCCCTCCCTGCACCCTGAGCTACCCCCACACCCAACACAGCCCCTAGTTACCCCCTCCCTGCACTCTGAGCTACCCCCCTGCCCTCACACTGCCCCTAGCTACCCCCTCCCTGCACTCTGAGCTACCCCCCTGCCCACACACAGCCTGTAGATACCCCTCTTCCTGCTCCCTGAGCTACCCCCTGCCCTCACACAGCCCTAGCTACCCCCTCCCTGCACCCTGAGCTACCCCGCTGCCCACACACAGCCCCTACCTACCCCCTCCCTGCACCCTGAGCTACCCCCCTGCCCTCACACAGCCCCTAGCTACCCCCTCCCTGCACTCTGAGCTACCCCCCTGCCCTCACACAGCCTGTAGATACCCCTCTTCCTGCGCCCTGAGCTACCCCCTGCCCTCACACAGCCCCTAGCTACCCCCTCCCTGCACCCTGAGCTACCCCCTGCCCGCACACAGCCCCTAGCTACCCCCTCCCTGCACCCTGAGCTACCCCCCACACCCAACACAGCCCCTAGTTACCCCCTCCCTGCACCCTGAGCTACCCCCTGCCCTCACACAGCCCCTAGCTACCCCCTACCTGCATCCTGAGCTACCCCCCATACCCAACGCAGGGTGGGATGCCTACACCTGCTGTCCCCACCCTAGCTCAGCTTAAAATACCGTCGAGGATGCAGTGGTGCCGGCTTCCAGGCAGGCTGTCTGAGCTCGCCGGGGATCCTGGCAGGGCTGGCCTTACCATGAGGTGAACTGGGGGGGGGGGGCACCACTTGGACGCAGAGTGTAGAAAATTGTGTCTGCTGCTGGTGCATAGGTATCCTCTCTGCTCGAGCTGCACAGAGCTGGTGGAGTGCTGTGCTGGAGGAAGGAGGGCACAAGAGACAACAGGCAGGCAGGAGAAAAGGTGAGAGGCAATAACAGAAAGCAGCAGGAGCTGCAGGGAGAGAGAGGAGATGGAGCCTCTTGTGCACCTCTCGAGCACCCCCAGGAGCCTGGATTGATTCACACCAGCCAGGGCCGGCTCCAGGCACCAGCTCAGCAAGCAGGTGCTGCGGGCAGCAATCCGGAGCGGGGCAGCACATTCAGGTATTTGACGGTAATTCGGCGGAGGGTCCCGCATTCCTGCTCGGAGCGAAGGACCTCCCGCTGAATTGCCGCAGATTGCGATCGGGGCTGCTTTTTTTTTTTTGGCTGCTTGGGGTGGCAAAACCCCTGGAGCCGGCCCTGACACCAGCTTGTCAGGGAGCTTCCTGTTTCCTGCTGCTTCCCTCAACCCACTTGAGGAGAACAGGCAGTCAACTGAAGTAATAGGAGCCAGTTAGGCCCTTAAGATGCTGATATCGTCCCTCACTCCAGCCCTGCTACCAGCCTGCTTATTTGTCCCTTCAACTGAGTGTTGAGAGCCGCTCTAGCTGGCACAGAACAGCAGCCATGAGTGAAAGAAGAAAACGCCCCTCTGGGGCAGCATTCAGAAAAAGGAAGAAAGCAAAGGAAGCTTTTCTATCCAGGCCGGAAGGAGCTCTCCTGAGATACAGAGACAGAAATGTTCACGCTGAGCCTTCCGGCCCCAGTGAGGATGGGAGTGGTGAGGAGATGCCTGATCTTCCAGTTAGTCAGAGTGCAGGTGACCTGGCAGCTACCGCAGCACCCACATCTCCATCTCCAATGGATGTAACCATGCACATTCCTGAAGAAAAGTGCAGCTCAGAGAAGAGTGTGGTGGAGGTGCAAGAAACAGCTGCTGCTGAGTTTAGTTCCTCAAGTCTAGATGATCCAGGACTGTGGACCCACTTGAGCAGGAGCCTGAGGGACTTCCTTGTACTGCCTGGGCCGCAGCAAGTGAAAAACTACAGCCGAGCAGCATGAGAGGAGTAGAACAGGAAGAAGTCAGAACTGAGACCTTTCAAAGTTTTGGCCCAAGCGAGGGGGCATGGGGCGTCATTTGAGCTCCCTGCCTCAGGTGCCAAAATGTTGTGGGCCGACCCTGGACCCTGGCGACATCCCGTGCATTGATTGTCCACGCGGAAGCCCAGGCCCGCACATCTGCACTGCTGTCTGAGCGCAGGGAACGCGACCCATGCTGCAGGCAGTGTTGGTGCAGCCTTAGAAACAGCCTGGCCCCCTGCGCTGGGGGGCTCTGTGCCTTCCCACAGTGCTGGTGGTGCCTCAGGGAGCTGGGTGGTTCTGGCTCCACAAGCCTCCCCCAACCCACCCTGTCCTTAGCAGCGCAAAATGAGCAGCAGAGATCCAAGGCTCGAGGGAGTGCACTCCGCCCCCTCTCTCCCCCCCCCCCGCCCCAAAGGGCTTCTGTGCCCCCGGTCTGCTGTGGCCAGCGCCCTGCCTGGCAGGAATTCATAGATTACAAGGCCGGAAGGGACCATTGTGATCAGCGGAGAGGGCCAGATTTGTGGGACGCTTCCCAGAGCCGGCGATCGTCCCTGGGTCTGGGAGTGGCACGGCTGAGCCTCCTGCCGCCCGTCACTGTGACCTCGTTCTCTCCGGCGCTCGGGCTGCACAGAGATGAGGAGGCAAATCAAAGGAGCCCAGCCGGGGCAGCTGGCGGGGATTTCTGTGGTGTTTAATTCTCAATCCGTTCTGGCTCCGAGCGGGGGATTGAGCGTGTTCGCTGAAATGAAGGGCAGTCACATGGGGACTCGGCACAACTGGAGCAAGGGCTGCCGGAGAGAGGTGCCCTCTGCCGTTTCCCGTTGGCAGGGAGTGACTTGTGTAAAGAGCCCTGAGGAGTGTAGGTGCCAGGGAAGCACCGGAACCAGAGAGCCAGGGTGACCACGACCCCAGGGCAGCCCAAAGGTCAGAATAAAGCCCACCGGGTCCCAGCTTTAGATTATGGGAGGCTAAATGCCTTCTGGAGTTGATCTGTGATGAGACCTCCTGTTCCATAAGCCAGCCGGTATCTGTTGTAGTGTGAGCACATGCATGTGTGTGCGCACGTGCATGTCCGTGAGTGTGCGCGGGCCGGCAGGCATGCTCATGCACATGCATATTCAGGCATGTCTATGCACCTGTGCATCAGTGGGGATGCGTATGTGTCTGTGTATGTAAATGCACCAGCTCACGCTCCACTGCGGGATCCCAGCTGGAACATGTCATCACTGCCCAGGTGAGCATTAGACTGTAACTGCCTCTCTCCTGGGTGGAATCCCACCGATCCAAAACCTCTTACCAATGGCCGTTAATAGAACTCCTCCTCCCAGTCTGCCCCTCTGCTTCTCCTGAGCCCCCTCTGGCCTTGGCCTCTTCACGTCCCAGGTTTAAGACCAAATAACTGCTGATGTTTCTTCTCCCCAGAGCCTCCTGTTAAAGCTGGAGATGGTTCCTATTCGCAGCCTGTGGGGAAAAACTATCTTCAGGAGACGGATTCAGAAACTAGATACCTGTGTCATGCTGGGCTATGAAGAGACGGGAGCAGCCCTGTCCCTTTCCCCGCTCTGTGCTGCTGCTGCTGTGCTTTCTAGATTTCAAGGTTTTGATTAACAGCAACCATTCAAACTTCTCCTTGTTCCGCTCTCTGCAGTGTCCTGCTGCAGTCTCAGATGCCACAGTTCCTGAGAGGAGTCTGGACTCTGCTGCTGTCTCCACTCGGCACAGGTGACTTTATTAAACGCTGAGTGAATTATTAATGTCTAGCCAAGAAAAGCCTCTTGTGTAGCAGAGCTGGTGCACTGCCAAGGCTCGGGCTCTGGAGACAGAGGCAGGGAGGTGAGTGGGCCGAATGTGAGACACAATTGTAAACCTAGGGGGAAGCACCCACCCTAACAACCCGTAGCACGTCTGTGGTAGTCCAAGCGCTTGTGTAGATTCAGAGATTCCAAGGCCAGAAGGGACCCTTGCGATTACCCTGTCTGACCCCTGCATAGCCCAGGCCAGAGACCTGCCCCCACAATAATTCCTGGAGCAGAGCTGGTAGAAAACCTTTGTCTTGCTATAAACATTGCCAATGATGGAGAATCCACCGTGACCCTTAGGAAGTTGTTCCAATCGTTAATTACTCTCACTCCTAAACAGATGCACCTTCTTTCCAGTCTGAATGTGTCTAGCTTCAACTTCCAGCCATTGCTTGTGTTCGACCTTCCTCTGCTGGACTGAAGGGCCCAGTTTGCAATATTTGTTCCCCGTGTAGGTATTTACAGGCTGTGATCGTCACCCCTTACCCTTCTGTCTGTGACGCTCAGTAGACGCGAGGAGTTCAGTCTCTCTCATCATTCTCGTGGCTCTTCGCTGAGTCAGAGGCTCACTTTACAGACAGGAAAACTGATGCCGGGAGAGGGAACACAGCAAAACAGAGTGAGGAGTAGAACTGCAGCCTCCAGGCAAGGGCACCGGAACCTTTGTAGAAGTGGGTGGGCCACCGGCGCTGGAACCGGGGGGCCACAGGGTCATGCCCCCCCTCTTTAACATGGGCATAGTTTGGGGGCTGAGGGGGGCATTGCCCCCCCAAACTGCAGGCCTCAGGCGGGCACAGAGCAGTGCCGGAGCTGATCAGAGGAGTGATGTTCTGGAACAGCCTTTCAGGGGGAGCACTTGGGGTGAAAAACTTTTATCTTGTTTTAAGACTGAGCTTGGTCCGTGTCTGGAGGGGGTGGTATGGTGAGGTTGCCTACAATGGCCTACGGCCCATCTGTGCGACTGCTAACGGCTGGAGGTGGGCCGCTCGCTGGGGAGGGCTCTGAGTTACTGCAGAGAATTCTTTCCCAGCTGCCTGGCTGGTAGGTCTCACTGACATGATCAGGGACTAACTGGTCCCCAGATTTGGGGTCGGGAAGGAATTTCCCCTGGCTCAGATTGGCAGAGACCTTGGAGGTGTTTTGCCTCCCTCTGCAGTGTGGGGCACAGGTCACTTGCTGGTTTGAACTAGAGTAAATGGCTAATTCTCTGTATCTTGAAATCTTTAAACCTTGGTGTGAGGACGTCTGTAACTCAGCCAGAGGCTGGGGGTCTGTTACCGGAGGTGGAGGGCCAGGTTCTGTGGCCTGCAGTGTGCAGGAGGTCAGACTAGATGATCATGATGGTCCTGTCTGGCCTTTAGGCCGGGGCCTCAGACCGGCCCAGTGTCTAGATGGGTGATGCTGGAAAGAAAGGAACCATCCCAGGCCTGGCTCAAGTGAGGAGTTTTTCAGGCACCCTAAGTGGCCAAGGCCAGGAGCCTCTCATAATCCACAGGTACCATTTCCAGAGGACAGGACGAAGGTGTAGCCAACTGGCGGTGGGCAGTCAGGCCTAGTGGTGGAAGCAAGAGTTTGGCCTAGTGGTTAGACTGGGTCCAGGGTGGGCGAAGTCCAGGACACAAGCTGAGGGACAGAAGCGGGTGCCAGAGCCAGGGGGTGAGCAGGCTGTAAGCCATGAGGGGAGCAGGGCCTGGAACAAGGCCAGGTGCGGTACATGTTGAGCAGCTGCTGATCGGCTGTGGGGGCCAGGCTTAGAAGCAGGGCTGCCAACCGGGCAGCCGCTCAGGGCTGAGGCCAGGCTCTGGGTTCCCAGGCCGTGCAGCGCAGTTAGGGAGCCGGCCAGCAGTGGGTCCCACCCGGTCGGACCCCGCACAGAATGGCAGCACGACATGGGGCTGGAACTGGGGTGTTCCCAGCCTCTGGCGCAGGATGGGTGAGCCGGGGGCCTTCAGCCCCACTCCCCACCCTACCTGGCTGCACCGTGGGGGGCAGCTTTGCTAGGCAGGGGCGTTCTCAGCCTCGCTTTTAGAGGAGACTAAAACCCAGCCACTGCCCCACCCAGCACTGCGAGTCCCAGGGCACGTTTCACACAAGGCGGGTGCTAAACCTGGCGTTCTGGCCAACTGCTGCAGCAGATCGCTGCATTTCCATCTCTCTCTCTCTCTCTCTCTCTCTCTCACACACACACACACACACACACACACACACACACACACACACACACACACACACACACACACACACACACACACACACACACACCCCCTCTCTCCATGGGGATACTGGATTCTGCTGTTCGGTGTCGCTGTGCAGTGTTAACCAGCTGCCTTGATCTACTCTCGAGGCGGCTGCATGTCAGTGACTGGCACAGAGGTTCGTTCCTGTCTGCGCCCTCTAACGTGCCTTGGAACGAATCGTGATCATTGGAAACCCAGACGGGTGCAGTAATCAAGGTGATTCCCTCACATCCCCTGCCCCCCCTTTTCCCCAGGAAAACTGGGGGAGCCAGAAGCAGAGTCCAAACACCAGCTTTACGGGTCGGATTTTCAGCCAGGCTCTGCACCCATTTCTCTCTCTCTGTCTCAGCGTGCTCTGTTGCGCCCATCACCACAGCATCTGGGCACCTTCCACTAAAATCAACAGCAATAGCCAAGTCCCTAGCAGATTCCATGGAGTCTCTGACTCTTCCCCCTTGTCAGGGTAAAAATTCTGTCCGGGGGGGGCGACATGTTGTTAATTTCCTCTCTTTGGTTGGTGGGGGTTTGCTGGGCAGAAAGGGCCGTCAGTGTTGGGAGTGTCACTCGGGTGGTGGAAAAGCCGTTTCAAAGAGAAGTGTGAGAGACTCTGGCTGGCTCCAGGAGCTGTATCCATCCTCACAGGATGTGGGTGCACACAGGACCGGTACGGTCGGGAGACGGGCCGGGAGCAGTTTGAATAAACTCTTGATTGTATTGCTGTCCCATAAACTGCCGAGACGACTCCCCCCAGAACCTGCTCTTTGAGCCGGCTCGCGGCCCTTGCCCTAGCACAGTGAGGGAGGGAAACGTCTGAGCAAGGAGGCAGAGTAGATACAAACGCTCACGGTTCTGCAGTCCTGTCGGTCTCCCTGCGTCTCGGTCTCCTGCACAGCCCAGCCAGGCCGGGGGGAGGCGAGAACCTGGAACTTCCAATGCACGGACTCAGCCCCTCATCTCTGTTAGCAGCGGAGGGGAGGTTTCAAGGCACAGACAGGAGTCAGTTGCGGGGAAGTGGGTGCCTGTGACAATCTGCCCCCTGGGGCCTAGGACACAGCTGAGCAGTCTTGTGTCACGCTCCCCTCTGCCTGCTAATTACTATTACCCGGTGGCCACTCTCCTGTCCTCGCTCTGCACCCTTACAGCGCCGCACTACAGGGGATCCTGGGATGCTCTGGCCACAGCCTGTGCCACCAGCCCGTCACCCCGTCGTATTCCTGCCTCTGGCCGGGAACAGTGTGTGGAGGCTGAGGAGCTGGCAGAAGAGGACCATGTTAGCGGCACAGGAAAGAACTCACGGCCGTAGGGCGGGCTGGGGATAACAGACGTTATAACAGATGCGGGTACCTGAGCTGGGTTCCTACACAGGAGGACAGAGACTTTTCCTGGCCTTTATTTTCAGGCGTTGAACTCCCAATGGCTGGAGATGGCGTAGCTGCTGATGTGACAGAAATGGGGCTGCTCGGTACTAATCTATGAACAGCATAGGGGACCTGGTTAGCAGGGCATTCAGTGTATGACTACAGGGGTGAAATCAACAGGGCTATGGAGAAAAAAACAGGACAGCAAAACAACGACTCAAGACAAAGCACCTCCCTTGAAACGCGTCCGGGTGTTTAAGAGACAACACCTGAGCTGTTACCTGGGAAGTTCCTATGAGCTGCGCGCCAGCCACGTTACACACTTGTTTTCCCAGTGTTGGCAGCCAACAGCCGGAAAGGACCATAAACCATTAAAAAGCCTCTCTCTGTCTAGAGGTGAGAGAGGGCGTTGGGGAGCTGTTTCTGAGAACAGGCTGACACGCCGACACGGCTGGAGGGGTCTGGAGCAGCTAGGCCTCCCTACAGTGGCGGATTAACAAATTTGCCACCCTAGGCCCTCAAAAAATTCCCGTCCCCCCTGCGCCAGCTCACCTCCGCTCCCCCGCGGCAAGCCTGGGAGGGATGGGGGAAAAGGGGAGTGGCGGCGCACTCGGGAGATTGGAGCGGAGGTGAGCTGGGCGGGGAGCGGTTCCTCCCCCCCCCCGGGTTACTCCCCGCACCCGCGGGCCCCAGCTCACCTCTGCTCCGCCTCCTCCGAGTGCCGCTACTCGCTTCTCCCTCCCTCCCTGCGCTTTCGCGCAGCAAGCCTGGGAGGGAGGTGGAAGGAGGGAAGCGCGGCGCGCCTGGGGGAGGAGGCGGGCCGGGGATTTGGGGAAGGGGCGTGAGCAAACTTGCCCTAGGCGTAGGCCTTGTTGGCCTAGGCGATAATACGCCGCTGCCTCCCTAGGCTCCCATGACAGGGCAGCAGGACTTTTGGGAAGGGGGACCTGCGCACAGACTGCTTTAAAATCCTTTTTCTCTTGTGCTTTGTTCCTGCCATTCAGATTAAACAACAGTTTGGTGTAAGCAGCTGCCGGGTTGCGGTGTTCACCGCTGGCCACAGACTCCTGCAGGGAGGAACCGCAGGGACCGGGCCCCGCTGGATACACAGGGTGCAGTAGCCCAAGGCCCAGCCCGAGTGGGAGAAGGGCAAGACTCCACCCCAGGAGAGATGAAGGCACGAGGGGTGCACTCAGAGATACAATTAGTCCTGCAACCTTGACAGCTGGGTTACAGCACTCCCTGGTAACCACGGGGTTAAACTCAGCTTCCCCCTCCCCTTGCACGGGATTCAGGGAAGGGCTGTAGGAGCAGCTTGGGAGATGGGGGAGGGGGTGGTCAGGCCCTGCCCCCCATGGTCACAGGCATGGGGTGAATCCCTGGAGGGCAGGGCCAAGGGCGCCAATTAGGTAGGACAGAGGGGGGGCTCCCCCCAAGTTTCACCCAGGAGGGGTGTTCCCTGGTGGAGCTCTTAAGGCTCAGCTGAATGTGGAATGTGAGTTCTGCAGAGAGCTGGTTCCCCAAGCTTGTGTTCCTGGGGCAGGGAGTTCAGTGTTTTGTTTACAAACAGAGGCAGGATGATTAGGATCAGAAAAGGCTGGTAATTAAACTAAGGATCTGGAAATCCTTAGATGAACCTGTAAAGTGTGTGGTGTGTGTGCGTGTGCAGGGGACTCCAAAGAAATACAGCCAAGCCCTCTGAGCCAAGGCTACACCCAGGAAAGAGGAAGATGTGAGGGGCGTAAGTTAAAAGAAGGGACCAATGCTCAGGGAAGGGATAGCAGTGGGATAGATGTCAGAGTAGCAGCCGTGTTAGTCTGTATCCGCAGAAAGACCAGGAGTCCTTGTGGCACCTTAGAGACTAAGGGTATGGCTACACTTGAGAGTTGCAGCGCTGGTGGAGGCTTTCCAGCGCTGCAATTAGTAAGTGTCCACACCTGCAGGGCACATCCAGCGCTGCAACTCCCTGGCTGCAGCGCTGGCCGTACACCTGGCTCTGCTTGGGGAATAAGCATTGCAGCACTGGTGCTGCAGCGCTGGTCATAAAGTGTGGCCACACACCAGCGCTGTTATTGGCCTCCAGGGTATTAGGAGATATCCCAGAATGCTTTTAACTAAATTATTCCCTTTGTTTTGTTATGCAGCCTCTCTTTGTTTTGTTGTGAACTCGGCTCCCGGCTTCGGGAGCTGCTTATCTAAAAAAAACAAACACAGCTCCTGTTTGCTGTGATCAATCTGTGAACAATCAAATGAGATATCCCCCTCCCTGCGTGATTCATAGGAGTTGAGTGTTTGCTTTTTGCTTGACCAGCAGCGAGAAAGAGTCAGCAGCTGCTTATCTGGTCTGCAGGCTTTTGCAGTTAAAGAGTAAGGGGTCGGGAAAAGTTTCTGATTTTGCAAGTCAGGGAGCCAGTGTTGGCTCCAAAAATCCACTCTCTCTCTCTCTCCCCCGCTCCCTGTCACACTCCACTCCACCCCACCCCCCTCTTTTGAAAAGCACGTTGCTGCCACTTGAACGCTGGGATAGCTGCCCATAATGCATCACTCCCAACAGCGCTGCAAATGTGGCCACACTGCAGCGCTGGTAGCTGTGAGTGTGGCCACACACCAGCGCTGTCCCTGCACAGCTGGACGACCAGCGCTGTAACTCCCAGCGCTGCAACTCTCAAGTATAGCCATACCCTAACACATTTATCTGAGCATAAGCTTTCCTGGGCTACAGCCCACTTATGCTCAAATAAATGTTAGTCTCTAAGGTGCCAGTGGTATAGAGAGATTCCCCCTCTACCTGTGGTACTGCGGTGGTCCCATCACCACCGTATCTGAGCACCTGACATCACAGCCCCTCGGTGAGATACAGCAGCGCTGTTATCCCCATGGTACAGATGGGGCACTGAGGCACACACAGACTGAAGGCCAGATTTCCAAAGGTATTTAGGGACCTAGAAGGTTCGGTGCTTTGTAAACCCCACTGGATGCCTAGCTACATCTTTGGATGCCTAAAAACCTTAGCAACTCTGTCCCTAAAGGCACTGACCTGAGGTCCTACAGGAAGTCCGGTGGGGGGAGTAGAACCCAGGTCTGTCAGGGTTAGCTCCCTATCCACTGAAGCAGCCTTTCTCTCTGCTGCATGCTGCAAAACAGAGGCCTCTGATGGATGGGAGCAGAAGCAAGGTGGCCAGTTCTCTGAGCCTCCCGCTCACGGTCCCAGATGATTGGGAAGGATGTCATGGTTGACAGTATCAAAAGCAGCACAGAGCTCAGGAAGGACAAGACAGAGAATGAGAGTCAGATGAGAGGAGATCACTTAACGCGCAAGGGGTGGCAGGGTCTGCCCCAGGCTGGGTTCTACAGCAATGCCTGTTGTGCAAGTTTAGATTTTTAACTGAAAACCATTTTGTTTGGTAATTTTTTGTTCTGAGTTTGAGAAAAGGAAGGAATGAGCAAGTGCTGTATGAGTATTGTTAGGTCTGAATGAAAATATAGCAGACAAAACAGTTATGCCAACCTGACTGAAGTCAGGCTAACAGAGGTTTCTGGGTAATCCCAGAGTGGAAAAGTACTGAGAAGCAGCATTGTTTCACAAAACCCTGGAAAACATGAGATAAGGCAGGGATTACATTCCTGGCATAGCATTAGCTGTGCTAAGGACAGTGTTTGAAGAACTGATAAGAAACTCTAGCATCCCACGGTTCAGATTCTAACTCTCTGGTTGAGTTATAGGTTTGTTTAAAACTCCCCTGTATTTCTAACTTTTGGGTGTTGTTAAGAAATAATTAATAATCTAAAGTTGTAGACATAAAGTCTAGGCATGTGTGTATATTAAAAGTGTCTAGTTTTAAGTTGTTAAACAAAGGGGGGTGGGTTTTGCTCAAGTGAGTGATGTATGACGTAATAAAACTGTCTATATAGGCTAATGCTAAGCTGTAAAGAGAGGCTGGTTCTGACTGGAGACGAGTTGCTCTTTACTGACGCGTGCACTTGTCAATAAAGAGCTTTTTGATCGGACCTTGCTGGTGTTGCCTGTCTCTCTGTGATCAGACAACGAACTTCGCTGTTGGGGTTAAAGTCCCTGACAGTATCCAATGTGATTATACATCAAATTCTTAGGCTTTCAGCTATACTCAGGCCAATTCCAGAACAAAGAACAGAAACTGCACCCACAGAGTCCATAAAGTCAACAATTATTGTCATGATTTGTATTATTCACTGGGCACGATCTGTGCGCTCAGCACTGTTCAGAATATACCAGAAAATCCAGTCCTTGAGCCAATGCATCTAAGCTGTGTAACCCTGGATAAGATGGCTCAGATATTGAAGTATGAAGTGTACTGTTATTGACCATATATTATCACATGGTCACTGTGATGCTAATATCTCTGGGCGGAGGCGCTGATGGCAATACAAGTTTTACTGGATCAAGGACTAGAAGATTTGAGCCTCCAACTTTCTTTCAAGAGGAAGAGCTGCCCAGAGCTTCGGTGCCTGTTTATTTTCCTTTCCTGTCTGCAGTTGCCCTGGATACCTCAGAAGTCTCAGGTTTTTTTCCCCCAACTTTAAAACATTGAATTTTCTTGGTGTTTGATTTAAAATATTCTCCTGTGGAAACTGCAACTCAATCACTGTAGTGTTGTGTTTAATGGCTTCTGGAAAGTAACTAGTCTTTAAACAGAAGTGCAGTGTTGCCAACTCTCATGATTTTCTCATGATTATTATTATTTTCCTTAAAGCCCCAGCTCCTGGAACCAAGTGATATGTGAAGATTTCAGCCTTTATTCTTAAAGAAAAATGAAGTTTCTAGTCCTTGTGACTGCCGAGAACACTTCAAAGTGTGACCCCAGTGCACCTTAAAGGCTCAAAAAGCAGAAGGCAAATACAAAGAACCCCAAATCTATTATTTTTAGATAATGTCATGATTTTTGATGAGCTTGATTTTTGAACATTTGGGGTTGGCAATACTACGAAAATGACGTGCAAGTGTCAGTTTCACTCCATTATTAGTAGTAGGGTAACGCCCCAGGCAGGTGCAGTATAAACTCAGGGGGCCTTGCCGTAATAGGATGTTTCCAAAAGTTAAATGATCAATTCTGAGCCTTGTGAACTGCAAAAAAGCGATAGAAAGTCACCTCGGTTTTTCTACTGTTGTTTCAATTGTTGTATTCAGTTAGTAACAAAGTAAGAATATACATTAATTTTTTAAACCTACCCCTTGTCCCTTAAGTGAATTGACACAAGATGTCAGAACAAGTATTAGAGCTGAGTGGGTCTAATATTTATTTAATTTTCTTTCTTTATATAGGAATTAGAAATTATGAGCTGCCCGGAGCACTGTAGCGAAGTTATTATCTGCAAAAAAACCCAAAGTTTTCAATGGAATCACGGTTAAAGTCCTCCCCGCCCCCACCCCCACCCCAAAAAAATCTGAAATGGCCGCCCAGGGCGGGGCCTTGCTGGCTGAGGCAGAGTCCTTTCTCCCCAGCTCGCACATTTCAACGCCTGGGGCTGTGCAGGAGCCCCCCTGGTTTCAGCTCTGCCCCCCACAGGCAGAATTTTCCATGCAGCAGCTGTGCACTGGGAGCTCCCGGGCCCGAATACCTGAGGAGGCAGATCCTCCCAGAGCTGCTGGAACATCCCTGTGCGCTGGACTCTTCATGCACAGAGCGGCAGAATCCCAGAGTGCGCTGCAGGAGGGATCCCAGCCAAGCTCAGAGCAGAAACGGGAGCTCCCGACGAGCTTCCTGTGGTGCTGTTGGGTGGGGAACAAGGGGTTTGGGGGCCGCAGCATGGAGCACCAAGTCTCCCTCTGCTTCCAGGCACCAATTTTATAGCCCCCAGGCCGGTTTGGCCAGTTCAGACAGAGCATCACCCCAGCCCTTCTGTGCACACACAGCAGAGTGGGCCGCTTGTGCGGAGCCCTGGGCCACTCCATGCAGAGCAGAGGCGGGGGGAGCAGTACTTTGCAGCGACAGATGCTCAGGGCAGATCTGGGGGAGATCAATCTGCAGGCCCTGGCTCCACACAGCAAAGCCATGAGGAGTTTCCCCCAGGGGCCCTGACATACACTGACCTAATCTAAATACACTGGAACATGCTGCCACCTGCAGCCACAAGAGGGTATTGCACCATCCAGAAAGGGCCCAGGCGTCCGGGCCGATCCGGGAGCCTCTGCTCTTGGGCGCACACAGGTGTGGTCCGGACTTCAGAAGAACTCAGCACACTGGGTCCTCTGAGCCGATGGCATGTTCTCTCCGGAGCCATTACCTGCACCCAGCTCCAGGCAGTAAATACACTAGCAGGCCGGTAACGAGGGTCTCCTGCTGGCCAGTCCAGGTTCGTCGCACTCGTAGGCAGGGTGACCGGATGTCCCGATATTATCGGGCCTGTCGCAGTGTTAGGGGCTTTGTCTTATATAAGCCAGTACACCTGCCCCCTCTCCCTCAAAAAAAGCGTCCCGGAAGTCAAGGGTCAGGGGGGCTACAGGCAGGGGCCCGTTCTGGTGCATTAAGTTAAATACACTGAAGCTAACCCTCCCCCCGACCACAGTGCTCTGGGTGGTCACAGTTTGGGGATGCACCACTCCACCTGCCCCACCAAACTATTCCCACGGGGGGACCCCGCGGTAGCTGGGCTCCCACTCATTACAGGCCTCCGAGGTCAAGCCTAGGGCTGAGTCGCACACGGCCGGTGGCATGTGCAGCGGTGCAGGAAACACCCCGTGGTGAGGTGCTCTCAGCAGCACCCTGAGCGCGGCCGTTGCTGCAGCCTGGAGAAGGCGGCAGGCCCGGCTGGAGGCAGCGACCCTTTCTGAGCGCCTGGGCCCGGGCCAGGAAGAAGGTGGGGCTCAGACGGGGAGCCTGGGCTGAGGAGTGAAGGCTGCGGGACGCCTCCAGGGCACTGCGATGCTCTGTAAGAGAAGAATAAACGCGACCATAATGCCCTGGTGCCTGCCTGTCCCGGCGAGGCCACACGAACCGGCCGGGCAGCGAAGCCCCCCGAGCAGTGCCGGAGTGTGACGTCCGCCCGAACCCCCGAAGGGGCAAAGCAGCGCGTCAGCTGGACCCAGAGCCGACGCCCACAGCCCCCGCCGTGCGGCAGTCAGGGGAGAGTCCCGCCTTGTGCCCTGGCACGCCGGAGGGGAATGGGAACAGGGCAAAGTCCTCGGCGCTTGGCGGCAGGTCTGTGTATTCTGCGTGGTGATCTATTGCCTCTGTCTGTCAACACAGACAAGGCGCCTCTGTCACCTCAGGGCGCGGCTGACGTCAGGGGGCTGTTTGCCTTTCGCTGCTGCCCAGCCCAGCTTGCCTGGCCTGATGGCTGCAGGGTGGGGTGTGCGGGGAGGGGATGTCTCCAGGCAGCTCTGACAAGCACAGGGCCTCCTCGCAGCGTGGCAGCTGGGGCAGACACAGGCTCAGGCAGCGAATGGAGTTCATCCGCTCCTCCCTTTTGTTTTCAGCAGCAGGTACAGCAGGGATCCCCCCACACCTCCAACACAAAGGAAGAAAAACCTGTTGGTGTCCCCTGAGAGCAAAGGAGCAGCCTGAGCCACAGCAGGGGATGAGGGAGAGATGGTGCCTCGTGCCCCGCCCCAGGGCACCCCCACCACGGCTGGCCTGGCAGAGGAGTTCAGTCTCCTCTGTCCTGCTGATGCTTCCAGCAGCGCCGGTGGAGATTGTGATGTGTGGACACCTGCCTGCAAGGCACCGGACAGACCCACCAGGTCAGCTCACAGGGGCCCCCAAACAGCAAGCGAAGGGTCCCAGCCATCCCCAGCGGAGAGTCCTGGGGGCGGGCGGCTGCCCCAGTGGGGTGATTCGGTAGCAGGTCAGTCTCTGCTGTGGTTTGCGGACTCAGTGCACAGGCTAGAACCCCAACAACCTGACCCTCCGCAGAGCTGGTCCCCTACACGGAACGAGGCAAAGATCCTTTCCCCTCAGCCAACGCAGCCGGCAGAGCTATTCTACATAGTGATCAACCCGCTCCCCACGGGGACATTCCTCCAGCTGGCGCTGCCCAGCTCCTTGCGTGCCCGGCTGCTCCCCCGGCCTCCTTGGCCTTGGCCTCACCAGGAAAAGAGTGTTCTGATCTGGTGCTAGCGAACACAGAGAAACTGCTGGCTCCCTCGAGGCTTGTAGCTCAGTCCACTAACACGTGTTAAAGCTGCCCACTGCCTCCTCTGTACCCGGATGTCCCCCCGTGGGAGTGCCTGTTAGCTCGCCTGGGTGAGAACACAGCTCTTTTCCCAGGGGAGAAGCGCCCCCACGTGGTCACTGAGATCAGCACCGCTGGGCAATCACAGGACGGGTGACATGAAATGAGAGAGCCCCGCCCCGCTCCTGCCCTGCAGAGGAGACCCAGCACCAGAGCTACAGGCAAGGCACCAGCTGGAGCCCAGCACTCCCGTGCCTGCCCAAAGCCGGCCTCGTGGAGGAGAGGAGAGCAGGGGGCGGGGCAGGGCCCAGGCACCAGAACAGGAGCATGGTCCAGCCAGCTGCACTGAGTACGGGGTTCCTGTGCATTTCACCAGGACCGGCTCTAGGCACCAGCAAAGCAGGCACGTGCTTGGGGCGGCCCATTTCCAGGGGCGGCACTCTGCCCATCCTTTTATTTCGGGGCAGTTGCGCTCTCGGAGCTGCGCCACTTAGATGGGGCAAGGGCGCTGGGCCCCTGGCCGCAGCGGGAAGGGGAAGCCCCAGCCCTGGGATGCTGAGCTGCCAGGGCCCAGCTGCTACCTGGCGAGGAGAGGGCGAGTCCTCCCAGGGAGCCGGGGCTGCACCGTTTCCGCTGCGCACTGGCTGCTGCGCTGCCTTGTGCCACCCCTTATATCGCGGCTTCTCTGCGTGGCCAGGCCGGGGAGGGGGTAAAGCCCCTGCAGGCGCTGGGAGAAGGTGACATCACTCCCTCCGCTTCCAGCGCCGCCTGCGAGCCAGCCCCACCTGAGCTTGGGGCCGCAAAAAACCTCGAGCCGGCCCTGCATTTCACTGGCGTGCTAGCACCTCGCGAGCGGGGCCAGCCGCACACCGGGGCCACTCCAAGCTTCCCAGCAGTGGTGGGAATCTCCTGCTCCACACACAGGCCCTGGTCACTTGAACTGAAGGAGAATCCTCCCTACTTGTTAGCAGCAAAGGGACAATGACACATGATCCGTTCTGATTCTTCCAGAAGATGGAAGAGTGATGCACGCGCGCACACACACACACGCTAATTCATTACAGTATTGATTACACAGTCTGGGAACTGTGGCTAAATCTAGTCCAATACACTCTTGGGCTAGTCTCTAACTATTCTCTGCCTGCCCTGAGGGCTCCTTACAGCCACTTTATAGCCTCCAAGCCAGTAGCCGGCCCAGTTCTTCCAAACTGTTTGGGATCTTAATCTTGGACTCTGCCGCTGCTCTCTTATAAACCACGCTCTCAATCCAGGCGAGTGAGGCAAGGGACTGCCTCCTGCCCAGCAGCACGGCCAGCTGCAGTAATGAGTCTTTGTCACAATAACGGGAAAAAAGGAGAAATTGTGGTGAGGGGAATTCTGGGATTGTGGGCGGAGCTGGGCTAGAGCACGGCCCCTTTTCATTTCCCATTCTGAATCCTAATTCCTCTGACTGAGACCTGGAACCTTGTTAGTCAGATTAGATGCAAATCCCTTCATCCCGATTGGCAATTCGGCATGCTCCTTTTCCAGCTGCCCCTCCCCCTCCCCATGAAATTAAAATATGCCAAATTGTCTGGAATGAGGTGATGCTAGAGAGTCGCTGTAACTGCAGAGAGTTGCACATTGCCCCGGTAAGTGGCTGTATTGTCTCTGGCGACAAATGTTGATCAAGCCTCTCCCCATATTTGCCTCTTGAGCCAATCAATCCTGCCAGTCGCCCCACGATGAAGCCAGGGGCTGCTTATTCATGTGGTTTCAGCCCAGCTGTGTCAGGGACAGTGACAGAAAGCCGGGAGAGTCCATGACGTTCTGTTTCTGGGGGCTGGTCCCCGGTGGTAGGAAAGCTGACAGCAGCCAGAGCTTGCTGGCTAAGACTCTGAGCTCTCCAGACAGAAGCACTGTCCCTGGGCTGGGCAGATTGGCTCTGCTGGGACAGTGCTGGGTGCAACCACTGGCCTCATGCTCAGGGAAGAATGAAGAGCAGAGAGCTGGGGTCAGTGCCTGCTCTGGGGCAGAGCGGTGCTTCTGGGGCCCCTACTTTTCATTACAGAGGCTAGTGGCTCCTGAAGAGACCTCCTCTTTGGGTGTAGCCTATAGAAACTGGAGGTGTGGGGGACACTGACTTGTCCAACCCACAGGAGTGAGTGGTCACTTGTTTATCTAGTCCTGGGCTACCAAATTCAATTCTGAAATGTGAGTCGGTCACTGTGGGGCAGCAGGTCACGTCCCTGGTTTTGCTGAGTGCTGCCTACACCTCTGGGAAGGGCTGTCTCCACGCAGTGAGGCGAGCGCCAGGAATGAACTCTGCTTGAAAGGCTGAGGCTGTACAAAGGGTTAGAGACTGAGAGAGGACGGGGGAGCATCAGGGAACCCAACCCCCAAAGAACAGATGGCTCCTTGGGACTACAGTAAGAGGTGGTTCAAGATCTGTCCCCATCCTTTGCTCTTACCCCTCACAACCCTCCTTGGATACTTACCTTCTCTGTCAACCTCCCCTCGCCGCTTCATCCTCCTTCGTTGCTCACCACCCACCAGCTTCCCTCTCTTGCTGCTGAGAGGCGAGTATGGGTCACCTCTACAGGGCCGCTCTCAGCCTCTTTTAAGGGCTCGGCCACACACAGCTTTTGTACCACTTTAACTATACTGGTTTGACACTGGTACAATTAAAGGGGTACAACCCTCTAGTGTGAATGCAGTTATACCAGGATAAACACACTTGCACAGAGAGAACTTATCCCCATCCGTTTGAGAGAATAAGCTATACTGGTATGAGGCACCTTCATATCAGTAAATCGTGTCCACGGTGTGGATTGTACATAAGAACGGCCAGACTGGGTGAGACCAAAGGTCCATCTAGCCCAGTATCCTGCCTTCCGACAGGGGCCAGTGCCAGGTGCCGCAGAGGGAATGAACAGAACAGGGCAATTTGAGGAGTGATCCATCCCCTGTCATCCAGACTGGGGTGGGACTGTTCTACGGTGTCCCGGAAAGTCTCGTCTATGAACTTCTCCATCTCCCTTAGCTATTCCAGCTCAGCCGCTCTGGTCTCAGGAGCCTGCACTCGGTCTCTGAGGGGCACCTCTTTGTGCTGAATGCCCACCCAACCGGCACCTGCCCACAAGGCACTGAGTGAGACACCCCCCCTCTACTGCTGGACTCCTGCCTGCTCTGTTAGACTGCCCGGGGTTGGCTGGTTTGCTTCGGTTATTGTGCTTTATGTGTGCTTGGCTTGGGAGGGGTCCTTGGCCTACGTTACGTTTCTGTGGCTCTCCAGCTCCCTCTCTCCACCTCCCCCCAAAGCTCTGCTGTTTGCTAGCTCCCGTGGTTGCTTTTTACGCCCCCATTCTTCCAGCGTTAGCCCCGCCCCCTTGTCCAGCCAGCCGAACGGGAGTCGGGATCAAAGGAAGGCAGCTCAGGGGGTCTCAAGCTTTTTTACTGGCGACCCCTTTCACACTGGAAGCCTCTGAGTGCGACCCCCCCCCAAATTAAACACCCTGTTAAATATATTTAACACCATTATAAATGCTGGAGGCAAAGTGGGGTTTGGGGTGGAGGCTGACAGCTCGCCACCCCCCATGTAATAACCTTGCGACCCCAGAGGGGTCCTGACCCCCCGTTTGAGAACCCCTGGGCTAGAGCCTCCTTAGGAAGCGCTCAGCCTAGCGTTCCAGGCCGCTCGGCTCGGCGCACGGCCCCCCCCACAGAGCACACAACACGGTTCAAGCAGCAAGCGCACCACCAAACAAACTAACAGCCAATATTGAACTATGTGCTGGTTTAACTATTGAGTTGAATAAAAGAATCGCCCCTTGGCACAAGAACTGTGGGCAGACCAGGCCTAAGGCACAAGCGTCTCTGGTTTCAGCCCTTTCTAGAGCTGCTGATCCCCTCCTTCTACAACCCACAGCAGAGTTTCTGGAACGATGAGCCAGGAGGGCAGGTCCGGAGAACCGGCTGAGCGACTCCCGCCCAACCCCACCAAAAGACTCAGTGAGACCAGTCAGGGCTGTGCGGGCGGCTTCAGGACGGTTCTAACCCAGTGACGAACTCATCGGGATGGCGTCATTCACCAAACGTGCCCTACGAAGGGAAGCCCTGAAAGCCAAAACACATACTGCCCCGGCTACATCGTCCTGGGGAAACACAGCACTCCACAGTACATGGGCTCCGCGGAGCAGCTGTCAGTCTTTAAGGAATGACGCTCTCCACCTCTCCAAAGTTTGCAGAGGCTCCCAAGCAGCTATCTGCTCCCTGTGTGGCTGCAGCTTACATCAAATTTGTGGATGGCACCAGAATCAGAATGGAAGCAACCAAGCCACAGAGGAATGCCAAAGCGCAGAACGATCTGGGAAGATCAGCTCAGTGAGGACCACAGGCAGGTGTGGGGAGACACTGCTGAGTACAGTGTGCTCAGGAAGAGAGAACAAACAGCCCAGAAACAAAGCCAGGAGACGTCACTCCGCAGTCACGCCCGTCCCATTAAACAGGCTTTTACAGCCAGTCTCTTTAATCCTGTCTAAAAACATGTTTTTAAAAAAGTCACTTAGCAACCTTAGCTGACAACAGCTTACTCACCCATGACATCACCACGAAACCCAAGCATTTAGAAGCATAGAAATTAATAACTACAGATGTCACAAACCTTACACTGCCCACCCAATAAACATGAACGTATCATCCTTACCCAAGACAAAGAAATGCATATTTCGCCACAGCACAATATCCTTAACTCTGACCCACAGAGATGGGTTTTAGGGCATTTTTGCTATTTTGATATCTAAATCTTTCAAGGAGCAGTAATAAGTGCTACAAATATTTATCCTACAGGGGAATCAAGGCTCCATTTTTCTAGCTGCTCTATGAACATGCAGGAGAGAGACAGTATCAGTTGCATTTATCATTTGACAGCAGCAATTCTGAGAAAGTTCTTGTATTTGCAATCCCTTGACTATAACCGTATCTCTCTAGAGCACTAGGATGAGTGCTTGTCAGCTGGGGGGGCTGGTTCCCAAGCTCACTGACCCTATCAGCAGTCTCTCCCCTGGTTTCAATGAGCATTGGATTGGGCCCTGAAGCAGAGCATGTCACCAGTAAAGCTGTTCCCTGCTTGCATATTTCTGCCCAGTAACTGTCCTTAGCTGTACAGCTGCTGTACGTAATCTCAACTACACATCGAAAAGGATGGGGCTGCAGGGAGAGGTTGGGGAGGGGAGGGGAGGGGAGGTGGGGGGCAGAGGCGGAGGGGCTGCGGGGAGAGGCTGGGGAAGGGGAGGGGAGATTGGGGGCACGGGGGGGAGGGGCTGCGGGGAGAGGCTGGGGGAGGTTGGGGGGCAGTGGAAGGAGGGGCTGTGGGGAGAGGCTGGGGGAGGTTGGGGGGCAGTGGATGGAGGGGCTGTGGGGAGAGGCTGGGGGAGGTTGGGGGCAGTGGAAGGAGGGGCTGTGGGGAGAGGCTGGGGAGGGGAGGTTGGGGGCAGAGGGGGGAGGGGCTGCAGGGAGAGGCTGGGAGAAGGGGGGAAGAGGGAGGGGCTGCGGGAAGGGCTGGGGAAAGGGCTGGGGAAGGGGAGGGGAGGGGAGGTTGGAGGCAGTGGGGGAGGAGCTGCAGGGGGCTGAGGAAAGGGGAGAGGTGGTTGGGGGGCAGAGGGGAGAGGGGCTGTGGGGGGGAAGTGGGGGAGGGGAGGGGTGGTTGGGGACAGTGGGGGAGATGCTGCGGGGAGAGGGAGGGGCAGTGGGGGAAGAGGGAGGGGAGGCTGCAGGAAGGACTAGTGGAGAGGGGGAGGGGCGTGGGAGGGGGCTGGGGAAAGGGGAAGGGTGGGGGAGGGGCTGCGGGGGGCTGGGGAAAGGGGTGGGGGAGGGGCTCTGGGGGGCGTTCGGGGGGGAGAGGGGCAGTGGGGGAGGGGAAAGGAAGGTTGGGGCAGAGGGGGCGGGACTGGGGCAGTCGGGGGGCTGAGGAAAGGGAAGGGGAAAGGGAGGTCGGGGCACAGGGGGAGGGGCTCGGGGAGAGGCTGGAGGAAGGGGAGGGGGAGGGGCGGTCGGGGGCAGTGGGGGAGGGGCTAGGGGGGCTGGGGGAGGGGTTGGAGTGGTCGGGGGGCTGGGGAAACGGGTGGCAGTGGGGGAGGGGCTCTGGGGGAGGGGCGTTCGGGGGGCAGAGGGGCAGTGGGGGAGGGGAAAGGAAGGTTGGGGCAGAGGGGGCGGGGCGGTCGGGGGGCTGGGGAAAGGGGAGGGGGAGGGGCGGTCGGGGGCAGTGGGGGAGGGGCTGGGGAAAGGGGAGGGGAGGGGCGGTCGGGGGCAGTGGGGGAGGGGCTGGGGAAAGGGGAGGGGGAGGGGCGGTCGGGGGCAGAGGGGGAGGGGAAAGGAAAGTTGGGGCAGAGGGGGCGGGGCTGGGGCAGTCGGGGGCAGTGGGGAAGGGGCTCTGGGGGAGGAGGAGGGGCGGTCTGGGGCAGTGGGGGAGGGGCTCTGGGGTAGGGGAGGGGCAGGGGCAGTCGGGGGCAGTGGGCGAGGGGTTCTGGGGAAGGGGAGGGGCGGTCGGGGGGCAGAGGGGTTGCGGGGAGGGGCAGTGTGGGAGGGGGAGGGGCTCGGGGGGCTGGGGGAGGGGGAGTGGCGGCCGGGGCAGTGGGGGAGGGGCACTGGGGGCAGGGGACGGGGAGGGGCGGTCGGGGGGCAGAGGGGTTGCGGGGAGGGGCAGTGGGGGAGGGGCTGGGGAAAGGGGAGGGGGAGGGGCGGACGGGGACAGTGGGGGAGGGGCTGGGGAAAGGGGAGGGGGGGCGGTCGGGGGGCAGGGGGGGAGGGGCTCGGGGGAGTGAAGGTCGGGGGGAAGTGGGGGAGGGGCTCTGGGGGGTGGGGGAGGGGCGGTCGGGGGCAGTGGGGGAGGGGCTGGGGGAAGGGGAGGGGGAGGGGCGGTCGGGGGGCAGAGGGGTTGCGTGGAGGGGCAGCGGGGGAGGGGCTCAGCGGGGTGGGGGAGGGGCGGTCGGGGGGCAGTGGGGGAGGGGCTCTGGGGGAAGGGGAGGGTTAGGGGCGGTCGGGGGGCAGAGGGGTTGCGTGGAGGGGCAGTGGGGGAGGGGCTCTGGGGGGTGGGGGAGGGGCGGTCGGGGGCAGTGGGGGAGGGGCTCTGGGGGAAGGGGAGGGGGAGGGGCGGTCGGGGGGCAGAGGGGTTGCGGGGAGGGGCAGTGGGGGAGGGGCTCTGGGGGGCAGAGGGGTTGCGGGGAGGGGCAGTGGGGGAGGGGCTCGGGGGGTGGGGAGGGGCGGTCGGGGGCAGTGGGGGAGTGGCTCTGGGGGGTGGGGGAGGGGCGTTGGGGGCACTGGGGGAGGGGCTGGGGGAAGGGGAGGGGGAGGGGCGGTCGGGGGCAGTGGGGGAGGGGCTCTGGGGGGTGGGGAGGGGCATTGGGGGCACTGGGGGAGGGGCTGGGGGAAGGGGAGGGGGAGGGGCGGTCGGGGGGCAGAGGGGTTGCGGGGAGGGGCAGTGGGGGAGGGGCTCTGGGGGGAGGGGGAGGGGGAGGGGCGGTCGGGGGCGGTGGGGGAGGGGCTGGGGAAAGGAGAGGGGGAGGGGCGGTTGGGGGCAGTGGGGCTCTGGGGGAGGGGCTCGGGGGTCTGGGGAGGGGGAGTGGGAGGGGGAGGGGCGGTCGGGGGCGGTGGGGGAGGGGCTGGGGAGGGGGAGGGGGAGGGGCGGTTGGGGGCAGTTGGGCTCTGGGGGAGGGGCTCGGGGGTCTGGGGAGGGGGAGGGGCGGCCGGGGGGCAGAGGGGTTGCGGGGAGGGGCAGTGGGGGAGGGGCTCGGGGGGAAGGGGAGGGGGAGGGGCGGTCGGGGGGCAGAGGGGTTGCGGGGAGGGGCAGTGGGGGAGGGGCTCTGGGGGAAGGGGAGGGTTAGGGGCGGTCGGGGGGCAGAGGGGTTGCGGGGAGGGGCAGTGGGGGAGGGGCTCGGGGGGAAGGGGAGGGGGAGGGGCGGTCGGGGGGCAGAGGGGTTGCGGGGAGGGGCAGTGGGGGAGGGGTTCGGGGGGAAGGGGAGGGGGAGGGGCGGTCGGGGGCAGTGGGGGGAGGGGCTCTGGGGGAAGGGGAGGGGGAGGGGCGGTCGGGGGGCAAAGGGGTTGCGGGGAGGGGCTCGGGGGGCTGGGGAGGGGGAGGGGCGGCCGGGGGGGAGGGTCACACGTTGAAGGTCGGGGTTCGCTCCCGTTTCCTCCGCACTCGGGCCCTGGACCCGCCCCTTAGGCCTCCCACCAATGAGGAGCCGCTTCTCCCTGGTCCCGCCCCTTCCCCGCTGTCATCACAGAACCGCACGTGGAGGAGGCGGGGCGGGGGGCGGGTCCATACGCAGACGTCACCACCCTGCGCCTTGCCATTGGTTGTGCGGCCGTGTGGTCTCCGCGCCCGGCCCATGCAGCGTCAACATCGCCAATCAGCAAGAGGGGGCGTGGTCGGGGGCGGGGCCTGAGTCCAGACCCGGAAGCGGCTGAGGGAGCGTCTCGGCGGCGCTCGGTAGTTGGCGTCGGGGCAGCGGGCGCTGCGGAGCCGGGACTCGGTGGGTCCCGAGAGCGGGGCCCGGCCGGGCCGGGCCGGGGGAGAGACGCGGCGGCGGGGTGGGCCGGGGGTAATGGGGCGGGGCTGAGCCCCGCTGGGGGGGGGGTGATAATGGGGCTGATCCCCGCTGGGGGAAGGTGGGGGGGGCGGGCGAGTCCCGGTGGGGGGGGGGATAATGGGGGGGCGGAGCCCCGCTGGGGGAAGGTGGGGAGGCGGTGAGCCCCGCTGGGGGGGGGGGATAATGGGGGGGCGGAGCCCCGCTGGGGGAAGGTGTGGGGGGGCGCTGGGAATAATCCTTGTGGGGAATAAACCCCCGGGTGCAGAGGGGTCTGGGATAACCTGCAGGGGAACCTCAGAATGGAGGCGTCTGGGGATCTGATGAGTCAGATTTTGAGGGGTGAGCCCCCAAATCGGGTGGTGATGCAGAGCAGCTACCTACCTGCAATCTGAAGGGGAGGGGTTAATGCACGGTACAGTTTTCCTCCCCCCGCATTAATTCCCTGAGATTATGGCAAGGCTGGGGGTGGAGTGCCTGACCCCTAGTCATGGGGGAGTGAAGCTCTTTCGGGAGGGATTTTGGGCTGAGGCAAGAATGGAGGCAGTGGTGAGAGGAGAAGGCTTGTAGCTTCCATACAGACTAGTGTTGCTTTTCTTTCGCAGGGTTTTGTTTTGATCTGATTCCCTTGAGCGGAGGCTGCAGGTAAGAACTGGATTTGACTTGAAATGAGCGGTGCTGTTTCCAGGCCTTGCTAATCAGGTTATGTCCTCGCTGTTGCTGCTGAAGTTATCTGGTTCATGCACTTCAGCACTGGGAATGGGACAGGGGGCCTTTCACCTCAAGGTCACAAGTTGAGACTCAGCTTTGCTTGGTAGTGACTGAAGACTGTCACTCTCTGATAGGGTCACTATCAGATAGCAAGTGTGAAAAATTGGGGGACAGGGGGGAATGGGGTCCTGTACACGACAAAAGTCTCTAATAATCGGGATGGTCCTGGTAAAATCAGGACATCTGGTCACCCTACCTTCTGAGGACTGATTGGATCCAAGATAGAAATTGTCCCTTGAATGTCTCAGCAGAGGGCTGAGGTCTTAATGGGCTCTGTGAGCCGAACCTACCCTAGAAGTGGACTCTCCAGAACAGAGTTAAGACACATTGAGAAGGGGGGGGGGGGAGCTTGCCATGCTGCTGCCTGGGATGCACCTACCATGCAGATAAATCACATCTTTCAGTCGCCAAGGCTATTAAGCCAGCACTTTTACCCTTGTAAATTATTGTGTGTGCGCACAGCGTGTGTGGGTGCCTGGCAGCCTGCCCTGCTGCCAACCTCCCGCCCCAGTGACTGGAATCATAGAAACTGTGGGCCAGAGTCTTTAAAGCTCTTTAGGTGCCTAATGGGGCAGATAGGTGCTTAGTGGGATTTTCAGAAGTGCCTAAGCAGCTGAGGTGCCTAACTCCTATAGAAATCAATGGGCATTCTGTCAGTACACATTTTCCAATTCCTTTTGCCCACTATTGGAGACTTTCATTTTGCCCATGAGGCCTGTGTTTCAAGAACTGGAGGTATGGAGTTCTGTCCCTTGTGGTGTGACAGATGGTGATGCCCGTAGGTGGGAGGCCATGGCTTTCTCCCAGTTACCCTCCGTCAGGAGCAATAACACTGGGAGGGAACAAGAAAGGTGTCTGCCTCAGTGGAGAGCCCACAGCGTGTTGTCAAGAAGTACTGTGCTATTTATTTATTTAAAATACAACTCTGAAGCCCAACCCGTGCCTGCTGAAAACCCCAACATCGCCAAAGGTCTGCCCAGAAATGACTTCACCACAGCCGTAGCCTAGAGTGGGGAAGAGATGGGCTTTGCAGCCTTCCTGCCATGTTAACACATCTGAGCTTTGGCAGACCGCAGTGGGGAGCGAGTTCAAAACTCATCCTTTGGCTGAGCCAGTAAACAAAGTGGCTGTGGTCCTGGGATGGCCTGGACAGAGTTTCCTGTCTAGTAAAGCTCCTACTGGATGGGAGCCGTGTACCTGCTCAGTGCCTACGGTGCCAGAGTCTAATGTGTTGCATTATAAAGGCCTCTGGGATTTGGATCATGAAGTTTGCTCATAAAACCTTAGTTAGCTGTTGTTTAGTTTCAGTTCACTGAATAGCAGTAAATCAGGGGTGATTCTAGCCCATGTCTTGTATGAGGGCCACAGAGCTCTACTGGAGACTACATGTCCCAGCATGTAATACTCCATTTTAATATCTGAGTGGCCTAGCTTACCCCACTGCATGCTGGGATCTGTAGTCTCTTGGAAACCCACAGCCCACATTGCAGTAAGGGCAGCCACAGTCTGTATTTTGTGGCTGTCCTTAGTTCAGGAACTGGATAGGCAGAGCACTACACTTTATCTGCGGGCACCGTGTCTGTTCAAAAGTCTAGATCTTGCTGGCCTTGCATCAGGCTGTGGTCACCCATGATAAGCATCATCCAGTCCCCACAAGGTCTTGGACAGAGGAGCAAAAGGAGCTCCTCCTGCTCCCTCGCTGGCTTCCTGCTGGGATCCTGTGTGTTCTCATGCCTGGACTCTCCTGGCTCAGAGTGCTGCACATACATCTTTGTGTAGCTATGGTGTGCGCAGGATCTGGGGAGCTGTCTCTCTGGGTCTGGCTGTTCGAACGTCTCCTGGGAGCTAACTGCTCTCTAGACAGTGGTTCTCAAACTTTGGGATTGGTGACCCCTTTCACACAGCAAACCTATGAGTGTGACCCCCCCCCCTTAAATATAAAAAAAAAAGTTTTTAATTTAAAACACTATTATAAATTCTGGAGCCAAAGTGGAGTTTGGGGTGGAGGTTGATGGCTCGCGACCCCCCCCCCATGTAATAACCTTGCGACCCCCTGAGGGGTCATGACCCACAGTTTGAGAGCCCCTGGGCTAGAGACTGTGCTGCAGGGAGCAGTGGCGAGTTCCTTGGCTGAAGCTCCAGGTTCCTTTAACACGTAGGGCAGCACTATAGACGCATTTCAGCTTTGTCACTGACTCAGCTTGTTTCTCGTCCCCTCTGGGGAGAGTTTCCTTTTCCTCTGTCATTGGAGCATTGCTCTGAGGCAGCGTTTCTCAAACTGGGGTCTGCGAGGGTACTCCAGGGGGTCTGCTGGCCTCACTTCAACTCCTCCCCTCCCTCCCGCTGGGGAATGGCTGCTCAGTGGTGTGCAGGAGGTGCTGGGAGGGAGGGGAAGGAGCGGGGATGGGGAGTGCTTGGGGGAGGAGGTGGAAAGAAGCGGGGAAGGGGTGGGGAGGGCCTGGGGGGCTTTGGAGGGCTACAAAAAAATTTTACACCAAAATGGGGGTCCTCTGGTAGCTAAAGTTTGAGAACTGTGGCTCTAAGGAAAGCCAGGAGGCTGGAGGACGACACTCTGGCTTTTCCAGCTGGTGTTCAGAAATCTGCTCTGGGTTCTGCTGTGTGAGCTGTGACTCCCTCAGCTCCAGGGCGGCTGGAACAACTTGTATAGTTGGGGTGCTGAGAGCCATGGCACCAATCTGTAAACCCTGCGTATGATGGACACCACGTCAAGCCAGCACTCCTAGTTCTAGCACTTCTGCTCAGCTCTGTCGCTTGTCAGCAGACTGGGAAGAGGAACTGGCTGTACTCGATGGCTGATCCGCCTCCTCTCTTGTGGTCAGTTAGGAAGGAGTGGTGGTAGTAGCTTTGCCTGCGTCTTGCCTGTGCCCTTCCCCCATTTCCAGGCCGTGTGAGGCCAACCAGACCCTCCCTCTGTTCCGTAAGAGCCCCTTGTGTTCTTCCTGTTCTCGCCCCGGCTCCTGGTGTCTTCGGACGATATCACTGTTTGCTGCTCATTTCCTTCCTTACCCTCACGTAGCCACTTCTGCTTCATTCCCAGCGTTCTCTCTGCCCTGCATTGATTGTACAGCCCCCGCAGGTTGGATTGGCCCCTTCTCCTTTCCCAAGCTGGCAGGTCGCTCCGGAATCTCGGCTGCTGGGTCACGTGGATGTTTTTCCCTCACTGTAGAAGGGAAGCCAATGCTCCTCGACTCCAAACCCTTCTTCAGCTCCCCGCTAAGCTGCCAGGCCTTTACCTGCCCTCAGTGCTGGGCGGATCTCTGAGAAGATGAGCTGTGCTGAGATCACTTGCCCAAGGTCTCGATAGTCCTCCCATGGCTCTCTCTGTATTGTTAGAGTTGCTGGATATTATTTGTATTTCTGTGGCACCCTGGAGCCCTAGCTGTGGACGAGAACCCCGTCGAAGCAGGTCCCTGCCTCGAAGAACTTACGATCCAAGTGTAAGATGACAGATGGACAGACAGGGGAGTATGAAGAAGCACTGAGACTGTCGTGGTCAGGCGATGGTCTCGGCACACCAGCAGCCTAACCATTGTCAGGTTGTTTGTAGGCATCATAGCAAAGGAGAGTTTGAAGGAAGATAAAGAAGCAGCTTTGTGGATGTTTACAGAGAGCTCCTCCGAAGCATGAGGGACAGCAAAGGAGAAAGCACGAAGGTGCTTGTTGGAAAACATAGTGAGTGGAGGATGGAAGCTGATGTAATTGGACAATAAAAGGGGTGATATGACCAGGAGAGGAATTGTACTTAATTCCTTACCACCTTGAGTATCAGAGGGGAGCCGTGTTAGTCTGGATCTGTAAAAGCAGCAAAGAATCCTGTGGCACCTTATAGACTAACAGACGTTTTACAGCATGAGCTTTCGTGGGTGAATACCCACTTCATCGGATGCAAGACGAAGTGGGGATTCACCCACGAAAGCTCATGCTGCAAAACGTCTGTTAGTCTATAAGGTGCCACAGGATTCTTTGCTGCTTTTATCACCTTGAGTCATGTCTGAATTTCTCACCCCCATGCTAGACAATAGGCTGTCTGGGTCCCCTTGTCCTAGGTCCCCTGGTCTCCTACCCTTACTGCTATCCATGCTGCCTGGCAGTTCTACTTACTGGAGCCCTCCTTCCAGATCGTCTCTTACCCTCCACCTGTTTTGCATGGGCTGGGTCTCTATCTTTTCCCACTCTGCTTGTGCTAAGAGCAGGGGAACCGCTGTAGGCTTCTGAGGGTTCCTGGGGAAGTGCCTTGCAGCCTGAGGCCTGACAGAGTTTGGGCATTGCTGGAGACCTGGTGTTTCTTAGGCTATGGCTACATTAGCGCTTCAAAGCGCTGCCACGGCAGCGCTTTGAAGCGCTAAGTATAGTCAAAGCCCCAGCGCTGGGAGAAAGCTCTCCCAGCGCTGTCCATACTCCACCTCCCTGTGGGGAATAACGGACAGCGCTGGGGGGCTTTGACTACACTGGCGCTTTGTAGCGCCGCAATTTGCAGCGCTGCAGAGGGTGTTTTTTCACACCCTGCTGCAGCGCTGCAAATTTGCAAGTGTAGCCATACCCTTAGAGGTATCCGGGGCGAAGAATCCTTGCAAGTTTTTCTCCTTCCTAGCCTCCATTCACCTTGCCTGTCCTGTGATCTGCTTTCAAGAAATAATTCCCTTTCCCTTGTTCCTTTCAGCTTCTTCAGCTGGTTTTGAGTCCCCAGAACGGAGATCAGCTGGGCTCACACTCCCTGCATTTCACAGGCTTCCGTCATCTCTGTCCTATGGCCTGCAGCTATACTAGCCTGGGCTGTGGCCTTGGTAGAGCTCCTACACTAAGCTGGGTCATGGTGGGCCAATACTCGGATGGGAGGCCTCCAAAGGAAACCCAGGTGCTGCAGGAAGTGGTGTTAGCAACTCGGCAGGCTGTGCTCCTGGGTAGTGACCTGACGTCCCAGGCCTGCTGTTAGGTGTGATGGAAACCCCAGCAATCAGTGCAGTGGGATCTTTTCTGGCCAAATTCCAGCTGGGCTCATTGCATTCTGTCGGTGTAACATCTCCCTGTTGGAGAGGGGCTTCTCCTGGATGTGGGTGGCTGCACGTGGTTGCTGTCTGAAGCGATTCTCGTTACTGGTGTGGAGATGCTTAAAGCAGCTTGAGCTCCCTGGATGGACGGCCCCTCAGCGGGCAGAGGATTGTTCAAGCGAAGGCCTTTGTCTTGCTGCCAGGGCACATTCTGCACATCGCAGGTGTAGCTCGCTGTGACCAGGCAGCGGGTTTGGTGCCAGGTAGAGCCCAGACCGGTTCTGGGGCACCAGGTGTGAGGCAGAGAACCCCTGCCAGCCGTTCGGGTGCTGGTTGCTTTAAACAAAGCCTCCCTGGATGCTCCAGTGTGTGAGTTGCTCCTCAGGGGCCAGGCGTGTAGCAAGGACTAAGCAAGATTGGGGTACTTCTGCCGCCTCGTAGAAGGGCAGGGGTTCTGCCTGTGCTCTCTAGAGGGCTGGGAATGCACTAGGCTCCGTAGTCTGTGCTGCCTTGCCCAGGAGCATTGCCCTGAGCTATTGGTACGCCAGGGTCTCCTCGGGCCTGAGGGTGCATGTGCAGCAGAGCCATGCTCCAGTCTGGGAGGAGGGATGGTAACAAGAGCTGCTGGTGTTCACTAGCTTTCACTTGTTGTGTGTCTGGCCAGGGGAACCCCAGTGGTGGGACTGGCAGCCTGTTATCAGCCCAGACTTCGAGTCCCTCGGGGCAGCTGTGTGGGTACCTGCAGAATGCAAGCCCCTGGCAGGCTATACTTACAGCACTGGGAGCCAGGGAGGCACAGCACCCAAGGAGATCATCAGGATGGTACTGGCAGGCTCTGTGGGGCTACTATTTGGCTGTTGCAGGGCTGGGTCTGACTGCGGATAGGAGGGGATTTTCCTTAGTTTTTGCTGGCGAATGCCCCCTCTTTCAGACCCTGTCCATTCCAGTTGGTTGATTGGGAAGCTTGCTCCCCACAGTGGGGCTTTGTATAATTCTGTCTGGGCTCTGTGTTCCTGTGATTTGATTTGATTTGATTTGATGGAGTAGTCTGCTGGGGCCTGAGTTAGTTCTGTGTCCTCGTCTGCACTTGCAGCTAAACCACATGCAGCTGCACCCATTGCTGGCACCTGCGGTAGTGTAGACAAAGCCTCATGTACCCTGGTGTAATGCCATTAACTTCAGTGAAGTCACTCCTGACTCTCAGCAGTGCAAGAAAAGGAAAAACGAAGTCCAATATGTAGAAAGACCTTTCCTACCACAGAAATGCAGCCACCTCTTGTGTGAAACATGGTAGCTGATGAACAGCTCACAGCAACTCTCCATGAGTGTAGGGTGAGAAATGAAGGCGAATCCTGTATCCAGCTGAAGCTGCAATGGGAATGTGGGGTGGTGACCTGGAATGATGTGAGCTGGAATTTTAGCCAGGACAGCAGGGTTAATACCCCAGCATTTTACAGAAAATGCCGTGGGCTCTTCAGTGAGTCTGTGTGGTTGGGGGCTCCTTCGTTCTTGCACTCCTCCATTCTGCTTCAGGGCACGAGCCAACCACTGACGGCCTGTGGTTACCCCTATGGGCAGGTTATTCCATATTTGTCCATTGTGTGCGTCTCCTCTGTGCATATGCCTCCCCGGAGCTCCAGCACAGGAGGTGTTTTGTGGTGCTGGAACCTCTCTCAAGCACTGCCAGCTGGAGGTGCAGGTCTGTTCTTCCAGCCCACTCTGGCCCTTGGGCCAAGGGTATAAACAGCCCTCCCGCAACTGTCTCCAGTTCTTCTTTCTCCACCAGAGCTAAGCCAAGTGGCCTGGGAGCCTTTTCTCACTTTACCTTGGTGCATGGTTTACCACCCCTCCCCCCCATACGTCTGTGTAGCTCTGTGGAAGTGTTCTCTGGTCTGTCACTGGAGCTGTCCGTGGCGATTGCTAAGGTTTCCCGCCCTGGGGTTCCTGTCAGGGAGCCTGCAGAGCCTTGTGCCTTGAGTTTGGTGCTCAGCAAACACCTGGGAAGGGTCCTCTGAGCCCTTGGGATCTGGCTGGCTTTTGCACGGCTCCCTGGAAGTCTCCTTCCCGGTGGTGCTCACCTCAGCTGGGAGGGCTTCCCAGTGGCAGCTCTGCTGGCCAGGTGGCTGTGGGCTGCCCTTCCTCCAGGGAAAGCGGTGCTGAAACCTCACCCTAAGTTCCTGAGTAAGGCAGGCTCAGGTTTCCATTTGAGCCAGTCATCATCTGCTTGCATTTCTCTGAGGCTTCATAGTTACCCTGGGGAGGTCAGGCTCTGCGCTCTGGGTGTACATGTGCAGCCAGGTGAGTGTTATCAGGACACAGGAAGTGTCGCAGGCCTTTCATTGCCCCGGTGAAAAATCCAGCAGTTAGGGTCTCGCTGCTCCAAACGCCTCTGAACGGATTAGGGAGTCGGTCCGATCACGTGTGGTACAAATTCCTGAGAGTCCTCATGCCAAGGTGTCCTGGGCTCCCTCTGCAGGGACACGGCAGTGTCCACACTGTGCCTGGATCTGAGATCTGCAGGCCTGCCACATGGGGCTCAAGCCCCCTCTCTTGACCCCACAGCCAGAGCAGCTGCTGGGCTTGGGAGGGCAGTGCTTGTGGCTGACTGAGCTCCTTGGCCTGCTTCCTTGGGAGGCCCCTGCTAGCTCATCTCCTGTGGTGGGGCTCGGCAGAGGCTGCTCACAAGGGAGGAAAGGGGCTGAATGACCTCCTGTGACTCCTGTCCTCTGGATACGTTGCCGCTGCAGAGCCATGCAGAGGGGAACTGGGGATCGCTGGTGGGAGCGGGACTTATTTATACCCCTGACCTGGGGGTGGGAAGGGTTTGAGGGACAGGCCTGCACACCCAATTGTTAGTGAGAAAGTGTCCGTGACTCCTAAAGCGGGACGCTGGAGGGGCCCCCTGTATAGGGAGGAGGAGCTAGAAGAGCTGAGTAACCCCTTTTTTCTTGCATCTGCCAACTGCTAGGCAGGCCGTGGTCAGAGACAGGCTGATGGGCTCTGGTGGCTTCTCTGGAACCATGCTCTAATGGAAGGATTCTGTGGGGAAGGGTCTGGGATTGGCTAAACTGCCCAGCGTGGGATGTGTGTAGGGTTGCCACGTGTCCGGTTTTTGACTGGAACACCCAATTGAAAACAGAGCCTGGCTGCTCTGGTCAGCACTGCTGACTGGGCCGTTTAAAGTCCAGTCAGTAGGGCAGAGGGGCTAACACAGGCTCCCTGCCTGCTGTGGCTCTGCATAGCTCCTGGAAGCAGCGGCATATCCCCCATCCAGCTCCTAGGTGTGGGGGCAACCAGAGGGCTCCGCATGCTGCCCCCACCCCAAGCGCCAGCTCCCATTGGACGGGAACCACAGCCAATGGGAGCTGCAGGGGCGGCGCCTGTGCACGGGGCAGAGTGCAGAGCCGCCTGGCCGTCCCTCCGTGTAAGAGCTGGAGTGGGGACATGCCACTGCTTCCGGGAGCTGTTTGAGGTAAGCGCTGCCTGGAGTCTGCACCCCTGAGCCTCCTGCGCCCCAAACCCCTGCCTGAGCCCTGAGCCCCCTCCCATCCTCCAAACCCCTCAATCCTAGCCTGAAGCATCCTCTTGCACCCTCATTTCTGGTCCCATTCCTGAACCCTCACTCCCAGCCCAGAGTCCACACTCCCTACCGCACCCCAATCCCCTGCTTCCGCCTGGAGCCCCCTCCCATACTCAGAACCCCTCAGCTTCACCCCTGCAATCCAGAGCCCCCTCCTGCACCCCAATCCCTTGAGCCAGCCTGGTGAAAATGGGTGAGTGAGTGAGGGTGGGGAGAGCAAGCAACAGAGGGTTGGGGGGGGTGGAGTGAGCTGGGGCAGGGCCTTGCAGAAGGAGCGGGGTGGGGCAAAGGGGTTTGGTTTTGTGTGAGTAGAAAGTTGGCAACCCTAGGTGTGTGATTGATTCATTGCTGCGTGCTCATAGAAGTGAGGGGTGGAGGAGCCGGGACAGGGCTGGGCCCTGTAGCATTTTGCCCAGTTTACTTTGAAGGGCCTGGTGCTGGCCCCGGGATCTCTCTGTCTCTGGCAATGCACCATGGCACAATTCTGGAGCACAGCACCCTTCATGTCCTTCCCAGGGCTGCAGGGATTACGCTGTCAGGGCCATTAGTGCCCAGCACCAGAGGTGTCCTGTTCATATTTGCACATACTGGATGGCACAGGTGGGGGTTGGAGGGAGAGGCGACCCCCTCCCCACCCCCCACGCCTAGACCTGCTGCCACACTCCAGACCCAGTCACCGAATTTTAACTGCAGCTGTTCTACCCCCTGCATCATCCTGTCTTTGTGTGTCTGCTCCCAGCACTGCTGCTTTTTGGGCACTCGATGCTCTGCCTTGGGATCTGTCTGCCTCCTCCCGCCCCGGTTCAGACACTCAGTCTGGGATTTGGGATTCTGCACCTCCCTCTCCCCCACTCCCACCTTCCGAAAAGAAAAGCATGATTCTCCCTAGTGGAGTGCTCCAAGCCCCATGGAAGCTAAGGACCATGCACACTTCCTGAGCTGCCTGATGTGGGGCAGTTCAGAGTGGCCCCTTGGCCTGCCATTGCAATGTGACTGACCAGCCCTCTCGACTGGGTGCTAGGACACGCCTGTCTATCGTAGGAACAGTGACCCGACAGCTAGTGTGAAAAATCGGGACGGGGGTGGGGGGTAATAGGAACTTATATAAGGAAAAGACCCACAAATCGGGTCTGTCCCTAGAAAATGGGGACATCTGGTCACCCTGCTCGTAGGGCTTTACACTGCTGCCCCTCGCTCTGGGACCTGAGCGTCTGGCTCAGTCTCTTCAGAGCCCGTCTTTCCCTGTACCCGGTCCCTCCAGCACAGACGCGAACACCTGCTGGCTGCCTTGGGCCCTTCGCCCTGGGGAGAGGGGGGTGTTGGTAAGAAATCCCCCCCCCACTCTTCCCATCTGCATGCCGCTGCCATGGACACAGGCAGCCTGCACTCCGCTTTCCATTCGTGTTCCCCCCCTGTCCCCCCAGGTCAGCTCCACCCGTGGTGGGAGTGCGTTGGTCACTCTGTTCGGGGCAGGTCTAGACAACACGGCGGTTAAAATGCGGGAGGGCTCCCGCGCAGGGGACCGCAGGGTGCTAGTACCAGGCAGGAGCTAGAAAAGAAACCTCTCGGGGCAGAGGGGAGAGGCTCCGCTTGGTCAGTACGGGTTGCACACACACCCCAGCACACCAAGCTGGGAATATCCCCAGCGGGCTCCACTGTCTGGGGTCTGGGCAGTAATGGCCAGCAGCCGTTTCAACCCAGGATTTACCATATTGGATCCAGTTCCTTGGCGTGATCTGCTCTCTTGCTGCCACCCTGCATGACACACCCCTGTACCTGCCATCCAGGGGTGCTGAGAGCCATTGGACCAAACTGCAAACCCTGTCTGTGATGGAAACCACGTCAAGCCGGGGGGCAGCACCTCTGGTTCCACACCGAGGCTGCCATCTCTGTGTGTGGGCGGACTGCGCGTCAAGGCCCCTGCCGTGGGAGTGCTTGCACAGCTGCAGCCTTGGGCAGGGGACCATTTGCTGGGGCTCATTTTAGGCCTCTGAGCCTTGACCGTGTCCCTCTGATTCCCACTTGAATACAAACCAGGGGCCCCTGGGTCAGAGTTGTACACCAGGGATCCTCTGTATCTTGGCTTGTAGCCGTTACAGAGGAACTTCATAGTTCTGGGATTTGGAGTAGAACTGTGATTTCTGACTTGCACGTTTGTCCCTTGACCTGCTGTTTGGGCCAAAACTGACTCCGTATCTAAAGTGTGGGATGCCCCATGGGTCTGCCTGCCCCCCCCCTTCCTGCTTGCCCTGTACGACAGACCCCACTTGTAATGTTCACCCCATGGGAATCGGGAGGAACATAAACCCAACTTGTCCCACGCAGGCTGTTAGGCCAGGCCTCTCCCAAAGGAGCTGGGGAGCACCCACTCGAGTACACCATCCCCAGTGCCTGAGGAGCTGCACTGTTCAGCACAGGACTATTGTGCTCACAGGCAGAGCGTGCTCCCTTCATGAGGCCCTGGAGTGCTGAGACAGATGAGATTTAATACCCACAGTCCAGAGAGATGGGAACAAAGCTCTGACCTTTTCTGTGTCCCTGAATGGCCTCTTGGCATGTGGAGCCGACACCCTCCAGTCCTGGGGCAGGCTGGAATCAGATTGACATGTGAGCTGAACTCATCTGGACACCCCAGTCCCCCAGTGTGGGTGTCAATCTGCTGATTGTCCGGGTTGCTTTCTGTTTGCACAGGGTCTTCTGTCCTGCAGGCCCCCCCCCCCAATCCCTGCTGCTTTTCAGTGGCACTGGCTCTGAACCAAACTCTGGAGCTGGGCAGCCCTGAACTTCGCAAACGTCTGCAGTCAGGGCCACACCTTGATTCTGCAGCTCAGGCCCATCCTTATTTTTAGCCCCTTTTAAAGCCTGGCTGATGGTGTTCCAAGGAAGTCACGTGACCTGCCTGAGGTCAGTGGCTCATCCTGGATCAGGACCCAGGTTTCCCAAGCCTCAGCTGTAACCATGAAGCCTTTGTAATGGGGTGAAGAGTTTGAGTGACTCATGTGGGCCTCGGGGAGGGGCAGCGTCTAATGAATTGTGACGCTTGTTTGTCGGTGATGTCCCTAGCAACATTCGCGGGTGCTCCGCAGTGTGTTCTTTGCCCTCTCCTAGCCTCTCCCATCTGTAAGATAATTCTAGTAATAGTAATAACTGGAGATGTACCAATCTCCTAGAGCTGGAAGGGACCTTGAAAGGTCATCGAGTCCAGCCCCCTTCCTTCACTAGCAGGACCAATTTTTACCCCAGATCCCTAAGTAGCCCCCTCAAGGATTGAACTCACAACCCTGGGTTTAGCAGGCCAATGCTCAAACCACTGAGCTATCCCTCCCCCTCTGTGGGTAGGATTCTCTTTACCCACCACTGATATGCAGCTACCCCTGGGGTGGAAGGTAGCAGCTGCCTAACAGCGCTCAGCAGTACTACACAGCAGTGTTTAGGACAGGAAGTGAAGGAAGGTCTTGGATCCAGTTCAAGCCCCAGTGGGATTGAGGGCAGCAGAACAGAATCACCTGCACTGAATTTTGGTTAACACCCTATCTCATATGGAAAATGCCTCAGGCCAGTAATGACAGGTAGGGGTCAGGACCTCTGTTTTCCATCACATCTGCTATTGGGGTGAGGCAGAATTTGCTGAATGGGGTTTTGTGACTCTAAGCTGGCCCATTTGAGCTGCTGGCACAGCACAGGCAATCTGGTTCTGGCGCCTCATGGGGGCAGCGGGGGGCCTGGCTGGAACCCATATTTCACTGCATGTAGCCGGCGATGGGGGTGTTCCTGACATGGCCAAAGTTAAAATTGCCCTTCAAAGTGGTGTCTGTCTAACGGTGCCTGTGAGAGGATGGAACCAGCTAGCGGGTCCTACGCCTGTGGGGTGCAGGGGCTCTTGAGGCCTGCCGGGCTCCCCATCCGATGTGTGTGAAGGGCTGTGTCCTGCTGTTTGTGCCATCTGGTGGCCAGGCTGCCTGGGCATAGACTCGCTGCAGGCTGCCCAGGGCACTGACTTTGTCGGGGTGCTGGTGATGTGACCGGGGGGGTGTCCCATGGGTGGGAATGGGATGCGGCTGCAGAGCCCCAGGTGGGCGGTGTGGAGCCAGCACCGGATGGGGGGCTGTGCGGAGCTGGCGGGAGCGAGGCAGAACAGCACTGAGGCGTGCTGAGGGGTGGGAATGGGGGGAGAATTGCTATGGCAACGCGTTGCTGACAGCCGGATCCGTGGGGGTAGCTGCTGGGCCTGCAGTCTGAGCTGCTTCACTGGAGAGAGGAGCAGGCAAGGTGGGATTGCGGTCTGGGTCCCATCTCCTGCTGACTGCAAAGCCCCGAAGCTTCCCCCCACCAGGGCTCTGCACCTCCCTGTGCCCCCTCAGAGCACCGCTGGCAGGCTTCGTGCAGCGACTGCGTGGGCTGGCGGGGGGCACCCTGGGTGGCTTGTCTCACGCTCTGACCTCCGCGGGCAGGGCACTGCCTAGATGATTGACAGGTGACCTGTCTGCCCGCCCTGCTCTCGTTGAAGCCTTGAGCTGCAGGGCCAGCCCCGCCAGAAGGGAGCCGGTCTCCTAACGCTTGCTTCACTGTGACTACAGAATAGATTGTACCCAGAGCCCCTGAACCCGCTGGCCAGGCCAGTTCCTTCAGCACTGCCTCGAGCTCCTTGGAAACGCCTTGAGCCCGGGGTGTGGCCCGAAGGGGTGCCCTGCTGTAAGTGCCTGTATTGTAATGGGAGGCTGGCACTTTCAAGAACTGTGCCACTCAGGCTGCTACTGCACTAGCAACCAGCGGAGAAGGGGTGAAATTAGGGTGACCAGAGGCAGGCTGAAAAATTGGGATGAGGGTGGGAGGTAATAGGAGCTTATATAAGAAAGAGCCCCCAAAATCGGGACATCTGGGCACCCTAGGTGAAATATTTCTGAAACTACCATTAGAGACCAGTCCCCACCAGGTGCATCCTGGGCTGCCCGGGCCCCAGGAGTGAGTGGAGACAAGATAGGCCCGTCTACGCCACAGATAGAATTGGATCAGGCAGCCCACTTCCAACGTGACTGCGATTTTACAGGAGCTGGGACCTTCACCATCATCTGCACTCTGTGCAAAGCCCTGGCTGAGAGCCCCTGGGACAGGACTAGGTAGGAGCTAATAGAACATCCCCATCTCTGTGGACTGATCAGGGTGCAACTGTAACCCTCTGTCTTGTACACGGCACATTTCAAAGGTCAGTGCTAGGGATTGGTGTAAAAGGATCCTTTGAACTCGACCCTTCCCCTCTCCTGTAGCCAGCCCAGACTGATAACGGACGGAGCCAGCCCTGCCCAGAACGGAGCCAGTGCGCTCCAGCAGCTGCAGATGGCTGGGACTATTATGGGATGGAGCACGGGCTGTTGTAACACCCACAGTCGGAGTTGAGTTCGCACTGGGGCAATCGTGGCAGAGTAGGAGTGGAAAGCAGATCATGCTGCTCTACCTGGACCATGTGTTGCTGTCTTGCCTTTCCATGGATGGCCCAGCCATTCGCATATACCTGGTCCTGTGCATGAGCCGTGTCCCCTCCTCTCAGCTGTGAATCTGGAGTAAAAAGCCAGTGGAACGTTCCTAAAAGCCTGCTCTGCCCACAGCCTGGCTTGTCCTACACAGTTCACTCAGATTTGGGCTGGCTTCGGCTGCCAGGCTGCCGCACTGCTCCAGCTGGCTTAGAAGCCTGAATCCGTTTTAAAATGGATTAGCCTCTTGAGTGAAATTGTGACATTTCCTAGGGTACAACCTGGACTGTTGAACAGCTGTGTCCCCTCAATTCTCCAACCTGGGGTGCCTTTTTACACTGTTTCGCTCTGAGAGCAACCACTCCTGGTCTCTCTCCTACTGTCTCCAGCATGTAAGTTACTCCCAGCTGTATTCTATGAGTGCTGTAGCCAGCCACCCATGAATTACACTGCAGAGCAACACCAGCAAGCTCCCACTCCCAGATTTGTTCCCAGAAATGTGTCTCGTACTAGCCTGCTCTCTCCGGCTGGACAATGAAAGCTCATAGGAAGTCCATCATTTTAATAATCCTGTTCTCCCAAATGGAGGTTCCCAAACTCTTCAGTCCAAATGCACTGGTTTAGATAAAACAATAAAACAAGTGTGTTAACTACTGAAAGGAAAAGATTAAGTGATTACAAGTAATGAGGCATAAAAATCAGAATTGGTTAAAAAAAATAAAGTGAAATGCAACTAATATCTAACTTGACAAGCTAAATGAGTTTAAAGTAGGGCTATCGATTAATCGCCGTTAACTCATGCAATTAACTCAAATTAATTGTGATTAAAAAAATTTGTTGCAATTAATCGCACTGTGAAACATTAGAATACCAATTGAAATTTATTAAATATTTTGGATGTTTTTCTACATTTCCAAATATATTGATTTCAATTACAACACAGAATACAAAGTGCACAGTGCTCACTTTATATTATATTAGAAATATTTGCGCTGTAAAAATGATAAAAGAAATAATATTTTTCAATTAACCTCTTACAAGTATCATAATGCAATCTCTTTATCATGAAAGTGTAACTTACAAATGTAGATTTTTATTTTTTTTGGTTACATAACTGCACTCAAAAACAAAACAATGTAAAACTTTAGAGCCTACAAGTTCACTCAGTCCTACTTCTTGTTCAGCCAGTTGCTACGAGAAACAAGTTTGTTTACATTTACAGGAGATAATGCTGCCTACTTCTTATTTACGTCACGTGAAAGTGAGAACAGGTGTTTGCATGGCACTTTTGTAGCCGGCATTGCAAGGGTTACATGCCAGATATGCTAACCATTCGTATGCCCCTTCATGCTTTGGCCACCATTCCAGGGGACTTGTATCATCAGCAGGGAAGCTTGTTTAAAAAAAAAGTTAATTAAATTTGTAACTGAACTGCTTGGGGGAGAATTGTATGTCTCCTGCTCTGTGTTTTATCTGCATTCTGCCATATATTTCATGTTATAGCAGTCTCGGATGATGACCCAGCACATGTTGTTCGTTTTAAGACCACTTTCACAGCAGATTTGACAAAACCAAAGAAGGTACCAATGTGAGACTTCTAAAGATAGCTACAGCACTTGACCCAAGATTTAAGAATCTGAAGTGCCTTCCAACCCTATGTATCTCCTCTGTGACACTCCAGGCCTGGATGTCTAATATGAATTTATTTATTAAAGAAATCATAGCTGCTGTAATTGTGTGATTTCATCTACCAGCATAATATAGACAATCAAAGCTGTGATGCTTCCAAGGGTGAGGATACTGCTAACATGGATGTCTTGCAGTGCAGGCTGGGTGTAAGGAGGGGTGCTTACTGCAGGTGTCTGCTCTGTTGTTTTGTGGGGAAGCTTCTCATTCTTAAAGCCTTATGTTCACTAGCACTCCCACTGTTGTTACTGCTGGTGCAGCTGCACCAGTGTCAGCGAGGGTGGAAATTCCACCCCCAGAACCGTAGTGAAGACAAGGCCATATAAGTGGCCTGGGGGAGAAGTCAATTTCTGGCCTCAAAAAATACTCTGAGGTGTGTGTGTGTGTGTGTGTGTGTGTGTGTGTGTGTGTGTTGAAGGTACCCAAAATAAATCCTTAGCTGGCCTTTTTTTTTTTTTAAACGAGGATTTACACAAGCTTAAGTGAATCACTTGAAATGGGCCCGTTTGTAATTGGATATGTCTCAGATGCATGTTAAGAGGGAAATGAAAAGATTGTGGATTGAGTGACAAGGGACAAATGAGTTTAATCCAATATGGCACGTCCTGGGAAATCCAACTGGGACTGGGTATTGGCACAATATCCCACATGCTAACAGGGTTTTCCACCTCAACGCCGTCCTCCAGAAGGGTATGTCTACACTGCACTGAAAGACTCACGCTATGCTGTGGCTGGCCCGGGTCAGCTGACTTGGATTTGTGGGGTTGGGCTGTGGAGCTATAACATTGTAGTGTAGATGGTTGGGCTGGAATCTGGGCTCTGAAACCCTCACCCTGCTTGGGCCTGCGGGGGAGGGAGAAGGATCACAGTACCTAGTCTTCAGCCTGAGTCAGGTGACAGGCTAAGATTCAGTGCCATGGGCTCTTTAATCGCAGTATAGACATACTCAGAGGGTCTGTCATGAAAAGGGAGGCTGTGGGAAGATAGCAACATAGGCAGCCACCAGGTCTGATGCTGGAGAGAGATGCCAGGACACTTGGAGACCAACAATGGGCAGCAGCTGTTGGAGACACACACCTTTCTGTTGTATGAGCTTTCTTTAACAAGCACTGGTCTTAAGTGGCCAAGCTTAATGGACTCAGCCTAGGTACAGCCATGGTGTTATGGCAAAAAGGGTAGAGAAGTAATGAAGCTAACAATTCTTGTAAGATAAATAGCTGAGCTGGGAGACAGCTGCAGCAGTGCACCCTGGCCTGAGCTCTGATGGGTGGGGAATTCAGGAGGAAAAAGACAATGCAGGCAGAAGTCCAGCAAGAGAGTGGGGGTGATCCAGTTTATTTCACCCACTGTCGCGTGTATGATTACCTGCCCTATGGGCGGGTGGCGTATGGCTCAATGTGGTGCAAGGAGCTCCTGGCCCTCAGAGACCGTGTATGGGCTTTGGAGACCAGAGTGGCTGAACTGGAGGAGTTAAGGGAGACAGAGAGGTACATAGATGAGACTTTCCAGGACACAGCACAATGGTCCCAGCCTTAGCCTGACAGCCTCTGTGCTGTTGAGGAGGATGAACGTTTCAGGGAAGGAGAACATCCAACTGGAGCGGGGGAAACAATCCCCAGGTGATGATGCGTTATCCTTTCGTACTGAGGATACCTCTCTGGGGAAGGAAACTTCTGTTATTAGGAAGTGACAGGTAATAGTTATGGGCAATTCCATCATTAGAAACATAGCTGGGTTTGCAATGACCGGGAGAACCGCATGGTGACTTGCCTGCCTGGTGCGAAGGTTACAAATCTCTTGGGACATCTAATAGACTAACAGACGTATTGGAGCATGAGCTTTTGTGGGTGAATACCACTTCGTCGGACATCTGTTAGTCTATAAGGTGGCACAGGACTCTTTGCTGCTTTTACAGATCCAGACTAACACGGCTTCCCCTCTGATACGTGAGACATCTAGATAAACTTATGTGTAGTGCTGGGGAGGAGCCAGTGGTCGTGGTACAGGTAGGTACCAATGACATAGGGAAGGATGGGAGAGCGGTTCTGGAGGCCAAATTTAAGCTGTGAGGTAAGAGATTGAAGTCCAGGACCTCCATGGTAGCATTCTCTGAAATGCTTCTAGTCCCATGCGCAGGGTGAGTTAGACAGGCAGAACTGCAGGGTCTCAATGTGTGGATGAGATGATGGTGTAGGGAGGGGTTTAGATTTATTAGAAACTGGGGAAACTTTTGGGAAAGGGGGAGCCTATCCAGGAAGGATGAGCTCCACCTAAACCAAAATGGAACCAGATTGCTGGCACTTAACATTAAAAAGGTCGTTGAGCAGTTTTTAAACTAAGGGCTGGGGGAAAGCTGACAGGTGCGAAGGAGCACGTGGTTCAGACAGAGACGTCCCTTAGGGGAGGATCTATTAATGGAGATTCTATGTCCTAGTAAGGACGAGTGGATGGAAGATGATAAAATACAGGAAGGATCTGATGAGAAACAGTCAAATAAAAAAGAGTCCCATTCAATTACATCATGTAATGGCACACAGCTAAAAAGTGACAAGTTTTTAAAGTGCTTATATACCAGTGCTAGACGTCTAAATAATAAGCTGGGTGAACTAGAGTGCCTTGTATTAAATGAGGCTATTGATATAATAGGCACCACAGAAACATGGTGGAATGAGGATAATCAATGGGACACAGTAATACCAGGATACAAAATATATTGTAAGGACAGAACAGGTCATGCTGGTGGGGGAGTGACACTATATGTGAAAGAAAGCTTAGAATCAAATGAAGTAAAAATCTTAAATGAACCAAACAGTATCATAAAATCTCTATGGACAGTAATTCCATGCTCTAGTAATAAGAATATAGCAGGAGGGATATACACCTCTACCCCAATATAACGCTGTCCTCGGGAGTCAAAATATCTTACTGCGTTATAGATGAAACCGCGTTATATCGAACTTGCTTTGATCCGCTGGAGCGCACAGCCCCAGCCCCGTGGAGCGCTGCTTTACCGTGTTATATCCTAGTTCGTGTTATAGCGGGGTAGAGGTGTATTACCATCCACCTGACCAGGATGGTGATAGTGACTGTGAAATGCTCAGGGAGATTAGAGAGGCTATTAAAATAAAAACCTCAATAATAATGGGGGATTTCAGCTATCCCCATATTGACTGGGTACATGTCACCTCAGGGTGGGATGCAGAGATAAAGTTTCTTGACACCTTAAATGACTGCTTCTTGGAGCAGCTAGTCCTGGAACCCACCAGAGGAGAGGCAATTCTTGATTTAGTCCTACGTGGAGCACAGGATCTAGTCTAAGAGGTGACTATAGCTGGACCTCTTGTTAACAGTGACCTGACCAAATATTATTAAATTTAACATCCCTGTGGCAGGGAAAACACCACAGCAGCCCAACACGGTAGCATTTAATTTCAGAAAGGGGAGCTATACAAAAATGAGGTCGTTAGTTAAACAGAAATTAAAAGGTACAGCACCTTTTAATGGGGGGAGGAATAGCCTGCTAAACCTATGGTTGTGACCTCAATCCTTGAGGGGGCCGTTTAGGGATCTGGGGCAAAAATTAGGGATAGGTCCTGCTTTGAGCAGGGGGTTGGACTAGATGACCTCCTGAGGTCCCTTCCAACCCTGATATTCTGTGAAATCCCTGCATGGGAACTTTTTAAAGGCTCTACTTAAATGTATACCCCAAATTAAAAAACATAGTAAGAGAACCAAAAAAAAAAAAAAACCACTGTGGCTAAACAACAAAGTAAAAGAAGCAGTGAGAGGTACAAAAGCATCCTTTAAAAAGTGGAAGTTAAATCCTAGTGAGGAAAATAGAAAGGAGCAAAAACTCTGGCAAATGAAGTGTAAAAATATAATTAGGAAGGCCAAAAATAATTTGAAGAACAGCTAGCCAAAGACTCAAAAAGTAATAGCAAAAAAATGTTTAAGTACATCAGAAGCAGCAAATCTGCTAAACAACCAGTAGGGCCACTGGACGATCGAGATGCCAAAGGAGCACCCAAGGACGATATGGCCATTGCAGAGAAACTAAATGAATTCTTTGCATCAGTCTTCATGGCTAAGGATATGAGGGAGATTCCCAAACCTGAGGTGAAATCTGAAGGAACTGTTATAGATTGGGTGTCATTAGAGGAGATTTTGGAACAAATTGATAAACTAAACAGTAATAAGTCACTAGGACCAGATGGTATCACCCAAGAGTTCTGAAGGAACTCCAATGTGCAATTGCAGAACTACTAACTGTAGTTTGTAACCTATCATTTAAATCAGCTTCTGTACCAAATGATGAGGATAGCTAACATGACACCAATTTTTAAAAAGGGCTCCAGATGTGATCCCGGCAATTACAGGCCTGTAAGCCTGACTTCAGTACCGGGCAAACTGGTTGAAACTATAGTAAAGAACAGAATTCTCAGACACACAGATGAACATAATTTGTTGGGGAAGAGTCGACATGGTTTTTGTAAAGGGAAATCATGTCTCACCAATCTACTAGAATTCTTTGAAGGGGGTCAACAAACATGAGGACAAGGGGGATCCAGTGGATATAGTGTATTTAGATTTTCAGAAAGTCTTTGACAAGGTCCCTCACCAAAGGCTCTTAAGCAAAGGAAGGTGTCATGGGATACGAGGGAAGGTCCTCTCATGGGTCGGTAACTGGTTAAAAGACAGGAAACAAAGGGTAGGAATAAATGGTCCGTTTTCAGAATGGAGAGAGGTAAATAGTGGTGTTCCCCAGGGGTAGCAGCTGGGGGTGGGGCAGTTCCCTCATCTGGCATTGAGGGTAAGACACTTGTTTGGTAACTTCATAGGCATGGGTTTGAGACCTGACAGGCTGAGGATACTTTCCTTGGTGGTGGTTTTGATTTGGAGTTGAAATCCTAGCTATGGAGCTCAAGCTGTATCTAAGAAGTGTGAACTTTGCTGCTGTTTTTGCAATTAAAAACCCTTGTTCCCATGTGTAAATCCTTGTGAACAAAATAAATGAGGACTACTGCCATGGGGGCGTGTGTACACTCCCACTCAGTGAGGAACAAACCCACCGGGAATCCCAAGTCCCCCATCAGTCACTCAAGGCAGGGGCAATATTCTATTAAACTCGCACTGTGCTTACTTAGTTATGCCACACCTGGCAGAGAGACCCTTGGTGTAAGAACCCGAATGGAACAGAATAGATGGAGCTAAAGGGCTAAATTCAGCCCCGGAGTAGCAGGTGCAGATCCCTTGGTTGTGAGTAAGAGTGGGTTCTGCATAGTCCAGTGCAGAGAATCTGCTCCTGACTGCAAGGAAAGTGGAACTAGGAGCTGGATCATGGTCTAGGCAGGTAGCTAGTGAGGGAAATGTGGGTCTTGTCCTCTTCCCCTCACCTCCCAGGTGCTTAGAGGTTCCAGATGGGGGAGCACGAATGGAGCAGGGCATGGTGCATCTGTCCCTGAAAAATAAGAAAATGGCCTGGCAGCCTTGTTGTGGCGTGTCTGCAAACGTGTGTGTGCTGCTGGCTTTGGCCTGCAAGACATGGGGCAGGTTCCCCCAACCATGGAGAACCTACAGTTTGCTTCACTGAGGGGCCACAGCCAGATACTAACCACTTCTAGTCACTAGCAACCTGTAGCCGTATTTGAAGTAGTGACCTTGTGGTGAGAGGCTCTGTGTCCCATTACTTGGCCCCTGTTCAAGGAATGAGGCTTTTCCAGCTCTTTGTTCTTTCAGGTCCCATCTCCCCACTTGGGGTTAGGCAGGATCATTCGCTGTTGTAAGTGCCTAGTGCTCTGCCCAGCTGTGCTCCCTGAGAGTGCAGACTAACACCCCCTTCCCTAGGATATTCTTCCATGTCATGATCTGTTCTGATCTCCTTCAGGGGTTGAGTGGGAGCCACGAAAGCCTGGCCCCAGAAAGCCGTGTGACAGCTGCTGCTCCGCCCCCTCTCCCTATGAGCCTGCTTTGTCTTGCAGCTCAGGTGCAGACCCACCAGCTCTTGTTCATTGTGCTTCCTCCTAAGATCCATTGCGCCAGCTATGACAGAGGCCTGGTCTAGACTTAACATTTAGGTTACTATAGCTACGGCGCTCAGGGGTATGACCCCCACCGCCCCGGCAGCACAGCTGTGCCGGCCTAATCCTGATGTAGACGCAGCTAGGCTGCCGGACGAATGCTGCCGTCGACCTAGCGACGTTGATCAGGGATGTGGTCCTACGGTGACGGTAAAACCCCTGTCATCAGTGTGGGCTGTGCCTGCTCTACGGGGATCTGCCACCATCGGTATGGTGCTACCATTGTAAGCCCTGTAGTGTAGACATGGCCAGAGTCTGCAAAGAGCGTTTGGAGGCATTGCCTGTCTGTTGTTTAGACAGTCCTGGTCCTTGGTCACGGGGGAAGAGGAGAGTCTGGCAGGTGACACGGGCATCCAGGTATTAGCACCTATTTCAGCCTGTCCTTCCTTTGGTGTGAGATTACCCGGGTACGGAGCGGGTGCTCCTCCTGCTCCCGGGGCCAGGCCTGGAAGGGTGGGTCCTGGCTGCAGCCTGGCAAAGGTTGGAGCCTGTGTCTCGCCAGTGCTGCAGGAACAGGACCCTGAGCGCCTGCCATTCCCAGCAAGCAGGGGTTCAACGGGCCGCTGCCCCCTCCCCAGGGAAGGGGGCTGAGCTCCCCGGCCCCTGTCCCGCGAAGGCTGCCGGGCGGTGCCCAGCTGGGGTGACCAGACAGCCAATGTGAACAATCGGGACGGGGGTGGGGGGGGAATAGGAGCCTGTATAAGAAAAAGACCCCAAAATCGGGACATCTGGTCACCCTAGGGCTGGGGGGGGGATGTGGCTCGGGGCTGTGCTGCAGGCAGGGGGCTGGTCCGAGGGGCTCCCAGCTCCTTGGGGCAGCGCTGCCCCAGTGCAGCCTCTTCCCCCGGGGGAGGGGCCCGGGCCCGCACCTCCCCTCCCAGGCCGCCGCCTGCCTCAGTTTCCCCGCCCGGCCGGCCGGGGGCGGGGCGTTGCCATGGGGATGGCGGCGGGGGGCCCGCCCGGCGGGGCGGGGCGGGGCCGGGCCGGGCCGGCGCGATCAGCTGGCAGGAAATGGCCCGGGAGCCGGCCGGCAGCCCGGGCCCGGCGTGTCACCGCGCGCGGGCGGGGGGCTCCCCCAGGCCCCATCGCTGCGAGCTCCGGGTAAGTGGGGCCGGGGCCGGGCCGGGCCGCTCCGCTTTGTGTCGTTCGCCCCGGGCCGGGCCGGGCCCGCGGCTGCCGCCTGCCCCCCCCCCCCGGGCCCGGCGTTACCCGACCGGGGGCCCCCGCGGGCTCCGCAGCCTGGAGCGGGCTGGGCAGGGCCGCTGTGTAGCACCGAGGGGCCGGGGACCCCCCCGCGCCCCCACTGCCGCTAGGGCAGCGCTCTGTCCAGCCGGGCCTGGGACCCCCCCGTACCCCCCATTGCCGATAGGGCAGCGCTCTGTCCAGCCGGGGACCCCCCCGCGCCCCCACTGCCGCTAGGGCAGCGCTCTGTCCAGCCGGGGACCCCCCCGCGCCCCCCATTGCCGATAGGGCAGCGCTCTGTCCAGCCGGGCCTGGGACCCCCCCGAACCCCCATTGCCGATAGGGCAGCGCTCTGTCCAGCCGGGCCTGGGACCCCCCCGCGCCCCCATTGCCGATAGGGCAGCGCTCTGTCCAGCCGGGGACCCCCCCGCGCCCCCAATTGCCGATAGGGCAGCGCTCTGTCCAGCCGGGGACCCCCCTGCGCCCCCATTGCCGATAGGGCAGCGCTCTGTCCAGCCGGGGACCCCCCTGCGCCCCCATTGCCGATAGGGCAGCGCTCTGTCCAGCCGGGGACCCCCCCGCGCCCCCACTGCCGATAGGGCAGCGCTCTGTCCAGCCGGGGACCCCCCCGCGCCCCCACTGCCGATAGGGCAGCGCTCTGTCCAGCCGGGGACCCCCCGCACCCCCATTGCCGATAGGGCAGCGCTCTGTCCAGCCGGGCACCCCCCGTACCCCGCATTGCTGATAGGGCAGCGCTCTGTCCAGCCAGAGACCTCCCCGCGCCCCCCATTGCCGATAGGGCAGCGCTCTGTCCAGCCGGGCACCCCCCCGCGCCCCCCATTGCTGATAGGGCAGCGCTCTGTCCAGCCGGGCCTGGGACCCCCCCGCGCCCCCATTGCCCATAGGGCAGCGCTCTGTCCAGCCGGGGACCCCCCCGCGCCCCCCATTGCCGATAGGGCAGCGCTCTGTCCAGCCGGGCCTGGGACCCCCCCGTGCCCCTATTGCCGATAGGGCAGCGCTCTGTCCAGCCGGGGACCCCCCCGTGCCCCCCATTGCCGATAGGGCAGCGCTCTGTCCAACCGGGGACCCCCCCGCGCCCCCCCATTGCCGATAGGGCAGCGCTCTGTCCAGCCGGGGACCCCCCCGCGCCCCCATTGCCGATAGGGCAGCGCTCTGTCCAGCCGGGGACCCCCCCGCGCCCCCATTGCCGATAGGGCAGCGCTCTGTCCAGCCGGGGACCCCCCCGCGCCCCCATTGCCGATAGGGCAGCGCTCTGTCCAGCCGGGGACCCCCCCGTCCCCCCCATTGCCGATAGGGCAGCGCTCTGTCCAGCCGGGGACCCCCCCGTGCCCCCCATTGCCGATAGGGCAGCGCTCTGTCCAGCCGGGGACCCCCCTGTACCTCCATTGCTGATAGGGCAGCGCTCTGTCCAGCCAGAGACCTCCCCGTGCCCCCCATTGCTGATAGGGCAGCGCTCTGTCCAGCCCGTGACCGCCCCGTGCCCCCCATTGCTGATAGGGCAGCGCTCTGTCCAGCCGGGGACCCCCCCTGCGCCCCCATTGCTGATAGGGCAGTGCTCTGTCCAGCCGGGGACCCCCCGTACCCCCCATTGCTGATAGGGCAGCGCTCTGTCCAGCCGGGGTCCCCCCCGCGCCCCCCATTGCCGATAGGGCAGCGCTCTGTCCAGCCGGGGACGCCCCTGCCGCCCCCCCCATTGCCGATAGGGCAGCGCTCTGTCCAGCCGGGGACCCCCCTGCCCCCCCCCATTGCCGATAGGGCGGCGCTCTGTCCAGCCGGGGACCCCCCCGCGCCCCCCATTGCCGATAGGGCAGCGCTCTGTCCAGCCGGGGACCCCCCTGCCCCCCCCCCCCCATTGCCGATAGGGCAGCGCTCTGTCCAGCCGGGGACCCCCCTGCCCCCCCCCATTGCCGATAGGGCGGCGCGCTGTCCAGCCGGGGACCCCCCTTGCCCCCACTGCCGATAGGGCAGCGCTCTGTCCAGCCGGGGACCCCCCCGCGCCCCCCATTGCCGATAGGGCAGCGCTCTGTCCAACCGGGGACCCCCCCGCGCCCCCCATTGCCGATAGGGCAGCGCTCTGTCCAGCCGGGGACCCCCCCGTGCCCCCATTGCCCATAGGGCAGCGCTCTGTCCAACCGGGGACCCCCCCGTGCCCCCATTGCCGATAGGGCAGCGCTCTGTCCAGCCGGGCCTGGGACCCCCCCGCGCCCCCATTGCCGATAGGGCAGCGCTCTGTCCAGCCGGGGACCCCCCCCGCGCCCCCATTGCCGATAGGGCAGCGCTCTGTCCAGCCGGGGACCCCCCTGCGCCCCCATTGCCGATAGGGCAGCGCTCTGTCCAGCCGGGCACCCCCCCGCGCCCCCCATTGCCGATAGGGCAGCGCTCTGTCCAGCCGGGGACCCCCCCGTGCCCCCATTGCCGATAGGGCAGGGCTCTGTCCAGCCGGGCCTGGGACCCCCCCGCGCCGCCATTGCCGATAGGGCAGCGCTCTGTCCAGCCGGGCCTGGGACCCCCCCGTGCCCCCCATTGCCGATAGGGCAGCGCTCTGTCCAGCCGGGGACCCCCCCGCGCCCCCCATTGCCGATAGGGCAGCGCTCTGTCCAGCCGGGGACCCCCCCGCGCCCCCATTGCCGATAGGGCAGCGCTCTGTCCAGCCGGGGACCCCCCCGCGCCCCCATTGCCGATAGGGCAGCGCTCTGTCCAGCCGGGCCTGGGACCTCCCCGCGCCCCCATTGCCGATAGGGCAGCGCTCTGTCCAGCCGGGCCTGGGACCCCCCCCGTGCCCCCCATTGCCGATAGGGCAGCGCTCTGTCCAGCCGGGGACCCCCCTGCGCCCCCCATTGCCGATAGGGCAGCGCTCTGTCCAGCCGGGCCTGGGACCCCCCGTACCCCCCATTGCCGATAGGGCAGCGCTCTGTCCAGCCGGGCCTGGGACCCCCCCGTGCCCCCATTGCCGATAGGGCAGCGCTCTGTCCAACCGGGGACCCCCCCGCGCCCCCCATTGCCGATAGGGCAGCGCTCTGTCCAGCCGGGGACCCCCCCCGCGCCCCCCATTGCCGATAGGGCAGCGCTCTGTCCAGCCGGGGAGCCCCCCGCGCCCCGATTGCCGATAGGGCAGCGCTCTGTCCAGGTGGGGACCCCCCGTGCCCCCCATTGCCGATAGGGCAGCGCTCTGTCCAGCCGGGGACCCCCCCGTGCCCCCCATTGCCGATAGGGCAGCGCTCTGTCCAGCCGGGGACCCCCCGTGCCCCCCATTGCCGATAGGGCAGCGCTCTGTCCAGCCGGGGACCCCCCTGTACCTCCATTGCTGATAGGGCAGCGCTCTGTCCAGCCAGAGACCTCGCCGTGCCCCCCATTGCTGATAGGGCAGCGCTCTGTCCAGCCGGGGACCCCCCTGCGCCGCCATTGCCGATAGGGCAGCGCTCTGTCCAGCCGGGGACCCTCCCTGCGCCCCTATTGCTGATAGGGCAGCGCTCAGGGCAGCGCTCTGTCCAGCCGGGGACCCCCCGTACCTCCCCACTGCTGATAGGGCAGCGCTCTGTCCAGCCGGGGACCCCCCCGCGCCCCCCATTGCCGATAGGGCAGCGCTCTGTCCAGCCGGGGACCCCCCTGCGCCCCCATTGCCGATAGGGCAGCGCTCTGTCCAGCCGGGGAACCCCCGCGCCCCCATTGCCGATAGGGCAGTGCTGCCATCACACAGTGATTTTGCCTCCCTGGCTCCCTGGGGGAGGCTCCCCCTTCCCGTCTCTGGGTGTGGGCAGGTGCCTGCTCACTGCCCAGGGTTCGGCTGCTTCAGAGCCAGCAGCTGCTTTATTCCTGCAGCTCCCCAGTTCCTCCAGGGCAGAGCCAGGTTCTGGGCAACCTTCGAAAGAGAGCGGAGAATGTGCCTGTGACGCTAACCCCAGCTCTGCTGCCAGCCCCTCATCTGGGGGGCAAACGTGGGGAGAGGAGGTGGGTTCTCCCGGGCTGCTGTGTCTGAAGGGGGAAGGGCCATGGTCCCCCTTCCCAGGAATGGATTCTGTCAGTCCCCCTCCCCCTCCCGAGCTGGGGCTGCAGACGGGAGCGGGGCCAGGGCCGGGGCAGAGTGGGGCTGGATGGTGCTCCCTCCCCACCTCCTGTGGGTGTTGGCCCTGGCCCATCTGCACCCCCTAAATGTTCCTCCACTCCCTCTTGGGGGGACGCGGCCCAGAGTTTGGGGACCACTGCGGTGGGGAGCTGTGCCCTGTGTGGGTCATTGCCGACAGCTATGCCCCAAGCAAATTCCTGCCTGAGCCCTGTCACTCCAGCACCTCTCTTGGCACTGCTCAGCCCTCCCTACGCCGATGAGCCGCCGCCTGGCCAGCCGAGCTGCCATGCAGGACGGGCACAGTTCATGTCCCTCTCCAGAGCCCTGGGTGCAGGGCCTGGGCTGGTGCACGGGGGAGCCGCTGTCCTCAGCTCCGATACCAGTCCCGTTCCCTCCCATCTCGCACTGACGTGCCTGAGCACAGGCCTGGCAGGGTGGGGTTCCAGCTGCTCTGTCTTGGGAGCATTCTCACCTCACTGAGCAGACCTGTGGGCTGCAGCGCTACCTCTGCTGCCCTGCCATTGTCTTTGCGTCGCACTGCGCCTGGGCTGTACCTGGGGACTGGAGCAGAGGAATCCTTGCAGGGGGGAGGGTTGCTCCGGAGCCGCACCTGCCTCCCTTCTCTCTTTGGGTCCCTTCACTGCCTCATGTCGCTGGAGCAGCGTTCGTGTGTTTCCTGTAAAGCCGGCCTGAATGCGGGCAGCCAGACTGTGGCCTGCGGACTAAACGCAGCTTTGAGGCCTTGTCGTCACTACAGAGATGCGGTGAATGGGGACTGCAAGTCCCAGCATGCAGCCCCCCAGCTCCATCTGAGCCATCTGCATCTAGAGGGGAGGGTGACTGTGGTGGGGTTTGTCTTGTGTGTGTCTGTTGCTGCACGGGGGCTTCCGGCAGGCTGGCAGCAAGGCCCTCAAATGGGCAGCGTGTGGCCAGGGTCAGCTGGTAATTGGATCCCAACCGATTTCCATGAGGCGTCTTTCAGGCTGGGTCCCAAAGGGCGAATTGAAATAACCCCAGTGGGGTGGGGCCGGCAGCAGAGGCAAAAGGCCCCTTTAGGGCCTGGAGCTGGATGGCGAGCGTGGCAGACAGGCTGTTCCAGCAGCCCGCAGCTGCCGAGGGGACATCTCGGGAAGCAGGGGTGGCCAGGTTCCGGGGAAGGTCAGGGGGGAAGCTGCTGCTAGATGCTCAGGGGAGTGAGACGGGGCGAGAGGAGCCTGTGAAGTCAGCAGGAGCAAGTCTACAGAGAGCTTTTGAAAAGAGGACAAATACTGTGAGACGAATGAGAGGGTGGGAGCAGTGTGAACGTGAGGCTGGGGCCAGGAGGCCTGAGTTCTCTTCCTGGTTTGGGTACTGGCCTCTGGCCTGGGGTGAGACACTCAGCAAATGGCATCATCTTCACTTCCCCTCTGTCGCCCCCCCCCGCCCCCCAATGATCATCGGTGAGCTTGTAAGCTGCTCTGCAAAATGCAAAAGGTCCTCTCTCCTGGCAGAGACCTGGCCGCTGACCCTCTCTCCTGGCAGAGACCTGGCCGCTGACCCTCAAGCCAGGCAGAGACCTGGCCGCTGACCCTCTCTCCTGGCAGAGACCTGGCCGCTGACCCTCTCTCCTGGCAGAGACCTGGCCGCTGACCCTCAAGCCAGGCAGAGACCTGGCCACTGACCCTCAAGCCAGGCAGAGGGAAGGGGCAGGAGGCCCTGCTGAGGGTGCCAGGCTAGGACATTTAAATAGCCCCAGTGAGTGGCCGGGAAGAGGGGTTAGTGGGTTCAGATGAGACAAGGGAGAAGGGGCTCTGTTTCTGCCTGGTCTGGAGGAGGGAAGGGGTTCTGGGCCAGGGTAGGATGGGATGGGGAGGGGGGCAGCCATGACAAGAGGTTACCCTAGCGGGGCGAGGTCCCTCGTGTGGAACCCTGTGCTGAGGTTGAAGAGAACTGGGGGTGGGCGGGGAAGCTTTTCTCTGCTGGAAGGAGGGGGCTGTTGACGAGCAGGGTGGGCCGGGAGAGCCGTGTCCTCTGTGCTGTCGCTACAGAAGATCCCAGACTGGAGAGAGGCGCTAAACAGGAGCCAGTGTATGTCAGGCTGAACTGGGGAGGGGGCAGGCAGGCATTCTGAGGGTAGCCAGGAGAAATCTTGGCTGTTCACTCTGGCTCCTAGAGCATGGGGCTTGAGCTGATCCTTGGTCCTGCAGCTCGGCTTGTGCCTCTACTTTGAAGAGTGAAGGGAAGGAATTGAGGAAGAAGTAGCAGTTCTGGTACAATCCTCCTGGAGCCCTCATGTCCCGTGGCAGCCTGGGGCGGAGGATGTCCTGCTCTAGATAACACTTCTCAGCCCTGATGCGGGGGAGCTTTGTACTCTGCTTCCTGCTCCCTCCCCTGCAGCAGAACCGCTCTAGCTAACCAAAGCCCTGAGGTGCCAGTGGGGGAGACAGAGCCACTGACACGGAGGGAGATGAGATGTAGGCCTGGGAAGCAGCTGGCGTGGTGCATTGGCAGGCGAGAGAAGCCTGCTTTAAGGTCATCCTGGGCTCCAAGGCCATCCTGGGTCTCGCATGTGATTGTTAGGCAGGGGAACACAATTCCAGAAGATTGTGTAGCTAATCTGGGTTAGTGGTGTCTCCTCTACCCAAAGGGCCACATGGGGCGCAGCTGGCAGACGGGGGCCAGGAGAGGAGGCCAGCGAGGGAGATGAGCTGGCAGGCTCAACCTTTCATTTTGTCTGCCATTGGTAAGGAACCTGAGGCATGAGGAGGAGGAGACCAGCTTCCAGCATCAGCCTCGGACTATACGTGCCAGTCAGTCAGCATCCCCAGGGTGTTTACGGGCAGGGCAGCGGCTGAGCAGGCAGAAGTGGTTTTTGAGTGTTCGGGGTTCCCAGTCAGTCGGGTTTTCCCAGCATGCCCCAAGGGTGAACCACATCAGTGAACCATGGGGAGGGGTTTGTAACTGGCAAAGTCAGGGTTGGGTTTATTACTGCCCAGGACAGATTTAACAATTGAACTAAAAGGAGGTTGCCCAAGTCAGTCTGGTGGGGGAAGGGGGGCAGGGTGCTGGCAGGGCCCGCCCCAGCCCCTGAATTGTGCCCCCCAAGCTGGCTCTTGCCGTTGTGAAGTTAACCTGTAACATAGCCCATGCTGGGGCTGGGGTTGCCATCCTGAGTCTGCGGACAGCTGGAATGAGGGGATGGTTCTCTGCTGTGCTCTGGACTCAGCCGTATCCAGGAGGTGGATATGGCCTCTGGGGACTACCCTGTGTGTAAGGGGATTCCCTGGACAACACAGAGCAGCTGCGTGTGCTCTTCACTGCCCCTTCTCACTGCATCCCTGGCAGAGGGAAATGGAGCGCGGAGCTGGAACACATTCCAGCTATTCTCAGCTTGTGGACAACCCCTGTGGGGACATAAGTTAGAGCAGCCTTGAGACTGCTCAGCTTTACACCAGGACTGGGTAGATCAAAGATACAGGGAGCAGAAAGGTGACTAAAGGAGCAGGGATGGTGCAATGGAAAATTGAGTGTGGTGACTTTGAGAGAAGCAATAACTGCCTCTGTTCATCTCAGTGGGTTGTTCATTTTGGAACCTTATAATGATGTAAATGTCAGTGTTGTCAACTGCAGAAACATCCAGTTAATGTGCTTCTCTTATAATACCGATCTGCCTTCCACATGTACAAAGCCCATCCTGTTCCCTGTCTGGCTGCCAAAGCCTCTATCCCACCCTACTCTCTGACAGCTTGGGTAAGGCAGTAATTCGTTGTTGATACAAACGTCTGCAGCCTGCTGACAAGCTAGGGGTGGGGTGAAATGCACCGAATTCAGCGCCCCAGTCAGCGGTGTTCCACCTTTTCACCTGAATCTGGTGTTTCAAAAAGGTCAAGGGGCCGTAATCAATAATGTAGGGCAGATTCTCTGCCTGTTCTGCTCCAGTTGTGCCATTCACGCAGCGCAAAGGGAGCAAAAACCACCCTCAAGCCTCCGCCTGAGGCTTCCGCCAGGTGTGGGAGAGACCCTGCAGGTGTAGAGCAGTGTAGACTGTCACAGTTCAGGGCAACTGCACCTGTCTTCCCCCTCCGTGGTCCAGCAAGGGCTCCCACTCTAGGCTCCTGGCTCCTCAGCCGTCACCTCTTGGGTGGAGACCCGCCTCTCTCTTCCCCGATGGATTTTTCCAGGCTGCCCAGTTCCCTGCCTACACTGCGAGTTCCACAGCAAATCAGACCAATTAAGCAGGCCTGGTTTGCTTGCTCTTCGAAGGCTATGGACAGTGTGGTTGGCCACAGTTACAAGTTACCACACAGCTCTTTTGTGCTACAGGGAAATGGTCACATTTTACAAACAATAGAAGAACCAACATGCATGCTAATAAGCTTACCAGAGATCACCCCGACTCAGTCAGTCCTTCTAACCCCACCCAAGGGTTTTTCCTGGGGTAACAAGTTCATAACAGCTTTTGCTCAGAACAAGAACACCCATGAGTCTGAGAGTCACTGCTTTCTCCCGTTGGGTTCTCTGATCTTGTCCTCATGTAACAGTTGATCAGCAGACAAAGGTCCCTTCTTTGAGGCAAAGCTTTGAAGGGGAGCGAAGAGATTTCCTGGGATTCCTACTTAACTGTAGAATTCCTTCTTGTCTGGCATATTGTTTCAAATGGTGGTTTGATGCTCCTAACGCTTCCCAGGGTTTCCATCAGTCATGTCTCCCCCTGCTCCCCTGAGAAGTTACATACAGTCTGACAATAATGCATAAACATCTGCATTTTTAATACCATGAACTCCCAAGACACCTAAACTTAATTCAGTAAGGTTTGTCCAGGAGATTTCAGGAGACAGCCGGATCTGTGACACACAGCTCCTACACATCCTTCCCCACAGCCCTGGTGAGGAGAGGGAGTGGCTGGTACACACTGCTTCTGCTCTACCCAGCTGGAGCTGGGGCGGCTCCAGGCACCAGCACGCCAAGCGCGTGCCTGGGGCGGCAAGCCGCGGGGGGCGCTCTGCCGGTCGCCGCGAGGGCGGCAGGCAGGTTGCCTTTGGCAGCTTGCCTGCAGAGGGTCCGCTGGTCCCGCGGCTTCGGCGGACGTCCCGCAGGCTGCCTCCGAATTCATGGGACCGGGGACCTCCCGCAGGCAAGCCGCCGAAGGCAGCCTGCCTGCCATGCTTGGAGCGGCAAAATGCCTAGAGCCGCCCCTGGCGGGAGCAGGGTCCCTAGGGAACTGTTGTCAATTAGTGCAAGTTAGAGCAGCCCCCAGGATGCCCTAACCTTGGCTAGAGAGTGAATCACAGCTGTGCTTTCAGGCTGCTGGTGAATGTAGAGGGGTTTCTTCAGGCTCATGAGAAACAGGCACGGCCCTGGTCTCAGGCCTGCTCTACACCTAAAACTTGGGTGGACCTGGCTGCGTTGCTCAAAGGTGTGAAAAATTCACACTCCTGAGAGAGGTTGTTAAGCTGATCTGAGCCCCAGTATAGACACTGCTAGGTCAAATTCTTCGACCTAGCTACTGCCTTTCAAGGGGACAGATTGACTATAGCGACCGAAAACCCCTTCTGCTGCTGCAGTGTCTACACTAGGGCGCTGCGGCTGTGCCACTCCAGAGCACCTAGCATGGACACAGCCCCAGTTGTGTTCGGTTAGAGCCCCAGCAGCACCCTGGTTTAGGCCAGAAGGTAGGGCACTGGCCTCGGAGCCAAGACACCTGGCTTCAGCCACTGACCAGCTGTGTGATCTTGGCCAAGTCTGTCCTCTGTGCCTCAGTTTCCACCAGTGGTAAAGTGGAGGCCTAGACATCTTTGCAGCGCATGGGGAGATATGGGTGCCAAGCACATGGAAACACTCAGTGGGACTGGAACAATGAAACGAATACTTACCGGCAGAGTGGCTGCGATCCTGAATTGTGCCCACGCACAGGCTTTGTAGCTGGAGTGAACCCTTCCTGGCTGGCTGTGTTATGTTCTTGGTACTGCCTGTTGTTTCGTTCCTCTGTTCCTGGTGATCCCAGGGAACGTTCTGAGCTATATGCGGGGATCGCCTACGTTCGGCTTACCCTGCCCCATCCCCCAGCTTAGCTCTTGTGGCTCAAAGGGCCAGGTTGTGTCCAATTGCTGGGAATTCTCCCACAGGAGCAAGGGCGAATGAGGGTGTTGAGGGGACGCGTGCCCTTTGCAGGGATGCTATAAGGAGCACCACGTACCTTCTCTGCCCAGGGCGCTGCACCCACGTGTCTGCTTGCACCGATGGATGCCCCCTTTCGACAGAGTCTCGCTTCTCTCCCTGTGGCTGTGCTGTATCCCCGGCCTATCCCCTGCACATAAGCTGCTGTGATGCCCAATCTCCCCCCTGCTGCCTGTGGGGAGGGGGAGGCTGAGCTCTGGTAAGGAGTGATGCCGGTGGAGGGTGGGCGTGGGGCAGATCCCTTTTCATTAGGGATCCTTTCCCCAGGGTTCCTGGAGGGTTGTGCTGAGAAGCAGCTGGCACAGGAAGAAACCCATCACACCATTCTGCTGTCCACCTCCAGAGCACTTTGCCAGCAGTGATCCTGAGCCTTCCCGGCCTTGCTCCCTCTCCCACTACGCAGGGTCACAGCCCAGCAGTTAGCCTCCCAGTCCTGTGGGCAGGGTCCTGCCCCACAACTCGTCAGCTGGTCCAGAGACCCAAAGTCAGGCTGGCGTGGGGCGCTGCAGGGACTTGAGCCCCACTCCAGCATCCCTGCCGCACCCTTTCCCCAGCTGTAGCGTTGGTCGCCGTTATCCAAAGGTGCTGGCTGTCCGGTCGGAGTGGCTGTTCACTTCCTTTAGCAGTGGTTGTGTGTGGGGTCTAACCCCTCCCCGGAATGATCCAGTGCTGTTAGGGGGCTGTGCGTGTGAGGGTGGCACAGGGCTAGGTGTGCGTTCCAGCTGTACCCAGGGTGGGTTCCCGGGCGCTGAGATCCGCCTGTGCAGGGACTTGGGCCCCAGGTCAGGGTGTGCTGGGTAAATCTCCGGAGAGCGGAGGGTGGGGCGTGTGTGCAGGATGCCAGGCTGATAAAGTGAACTGGCAGGCAGCCTTGGGGCCGTTTGCTCCCTGCTCCACCCCCCAGCTCCTTATCTCTCCACTTCTTACTCCTGGCAAGGCTCCTGTCCATGGCGCCAGCTGCTGCTCCAGCCAAGGAGTCAGTGGCCCCAGCTTCCTGCCCTGCCTGTCTCTCCTGTTGCTGAGGGCAGCCTGGTTCCTCCAAACAAGGGGGATTTGGTGAGGCCTGGTGTGACCCCTCCTCTTCCCCCCGGCTTGGTGCCATCTGGAGTTCATGGCATCACTCTGGCAACGCCGGTGAGGCCACGCACGCTGGCTCCTGGCATGAGCGTGTGACTCCTCTAGGAAGGGGGACTTGCGCGGATCATGAGTCAGCAGGGAAGGCCCAGGAGAGGTGCGCTCCTGGGCTGGGGCTGCATGGCCCGTCGGGAACAGCGCAGGCCTGGCTCCAGGGTGATGGCCTGGCTGGGCCCTGAGGGGAGAGCTGGAAACGCCCCAGGACTCAGCCAACGTGCCTGAGTTGGGGGTGGGGGTGGCCCCGTGCCCCTTCCTGACGGGGTTTGTGAGAGCGGCTGTTCAGCGGGACTCAGCAGCCAGGACTCCTGGGTTCCAGTCCCGTCAGCTGCTGTCTTGCTTTGTGACCTGGGCCGAGCCGCTCCATCGCGCAGCCTGTTTCCCAGCTGCAGCAAGCGGGGGCGAGACTGACTAGGCTGGGGGTGAATCGGCTCATTTTGGCCTAGTGCTTTGAGGTGTGACGGGCTTAGCACGAGGACTCCCCGCCCCGGCGGGCGGGTTCCTGCCAGGCACAGGGCTGTGCTGTGGGTGGGGCAGTAGGAGACGGGGATGTGTCCGGTTGTCCAGTGGGGGAGGCAGTTCAGACCCTGTGATTATGGATCCTTTAACCTGACGCTCTGTGGATGGGGCCACATGAGAGTCCTGGGGGCAGGGCTGCTGTGATCTCCGGCTGGGGTGGAAGGATTGTCTGTGCTGTGGCAACTAGGCAGGGGCTGGTTGGGGAAGGCATGGGGGTGGGGACAGGCAGGTTTGGCAGGGCTGGGCGCTGAGTCTCCTTTGCTTTCCTGCCTGTCTCCCTGCTCAGACGCTCGGCTACTGAGACTGCCCCCCACCCCCGCAAGAGGCACAGAGAAGGGACACTGAACGCTCAGAGAAGAGCTTTGCCTTGTCTGTGTGTCCTGCAGCCTTCTCCCCCTGTGGCCATCAGCATGACCCCAGCTCCACCCCCAGCACGGTGCTGGCTTGCTGTTCCTGGCAAGATCCCACCCCCCTGCTGCCACTCTTGGTGTGCCGGGTTTTTCTGTGCCTACTCACCCCGTATTCCTTCCCCTTGGCACGCAGCCTGGGCCTTACCATGCAGCTCCCGCCTCGCGCCCCCAGCCCCCGGGTTCTGCCCCCAGGGACACTCTCAATCCTAGGGGCAGCCCCTGCTCTGCCCAGCACCCTGGACCCCTCTCCGTGAGTGTGCTAACCTGCTTGTCTTCGCCTCGTCTGAACTGGAGGTGACTTCTTCGTGGCCTCTGCAAATGCCCGGTTGGGGGGACCTGCTGTAGTGCCACCTGCTTGTTGCTGGTGGAAGCAGGGCACCGACCAGAGATGATGGAGGTGGGGGTGACGCGCAGGTTCCTGTCCCCATTTGGCACAGCGAGTTCCAACCGCTCCCCTGGCTCAGGAACACCTGCCAGTGACTAACAGCTGCCAGCCCAGCCCAGCCCATCCTGATCCCAGATGGAAGCAGGGGCAGGGACAAGGAACTGTCTGGAAGAGTCACTTGCTCCCAGTGCTTTCAGCTTCTCTGCTAGCCTGTTGTTCTCTTGGGCTGTCTGGTCCTGAACGTGTCCCTGACCGGCCCCTCCATGTCCCTCTGCAGCTCTCCTGGCTCTGGGCACTGACTGCCCCCCTAACTCTGTCCTCCAAAACGGCTTAGCCACAGTCTCACAAAGCCGGCGCCTAGCATCAGGCTCTCCTGAGGCCCCAGCCGGTAAGTGTGTGCGCTGGAGTGGGCCTTGCCCGAATGACTGAGGAGCCACCCTCGGTAAAGGGGCTTCTCCAGGCCACAGAACACTAGCTGAGCTGGCCGGTGGCTGCCCATGCATTCCCGCCCTGCAGGGGCAATGGCGGATGGAGCCTCCCCGAACCCCGCGTGGGGCCTGGGGGCCAGAAGAGCTGCTCTGTGCTCAGCCGTGTGTGCGGACACCCCGCTCATTCCAGCACCTTGCCCAGGGGAATGGCTCTGGTTGGGCTGCTCTCATCCCTTTCCTGTCTCCCTGTCTCCCCAGCCCTGGCGCTCGCTCGATCTCTGGAGCGTGGCCTTCTCCGCCCCCTTGGCTGCTAGAGGATCCCTGCTTCCTCTCCTCCCCCTTCAGCTGCCTCTCTGTGATGGCTGGCTGTTACCCAACCCTGCTTCTGGGCACTGCTTGCATTGCTTGCGTGACCTGGTTACAGCACTGGAGTGTAGGGAGAGACAGTGTGGTCCAGTGGTTGGAGCCAGGAGCCCCAAGGACTGTTCCCAGCTCTGCTGATGAATCCCCGTGTGAGCTGGACGCCGGGGAGCTGCAGAGAGTTTTGAGGCTGTTTGTGGGCTCCAGCGATGCCCATTTACTGTTTATCACGCCACAAAGGCTGGTGTTGGTGGGATTCCCCTCTCACTGATATGGGTGACTCAGGTTAAAAGCCTTTGTGAGCGCTAGGGCTCCTGGCGAGTTGCCATCCCAGCCCTTCAGTTCACCACTCCTGGCGTACACTTAATTTCTGGTGTCGTCCACAGCACATCCTGTGTGAAACCTGCAGCTGCACCTGTCGCGCTGATCCCTGGGGGACACGGCACTGCATGCGTGGGAGCCATTTCTGGCTAGTGGGCTATGGAGGGGGGATGCCACGCTGAACAGCAGGCTGGAGGCTGGCTGGAGCGGCCTGATGAGTGCCCGGGTATGATTTGTACCCTGTGAAGTCACCCTGTGAAACACTCTGCCGGGCAGCCCGCTGGGAGGCTAGCCAGTTCCACAAGGGCTAAGGACATCTGGCCACGGTATGGCGGCTCTGATGCCCTGCTCCGCAGCAACGGGCCGAGGCTCTGGTATTACTGCCAGGCCCGGGGCCCTCACTGCACCATGTCATGCCCGTCTCCCCTGCCGCCTCCGCCCCAAGAGAAGGGCTCTGCAGCTGCAGATTTCCTTTCAGCCAAAGGCAGCACAGCGAGTGTCCCAATGGCTGGTGTGAGGGGCCATCCCTGTATTCCCACCCTCGCAGTCTCTGGGAGAGGAGACCTCCCAGTGCACTCTTCCACAGCAGCGGGAAGGCCCCCCCCCCTCGGAATAGACAGGGGGCTATGGTCACACGTGGGCCAGGCCCACCCCTGTTGGCAAGATTCCTGTCAACCCAGCCTCTTCGTTCAATCCAGACTGGGCCGGGAGGGTGGGGAGTGGATGGGATGAAGGTGTCCCACAACTGCTCCTGTAGCTGCTGCAGCCTTGTCTGCAGGATGCAGCTTTGTAATGCAGAGCTGGTGGCCTGAGCACTGGCATCTCCACAGCATTAAAACCCTGTGCTGGCCGGTGCCAGCTGGCTCAGGCTAAGGGGCTGGTTAATTACAGTGTGAATGTTGGGGTTTGAGCTCGGGGACCCTCCCACCTCACAGGGTCCTAGAGCCCAGGCACTGGCACTAGCCCAAGCCCTAAGGGTACGTCTACACAGCAATAAAAAACCTGTGGTGCCGAGTCTCGGAGCCTGGGGCACTTGGCTTGGGCTGGGTCTGGTCCCTGAAACTCCCGGAGAGGGGTGAGTCTCAGAGTCCGACTCCAGCCCCAGCTGGAACATCTGTGCTGCAGTCTGTAGCCCCGTGATCCAGATTCAGCTGATCTGCTGGCTGCGGCTGCGCCGCGGGGCTTTGCCTGAAGCGCAGCCGTCCCCTTACGGTAAAAGGAAGCATGTTGCAATGGTACGGATTGCTGGAACAATGGCTGGTGCACACGGGGTAGGTGCTGAATACAGAATGTCGCCCTGCTCCTGAGCCCAGGGCCCAGGCTTGACTCCTGGTTCCGGTCTCTGGTACCGCACACGGCTACATTTGCAGGAGCTGCTGACCCCGGGGGAGCAGCACGGAGGGCCCTGAAGGGAAGGTGAGGCCTTGGCTCTTCTGCAGCCCCCCGAGCTAGGAGCAGCACTGATGGGCTCTGAGCGATGGCTGGCAAAAGATGGGCATTCCCAGCACTCCTCTGGGTCTGCTTGTGTCCATGGAGGGGGTGCCCTGGCAGGCCCAGGTGTTTGGGGCAGGGCCGAAGGGAGGCTGTGTGTGGAGCGGAGGGGTGGTCGAGTGCGAGTCAGGAGGGTGGCAGTGAGGGGGCTGGGGAGCATGTGGGGCAGGGTGCAGAGGGAATGTGAGGCAGTGAAGGTTGGTGGGGCCTGTGGGAAGGAGGGGAGGAGGTGGGGGGAGTGAGCGGAAGCAGGGGTGTGTGTAAATGGGGCAGGCGTTCTGGGGGTGTGGCAGGGTGGGGGACAGGCCAGGTCTGGAGGGAAGGGGGCATAGGAGTGGGCAGGGTGTCGGGGGAGCGCAGGGGGAAGGGAGCAGAATCTGTCACTGTGGGGCGGGCGGGCAGGCAGGGAGTGGGCAGGGGAGGGGCTGGGCCTGGCAGGGGGATTGGCGGGACCCAAGGCCTGTGGGGAGGGACGGGCCTGGCCCTGTGGGTGGGCGCGCTGGGGGAGTCAGGGGGTGTCTGGGCAGAGGAGACTGGGGAGATGGGAGTGCAGGGGGGTGGGGCCCTCAGGCCGGTTCTGATTGCCCAGCAGGGAACACCGGAGCCGCCCTCAGCCCCTAGTCACTGACGCGCCCTGAGGCTCAGGTAGCCGGGCCGCTCCCATAGGCTGGCCTGGCCGCACGCGGGCATGGGGAGTGGGCTCTCATGACTAACACTGGTCAGATGGGGCCCATAATGGCAAATAGCCTGAGCAGGGGCGTGACGGGACGGGAGCGACGCTGGAATCTAGCCCAGCCCAGGTTGGTGCCAGGAGCACCTGGGTTCAAACCCCACCACGGGCCCAGGACAGGGCTCCACAGGGGCTCTAACTCTGGCCAAGACTTGCAGGCTTGTTGCCTCCTCTTCCTTGTGAGCTCTTCAGGGCAGGGACTAACGTCTTTGCTGTCCTCTGGGGCCCTCGGGTGCTCCTGTGCTGCGGAGAGTGGGTTTGATTATTGCTACTGTGGTAGCACCCAGGAGCCCCAGTCACGGATCGGGGCCCCACTGCGCTAGGTGCTGTACAGGCACAGAACAGGGACGCTCCCTGTGTCTCTGGCTAGTTCTGATGCCATCCTGTGTGTGAGTGTGTGTGTGACCCCTGTGAACCCTCTTGGCACCTAGGCTTTGGAACAGAGCAGACCTGTTGATCATCTGCGGTTGGAGCTATTGGTGCCTCCAGCTGAAACCCCCAGAGAGCAGCTGCAGGAAGACGGAGGTAAATCATTCCTGTTAACCTCTGAGTTTACAACAAGCAGCAATGGGCTTAAATTGCAGCAAGGGAGGTTTAGGTTGGACATTAGGGAAAACTTCCTACCTGTCAGGGTGGTTCAGCACTGGAATCAATTGCCAGGGACGTTGTGGAATCTCCATCATTGGGGATGTTTAAGAGCAGGTTGGACAAACACCTGTCAGGGACAGTCTAGAGAATCCTTAGCCCTGCCCTGAGTGCAGGGGACTGGACTAGAGCCCTCTCGCGGTCCCTTCCAGTCCTATGATTGGAATGGAGTTTGCTGGCGTGTCCAGAGGGCTGCGAGGGTCGTGGAGCTGAGAGATGAGGTTGGGGTGTGACCACCAGCTGTTGTCCTAGACCCAAGTCTCCTTCTCCAACATGCGCTCGGCTTGGCTTGGGGAGGGGACCTGTGCAGCTCCACTGCCCAGGAGTTCGGGAAGGTTTCACTCAGCAAGCGATTGGCTTCTTGTTGCCCACAGGGGTAAGTGGGCAGAACGGAGACGCAGCATCCTGCTGTTTCTGCAGCGTGTTGCAGAGCTTCTGCTGAGCAGTGGTGAGAGATTTCCCCACCCCCCCAGCTCGACTGCTGCTGCCTCTGCAGCCGCATCCTCTTTGTGTTCTGCAGGAGCCTCCCATCCCTGTTCAGTTCAGTGCAGGAGCTGAGCAAAACCCCCGTGTGAAGTGTGTCTTGGATTGAGAGCAAGGGTGGGGAGCCCGGCAGGGTTAGCTGCCTCCTCCTGAGGCCAGCATGTCTCCTGCCATGTTCTGCTCCTCCAGGGAGCTGGGCGGGAAGGTCACTGGTCACCTTTGACAAATGCTGTTTAAAATGAACAGACTTCGGCACCAGTGGAGTGAATTGGGAGGCCTCGGCTAGTCCCCACTGGATGCCGTTCAGATCAGAAAATCTCTGCCGTCTGTCACCGTTCTGTACCGTGGTCAGTGCTCAGGAGAGCTGCTCAGACTGGACTAGCGAGGGGGGACTGCACGGCCCGACTGAGGGGACCTGGCTCAGCTGTAGAGGGGCAGGGCCTGGACTGGCAGAGCAATGGGGGCTGTAGGTCAGGACTGAGGGGCATTGTGTGCAGGAGGATCAGGAAGGAGTTTCCCCTCAGATCAGATTGGCAGGGACCCTGGGGGGGATTTCGTCTTCCTCTGCAGCATGGGGCACGGGTCACTGGCGGGTTTGAACGGGTGTCAGTGGCGGATTCTCTGTCACTTGCAGTCTTTAACCCCTGGTGTGAGGACGTCAGTAACAGCCAGAGGCTGGGGGTCTGTTACCGGAGGGGGTGGGCGAGGTTCTGTGGCCTGCAGTGTGCAGGAGGTCAGACTAGGGGATCGTGATGGTCCCGTCTGACCTGCACGTCTCTGAGACTGTCTAGCTTCTGCTTGGCTGTGCCTGGCTCCGCTCGGTGCATTTGATCTCTCGCTTTCACCAGCACTAAATTCCTCAGCTGGATTCCGGGCTCAGCTCTAGTGAAAGGATCCAATTATTTCCGAGCTTTCAGCATCTCCATTTGCTGCCCATATTTTCAGTGCTAGTGTCTGCGCCGGCTGGAATTCTGAGTGATTAACGTGGCTGTGACATGCCTCCTAGGGGTGTTATCTTCGCGCTGTCCCCCACCCCCCTCTTCCTCCTCCAGCAGAGAGCGAGCGAGCGCGAGACAGGCAGACGGAGACAAAGGTCTGTCCCCAACCCGGCTATCCCCTGCCTGTGGTTTCCCTGCTTGTGTGTTTTCTTAGGCTCCTGGTTAACGTCTGAGCTGCCGTGGAGCTGTGAGGCTTTGGCCTGTCCTGCTCAGGTTTGAGCTGCTGGGCTGGGTGGTGGGGAGGTGGGGATGGGAAGCTGCCTGCTTCTCTAAATGGACGGAAGGTTTTTAAGCTGCTTTTCATTCTTTGAGGGCCTGTAAAACTGCTTGGGAATGGGGTGGGGGGCAGGGGTGCATGGAGGGGAAGGGAGAGGGCGAGGTGCAGGCAGCAGGAGTGTGTGTGTGTGTGTGTGTGTGTGTGTGTGTGTGTGGAGAGAGGAGAGGCAGGGGACCAGGACTGCATGGAGCACACAGGTGGGGCAGGTGGGAACAGTCACACGACCCCTGTTGTAGTGTAATGTTTGGAACGTGTTCTTCAGAGCCGCTGAGTGAACCTCCCCTCCCCCTCCCCTCATAGAGCAGCGTCATTATCCCTATCTTACAGATGGGAAACTGAGGCATAGAGTGGGGAAGTGACTTGCCCAAGGGCACACAGGGAGTCAGTGGCAGAGCTGGGAAAGAGCTGGCAGGGGTCCTGGCTCTTCAGCCCTGGCTCTAACCTCTAGACGTGTGCTGCTCTGGAGGAAAGCAAGTTGCATTGTGTTATCCCAGTGTGGCACCGGCACTCAGGCTCGCATCTGAGACCTCCAGTCTCTAAGGGCTGCTCTAGGGAGATCGTGTCACAGTGTAGATCTCCAGGGGCACTTCGGTCACCTCTGTAATGAGCGGTGAGTGCGTCTGTGGGGTGCGTGGGGCAAGGGGGCCCAGGTTACGCTCAGAGAGCACCTCGTGTGCCTGCCCACACACCCACCGTGCTCTGCACTCTGCACCGTGGGAGAAACCAGATGAGTCTGGGGCTAGATTGAAGTTCCTTGAGGTGAGTAAGAGCTTCCCCTGTCCAAGGGAGAACCCTGGAGCCTGTGCTACCCATCAGGACAGCGTCTCTGCTCCTGGGCCATGGGGGAGGACCACGGAAGCAGTCATCTACAGGGTACCACCCAAGGGAGGTACATGGTACAGCTGGCTCTGGCTGTTGTTGGAATAGCCTGTCTACACTTGCGGTGGTGTGTGGCGTACAGGCACTACACGTGTAGCTACACACTGCAGTGAAAGGCAGGCTGCATCCATGCTTGTCACTGTGGTGTCACCTACACACTGGTGAAAAGCTCTGGCGGGGGGGAGGCGGCGGGGGAAGGCTCTGGCGGGGGGGAGGCGGTGGGGGAAGGCTCTGGCGGGGGGGAGGCTCTGGCTAGGGGAGGCGGCGGGGGAAGGCTCTGGCTGGGGGGAGGCGGCGGGGGGGAGGCTCTGGCGGGGGGGAGGCTCTGGCTGGGGGGAGGCGGTGGCGGGGGAAGGCTCTGGCGGGGGGAGGCTCTGGCTAGGGGAGGCGGCGGGGGAAGGCTCTGGCTGGGGGGAGGCGGCGGGGGAAGGCTCTGGCGGGGGGGAGGCTCTGGCTGGGGGGAGGCGGTGGCGGGGGAAGGCTCTGGCGGGGGGGAGGCTCTGGCTAGGGGAGGCAGCGGGGGAAGGCTCTGGCTAGGGGAGGCGGCGGGGGAAGGCTCTGGCGGGGGGGAGGCGGCGGGGGAAGGCTCTGGCGGGGGGAGCTGGTATGACAAACAGCCGGGTAGATGTGGAGGGTGCTGCATGGGTCCATAGAGAGACCCGAGGGGTCAGGTGTGTAAGGCACTCAGCTGTACTCTGCCTAAGCTCTGCCTCACTGTCTACACGTGCAGCCTCTGCGCACTGCTGTACATGTAAACGTGCCTTTAGCGTGCGTCCACACTGCGTTCGAAACCCCGCAGCAGCGCGTCTCTGCGTCCAGCTCTGCAGACTCGGGCTTGCACTACAGCACCCAAACCAGCTGGTGCGGCCTGGAGCTCAGCTCTGAAGGCTGGGGGTAGGGTGGGGGGTGGGGAAACGTCTACACTGCTGTTTACTCGACCCAGGTTGTGTGACTCACTGCCGTGGGTTTAACACAGTGTAGACGTACCAGTGTCCTGCCTGCTGCAGGGTCTCGGAGACCTGCCTCAGGTGTGCAGAAATCAATCCCGATTGCTTAGAGTGAAGGCTCTTCGCTTGCGGGAGCTCCCTCTTGTGGCAGCGCAGCACAGTGCCCTTGGCCAGTGGCTGGCTGGCTGCCCTTGCTGCCAGCTGAGGGAGGTTCTGCCGGCTGTTCTATCAGCATCTCCCTTCGTGGAAAGGAACGCGGCTCCCACGGGCCCATGAGAGCTGCCAGAGATCCTCTGCGTCTGTCCCTGGTCACCTCTCCCCTCAGGTTCTGCTGAGTGGGCGACTCAGGCCGGCTGCCTGCAGCCAGTCTCCCTTAGCCCCAGATGCAGCTGGACAAAGGCAGGGCCATATTCAGCCCTTCCTCCTTGCCCAGGGGGGCCTGGCTCATGGCTCTGGGGCAGCGCTCCATCGGCGGCTCCCCTGTTTCCCTCTCTCCTTTCCCCCCTTCCGCCTCAGTATCTCCTCTCCACGGGTGGTGGCATTCGTGTCACCACCTCCTGCGCCCCTGCCGAGGCCTTGCTGCCTGTTTGCACGCTCCAGGCTCAGCTCGGACGCTGTGCTGGGCACCTCGCGACTCTGCTTCGTCTACTCGGCCAGATTCCCCAGGCCCCAAGCAGGATGCTGGGAGCCTGGGCTTGGATCTCCAGAGCCCCCATCTGTCCCTGGCTGTCGTAGCTCCCAGCAGGAGGGTCTCAGAGCTGCACTGGCCTCTTGTCCTCACCCCACCCCTTGCTGGGTGTTTCGCTTGAAAGGCTGCCACTCAGCAGGATGATCCCTTGCTCAGCCGTCGCCTTCCCCCTTCCCCTCAGGCTCCCACAACGGAGGAGCCTTCGCCTCTGTCTGCAAAGGTCTCAGGCTTCTCGTTCTTCCAGACCCTTCTCCTTGGGCGGGGGCAGGACGCCAGCCTATGCAGGGATTCCCTGTCTGCACGGGACACATCCGCACTTGGCTCGCCTTGTGGGGTGGGAGCGTTACAAGTGCTGGCGGCCCAGATTCCACTGTGGTCAGCCATGCCTGAACCCAGGTGTCTGGCTCTGGCCAGGTTGCACTGGTGCCAGCTATAATGCACCTTTCCCCTGATGTGGGTGGGTAACCACCAGTTCAGCTAGTCTACCCAAATCCATCCCGATCCCAAAGCCTTGCTCTCAGCACCCGCACCCCTTTCTCTGCAGATAGCTCAGTGGTTTGAGCATTGGCCTGCTAAACCCAGGGTTGTGAGTTCAATCCTTGAGGGGAGCATTTGGGGATTTAGTTGGGGATTGATCCTGCTTTGAGCAGGGGGTTGGACTAGATACCTCCTGAGGTCCCTTCCAGCCCTGAGATTCAATGATTTCCTAGTAATGAGCCCTGGCTCTCTGCCTGGGTGCTAGGCCATCCCCAGCCTCCCACCCCAGTACCTCTGCACTTGGCCCTGTCACTGCTGCCTGGCTGTGCCCTGCCAGTAACTGGCCCAGCCAGAAAACTCCTTTGGGATCAACCCAAAATGAAAAGATTTAGATCTTGATGACACTTTCATGGGAGGTGTAAAGAAACATTCCAGCTTGGCTTGGGGCATCTTAACTGCTTTTTGATTAAAAACAGGACATTTGTAAGCATGACACAACCACCAGAGAAGGAGAGGTGACTGCCCCCTCTGATTTTAGGTTTTAGCCAATAAACACTGATAAACACCCCGGTACCCAGAAATCCGTCAGTCGGTGCTTGTCCAATACACATCAGAAACGGTGACCTGTATCTGCCTACCCAGAGCAGTAATACAGACTGCGTGGCGGGGATTTCTAAAGCCACGAAAGCGCTGGGCATGAACTGGTGCACCTAGAGGCTGCTGGTGCGGGCGGAAGGTTCACTAGTACAGGTGAACGAAGCACTGTTTGAACGAGTATGATGCAGAAGGGCACTGGGGAGCGTTACAAAGAGATGACTCAGGGCGCTGTTGTGAGGCGGTTGCACTCACTGAAGGTGCGCCTCCTTGTGGCTGGCTCTGGGAACTGGCTGTCACTCCGTCTGGGGCCCCTTCCGCCGATTGTGCACTCTGTGGTCCCCCTCTCTCTCCGGGAGTCAGCCAGGTCACTGCCTAGTACCCCCCTCCCCTCCTCGTGCGTCACAAAATCCCCCCAGCCAAGCCGTCCCTCGGCCGGCTCAGCTCCAGGCCTGAGCCGCTTGGCCAGGGGCTGGTAGAGGAACCCGGGTTCTCCCGTGCTGGTTCCCTGGGCTCCTTCCTGCCGCCCTCTCTAGCTCCTGGCCTGTCTCTGGGTTTACCACCAGAGCGTCCTCTGCTCTCCATGGCTACTTCACCCCTCAGCCTCTTCTCCAGGGCCCCCCTGGCTCTGCCCCTCGCCGCTGGCTAGCTCCCTTTCCCCTAGGGCGTGAGTGCAGAGCTCATCCCCCCCCATCGTCTCCCTGCTCTCGCTTCAGACCCCAATCCCAGCTCCTCCTCTGCCCGTCGGCGCTGGTTCCCCTGCTGGCCCCCATTGCCCGCTCAGGGCTTGTGGGCAGTGGACACCCCATCACAGGCGTCCCTGTTTTGGACGTTACATAAAACCCGGCAATTGCGAAAAGTGACCCCTGACCAATCAAAGAAATGAAGCCCCCAAACCAGAGCCCCATGGTGAGCGCACTCAGCAGGGACGGGGAGACCTGCGTTCAGGACCCCAGGCTGCCTGAGTGGAAGCAGAGACTTGCCGGTGGGTCTCCGGCATTACAGACGAGGGCTGCGGGGTACTCGGGGTGGGGCTCTGTCTCTGCTGTGGAACTGTCCCCCATCGAATAAATACAGTCGCTTTGAGTGGGCAGAGCGAGCGCGCGTGCCTCAACCGGCTGGGGATTCAGGCACTCGGGCTCTGCTCCCTGAGCCGAGGAGCAGTTTTGATTTACCCAAAACTGCATTTCTGAGCAGATAAACTCCTGCCCCACTCTGTGCGTGTCCCAGACAACCATCTGGCGTTGCCGCGGTGACGAGACACAGGTTTGGGTGTGACCCTGGTAACTCTGTGTCGCTCCTCTGGGCACCGCAGTCAACATCCTTCCTGCCCCAGAGTGCGACTGCCTCGCTTGGGTGCCCCTCTGCTCCAGCACTGGCTTCAGTAGGGTTGGTGTGCTGCTGTCCTCCTGCCCTTTGCGTGCCCCATCACCGTGCCTTCTGGCCTTGCCCTACTGCAGATCTCCCCGGCCCGCCAGCCAGGGAGAGGCGGAAACACCCGGTGTCAAGGTGTGCTTAGCCCAGCTGTGCTGCTGCCTGGGAGGAGCTGCTGGAGAGCTCTCCTTGGGTGCTCTCTCCTGGCACAACTGTCTGGTGACCCCCAGTGGGGGGCATTACAAGGGGGGAGGTCTGGGGCTCCACACCCCTTCCTCTTGCTTGGGAGCGGGAAAGGCATGGTGCTGTGCTGTGCTCGCCTCTGCCACTCCCTCCCGCCTGCTCCAGGCAGTGGTGAGGTTTCCATCTGCTTCGTCCATGGGCTCTGGCCGTTTCATATCCAGGCAGGAAGCTCCTGAATAGTGCAGGAGCTGCCACATCTGCCCTACAGCCAGCTAAGGACGCTCCCTCTCCAGTCAGCTCAGCTCCAATTCTTGCCTCTGTCCTCACCGGATCAGCCCACCGGCCCCTCTCATCTGGTAACCCTGCCTTCCTTGGGTCAGGGCACTGGTTCATCGCACTAGTCCTGCTGCCCTGAAGCAGACCAATGGACCCTGGTCTTTCTTATCCCAATAGATAGGTCAGACCAGGGATCCGCCTAGTTCCCCCAGCCCCCGCCAGACCATTGGCCCTGGCTGTGGTGCAGTCCACCCCCCCCCCCCAGCTGTGTGAATGTCCACCCACCTGTAATGCACCATCGGGATGTGCCTGGGGCCGTTCGGCTGGAGAGCAGAACTCCCTAACCCTGGCCCCATACAGACTCCTCCAGCACAGGCCTTTGGGTGGAAGATGGAGTTTTCTCCAGACCCAGGGCAAGGGACGGGCTGGGAGAGGACAGCCAGGCCCTGTGTATTCCTGGATCCGCAGTCTGAGACCTGGGGTGGGAGGAGGGTGACCCCTAAAGCAGCCTGGCCGGTGCTCTGCCAGCGAGAGAGCGCAGGCTGCTGCCCTTCCCTCAGGGAGAGGTCCGGACTCGGGTGCACCAGGCTTGTCTGCTCTGGGGCCTTGGAGGGTCGGGGGGGTACAGTATGAGCAGGGGGGGGGGCAGAGCTGGGAGCTCCTGGCTCCATTCGTGGCCCACTGGAAACACCCTGTCTGGCTGGGTACTTCCAGCAGGCCAGGCTGGGGCCTGCATACATCCGGGGCGCCACGGCTGCCTGCGTGCCCTCAGCCCCGTAGGAGGGAGCCGGGGCTGGGAGCTGGCAGGGGGAGGAGTGCGTGTGACCCATCCCCGTCCTTAGCAACGGCTTGGGCTAAACTCCATGAAATCGCACCAACTGCCTGGGCTTGTGGGGGAGGGTGGTTAACCCCAGCCCAGGCGTGTGGGGCTGGGGGGGGGTGGGAAGTGAGCTACGGGCTGGGGGGCTCCCCTTAGCTCCCGCAGGCGGCCTGCCTTGGGGGAGGGGAGGGCGCCGGCTCGCTGTCCCTGCCTGGCTGGCTGTCAGTGCTGCCAGAGCGTGGGAGTTCCTGGTGCCCCGTGCTGTGCGCTGCTCGCTCTATATAAGGGTTACAGGCTGTAGCAGGGAGGGGCTGGGTGCCGTAAACAGCAAAGTGCCGCTGCAGGCTGGCTGGGGCTCTGGTGTGGGGAGGAGCAGCCCCTCCGGGACAGAGCCCCACTGACCCGCAGCCCACCCTGCATGCAGCCTCCCGGGCTCGAGTCCTGCCCACATAGGTACCTGGTTCCTGCTGAGCCTAGGTCTGGCCTGCCATGCGGCTTGCAGTCTGGCCTGCAGCCTGTGGGTCGTCCCCTCAGAGGTAATGGGAATGAGGCGATTTCACCGTGTGCCTGAAAGTAGGGGGCTCCTCAGCAGTGGCCCAGCCCTGTGAGATCCCCTAGGGCGGCAGTGATGGGCAGAGTGGGGGTGGCGAGGGGGGTCCCTGAGCAGCCTCTAGCCGGCGTAGGCAGAGAGGTCAGTGCAGCCAGGAGAGGCCAGGCCCCGGCCACAGGGGCTCCAGAAGGAGGAATGTGGCCAGTGCTGCAGCCGGTGTCTCCTGGGCCAGGAAGGGACAGGTGCCAGCAGGCAGCCCGCGGTCCCTGAGCAGCGCTCAGAGCTGGTGCTGCCGGCTGGGCTTGGTTGTAAAAAAGCAGCCTAGGGGCCAGGCAGCCCTGGGATTCTGGCTTCAGGAGCTGCTGCTGCTTGCAGGCTGAGCTGCCCCTGCTGCTCTCTGGTTAGTAAGGTTCCCGCAGACATGCTGGCCTGGCCCGGCCCCATCCTTTAGCCTGCAGCCGGTGGAGAAGCCACCGGTGTGGGTGTGTTGACTGGTTCCCATGTTGCATTGCATCTGGTGACGGGGCTGCGCTACGGGAATCTGGACATCTGAGCCGGGTCTGCCCTAGGACTGTTAATCTATTATGCCATCTCCATGGCGGGGGCCACCTGAAAGTAGCTGCCTCTGGGGTAGGACATGCAGACTTGCAGCAATGCTGCACAAGAGCTTGGGGGGCGACGTGAAGAGCTGTTACCGCAGGGGGGGGAATTGGGATGTAGAGTGTAATTGGCCAAGCCTGACCTGACTGTTCTCCCCTCCGCTGGCTATGTTAGAATGGACGCACGTCGTCAACACCTGGGTTTAAATCCTGTGGCCGGTGGCCCCCCCAGCTGCCTAGTGCCCCTAGCACCACACTGCCTTGGAGGGACGATCAACCCTGCTGAGTCACTAATGCTACTTCCTGGAGTGCCTGGATATTCCTCCCATCCAAGTCCTGGCACCCTGGGCAGAATCGCACCCCTGGTGCTGAGGGGTGCAGCACTCCCAGTTCTCCATCCCCAGCCAGGATGGGGGTGAGCGTAGCTGACTTTCCCATGTGGCCTGGAGGTGTGGACAGGGCCTGCACACCTCTCGCCCTCCGCTAGCTCCGTCACGCTCTGGGTGAGGGATCTGAAAGGGGCTGGTATTTCCATCTGGCCATCACCCGATCTACGTTCGACCTGCTGCAGCGTGGCTCTGTCCTCGCGAGTCTAAATAGCACTTCTGTGTATCTTCACCCTCTGCTTCCTGGGTTCGGGAGGCCGGGAAGGCAGCAGGCCAAGCTGAGCCCTGGCAGGAGTTGAATTCCCTTCAGCTCTTGCCGCAGCTCCGCTGATGGTATTTCTGGTGCTGGTGCACAACCAGGGGAGTGAACGGACAGGCCGTGTTCATTTCAGGCACCATTAGGAAAGGAAGGAAGAGCTGGCTGGCTGCTTGTCCAGCTCCTGCGCTGCGCTGGGTGCCGAATGTGACAGCGTAACACCAGGCCCTGTTCTTGAGACCTTCCAGTCCAAGTGACAGAGCCAAGGAGCTGGGATGGACCCGGACACCCAGGGCAAGGACACTTTTGGAAACGTCCTTGTATCTTTCCTGTGACGTCTGACTGTGGGCATTGCCCATAGGCCTCTAGGATCTGGGGCTTTCTCACCATCTCGTTCCCACTCTGATCCCATGTGTCGGGAAGGGCTGTGTCCCCTGGTTCCAATCCGGTGGGGTGGGGCCTGGCTGGCTCAGGGGTCGGGAACGGGACACAGGGCCGCCGGCTCTACTCCAGCCCCAGGCTGGGAGGTTGGCTTGCGTTTCGCATCTTGTCTGGTTTGAATCAGGTTGGTCACTGCCTTTGGGAGGCCCAGCGGTCCCAGCGCTTGGGTGTAACCCACAGACGTATTTATCTGTGCCCAGCGGGACCGATCTCCGCACCCCCCAGACAGTCACCTCCACTGGGAGCCTCTGCAGGAGAGGGGCCAGCGACTGAATGGGCCAGAGCTGGCATTTGCTTCTCTTTGCCCAGGAGGTCGTTCCTTCCAGTCCTGATGTGTGTCTGGGGTGTCTGGCCTGCTGTGGGCTGCTCCGTCTGCTGTCCTGGGCACCAAACTCACAGGGGGAAGCAATTTGAATTTGCCCAGTGGAATAGGACACACTAGAGGGACTTGCTGTGTCCGACATGCTCCCTCCGAGCTGCGCATGGTGGGCTGCCTCCTTTAGGGAGGGTGTGAGCTGTGCAGGGAGGGGGGGGGTGTAGTGTCAGCCAGGCCATGTGGGGGCTCTGGGGCTGAGTCTCTGTCTCTCCACCCAGGTGCCATGTCTGACGTGCTGGTGGGATTGTGAGTGTGCAGCCGTTGCTGCAGTGGCTGGAGCGATGCTGCGTGGGGTCCGTCTGCTGCTGCCCTGCAGTCCGGCCTAGCCCATGGAGGGTGCCTTGGAGCAGGTGAGTGCTGGCTGAACGCCGGCCGAAGCCGGGGGATCCATCCTGACTCGCCCCCAGCATGGACAGGCTTCTTGCTTTGCATCAGGCGGTGGGGCCCTTTATTATGGGGAATCCCAGGCGCGATGGGCCAGCAGGTGCCCCTTGAGGCAGTGTCCCAGGCAGCAGGGCGTGTTAGCCACAGGTCCTGTAATGGCAGGTCTCAGCCCGCCCAGTGGATCTTCTAATGCCCTCGGCCCTGCTGCTTCCCCCGCTCCCTGTGGCCTGGCCTCTCCTCTCCTCCTCCAGCCCCTAGCACCCAGGTCTAGGAAGAGGGAGCTCTCTGGCTGCAGAGCTGGGCTCCCGTCCCCACCAGTGCCTATGAATCCCAGTGGAAGGGTAGCTCCAGGCTCCGTGCCCTGGCCTCTGTTATAGGCGAGGGGGCTGTGGGCTGCACATGGGCCAGCCTGGTTTAAATTAGTGTCTCGCCTGCCCTTGTGTCCTCCCCAAGGGTTCCAGCCCCTGCTCCCTCTGCCAGCGTCAGCGGGTACAGAGTCGTGTTAACCCTCCCTCCCCTTCCCCTCTAGTGCTGCTGAACAGGCCTGAGAGCCAGCCAGGCCCCTGCGGTGATTTGGAGGCAGATCCCGACGCCCGTGATGGTGGGAGCCATTCCTCGGCAGCCGCGCCGCTTCTGGGGGGTGCCCGGATGGCAGGTGTCTCCAGCTAGCTGTGCCAATGACCGTCTGCTGCTGGGGCAGGAGAGCTGCTCGGCGAGGGGTGGGTGGTGAGTGCCCAGCTGCGGCCTGAGCGAGTCGGGGAGGTGACGGCTTGGCAGCCTGCACTGGCTTCTAAAGCAAAGGGGGACTGAGCGTTTGCCTGTCCCCTTGAGGCCAGGCCAGCCTGCCCGGCTCCGGTGGCCTCAGCATTAGCTGAGGTGTGTGTCTGGACTCGTCCCCCACGGCCCCTGCGTTACAGCCCAGCCAGGGACTCCCCTGAGCGTGGGGCCTGAGGTCCCAGCACGGCCCCTGCGTTACAGCGCTGACTGGCCCAGCCAGGGACTCCCCTGAGCGTGGGGCCTGAGGTCCCAGCACGGTCCCTGCGGGGCGGCATAGACTCCCGTAGGCCTCAGCAGCCTCCTCTCCTCTGGGGCTTGGTAACCCTCCCCCGCCTCCTGGAGAGCTGCCTGCGCTGCTCCTCGCGCGGGCCTGGCCCTGGGAGTGGGAGGCCTGAAGCGCCAGGGAGGGGGTCTCAGAGGCTGATCCCCTCCCCTCTGCTCCCCACAGATGCGGCGCTGCAGTGCACTCCCTAGCGGAGGGCTTGTCCGGAGGGAAGGGGTCTGACACCCCACCCCCTTTCCTCAGCCCTGTGACCTCGTGACACCAGACCCCCCTGCCCTGCCGCTGTATGGGCTGTTTCGTCCTTGGCTCTGGTTGGGCTCCAGCCCGCTAAGGCTCCATGCGGCACATCCATGCTGAGGCGTCCCTCCCCCAGGAGCATGGCACGGACTCGGGCCTGTCCCGGCCAGGTGGCCAGGCGGCCTTGGAGCCCGCCCCGGAGCGCTGCCCCCGCCGCAGCATCGTGATGGGCTACAACAAGACGGAGCTCAAGCGCCAGAAGGTTTACCAGGTCTCCATCTTCTCCCACCTCTCCAGCTCCTCCGAGCCGGCAGACCAGAGAGCTGGGGGTGGGCGGCAGGCCATCAAGAGAGGGTACCCAGAGCAGTGGGCTCCGGAGGCTGGGCGGGATCCCAAGCGAGCCCACTGGGGGGGCCCGGGGGCTGAGGCCAGGCAGGCCGGGGTCCCTGGGGAGCTCCACCCTGGCCAGGACTCCCCGGACGACGACGCCTTGGAGGACGGGCTGCTGGTGGAGGAGCTGTCCCTTTGCGGCTCGGCCCAGCACTTCTCCCACAGCGGCCTGCGAGTGGTGGAGCACCGATGTGAAGGCAGCCCTGGCCGGCCAGGGGCCCGGGAGGGCAGCCCCAAGGCCTGCAGAGAGGACAGATTGCGGGAGGCTGCCTCCTCCTGGCCACAGCACACAGCTTGCAGCACTTTGCACATGAGAGACAGTTCCCCTGCCCAGCTTGGGGATGGCCCCTGGGGGAGTCCCGGAGCCTGTGGCTCAGTGGGGGGCAGGGAGCCCCCCTGGCTGGCTGGAGCCAGGGAGCAGCCTGCAGAGGGGAACGGGGCCCAGAGGGAGGAGAGGGCTAGCAGCCAAAATCTACTTGACATTGATTTGCACAATATTGCACAAAAATCCTGGACAGCCTCGGGTGGGAGGGAGGAGGAGCAGCCAGGGGGCAGCCCCGCCCACAGCAACGGGGCTGCTAGAGAAAGGGAGCAGCTGACTGGGCACAAGGAGCCCAGCACCCCCCGGGTGGCCCCGGACCCCGAGAGCAACGGCCTGGGCGCCTTGGAAAAAACGCCCTGTGTGGGCAGCAGGCTGCCCGGGGCCGGCGGGGGCAGCTGCGCGGCGAAGCGGAAGCTGCTGCCCTCGGGCGAAGGTGCGGCGGACTCGTGTTCGGAAGACGAGAGCCTGGTGCCGGCGAGGAAGAAGAGGCCCCCCCTGTGCCACCCCATCCTGACCGCCTGCCGCAGCACCGACGCCAAGGGCGCCCCCTTCTGGAACCACCTGCTTCCGGGAGCCAAGGTGAGCGCCGCCCGCAGGGCTGGGGCGGGAAGGCTGGGCCTAGGGGAGCTGGGGAAGGGGGGAGCGGATGGGAAGCCAGTGAGGGGCTCGCTGATGGGGGGGCCGTGGGTAGGACGCTGGGGAAGGGAAGTGTTGGGTCAGGAGGGAGCTGGGGAAGGGGCTGGACCGTAAGGTGTGTCCTGTCCCCCCTTCCCGCTGACCGGGGCTGGAAGAGTCCAGGGCGCAGGGCTCGTCTGCTGACTCCACCTGTAGCAGGGTTTGGAGCCTGGGTGCAGGTCTGTGACTCCTGGCAGCAGTGAGACCTGCCTGGCCATGTTGCCGGGACCCTCTCCAGCTCCCTGGGGGCATGTGGGGGAAAGTGCAGCGTTGGGGGAGCGGAGGAGGCAGCAGCTGGAGCCGGGGGGTGCGGGAGAGTCGGAGGATCCCGGAGCCCCGAGAGCAGCAGGCCCCTGTGCTGTGCCACTGCCTGGGGTGGGCGCTTTGTGGCGGGGCCCGTCTGTGCGGAGGGGCAGCCCGCGGATTCTCCTCCAGCCGTTACAGACGCAGCAGGAGCAGGGGCTTCCCAGAGCCCGGTAACCTCCTGCTGCTCCCTGGGGCAGGAGTGCAGAGAGAGGCCCCCCTTCCCCAGGCCAGGACTGCCTCTCCCGCCGTCTGTGTGGTGCCAGGCAGAGGCTCAGGTGCCCTGGGGGGGGTGACCGTGCTGTGCCCGGAGTGTGGGAAGGGGGCCCGGAGACCCCTTGCCAGGGGACAGCCTGAGTCCTCGGCCATGCTTCCTGTCCCAGATTTGCTCCCTGCCAGTCCAGCTGCTCCCTCCTATGCTCAGGGTGGCCCAGGCTGTCCCCAGCCCAGACCCTGTCATCTCCTCTCCATCCAGCTCACCAGCCGTCTCCCGGCCCCGCCATTTCCTGCGTTGCGGGGTCACAGTCAGGTGGCGCGGAGCGGACAGGCGCCCCCCATCTCTGGCAGGCCTGCCGCTGGCAGTGACTCCTGAGGCCGGGGGATAGATGTGTGTGCTCTGCCCCCAGCTGGCATGCACGCAGACACGCCTGACACATACACAAACGTGTGCTGGGCTTGTCAGGAGCACGAGGCCAGCTAACCACATCCCCCCTCCGTTCTGCCCGGCTGCCGCCCGTTGCAGCCTGGCACGTGTCGATTGCAATCCTTGGGCACTCTGGTGTGTGAACAGCCTTGCGCTGTCCCCATCAGCCCGGTGATGTTCCCGACTCCCTGGCTCTTCCTTATGGGAGCAGTTTCCCAGCCCCCCGCTCTAGGAGAGCTCCCCTCCAGCCCTGCTCTCCACCCCATTCCAGGCAGCCGCCTATTGTCCAGCACCCTGGAACCTTCACCCCCTTTCACACCGGCTGGGGGCTGGCTGGCTCGTTGCTCTGTTTTGTGCTGCCCTTTTGTGTCTCTTCCAGAAGGTAAAATGCCTAGAAAGGCGAGTGCCCTTTATAAAGGGGGTGGCTGCCCGCAGCCTCTCAGGGCTCGGCCAGGGGCTGCTGGCTGTGGGGAAGGTGGGAGCAGCATGAGCCGTGCAGCTGTGTCTGCTGGGCATTGCTGGGGACCTGGCATGAATCACCTGGGACTGGCTAGTGACCCAGAGCTGCCAGGGCCCCGCCTGGTAAGTCTCATTCCAGGCCTGCCTGCAGCTCGGCCCCTGGGGCTGTGTTCTCTGTGCGTGGAGGTGAATGGGGGGCACGGGGGTGTTCAAAGCGCAGCTGCACGCTGACCACGTCCTAGTGCCTTTCCCTGCCCTGTAAATGTGTGGTCCTGGGCTCTGCCCAGCTCTGGCCGGCTTGCGGGAAGTACCTGTCGGAGCTGTGCCGGCTCACGGGGCGCGGGGCCTATTAATACGTTGCTGGGATGCCTGCAGCCGGTGGGGCTGGGACGGACAGATCCCCATCTGTGTGTATGTGGGGGGGGGACTGTCAGACACCCTCGGCTGGGCCTGCACCTGGGACATGCCCTGCCTTGGTGCTGACACAGGCTCCTGGGAGCAGCAGAGATCACGGAAAGCCCCTTGGGATCGGTGGGGTCAGCCCACCGTCCACCCAAAGAGAGGCAAGGGTTAAATCTCTCCCCCTGGCCTTGGCTGTGGATTCCCCAGCTGGAGATTTGCAGTGGCTCCGTGGTCTGGCTGGCAGGAGCCGTGGCCTCTGCTGGTGGCTGAGCTAGCCGTAGCCACGGGCTGTGGTAATGGAGTAATGGGGTGAAGCAAAGAGGGGGGATGAGCTGCCTCTCACGCCGGAGTCCCTGCCACTGGGAGAACCAGGGTTGGACCCAGCCCTGGAGAATAGAGTGCAGGGCCTGGAGAGGGGGGTCTGACGGGGCTTTCCCCGACATCTCTGTTGCTCTGGGAGCCCTGCTGTGTTGACCTGGTCCCTGGGGGGGGAGACTGCAGTTTGGGGTGGGGACTCTGAGGGGACGGGGGAGCTTGTAGCTCTAATGGGCAGTCAGGAATGGTCACTCAGGGCCAGTGCCAGCCCCTGGCCATTCTCCCCCGTCTCTCTCATGTAGGGAGGGGGCCCAGCAGACAGCACGCTCTGCCACCACCATGCAGCCACCTCTGAGTGGAACATGGCAGCTGCTTAACGGTGCGCACAGGACGAGTGACAGTCCGGTGTCCTGTGGGTAGAGCAGACTGAGGGAGGAGAGGGCGTTCTCTGGGCCGGCTGTGACGGGAGGTGCTGACGTGTGTGAGGGGAAGAGCTGGTGGGGGCGGGCCCTGGACTGGGAGAGGCTGGTGGGTGCTCTGGAGTTGGCCTGTTTGCGGCCCCTAACACAGCCCTTCGGCCTCCTGTCTCCCTAGAGTTCGGCAGGTGGCACGGCGGTGGGGCGAAGGCTCAAGAGTGGGCTGCGCCTGAAATCGTGAGTGTCCTGAGCTGGCTCGTGCCCCTGCTGGGCTCAGGGCAAAGCCGCGGGGGTCCCGGGCACTGTGGGCAAGGGGGCTGCCCCCTCTTCCCTGGCGCGGGGGTTGGTTCCTGGGGCGACTGCCCTCCCATGCCCAGGCCCCTCTGTTTGGGACGGGTGCATCCGCACAGACCCTCCCCGGCCCCCTTCCCGCCTGGAGTCCCTTGGACCCTGCCTGCCTCTTGTGGGGAGCTGTGTGGTCTGGGGGTCCAGGGACGGGGGCAGGTGACCCTGTGGGGAGAACGGGAGTGGGAGCCCGAGGCTGCCCGAGACCAGCACTGATGCTGCCTTCTCTTTGAAGGAGACATCTCCGCAGCAGCCTCCGGACGGGGCCTGTGCGCACCCGGCCCTCCGCAGCGGCCTGGGCCACCACCTCCTTCAGCCACGCTCTGCTGGGGAACTTTGAGGTAACCACCGCTTGGGGGCTCATGGCCGGGATGGGGGAGAAAGCCCCTCTGGGATGGGAGGGGAGTGAGCCCCCCTAGGGCCTGCTCTGGCACTGGCTGCCTTTGTGCAGCTCCTAGGGTGGGAATCGCGTGTTCCTCTCTCCCCCCATGGTGCTGTCGTGGTCTTGAGCGTGTCCCCGCGGCCTGTGCTTCGGAGCGGTGCCCAGAGGGACAGCTCGGCCCAGCAGGCAGTGTGGGAGGGGCGCTCCTGGCCCTGTGAGATCCCCGGCTGGGCTGCCCCGTCCCCCAGGTAGGATGAGGGGAGAGGCTGCTGCAGAGCTGACCTTCCAGCCGCAGTCTGCCCCAGCACTTCCCTGGCCTGGCACCCGCCCTCTCTTCCCCTGCTCCCGGTGCAGGGCACGGCATGGCCCATCAGACAGGCTGGCCTCAGCCCGGCTCCGTCGGGGGCAGGTGCCCACATCATTAACAGCAGCCCCTTGGGCACTAACTGGCTCCCTCGCTGGCAGTCTCGTGGGCCCTAGGGGGAGGGAGGTGTATGGGACAGGCTTAGGCCAGGTGGCTGGAGTGGGGGGTACAACACTGAAAGCTTCATCTCTTGTGGCTAAAGCTGCCCCAAGGATGGGGAAGTCTAGTTCCCGTTCCCCGCTGAGCTCTCTCCTAGTTCGCCTGCTGGGTTTACTGCCCCCAGCTGGGTCTGCGACGTCGGGGATTAAAGTCCATGTTGAATCTGTGGCCTTCTGTGGCCTTCTCCTCCTGGGGGTGCTTTATGGACACACGTCCACAACACCCTGCAGTGCACGGGCCACTCCCACTGCTGCAGTGCCACCACCTCTGGGGCGAAGTGCAGCAGTTCTTTAACAGCGCACAGCAACCCTACCCCCCAGTCTGGGCCAGGACACGAAAGCATCCTGCATCGAGCTGAAACTGAAGAGGGATTCAGGAGGAGTTGTGTAAGTTCTCCCAGGCCCTGGCATTAACTCCCTGACTTGCCCAGAGTGCCCAGGTCTTTAATGCCCACGGGTGTGCTCGGAGCCTGTGGGGACGGGCACTACCGTAAGATCCCCGCTGGAAGCGGTCAGGTCGCTGGGATACCACCATGAGTGTACCCCTAGGGCTGGGGTGCAGGATGCATGTATGCCTGTGGGGTGCAGGGCACAGTCCTGGCAGGACCCTGCTGGCTTGGGACTGGAATGCAGAGAGGCCAGGCTCAGGGTTAGCAGCAGAATTGGCATTTGAGGGCTGCGCCCTTCCCTCATCTCTTCTCCCCAGGAGTCCATCCTGAAGGGGCGCTTTGCCCCGTCGGGCAGGATTGAAGGGTTCACTGCGGAGATCGGGGCCAGCGGCTCGTACTGCCCCCAACACGCCACCTTACCCGTCGACGTGACCTATTTCGACATCTCGGAACACAGTGCGCCCTCGCCTTTCCTGGTACGGGGCTGGGGCCTGGGGTGCTCGCTGGCACAGGGTGGGCAGTGCACAATGGAGCAGGCTGAGGCTCCCCTCTTCAGAGAGACTGCACGTGCCAGGGGCTGCCGGTGGGGGAGCCAAGCCCATGACTTCGGGATCCACTCCTCAGCTTGGCTTTGTTCCCGCTCTGGGGGAGGGGGTTGGCATGGTGGGGTGGGGGCTGCCTGTGCTGTGATTAGAGGCCTAGAAATGGAGGGCTGGAAGGTGACTGGCCGCTCACATCGTATTCTTGGCTGGCAGGACATGCCGGGACCTGGAGTCGCCCTGGGGTGCCCCTCTGTATTGAGTTGTCAGCTGTGAGTGGCAGTATAGAAGCCAGTGGGCCGCCAGTCGCCCGTGGGCTGGATTTCCCCACCCAGGTGCTGGCTCTAGGTGTAGAGCAGTGAGTCTGGCACCTGTGAACTCCGAACCCCAACCTGTCGGGGGGAATCGCCCCACCTTACAGGGCACTAGTGGAGGGGAGACCCTCTGCCAGCTCCTCCCCAGCCTGCGGCCAGAATCCTGCATCAATTCCCGGCCATTGTGGGGGTCTTGGGCCTTCCTGTTCTCTGCCTGTGGTGCACACGTCCTGTCTGCTGTGGGCCCTGACGCTCTGCCCCAGTTCGGCTGTTGGGTTTCGTGGGCGGTGGTGGCCTGTGACACGCAGCTGATCAGACTGGATGATTTCACCTTCACCTCTCTGCTGTGTCTCCTGGGCCGGCAGCCCTGGGTGTGGCTGCGTCTAGCCCCTCGGTGTGCTGGGGGAGAGGGTCTCTTCCGGGGCAGGTGGGGCCTTGCAGAGAGTCCCCTCTGGCGGCCGTGTCCCAGGCTGCTCCCGGGCCCTGTGTCGGGGCCGGGCTGGCCCGCGGTGCTGCAAAATGGCTGATGTGCTTTCTCTTGGCCTTGTCCCAGGGAGTGATAGACTTGGAGGCCTTGGGAAAGAAGGGGTACAGCGTCCCCAAAGCTGGAACCATCCAAGTGGTGAGTGGGCTCCTGTTCTCCACGGCACAGCGGCGGGGGGTGGGGCGGTGCTTGGTGGTGTCTGGCAGCACGGAATGAGCTGGGCCTGGAGCATCCAGAGAGATGGGTCCGGAACAGCCTCTGGGAGCCGGAGGAACCGCGGGCATGTTCCAGGCACGGGGAGGTGCAGGACCATGGGGACTGGCAGGGGAAGGAGAAGGGGAGAGCAGAGGTGCAGGGAGGGCAGTTCTAAGGAGCTCTGGCAGGGAGCAGAACAGGGAGCTGCACAGATGCCACAGTGATGGGCATCTCTGTAGGAACTTGAGTAGAGGCTTCAGAGATGGGGAAAGTGAAGCACAGAAGGGCCCAGGGCCGTGCAGTGTCAGAGCGGGGATCGGAACCCAGGAGTCCTGCTCAGGCCACTAGGAGACACCACTCCCTTCCAGGCCTGCAGCGCTCACGTGGCTGGAGGCTGCTGCTCGGAAGCCCTTAGTGCAGCCGGGGCGGGGCGGGGCAGGGGCAGGGGCGGGTGTCGCTGGAGGCCAGAGGGGTCAGGGGGGTAACGGCCGACGTTGGCTAGGGTAGGGGCTAGAGCGGGAGCTGGGGCTCGAGGCCAGGGAAGGAGTGAGGAGTTGCTGGGCAGGACGGCAGTGCCTGAACGTGGATTTGAGGGATGAGGGACCCCAATCTCAAGCCTCACCCCGTGCATCGTTGGTACCCGGACATCCGCCTCAGGAGAGCTCCTCTGGCAACAAGTCCCTCCCCATTCCTGTGTCACGGATCCACAGGCCCGGTGCTCTCGCATGGCTCTGGGACAGTCCTGGGGGGACCCCTTCAGTGTATCAGCCCCCTTAGGGTCACACTCTCACTGGGATCAGCCCCGTAGCCTCACAGCCTCCTGGAACCAAACCTCGGTGCCTCCAGCCCCCCTGCTTCACACCGTGAGCTCCGGGCTGCGAGTCCACCTGAGCGGGACACCGGAGGGAGACTTGCACCCCCAAAGGGAGCAGTGCCCCCCCACACCCCTCCGGGACCTCCTGACTCCGCAGCGACTCCCAGCCAGCGGGGCAGCAGCAGGAGGGGTATTGGCTGGCTGGGACGCAGAGTAGAAAGTCCTTAGATAACACCGAGAACGGAAAGTTACAGCAAAGTCCAGCTGGGTCAGTCCCAGAGCCCTCTGACCCCTCCTTAGTCCCAGTGCAGGAGCGTCTCCCACCACTTCCAACAGCCCACACTGAACAACCCCACCTGGCCCCTCCTGCGTCCATTGTCACCTGGCCCCCTCCTTAGCCCTTTGTTCTCCAGCTGGTCGGACCCCGCTGGCTTCCTGCCCAGAGTCGGCCATTCACGGTGGTTGTTGCTGGGTGTCCGGGCAACTGGAGTGGCCATTGTCTTCTGGGACTCTCCCTGGGCGGGGGGCCCAGGCCGCAGACAGCCAGGCCTCAATCACACCTGGATCTCTGCAAAGAGTAAACAACCTTCCCCTCCCCCTCCCCTGTTAACCAGGCAGCACAGAGGGGAAACTGAGGCCTGCACTGTGTTTATACAAAATATTATGAAAAATTCCCACTTGGTCAGACCCTGTGCCAGGGCCTGGCTACGCCCTGGCAGCCCCTCTGCACCCCAGCCTGGCCTGGCCCCCTCCCCCCAGCTGACTGCTCTCTCCCCATTTCCAGACCTTATTTAACCCTAACAAAACTGTGGTGAAGATGTTCCTGGTGACGTACGATTTCCAGGACATGCCAGCCAACCACATGACCTTTCTGCGTCACCGCATCTTCCTGGTGCCCGTGGGGGAGGAGGGGCCCGGCGAGACACCCAGCGACCCAGCCGGTGCCAGCCCGCCCAGGAGGGTCCTCTGCTACCTGATGCACCTGAGGTAGGGGCTGAGGGATGGCCATGGGTCCCATCACCCTGGAGCTGGCCCCTCTTCTGGGCAGGAGCTCCTGCCCCACTCCCCCCACCTCCCTTTCCCCCACAGCTTCCTGTTCCCCTGGAGCAGGATTCTGAGCCCAGGGGTGGCCCTGCGGCAGCCTGACTTCATTACCGCTGGGAACAACGGGAGATGGCGGCCATCTTGACTGCCACCTGCAAGGCTGCCAGGCCATGGCAGTGACCTTGCCTGGCGCAGCTCTTGGCAGCGGGAAGCAGTGGCCATTCTGAAGGAGGACGGAAGGTCATGGGGAAGCTGCCAGCCATGAGGAGAGGGTTGCAGTGCTGAGCTCCCCTCCTGCAGCCAGAGCCCCCTGGGAACACCACAACCCTGGTCCTGCTGCCAGCTCCTCCTTCCTGCTATGGCCCCAAAGGAGCGACTGCTCCACCCTGCTCCCTGCTGCAGCCCATGGAGCCTCAGGGAGTCTCGTTTGCCCTCAGGTTTCACAGCTCCAAGTCGGGGAAGATCTACCTTCACGACGACATCCGGCTGCTCTTCTCCCGCAAGTCGATTGAGGTCGATTCGGGGATCCCCTACGAACTGAAATCCTTCACAGAGATGCCAAGGAACCCCTGCTACTCACCCCGGGCCTGAGCGCGGGGAGCCCCACGCCCCCCTGCACTTCGTAGACAAGTAAAGGGCAAGAGAGCGGCGCTGTCTCCTCCCCCAGAGGTATCGGCCCCCACCAAGCTGTGGAGTGTGAGGCACAGACACAGCCCTCCCTTGACAGCAGCTTCGCGCCTGTGCCAGAGAGTGAGCATGGGAGGGATGGGATCATGGAGATGGCTGCATGGCGTGAGCAGGAGCTGGCATGCTACCTCCTGTGCCCCCATCGGGTCAGAGACGCTCCTAGGCCTCTGGCTGCACAGCTCCAGGCCGTGCCCTTCAAGGGAGGCTCGGGGGCAGGAGGGCCCTCGGCCTGTGGGACTCGGCTCGGGCAGGGCAGAGCTGGCTCCCAGGCTGTGGGGAGGGATGGAGCAGATGGCAGCTCTCGGAGGGGGAGGTACTGTATTTATTAGTATTTATTGTTGGTGGGGAGCCAGGATGGAGGGTCCACAGTGTGGCTCGTAACCCAGCCTTGATCACAAGTGCAGCGAGTCCCATGGGCTCTGCTCTTGGTGCCCTGTGCATGTCGCACGACCAGCTGCACAGCCCAGCACGACAGCAGGAGCTGAGCAAGAGACGCGCAGGACTGGACTGGCAGGGGAGACTGAGTCAAGATTGAGGGGTGTCAACAGAACTGGTTGGTGGGACTGGGGCTGCAGGTTGGGAGTGAGGGGCACTGGCAGAGCTGGGGGGGGAGCTTAGGGCTGGGCTAGCAGGGGCTGCGAGTGAGCACCGGCCTGGGCTAGCAGGGGGCTGCAGGTTGGGAGTGAGGGGCACTGGCAGGGTTGGTGGGAGGGAAGCTTAGGGCTGGGCTAGCAGGGGCTGCGGGTCGGGAGTGAGGGGCACCGGCAGAGCTGGGGGAGGGATCCCAGGGCTGGGCTAGCAGGGGGCTGCGGGTTGGGAGTGAGGGGCACTGGCAGAGCTGGGCGGGGAGCTTAGGGCTGGGCTAGCAGGGGCTGCGGGTTGGGAGTGAGGGGCACCGGCAGAGCTGGGGGAGGGATCCCAGGGCTGGGCTAGCAGGGGGCTGCGGGTTGGGAGTGAGGGGCACCGGCAGAGCTGGAGGGGGGGAGCTTAGGGCTGGGCTAGCAGGGGCTGAGGGTTGGGAGTGAGGGGCACCGGCAGAGCTGCGGGGGGGGGGAGCTTAGGGCTGGGCTAGCAGGGGCTGCGGGTTGGGAGTGAGGGGCACCGGCAGAGCTGGGGGGGATCCCAGGGCTGGGCTAGCAGGGGGCTGCGGGTCGGGAGTGAGGGGCACCGGCAGAGCTGGGGGAGGGATCCCAGGGCTGGGCTAGCAGGGGCTGCGGGTTGGGAGTGAGGGGCACTGGCAGGGCTGGACGTGCAGGGCCTGTGGGCTCAGACTGAGGGGTGTCGGAGGGAGGGGGCTCTGCTCTTGCCCTCACTAGCCCTGTGCTCTCTACAGCAGCCCCAGCCCCACCTGAGGGAACCGGAGGGCTGGCAAGTGGCCCCGCGCGTGGCCCGGAGGAAAGGCCTCGTGTGGCCTGCTGGGCCCTGTCTCCCCAGGGATTGGGCCCTTGTTCTGGGAGTCGGGGAGCCTCTGCTCCGCTCCCCTCCCCGTGGGGCAAGTCCAGCCCTGGGGTGTCCCTGGAGAGCGGGGAAGTAGTTGCTGGCTGCAGCCCTGGGGGGACGGGGTCTGTACTGGGGCCTCTCCCTGGCCACCCCTGCTGTTCACCATCCATGTGAGCCGGGCTGAGCTGTGTCTGTTGTCATGGCTATTGCTGCAGGAGACCTCTCAAAGGAAGCCCAAGCCCCGTGAGAGGGGGAGGGGCTCTCCCCTCCTCCCCCCCAGAGCAGGGCTGTGGGGCACCCTGGGTTTCGGTGTCTGCTGCAGAGTGGAGTGGCAGCGGCCTCCCGAACCAGGCTGTGCTGGGGCGGGGTTCTGGGGTAATAGATCCCCCTGCCCAGCTGGAGCTGGTGGGAGGTGTGGCTGTCTCTGAGGATGCAGGAGAGTCAAACCCTCCAGCTGCAGCCGAGAGCTCCTGTGCTCAGCCTGGCCCCCAGGCCTGGGCAGGGGCTGAGTGAGGCCTGGCAAGTGAGAAGGAGAAGCCGGAGGGTGCGTGTGGTCACTCGCTGGCAGCACCTCTGCGATGATGGGTTACAGGAGTGGGATCCCGGGGGCTGGGCTAACCCCGTAGCTCCCTGCCTGAGAGCAGGACAGTGCTGGCCTCCCAAGGCCCCACCTGACTGTCATTACCCCATCTCCTGCCGTGGCTCACCCTGGGCTCCTCTCTCCTGCCGTGGAGGGTTGAGTGAGCTCTGCCTGAGTCACCCCAGCCCGGCTGACCCTTCCAGACCCAGGGGCTGAGCCCTCCAGGGGGAATCTGGCATGTCCCTCAGCTCCCCTGGCTGGGAATGAGCCACTGCCTGCCTTGCTTGGGGCTCAGGGCAGGTAACGAAGTGGCTGCACTGCGGGATTGGATGGCAGGAGGAGACGGGTAGGGGGCAATGGCTCCAGCCCTGTGACCTAGCAAACGTGGGGAGAAAAGAATGGAAACGGGGCTGGGGGGCGAGCACGGGGCTGGGTGTTTGAATGGGATTTGGGGTCGCTTGGAGCAGTATCTCCCCGGCCTGGAAGAACCGTGCAGAGAATGGTATGGAGCCTGCCCTGGCCCCAGATGTGAGGGGAGTGGGGGTGCGGAGGAGGTGGCCAGAGAAATGGGGAGTCCTTGATGCCCTCCCTTGCCCAGGCGTTGGGCTTGCAAGAGTCTGGCCTGAGGTGCCTGGGATCGGGGGGGGGGGATAAATACGGCCCTCCCTGTGCCCCAGGGTGGGGGGAGTTAAACTAGGACCCCTAAGGAGGGAGTGGAAAGACCTGCACACACTCCCCCAGCAGGACGAAGCATGAACTGTCGCAGGCCAGGCCCCGGGGCTGAGGGGAAAATCCTGCGGAGCACAGCTCCCCCTTCCCTGTTGCTATCAAGGGTGGCAGGAGTGGGGACTACAGTTCCCAGCAGGCCGTGCACCATCTCCAGCTGAGCAGCTCTTCCCACAGCTGGTGGGATGGTGGGGGGCTATTTTAAATGTAACTTTTAGCAGCAGCCCTTTGTGCAGAGCCTGTGTCGCAGCCGGGGCACTGGGGGTCCAGCGCCATCTCTCCATTTCAAAGGAGGCTGTCAGGCCCCTGAGGGAGCGAGTGACTCCAGCCCAGCTACCTCAGGTTAGAGCTGCTGCTTCGTACATTTCATGGGGAGGCTCCGTGGCCCCTGTCGCTGCTGGGGAGCGCACGGTCCCTCAGCACTGTTGTTCACACAACCTTGCGTCCTGCTCCAGAAACGAGTTGGGGGAACAAACACTCACAAAAACTTGAAAAAAAAAGAGAAGAAGAAATCTAGAACCTGGTACTTCTCCTTTGTAATTTAATAAATGTTTGTTTGGAAACGGAACGCCGGGGGTTGTCTTCATTGTGCTAAGAGGAGAGGCCAGATGGCCAGTGGTAGGTCACTAGCCTGGGATTTGGGAGACCTGGAATCCAGTCCCTGCTCTGCCCCAGATGCCCGGTGTGACCCTGGGCATGTCCTTTAGTCCCTCTGCCTAACAGCATTTCCTGCCTCACAGGAGGGTTGTGAGCACAAACGCATTGAAGATCATGACGTGCTCAGGTCCTGTCAGGCTCCCACTTTCCATAGGTACGGTGGCTAAGTGAGCAGAGAGGCTGCCGAGGCTGGGGCCAGAGCTCATTATGTGAATGTGAGCTGCATTAGATCTGGTTTCAGGCTCCTGCTCAAGCCAGGAGGTAGCTACTCTGGGGGTATAGCCAGTGCCCAGGGCTACTGAGCCCTTCCATCGTGGACACCACCCAAAGGACTGTTTCTCTAGCTCCTTTCATGGTGTAGGCTTCGAGTGTGCTTTACAGCCATAGCAGCGCCTGGGAGCCACCTCTGGGCTGGAACCCTGCAGCTGGTTCAACAGCACCCAGCAACACCTCACAATAGGTCAGGGCAGAAAGCCAACAAGAATCCTAAACCCCAGTGAAGCTGCAGGGACAGGCAAAGTGCAATGAGGCGAGCTGGGATTCAGCCATGATGCTGAGCTTAAGGCCCTGATTAGGGGGTCTTCCAGGGTACCCACGGTCTGATCTTAAAGCCCCCACTTCCCCGAAAGCTGGTGCCTCCTGTTTGCCCTCGTGCCATGTTCTCCCCTGCCTGCTCAATGCCACCATTCGTAAAGCACCAGACCTGAGCTGGACTGTGGCGACAGGACACCAATGTCTTCCAAGGTGAAGCAGCCCAAGGTGTGAGGTCTTGGAGGGGTGGACTCAGGAGAGTCACTGCCTGCCTCAGCAGGACTGGGTTCGGGCCAAACTTCTGAGCAGCCTGCACAGGAATGGCCTGTACAGAGGCTGCCTTACGCTGAGGGAGGTTGGGACATACCTTAAGCTGGGATAATGGCACCGTGCCCCCAGATCCTCTGACTGGCACTAGACCTACTCACTGCATCATCAGTGCAGTTCCTCCTGCCGGAGGCTGTCACAGGCGCTGGGACTGGCCCCTATGGTGCAAGGAGATAAAGGGAGCACGGCCCTAAAGTGACATTTAGTGCCAAGACCCATCTGACACATCCTGCCTGAGAGCTGCTCTCACATTGAACATGCTTTGTACAGCTCACGTGCCCCTCCTGCCATCACTCAGCGCCTTCTCCCCGTGCACATGCAGGAAAAGCTGGTATCGAGCGCTGTGCCTGGAGTTCCCCGCCACCCTGCGGGCAGGAGAGGGGAATTCTGGGCTCCGTCTCCCTGCGGATGGAAGTGCATTAGTGAGTGAGGGTGGAGGTTATGTAAAGCTACAGCGGGGCCAAGTCCCTGCTCCAGGCAGTCTCCACTCTCCACTTCATTCGGCATCACCCCAAAGTGTGCTGGCCACAGCAGGGAGAGATGGTCCCTGCCCCAAGGAGCAGGGGTAAGGGCAGTAGGGAGGCACAGGGGGCAAGGCTGAGACCAGAGGCATCCCATGGTGCCTCAGTGAAATGCCAGTGCTCAGTAGCTGCACGGTGGGGACCAGGGGGAGCCCAAGGAGGGATTCACGGGAATGGGGACAACAGCTGCCACAGCAGCCCTGGGAACAGGCTCTAGCCCAGGTGTGGGCACATCTGGGAATAGAAATTGTATGGTGGGCCATGAATGCTCACCAAATTGGGGTAGGGGTGTGGGCGGGGGTGAGGGCTCTGGTTGGGGGTGCAGGCTCTGGGGTGGGGCCTGAAATGAGGAGTTCAAGGTGCGGAAGGGGACTCCAGGCAGGGGAGTAGGGTGCAAAAGGGGGATGCGGGCTCTGGCTGGGGGTGCAGGCTCTGGGGTGGGGTTGAGGATGAGGAGTTTGGGGTGTAGCAGGGTGCTCCGGGCTGGGACCAAGGAGCTCAGAGGAAAGGAGGGGGATCGGGGCTGGGGCAGGGGTCTTGGGCACAGGGAGGGGTTCAGGGGTGCAGGCGCTGAGTGGTGCTAACCACAAGTGGCTCCCAGAAGCAGTGGCCATGTCCCCTCTCCGGCTCCTACACAGAGCCACGGCCAGGCGGCTCCGCACGGCGCCGCCCCCGCCAGCTGCAGTTCCCGGCCGATGGGAGTTGCGGGGGCAGAGCAGAACCCCCCGGCTGCCCCTATGCCTAGGAGCCGGAGCGGGGCCACCCGTGGCTTCTGGGAGCTGCACGAGCAGCCCCCGACCCTGCTGGACTCCGGAGCGGGACAAACCCCAGCGCCCGCCCCGCCGCCAGCCCGGAACAGAACCCAGGGGTCGCGGCCCTGCCCCTGCCCCTGCCCCTGCCCACGCCGGCTCCGGAGGAGCCGGAACGCTGGGTGAGGAGCAGCGATCACAGCCGGCCAACCGGAAGACTGAGGGTGTCGCACCCGGCTGGAGGGACGCTCTGTCCCGACAACTCGCTGGTGAGAGCGCCGGGAACAGCGGTACGGGGGGAGGGGCGGTACGGGCCGTGGGGGAAGGGTTTCCTGGGGGAAGGGTTTCGGCGGGGAACCGCGCGTCACCCGCAGCCGGAAGTGTTCCCGGCGGAGCGGGAGGGACGGGACCGGCCGCACACACCCGCTTCCGGCTGGGCGCGATGCTGGGCCGGGCGGCGCGCGGGACCGGGCGGCTCCTGCTGCAGGTGCGAGGCCGGGGCGGGACCGGCTGCCCCGGGACGCGCCCGGAGCCGGCCCCTCCCCCCGGCCCCGGAGCCCCGCGGTTTGGGACAGGAAGTGGAGGGAGCGTTGGGAGAGTCACGCGGGCTGGCATCGCCCCCCCCCGCGCCCGGGGCTCGCGCTGCCCCCTGGGCTGAGGCCCCGCTGGGGGGGGCAGGACAGAGTTGGGGGGGGCAGGACGCGGCGGTGGGGAGGGGCTGGGGGGGCAGGACAGAGTTGGGGGGGCTGGGGAGGGCCAGGCAGGCAGGACAGAGTTGGGGGGAGGGCGGGGCTGGGGGGGGGCAGGCAGGCAGGACAGAGTTGGGGGGGAGGGCGGTGGGTATGGGCTGGGGGGGCAGGACAGAGTTGGCGGGGCTGGGGGGGGCAGGCAGGCAGGACAGTTGGGTGGGGGGGGAGGGGCACTCATTGCACAGTCATGGCCTGGCTTGACTCTTCCCCCTTCTCTCCCCAGAGCTCCCGGCGGCCGGGGCCCAGGGCATGGCCGGCCCCAGCCCCAGAGCGCTGCTCCTCCAGTCTGCCCATGAACACCGTGGTGCTCTTCGTGCCCCAGCAGGAGGCCTGGGTGGTGGAGCGAATGGGCAGATTTCACCGCATCCTGGAGCCCGTAAGGAGTCTCCTCGCCCCCTGAAGTCTGAGCGAGGGGCCCCCTGGCCAGAGTATCGAGCAAAAGGGGTTGTGCTGCCAGCTCCCGGCCCCTTGCATCAGTCCTGTGCGTCACGCTCCTGCTCTCGCTGGCGCGTGGGGGCTAGGCCGACTATCCTGCCTCGCCTCATCGGCCAGCAATGGCTGCAGAAACAGCGGGAGCCTCTTCTGGGGGAGAGGGAGGAAATTCCTGCCATTGCTCCCCAGTGCTATGATGGGCCCGATGGGGAGTGCGAGTAGGTCTCTGTGAGATGGGGTGGGGGAGGGTTAGAGCAGAGAGATCATAGCGGCTTCACCAAAGGTACAAAGTGGACCCCCCCACACACACTCATTCCTGATGGGGAGAGGCGATGAAAGCTGGAAACTGAATGTACTTGGTCTACGTTTTTCCTTGCTGAATGCACCTGCCCTTCTGGGGTCTCCTGGCTGGATAGTGGGAGTGTGGGAGCCCCAGGTGGGGCTGCGTTCTTGGCCAGAGACAGATTTCCCTTTCAGAGCATGTTAGACTGTTCGTAGTCCCTGTGCCATCCCAAGCTCTCTTTCTGTGGTAATCTCAGCAGTCACCAGCTGGTGGCGCTGCAGGCACAAAGAGCGATGCTGTTGGGAGGATTGGGAACACAGGCATCTAAGGTGGCAGGTGGAAATAGTGACCGATTTTATAGGACAGTCCCGATATTTGGAGCTTTTTCTTATATAGGCCCTTATTACCCCCACTCCCTGTCCTGATTTTTCACACTTGCTGTCTGGTCACCCTAGGTGGAAACAGCTGGGAAGCTGAACGCCCTGCTTGTGTAGAGCGAGTCAGGGATGGTGTCCCTGGCCTCAGTTTGCCAGAAGCTGGGAATGGGTGACGGGGGATGGGTCACTTGGTGATTTCCTGTTCTGTTCATTCCCTCTGGGGCACCTGGCACTTGCCACTGCCGGCAGACAGGACACTGGGCTGGATGGATCATTGGTCTGACCCTGTCTGGCTGTTCTTATGAGTCCATTGCACCCCGTGGGGCTACCCCTACACCCAGTGTGCGCTCAGCTTGCCCATGCAGTAGTCTCCAGCTTTGCTGTCCAGCTGATGGGGGTTGTCCCAGTGTCCTGCTGTGCTCCCCGCTTAATGCCCCGTGCTCTGAGACCAGGACGCTGGGCTTTACCTACGGCTTTCCCTGCTCTCCTCCCAGGGTTTGAATTTCCTCATCCCACTGCTGGATCGGATCCGCTACGTACAGAGCCTCAAGGAAATCGTCATCAATGTCCCGGAGCAGTCGGCCGTCACGCTGGGTGAGGAGGAGCTCATCTGCCCTGCCTCCCCCTTCCCAGCTCCCTGTCTGCACCCCAGGGGGCGGGAGCCTTGTGGATTCCTTGGCGAGTACATGCAGATCTGCCCCTTGAGACCTGGACTTGGCCTTGTTTGTAGCGCCTTGGAAATGGGAAGTAGAGTATCTCTGTGACTCCTGCCTGATCCGTCCCTCTACAGGGGCAGGCTGCAGGTGCCACTTCCCCCCTGCAGGATCCAGGGGGGTGCTGCCCTGGTGACAGGAACGTTCTCCTTTTCCCTCGCAGATAACGTCACCCTGCAGATTGATGGCGTCCTGTACCTGCGGATCATGGACCCCTATAAGGTACCAGCGGGGCTCAGTGTGGCCACGGAGATGCGAGGCGGCCACCTCCCACCATGTAGCTGCTCGTGCAGAAAAACGGGGGATGGGGGATCTCTGTCATCACTGGAAGGACCAAGGCATGGAGCAGGGGAGGGGTGCGGGGCTGACTGGTCCCTGCCCTGGAGGGAGAGGCTGGGAGGTCACCTCCTCATTGTTCCAGCCTGGCCTATGCCAGGCCCTTAGCCTCTGCTCCTGAGCATGGAGGAGCTTGGCCCTGCAGCTCCCAGCTGCCTTGGTGTAGTGGGAAGATGCTGAACAAGCTGCTTTCCCCCCTCGTCATCCTCTCATTCCATGGGCTCTTGGCCTGGCCTCCAGAGCAGTGGGGGTGGTTCAGATCTCTGTGTCCCAGCCCCGCCTGAAACACCACCCGCTCTCACTGCCAGAGCTCGTAACGCCAGCCCTGAAGGCTGCGGGCCTGGGACGACACCGGGCTGCAGTGACGTGGACGCTCAGGCAGTGCTGACGGCTCTGTTGGGAGTTAGGCCTCGGACGCTGGTTCCCGTAGCCCTGCCTGTCTCAGGGTCTCACCTGGGTTTGCTCTGTCGAGGACGCTGGCAGGGGCTAGATGCTGATACTCCTGCCTGGGCCCTGTCTGTGAAGGATCCTGGTGCAGACACCGGCTCTGGGAACTGGACCTTGTCTGGCTTCAGAGGTGTGTGTCTCTGTTGTTGCACTAGGCCAGCAGAAAGGCCCTGCCCCAGGGGAGCAGCTGTCTGAACTGGCCACTCAGGGGAGAGCTCCACCCCATTGGCCAGTGAGGGAGGGGGCTGGCAGCAGCCTAAGTGGCTTCTGGGCAAGCAGGATTCTTGGGTGCTGAGTCTGATCATGGTCTCTGCGCCCCCTTTCCAGGCCAGTTACGGGGTGGAGGACCCCGAGTACGCGGTGACCCAGCTGGCCCAGACCACCATGAGGTCCGAGCTGGGCAAAATCTCCCTGGACAAAGTCTTCCGGGTAAGTTATGGGCTGGGGCTGGACTGTGCTGCTGGGCTCCGGAGCCTTACAGGGGCTATCCTCGGCTGCTGACTTCAGTGCACTGCTGTGAGCGGCCCCTGTGGCCTGCAGGGCTGGGGGGCTGTGACTGTGGTGGGGCCGGGGGGCTTTGTTTGTTCTCAGAGGTATTTCGCCAGCCGAGGGGCGTGGGGGCAGGGAGTCCAGCGCTTGGGGAAGGAGCTGGCAGCAGCAGCACCTCTGGGTGTTGGGGCATTGGCACTGATGGGGTCCCCCCCGAGCCAGACATTTCCTCTTCAAACAGCCAAAGTCCCTCAGCTCAGGGCACTCTCCCAGCGAGGCCCCAAACCCCAGGACGGGCCCAGCCTCACGTGCCCCGTTGAACGGGAGCGACTCTTGCTGCCATGTAGCCTGAGTGCCGGACGCAGGGTCAGGAGGGGCCCTGCCCGGATCTCACACCAAGGAGGCCGCTAGCCCGCGCCCCTCTCCCTGCGGCACGAACCCCTGGGTGACGGATGCTCCGTGCCAGGACCCGGCTGGCTTGGCCTCCTGCGTGTTGAGAGCAGCTGCTGTTGGTGGCAGTCTGTGGCTGGCTGTGTCCCGGCCTCACGGAGCTGAGGGAACCGTGTCCCCGTGGATGGCTGTCCCCTGTGAGCCGGGCTGAGTTCGTCTGGCTGCTGCTCCTGTTGTCACAGGGTTGCTGTTGTGTCCTGGGTGCCTGCACTACCCCGGTCCCTGCCCTCACGACAAGGGTGGGGGCAGTGGGCTCTGGGCTATAGCCACGGCGCCATGGTTCTGGCAAGTGAGGCCTCCCGGGCTGGATTTGGCCTCTCCTCTCCCCTTGCTGCTTCTCTGCCTCTGTGTCATCGCGCTCCCGGGTTCCTGTGCCCTCTCCAGGAGCGGGAGTCCCTCAATGCCTGCATCGTAGATGCCATCAACCAGGCCTCGGACTGTTGGGGCATCCGGTGCCTGCGCTACGAGATCAAGGACATCCACGTGCCTCCCCGGGTGAAGGATTCCATGCAGATGCAGGTCAGCTGATAGCTCTCCGTGTGCAGGCGGGGCTGGGTGGGTGCCGATCTCGGGTTTCAGCCCCACCCCTACAGGCTCCCCTCTTGCGGAGCTGGGTTAGCTGCACAGGCCGTGAACGCTGCCTGGCCAGGCCAGTACCCACGGTGAGCACAGGGCAGGGATCTGCAGCTCAGAAGGCCCATCCCCCCACTCTCCAGCAGGCCGAGCAGGGCCCCGTCCCCACGGATCTCAGCCGAGCTCATGGGGCGGGAAGGGGAGACGTGCTGGCGTCTGTGGCCGAGGAGACTGAGCGTGGGCACTCTGCGCGCACAGCGGCTGGGCCACGTGGAACCACGAGGCTCCTTTGGCTGCTGCCTTCAGGACCTGCCAGCGCCCCGTTCAGGCGAAGGGCTGGCACCAGGCTTAGAGACTCCAGATGCTCAGGCTCGAAGGGGGCAGCACGAGGGGCTCCCACTGAGAGCGCCTGGTTTGCAGTCGCAGGGTGCGGACGGAGAGATTCGGCAGGCGCGTCAGAGGGGAGCTGGGTAGCCAGGCCCAGAGCGAGCCGCGTAGGGCTGGTGGGCTCCAGGAGGGGGAGGAGGAAGTCAGTGCTTTCTTGTGGAGCTGGTGTGAGCTGCCTCCTGTGGGTGAGAGCTGCAGCTGCTTCACTGGGATGGCCCCATGGAGAGGGCAGTGCCCTCACGCAGCCTTCCTGGGGCTCGCTTGGTGCCCAGCAGGGCTGTCTTACCCCCTTGTGAGCAGCACGACCCTGCCTGGAGGAGATGAAAGGTGCCCCCTGCTCTTGCCCCCTAGAGCAGGGGCAATCTGTGGGGTGGCTGCAGCATCCGCCCCGGTGCTTTGGTTCCAGGTGGAGGCAGAGCGACGGAAACGGGCGACAGTGCTGGAGTCAGAGGGGACCAGGGAATCTGCCATCAATGTAGCAGAGGGGCAGAAGCAGGCCCAGATCCTGGCCTCCGAGGCCGAGAAGGCCGAACAGATCAACAAAGCTGCTGGTAACGCTCTGGGGCGGGGCTGGGCTCCGGGGCTGTCCGTGCTGCAGAGAGCTGGGCCCTGGGGGCGTCAGGCCCACTCACTCGAGTGACAGCAGTCGGCTTTCCCCTGCCAGCCCTGCAGAACTAGGCCCTGTGCTGAGGGTATTGAACCGAGACCCGGGCGTGGTGCGGACTATCCTGGGGGGCTGCGGTGTGGGCTGGCCGTGGGGGGAGGCCCAGGACCCGGGCGTGGTGCGGACTATCCTGGGGGGCTGCGGTGTGGGCTGGCCGTGGGGGGAGGCCCACTCGGGGGGAGCTTGCCTTCCTGCTGCCTTCAGTCTCCCAGGCTTGTGGCAGAGCACGTCTCAGCCACGTGGCAGCCATCCCTGGAGCGCCGCAGGAGCTGCCCGCGTCCCTTTCCCGCTGCTTCTCTCTGCTCCTCCCCGACCCCTGCTCTCCTGCCTTTCCGTCCCAGGGGAGGCCAATGCCATGCTGGCCAAGGCCAAGGCCAAGGCAGAAGCTATTCGGCTCCTGGCTGACGCTTTGACGCAGCAGGTGAGTGCGCGTTGCTGGGGAGGCCGAGGCTCTGCCTGTGTCCTGGCGCCAGGCCCTTGCTCTCCGTTGGGGTTGGGGGACTCTCCTCTGCGGCGGCCTTTCCTCCTGATCCCGCAGCCTAGCGGGCGAGAGGCTTTCCCAGCATGCACTGGGCTGAGTGCGTTACCCACGAGTGAGCGACACAGCTCACCCCAAGGCCCTGCCTGTGGAGCCCCCCCTCTGGAGCCTCTGTCAGTGCCGTGGTCGCAGACCAGTGGCCATGGGGAGGATGGTGCGTGGGGTCCGCAGGGGAGATCTGCTGCCAGAGGGGTCACCACAGGGCTTGGCAGCAGTGCCCGGAGGCTCCATGAGCGACGGGCCGCGCTGTGCTGGCCACAGCACTGCCACACCGGGCCCCGCAGAGGACTGCAGCTTCCTGCTCCCCTTCAGCACACTAGGGACCCCTGCTGCTCCCTTTCCCCTCCCTGAGGAGATCCCACCTCCCAGGAGACCTTCCAGCTCCTGCCACGGGGAGGGGGTGCCCAGCAGGGAGCGGGGGCGTTGGTTACAGCCCGTTGGGATTCCCCCTGGGGATTAGCTGGCTTCCCGTTTTCAGACCCATTCCCAGAAGGTCCTAACCCGAATCCAGAGCCCCACTGCTTCCCAGTCATGGCCACTGAGCCTCCCCTCGCTCCGTGGGGTAACGGGGCCCAGTGTCTGGCTGGGGGGCAGCGTGACCCTCTCCACCCCTCTCCAGAACGGCAACGCAGCTGCCTCCCTGGCTGTGGCGGAGCAGTACGTGAGCGCCTTCTCCAAGCTGGCCAAGGACTCCAACACCATCCTGCTGCCCTCCAACACCGGGGACGTCACCAGCATGGTCACGCAGGTCGGTACAGGGCAGCGCTGGGCCCGGGGGTCGCAGCAGAGCCGAAGAGGGGAAGGGGAGAAATTGCCCCAGGGGCAGGGGTGGGAATTGGTTCTTGTGGATTTACTGACACTGACATGAAGGCTCCTGGGTGGGGAATTCGTCATGGGACCTGGCAGAGCTGTGGTCCCTGCCCAGGCAGCTTGTGGCCGGGCACAGGGAAGGGAAGCCAGCTGCCTGCTCTGGGGCTGGCCAGGCCAGAGACTCTGCCTTGTCCCGTGCTGTAAGCACAGCAGGCAGGAGCCCTGGGCAAGGCGAGGTCTGAGCTCCCCGCCGGGTTCCACACCGTCCCCTGGGGGTGGGAGTTGGCGTTGCCCTTGTCCGACCCTGGGCCAGGCCAAGGGGAGTCAGAGCACCTTGGCACAGGGAACCATGGGGCACTGGGTAGGGGGTGTCAGCCCCCCAGAGCTGCCTTTCCTAGCATTGAGAAGTAGCCCAGCGAACCTTAGGGAGTGAGCAGGGGCTGGTGTGACACTCGACATAGGCCGCTCTCGCCTGGCCTGCCCTGCGATGCCCGCGCTGTCCCTGCCTTGGCACTTGCAAGGGCCCAGGATGCACCCTGCAGTGCCAGAGTCCTCCACTGCAGCGTCTTGCTGTATTCATGGCGCCCGCTGGGTCTCCTTTCCTTCCCCTTTCCCCAGGCCCTGGGCATCTACGGCGCCCTGACCAAGCCACATGCTGCCAAGAGCCCGGAAGTGACCCCACCCACCCTCGAGGTCCCCAGGTGCCCCCCCACAGAGCTGCCTGAGGCGGATCAGGTGAATTCCAGCTAGCAGAGGAGCCCGGAAGACATGGATCACTGTGAACAAACTGCTGTGGCAGCACCTGTCATGGAGCGTGGCACCCCAGCTCCTGCCATGGGGGGAGCCCTGCAGGGGAGTCACGCCCTGCAACTCTCCCCAGCCAGACTCTCTCCGCCCTCTTGGTTCTTATTTTTATTTGGATTTAATCATGTAATAAAGGAGATGGCGCCAGAGCCGCAGCTCGTGTCCTCGGCCTTGTGTGCAGGAGGGGGTGGCAGCTCCTTTGCACCTGGGAGGGTTGGTGACGTAGGACTGAGCAGATGGGATGAGACCCAGGGCTCCTGTCTCTGCCAGTGCCTGGCACCAGCTGCTGCTGTGGAAGTGCGAGAACCCTTCTCAGGGGCAGTTCTGGGATAACCTGTCTTCAGGGAGTCTCCTCCCAGTAGTTAGGATGGTTTGAGGCCAGAAACAGATTTTCTATCCCACCCCCAAACACTCTAATACTTTCCTAACTCCGCCTGCTGGCACTTCCAGAACTGTCCCAGCCCTCTTTGAATCTTAAGTTCTTGGCCTGAGTGACATCATGCAGCAGTGAGTTCCACAGGCGCTGATTACACACTGGGTAGAAAAGGGGTCCTTTCATGATTTGAGTTTGCTGCTGCAGTGACCTGGCTAGGCCAGGCTGTGAGGAGAGGCAGGGGCAAACCAAGACACAGGGGATCATTGCAGATTGTTAGAACTTTATAAGGGAAACCCAGAAATTGTAGCAGAAGCATGAAATAGAATATTACCAAGAACTTGCTACTTAAACTCCATGTTACCAACACATTAACCTCGGCGAGCTTGTACGCCAGCTCTTCCTTACTCTGTGCAGTTCTTACCAAACATGTTGTTGTTAACCAGAACATCAGCAGTCACTGTGTCCCTGCAGAGAACAGGCTTTCTCTCTCCTTGGCTGTACGTCCAGCTCCGCTCTTGCTGTCCTGCCCTTTGCTTCTCTTTGGCTTGGAGCTCTCCTTAGATCCAGTGTTTCTGTGGCTGTACCTCTTTGCACTCAGTTCATCCACAAGTGGGTTTCTTCACCTAGGCCCTCGCTTGTCCATTAGGCTCCTTTGAACTGTATTCTGTCGCTGGCTGCTCAACAGTCATTCTCCTGTACACGCCCTTTACGTCCTGTGCAATTGTGTCTTGTTTACGATTTTCAGGATCTGTTTTCATCTAATGCAGCTTCTCAATCAATTCCCTTTTTCACTAGCTATATTTCCTTTCACAATTTCCCTGGATACTCCAGTTCCTCTCGTAGCCTGAGTTAGGGTGTGCTGATAATATTAATTTGGATAATATGGGAAGTTTATTAATGTAATTTTATTAATGTAACTTTATTTGATCTTAATAATATTAATAAGTATCATTAATATTAATTAGTATGGGTTTAGGCTCGCCAATCTGTTTGATCAGAAGATAAAAGTTCTTGTCCTGAATCAGGCTCCACAGAATTTATAAAGGCCCCTCGGGGGTGTGACAGGAAGCTCACACTGAGACAGATAGAGCCTTCAAGACTTTTTAATAAAATTAGTAATAGTAAGTAAACGGTAAAATACTGAAGAGTTACAAAGTTACAATTGCATTACTGCTATTCAAAAGATACATATGAGAATATAGTATTATATGCAACAGAGCTTTGGTTAATATACTCACCTCTTTCCTTGATAACCTGGTGGTAAGAGACAGGACCAGCCTTGCAGTTCAGGTTTCTCAATTCTTGAGTGAGGGATGCAGTGCTTAGAAAATGCTTAGAGCTGTTAAAGCTGACTAGGGTTTTACTTGACTAACTGAAACTTAAATCAAAACCTAATAAACTAAGAATAAAACTTAGGGAAACCAAGCTTAGCCTAGTTCCCTTGAAACTTAAAGTTTAAGAAGAACAAGTATAATCTACAAATAGTAGCAGTCATCGCAGATAGAGTGGAAGAAGTAAGTCAGAAATGGAGATAGAGAGAAATGGAGAGAATGAAGAAGATAAAGAAGATACTCTATTGAGGTGGGTTACCTCTTTTATAGGGCAAAAGCCAGACATCCTTATGCCCAAATTTCATTCCTTACGCACAGAAATGTTAGGGTGCACTTACCCCATAGGCTAGTATGTATGTGCATATTGATGACAGGTATGTACGCACATCAGTCTCTTGTGGTGCACTTGTTAAGTCTGTGGGAAAAACCCCTATGCCATTCGTCCTTGTCTGTCGGTCTAAATAAAAGGTCATTGACGTAAGCGCGGGCCCTCATCTATTTAGGTAACAAGATATAGGTCAACTTTGCTTTCTGAGTAAAAGGTCTAGATATGCTAACTTTGCTTTAGCGTAACGTAGAGGGTATGGCCTGTAGGTCTCTTGTATTACAGCCAAACTTTAATATAAATCTATAAACCTAATACATCAAATAAAAAGATCTCTATCTATCTATCTATCTATCTATCTATCCAGCCCCACACACCACATCTCTCTCTCTATCTATGCAAGCAGGTTAGTCCTATAGGCTACACTCTGTAGATTTGATTTCCCTCTACTTCCTTTCTCTAATTCTTTCTGCTCACATACCCAGGTCCATCTTTTCCTACTTCCGATCTGAAACCTTTCCAATTTTCCTCCTTTCCGCCTCCTCGCGTCCCAGTCTCCTGCTTGTATTCGCCTGTTTTATTTGAGCACTTCACCTCCTGCCCCAGCTCTGGTTCATCCACTAGCTAGGCATCTTGATCCTTCTCCAGCAGCCTCCCCTTCCACCAGCTGCATCCTTCCCTGGCTCCAGCTGTTCCCTTTCCAGGACCGCATTCCCTGCGGTAACATCACAGCTGCAGGCCCTTGTGGCCCCGCAGTAACTCAGAACTGCAGCCGGGGCAGGGTCACTGCGCTGTCTTTCATTTTTCTTGGGCTGTCCCCATGGGCTCGTGTTCAGGCTCCTGGCTGGGTGGGGTGTGAGGGGAATGGAGGCGTTTGTATGCTTGACAGAGTTTGATATTTTTGTACAATTTCAGTGGATAACATCTGTGTTTGTTTTCATCACTTTACATTTCGCAGTTGTGGGAACTTAGTGGGGGGATGTTAGATAATAGGCAGATCAGACAATTATTGACAGATATTGAGATTCCAAATGTTTTATAGCCATTAAAACCCAAATTTGTCACAGGTCAAAATATGCAATGGAAGTATCTTCCACTCAACCTCTAATACATCCTCGAGCAGCATTTCTTGTTGCCTATCTGTACGTTTTGGTTATGATCCGTGGAAGTGGTGTATGTGAAGTCGACATTTACCGACAACAATCAAATTCTTACGAGCCTAGTTCTTAGAGATAGAACAAGTGACTCCGAAATCTGAAAAGAACTTCACCAGCCTGCGCAATTGCTGAGCGCAACCGAATCCGGATTCCCTTTGCTGTGAAAATGCCCCCGTCTCACATGCACCTGCTGCTTCTTCAGAGACCAAAGATCTAACTTTGCAGCCTGCTGTCCTGGCTGGAGCATCCTGCCTGTGGGGCGTGGGACTAGTCAGGCTCCTCGGAGTTAGAGCTCCTGTTTGCAGCCACGTCCAGGCTAGCTGGGCGCTGGGCTCGTGAGCTTGCAGGGCATCAGGGGAAACACAAGCTCTCCCTGGCAAGCTTGAATTGCCGCAGGGTTGCCTTTCCCTGCTGGGAAGGGTAGATGAGTTCTGTGCAGGGGCTGAGGCCCTGCATGGCCGTGACTCCGAGTGAAGCGTTGCCCTTTCCCCAGCAGCAGTTGTGTAATGGGCCATGGCAGGCTGGTGTCTGCCCTCAGTAGCAGGGTGGCACAGAGGCTCTTCCCCTCACTGGGGCAGCCCACTGGGGGCAGTGAGGAGGAGTAAGGGCAGCAGGCTGGGGGTTGGTTCCTTAGACGCGGAAGATGCTCCAATGTGGAGTCTGCACAGAGGGGGCCGGCACAGACCCCCTCCTGGCGTGCTGATGGACGGGGGACCTGGACTCGGGGCGAATCTCCTCCTGCACCCTGTCTCTCCTGCCTTTCCACCTTCTCCCAAGCTACCCCCTTCACAGGCACCCAACCCCCCTCCCCCCTGCAGTCCAGTGGTGCCTAGACCCCTGTCCTGCGGCGCCATGTTCGGCGGATCTGCCCGGGGCGCAGGGGGGTGCTGGCTGCCCGGGCTCCCCTCCCGTGGCGGGGGGATGCTGGGAGCCTGGCTGAGGGGCTGCTCCTACAGGTGGGGATAAAGGCACATGGCCAGGGAGGGACTAGGCAGGGCTGGGGATACCAGACTGGGGGGAGGCTGGCTGGGGGGGCAGGTGGGCCCAGTGGGGGGGGGGTGAGGGAGGCTGGCTGGGGGGGCAGGTGGGCCCAGTGGGAGGGGGTGGGGGGAAGGCTGGCGGGGGGGGCAGGTGGGCCCAGTGGGGGGGGAAGGCTGGCTGGGGGGGCAGGTGGGCCCAGGGGGGGGGGGGGGTGAGGGAGGCTGGCTGGGGGGGCAGGTGGGCCCAGTGGGGGGGGGAAAGGCTGGCTGGGGGGGCAGGTGGGCCCAGTGGGGGGGGGAAAGGCTGGCTGGGGGGGCAGGTGGGCCCAGTGGGGGGGGGGTGAGGGAGGCTGGCTGGGGGGGCAGGGGGGCCCAGTGGGGGGGGGGGAGGGAGGCTGGCTGGGGGGGCAGGTGGGCCCAGTGGGGGGGGGAAAGGCTGGCTGGGGGGGCAGGTGGGCCCAGTGGGGGGGGGAAAGGCTGGCTGGGGGGGCAGGTGGGCCCAGTGGGGGGCAGGGGGCAGGGGGCAGGTGGGCCCTGGCAGGGGGAGGGGGGGCCCCCAGCCGGGGGGGGGGGGCTGGGGGCGGGGCCAGCCGTGGGATCCCGTGGGCGGGGCCCAGGCCCAGGCCCGGCGGCTCCTCCCGCCGCTGGGGGGCGCTGGCTGAGCCCGGTCTCCGCCCCCCCGACGCCGCGTGCAGCCGGCTCGGCGCTTCCGGGTCCGCCCGCAGGTACCGGGACCCCGGCCCGGGCCTCCTGGGGCTGCTGCGGGGGGCGGGGGGCACCACGCCGGCTCTGACCTTCTCCCACCCTTGCGGGGGGGGCTGAGCCAGGTCGGGGGGGGAAGTGGGGGGGAGCAGTGACGGGGGGGTGAGCTGGGGGGGAACACGAGAGATGGGGGGAAGCCAGGCTGGGGGGAGCAGGAACGGGGGGGTGGAGGGGGGGTACAAGGAGGATGGGGGGAGCAGTGACGGGGGGGTGAGATGGGGGCGGGGGGCAGGGATGGGGGGCACAGGAAGGGGGCGGGGAGCAGGGCCCAGGGGGCGACACAGGAAGGGGGCGGGGGGCAGAGCCGGGGGGCACAGGAAGGGGGCGGGGGGCACAGGAAGGGGGCGGGGGGCAGGGCCTGGGGGGCAGGGCCGGGGGACCCAGGAAGGGGGCGGGGGGCAGGGGCCGGGGGGCCCAGGAAGGGGGTGGGGGGTAGGGCCTGGTGGGCAGGGCCGGGGGACCCAGGAAGGGGGCGGGGGGCAGGGGCCGGGGGGCCCAGGAAGGGGGCGGGGGGCAGGGCCCGGGGGGGGCCCAGGAAGGGGGCGGGGAGCAGGGCCGGGGGGCACAGGGAGCACCATGCCAGCTCTGACCTTCTCCCACCCTTGCAGGATGCAGAGGTGGCCGGTGCTGCTCTTCCTGGCCTGGGCCTGTTTCCTCTTCTTCTCCGGCATCGCTCTCTTCACCAGCGGCTTCCTGCTCATGAGGATCGAGCTCACCAACCGCAGCTCCTGCTCGGACCCGCTGGCCGCCCCGGCCTGGGCCGGGCAGGGGGTCGCTCCCGGCGCCTGCTGGATGCCCCGGCGCGTCCCCAAGGCCGTGCTGCTCATCATAGACGCCCTGACCTTCGAGTTCGCCCGCTTCGACCCAGCCAAGGCGCGGCCCCGGCCCTACGAGAACAAGCTGGGCTTCCTGCACCAGCTGGCCGGCTCCCAGCCCCGCCACGCCCGGCTCTACCGCTTCCGAGCCGACCCGCCCACCACCACCATGCAGCGCATCAAGGGCATCACCACCGGCTCCCTGCCCACCTTCATCGACGTGGGCAGCAACTTCGCCTCCTACGCCATCGAGGAGGACAATCTGCTCGGGCAGCTGGTGGAGAACGGTGCGTGGGCCCGGCTCACCCGGGGGTTTGCTGGCCGCCTGTGGCGGGAGGGGAGTGGGCCAGCCGGAGGAGGGAGCTGTGTCGGTCTGACCCATTGGTGGTAGTGTGTAAACCCGAGTCCCTGCCCACTCCACAGAGCGCGTGAGGCTCTGACAGCCCCAGCGGGGGACCCTTGGTGCTGAAGCTGGAGCGCTTGGACGCGCCTGGTCCGAGCGCTGCGTGTACTGGGAGCTGATCTCAGGGCAGGATGCAGGTTTGGAGCCAGGGCAGTCAGCCTGATTCCGAGACAGGTGGAGCTTTGCATCTGGACAAGGTTGTTGGGAGAGTGTCCCAGCCAGCCAGAGTGTCGTGGCATGCTCCAGAACGTATGGGGAAGAGTGAAAATGGCTGTCCCCACATGAACCCCACAGGGCTGCGGCCATCTTGACCCTTGGTTGGATCTGGGAGGGCGGGGAGGGTCTGTGTACCTGTGTGGAGTACAACGGGGGGAGGGGTCAGCGGGGTGCAGACGGCTGCCCTGCCCATCCCTGTGCCAGGGTCGCATTAGGCGGCTGCAGTGTTTTGCCCAGGCCTTCCTGCATTTCGTGTACAGCGAGAGCTGTTGTTTCTACCCTATCTCGATTGTGCTTGGTGCTGTAGATGAAAAGACGGGCCCTGGGCCTGAGGGCCTGACGGTCTAGACGTGACCTAACCCAGCATGGGAGGGTGAGAAGCGGAGGGGAGGCCTGGAGAGTCAGGTCTGTGTCCTGTGCACATTGCTGTAGTATCTCAGTGCCTGGGCCTGTGATGAGCTGACGTTATTGTTACAGACCCACAGGGTCGGTGCTATGGCCCCAGCTTTGGAACAGTCTCTAGGAGGAACCGTTCAGTGAGCCAGACCCCCTAGAGGTCTCGTTCTTCCTGGCAAGCCATGCGGCTTCACTGCCTCCTGAGACTGGACCTCTGGGCCTGAGGCACGCACAGGATACATAAAAATGTTACGAAATCTTCCTACTCTGTCACACCTCTGAGCGGCTTGTCAGCTCTGTCTGTATGGGGGTGAGAGGACAAGAGCAAAAGGGGGAGAGGTGGTAGGTAAAAGAGACGTACACGACATGTTTCCTTCCAGTGTCCTCTGCATATTCCCACTCATGGGATGCTCCGACCTATGCAGCCTGAATGGTAAATTTCGACTAGCAGTAGCCATTGGCGCGTCCAAGCGCCTCCCTTTCTTCCCCACCCCCCTGTGAACGCCAGACCTTCTAGGGCAAGGGTTTAAAGGGAGCGTGGCCCTCAACTGCCTCAGTTCCTTCAGCTGCGGCCAGCTGGACAGTTACGATGGTTCTGTATGATCCTTTCGGATCCCTAGTAGACAGACAGTTTGTGTGGGTTGTTAACGTAAGTACACAGAGTTACGTCGTTTATTTAGAGCTAGCTAGTTAAAGGATAACATGCCAGATCAGAAGGCTGAGAAGCCTGGATTCAAAGGACGTGTCTTGTGCCCGGCGGTATTCCCGGCGTGAGATGCACATGCCTGATGCTTGGCATGGCTGGGGTTGGCATTCTCCCTCTAAACGTCTGACATGCTCAGCATTGGCCATGAGGGCAAAGAAAGTGAGAGAAACAGGCTCCAGGCAATTTTATTGCAGGAAGCTCTGACAGTAGCAGCCGATTCTCAGAAACCAGCTCCATCTGTGCCTCCAGCGGGGAAGAAGCGCAATTCAGCTGCTCTGTCAGGCTCAGGATCTGAAAAAGGAGAAAAGGTCTGGATCAGCGACAGACACAGTCCTGTTTCAGAGAGACTTGGTTGCGGTTCCGAGGAAAAATGTACAGCCTTCTTCGGTGTCAGCCTCACTACAAAGAGCCAGTCCGAGAGAGAAAACAGGGACAGAGTCTCGTGGTGGAGCCAGGCTGTGGTTCAGGCTGTCAGCGCCGAGTTAGGAGCCATTCCTCTGTGGATCTCTCACTATCGGATCCAATGAAGAGACCTCTGGTGAGGGGTTGCCAACTAGCACGGCACCGCATAACGTTACCGTTAAAGCGGCAGTTAGCTCCATCTCAGGACACATCAGGTGTGTTGTTAGAACCAGCCAGGCTGACTGCTTCTCCGAGAGGCAGCAAAGAACAGGATTCAGCCCTTCTGTCCCTTCTCTTGCCTGCCTGGGGAATGGACCTTTAGCTGGGCTAGAAGAAAGCTGTCACTCAAAGTACAGACTGGAGTGTTAAGTGCTAGAAAAAGTGCTACAGTCTTAAATGGAAAAGGGTTTTATTGAGGATTTCCATGTACGCTGGATCCTTCACAACCCCAATTAATTATATATTAGAGCAACATTTGTATCTTAAGGAGACACCTCTTTCATTATCTTCAGTTAAGGTTCACCTCTCAGCCATGTCAGCATATCATGTACCTGTACAGGGAAAATCAATTTTTATTAAAGATACAATTAAGAAGTTTTTAAAAGGCCTTAATAATTTGTATCCTCCAATAAGAACTCCTTTGCCCTTCTGAGGTCTGAATGTAGTACTGGCACAAATGGTGAGACCTCCTTTTGCACTCCCGGGAAGCTGTTGTTTTTTATCTATCTGTAAAAACAGTGTTTTTGATAGCAATCACCTCTGCCAGGCACAGAAGTGGACTGTGTGTGTTGATGGCTGAGACACCAGTCACTGTGTTTCATAAGCATAATGGTCCTTCGCACACATCTTAAGTTTTCACCAGGAATAGTCTCCGGTTTTCACATGAATGAATCGACCACATTACCAGTTGTGTCCCCCAAGACCCATACTTGAGATGGGGAAGCTAATGCCAGACGTTAGATGTGAGGAGAGTCAGACAGGACTAGAATTTCAGCAGTCTTCAAGGCTGTTTATAGCTTATGGACCAGAAAACAAGGGAAAAGCTGTTTCTGTGCCATCTCTCTGTAGCTGGCTCAGGTATTTATGAAGCTTGTACACGGAAGGGATTATCCATTCCTCACGGCATCAGAACTCATTCAGGTAGATCAAAGGGAGCGTGCCTGGCTGCCTACAGACGTGTTCCTCTGGGGGAGACTTGCAGAGCAGCACCCTGGCGTTCTGCTCACACTTACACTAAACATTCTGTAGATTTGGAGTCTAGGTCAGGTGCCACATTTGGCAGGCAGTCCTGCAGCCCTTGTTGGACTAGGCCCCACTCTTCTGGGGCAGGGTACTGCTTGTGGGTCTAGCCCGGGAGTGGGAATGGGCAGAGGACACTGGAAGGAAGAAATGAAGGTTACTCCCCTGTAACCGAGGTTCTTCGAGATGGACTCTGCATGTTCACACTCCTGTCCTGCCCACCGTTCCCTGCTCCCTTGGGCTTATGTAGGATGGAATGGAAGCAGGAGTTAAACCCTGGCCCTAGATGGTCTGGTGTTCAGTGGGGGGGCGCATCCTCTGAGCGGGACTAGGCCGAGTCCATCTTGAAGAACCTCGGTGACAGGGGTGTAACCGTCATTGTTGAGTCGTGTGAAATGGGAAGGCTGTCCCTGGTGCAGCCACTGCAGAGAAGACGGCTCTTACACCCGTATTGGGGAGACTGTGTGAGGATGCAGCAATGCCGCTGTTGTATGTGTGGGGAGGGGGAGGTCCGTGAGATGATCGTGCTCTTGAAGGCATGGTGCTGCAGCTGGAGAACCACTGCTGTAGCATCTAACACAAGAGCCTGGCCGTCAGGACGTGTTGGGTCTGTTTGATGCACTGCCATATCTCGCCCACTCTCTCTGTGACCAGTAAGGGAGGCAGTAAGGGCCACTGGGCTTGGTGGATTTCTGGTGGGAACAGGTCTGAGATCTCCCTACTCACTTCATACGGGCCTCTGAACAGCCAGCAGGTGATGCTAACTTCTGATCACTGAGCCTAGGGGGTGGGGAGTGGCGCTGGCGCTTTGTATCCCATTGCAGGTCTGGCCAGACTCCTCAAGCAGCGTGGGTAAGGCTGGGACCTCCCTCCTGGATCCCTGTGCTAACTCCCGTCCTGCTTTCCCAGGGAGGAGAGTGGTCTTCATGGGGGATGACACCTGGGATGGACTCTTTCCCCAGAAGTTCTTCCGCTCGTATTTCTTCCCGTCGTTTAACGTGAAGGATCTTCACACGGTGGACGATGGGATCCTGCAGCACCTCTACACGACTGGTGAGCTGCCATTGCCTGGGGGCTGGGACCGCGTTCTCTCTGCAGCCGCATTGCGCTGGGAGCCCAGCCGAGGTTCAGTGTTAGAACTGAAGGGTCACTGCTGCCCAGCTGAGTGCCCTAGGGTGGAGCCCAGCTGAGGACTGTTCTGCGTCCCAGCCGGGTCAGGGACACCGTGTCTGCACCTGATCGCAGCGGTAGCCCACGTAGCCTGCAATGCTCTGCCTGGATTCAGCAGCTCCAGACTCTCTAAATGCCCCTCCGCCAATCCAGAGGGAGTTAAGCATGCTGGGCCTTGCAATCCACAGCCTAGAACGGCCTGGTCTGCCCTGGGAATGCCACGCGGGAGTGAGGGGGACAGAGCAGGCAGTGAACGTTGTACCAGGCATTTAACCTTGAAGGGAGCTTATGAAGCTGGTGCCTGCCTGGCTCTCATTGAAATGCTCAGACAGGCACATGATGTTCTGGAATGGCCTGGGCACGCTGGGAGGTGGGGCTTGCTCAAGACCTGGTTTTTGTGTGTGTGTAGCTGGACTTTGTCCAAGGCCCAGGACTGGGGGAAAGGTGCCTTTTACAGTTTATTAATAGACCTAAAGAAATGATTGTGGAGATGGTCTGTCATCGAGAAAACCAGAAATCTGCCCTGCAGGTAGGGGGAAACCGCCTTGTGGGAGAGTTTTTTGTCCCTTAAATTAAAATGCATCTCTTCCTATCTGGCGATCGGAGACAGACCAGTCTGCAGTGAAGTGTGTGTCCGTAGAGCGTATGGGAGGAGACAGCCTGGGTGCTGCTCTTACTGCAGTAACATCCCCAGTGTCTAGGCCCTTTGTGAACACAGGGGAGAGTGTAATCCCTGCCCTGTAGAACTAGCAATATAAAAGAAGCAGCAGGCAGAATGACACACATTCAAGGTAAGTTTGGCGAGCTGAGTTCTTCTTGGAAGTGCCTTCATCGTGGTGGGCCTCGGTTTCCCCAGCTGTACAATGGGGTGATCGTACCTACCTCAGTGGGGTTGTGAGGCTCATCCGCACCACACAAGGATTTTGAAGGTGGGGCTCTACCAAGTGAGCAGTCCAGGTTTGTGTCTTCATACTGCGTCCTTGCTTCTTCATCTTAAGGGGCGGGGGGGTTGGAATATGACCGAGCTGTGTAAAATGACTGGTGTGGAGAAAGTGAGTAGGGAAATGTTATTTACCCCTTCACATAACACAAGAACTAGAGGTCACCCAATGAAATTAACAGGTTTAGCAGGTTTAAAACAAATATAAGCAATTCCTTCTTCACGCATCGTACAGTCAACCTGTGGAACTCCCTGCCAGGGGATGTTGTGAAGGGCAAAAGTATAACTGGGTTCAAAAAAGAACTAGATCAGTTCCTGGAGGACAGGTCAGTCAGTGGCTATTAGCCAAGATGGTCAGGGATGCGACCCCATGTCCTAGGTGTCCTGAAACCTCTGACTGCCAGTTGCTGGGAGTGGATAACGGGTGGATCACTCAAAACTGTCCTGTTCTGTTCATTCCCTCTGGGGAACCTGGCACCAGCCACTGTCAGCAGACAGGATCCAGGACTAGATGGACCATTGATCTGACCCAGCAGGGCCGTTATGTTCTTACACCTGTGGGGGTTCCCAGCATAGTGGAAAGGGGCGAGCCAGGCTGATGGAAAGATGGCCGCAGGCTGGAGTCACTGGCTGGCTGGCTAGCAGGGGACAGCTTATGATCTAACGTGCCCTCTCCCTTGTCCTGCAGTGGATGGTGGTGAGTGGGACCTGCTGATCGCTCATTTCCTGGGTGTGGATCATTGTGGGCACAAGCATGGACCAGACCATCCAGAAATGGCCAAGAAACTCACCCAGATGAACGAGATGCTCAGGTGACCAGTGCCCTGGGATGGGGGGTTGCCAGCTCACTCACCTCGGCACCTGCTTTTCTAGGGTTGTGAGGCCCCCTGAACCCAGAGCTTCTCCTCGGTAGCCTCCCAGAGATCCACTGCAGCAGCATGACGAGCTGGGCAGCAGGGGGCGCTCGCTCCGCGCGTCACCTCAGAGCCCTGGCTTTGAGAACACAGCAGGGAAATGGCAGCTTGAAAACGATCCTGCCCCGCCGTGGGGCCCTGAGGCTGTCCCCCACCAGGAGAGGGGGTCACAGTCGGCCACATGCTGTGACGCTGGCAGGGATTGAACCGGGTCGTGGAGAGCAGGGGCTGCCAGAGGCTGTGCTGGAGCCTTCGCTCCTAACTGAACTTGCAGAAAATATTCTAGCCCAGGGGTAGGCACCCTATGGCACAGGTGCCGAAGGCGGCACGCGAGCTGATTTTCAGTGGCACTCACACTGCCCAGGTCCTGGCCACTGCTCTGGGGGGGCTCTGCATTTTAATTTAATTTTAAATGAAGCTTCTTAAACATTTTGAAGCCTTATTTATTTTACATCCAACAATAGTTTAGTTCTATATTATAGACTTATAGAAAGAGACCTTCTAAAGAGGTTAAAACGTGTTACTGGCACGGGAAACCATAAACTAGAGTGAATAAATGAAGACTCGGCCCAGCACTTCTGAAAGGCTGCAGACCCGTGGGCTAGCCCACTGGGGCCCAGCTGGAGAGGAGACAGTGACCCCTGGTGGTTGTGAGGCTCGAGTACAGTCTGAGAAGCACTTCCAGAGCCTTGGATAGAGGGCACTAAGATTGCGCAAAGCTTGGGGTCACGGAACAGCTGGAAGGGCTGGGGGTGAGTCCCAAGAGCTCTGCCTGTGTGGGGTGTTAGAGCTGGAGCTGGCAGGGCTCTGAGCTGCCGTGCTGTGCACACAGCCCCATGGCAGGCTAAGGGCTTCCCCAAAGCATCCAGCCCCCTGCCAGGCATGCTGAATGAGCCAGAGGTTTGTGACGGAGCCTGGCCCCCCAGAGGATCAGCTGTGTGGAATGGCCTTCCAGGACTGAACTGTCGCTGCTGTTCATGTAGGATCTAGGCAGGAGTCTGCTCTCTCTGGGCTCTGAATAATCTTTGCATTTCTAAGGAGCCCATCAGCATAGCATCTAGGCTGCCACCCTCTGTTGTGGGGAAGCAGCCAGTTCCCAGCACAGGAACAGGCTCGTCGTGGTTTCGCAGTGGTGCCTGGTCCTGCTTTGTTGTGCTCAGAGCCCTGCCGGTGGTTCATCGCCCCGGGGCTGCATCCGGGCATGGGTCAGTGTGGTGACTGATGAGCCGTGTCTCTGGGGGCAGGTCGCTGGTGGATCACCTGGCGAACGACACCCTGCTGCTGGTGGCAGGGGACCATGGAATGACGGAGACTGGGGACCACGGAGGAGACAGCGAGAAGGAGGTGAACGCGGCACTCTTCGTGTACAGTAAAACGCCTCTCTTTGGAGCCCACCTTCCCGAGGTAACGGAGAGGGATGCCAGCAGAGCCCTAGCTCAGGGCCTGAGTCCTGCTGGGCACGTACTTGGGATGGGGCCTGCAGGGGGAGTGAGCCCAGGGGTCCCAGGAGCAGGGAGACGTCTGGCCAGCCGCAAGGAAATATGACACGAATCCTTCCTGGACCCAAACCCCTGTCTGCCCAGCCCAGGGCTTGAGTGGATTCCGGGGCTGCCGCTCCTCTGTCTGTGCCCCCAAAGAGGGGCTCTCCCCTCCAGGAGAAAGTGAGGTGGGTGAGACTTTCCCTTCCCATCTGCCCGAGGGTTCAGGGGCCTGCCGAGATTGCCTTCCCCACATGGCTCCCTTCCTAGGTTCTTCGTCCCCTCTCTGCACCACCCAGCTGAGTGCAGAGAAGCCGTGCAGGGCCAAATGAACCACCAGCCCTGCTAGGCCTGTGCCCTGCAGAAACAGCTAGGTCCTGTCCTGCAGCAGGGATGGTTGGGATGTGGCCACTGGGGTTTCTAGCTTCTCCATCCCCATCAGAGCAGGGGGCCCAGGGGTTTCCCTCTGGCTCCCAAGCAGGACCATCTTCACTGCCTCCCAGGCCTGCGCCGGGGGGATGCGTGGCAGGCCCGGTGGGTTGTGGCTGCAGATGGGGCCTCAAACGTGCAGGGTGGCAGGTGCCAAGTGCATCTGTGCCCTCCGGCCCCCAGGTTAGCGTACCCCTGCCCGGGAGATCAGTGCGTACTCATCCCCGCTTGTCTATTGACTGGATGGGCTCCCTTTCCTTGTCCTCCTCCAGGAGCCGGAAACCATCCCGCAGGTGAACCTGGTGCCCACGCTGGCCCTGCTGCTGGGTGTGCCCATTCCCTACAGCAACATCGGGGAGGTGATGGCTGAGCTGTTCTCGGGGGACGGCGGCGCTGCTTCGGCAGCACTCAGTCAGCTCTCGGCGTATCGCATCAATGCCAGACAGGTGGGGGCGATTCCACGGAGAGGCCCAGGATCACAGAGGCAGTGCCAGGCCTGGTTCCCAGTCCCCTTGTCACCCTCTAGCCACACCTCTCGCTCTCCTCGAGAAGGTGGCCTGTTATAATCCTCCTCAGCCAGCTGGAGGGAATCCTGCCAGAGCCGATCTTTCTTCTCTGGGGTCAGAAATTGTTTGCTGATACAGGAGTTTTGCTGGGCCTGACCCAGCCAGCCCATCCCCCTGGTCTCGCTGCCAGCCCTACATGCAGGAGTCCCGCTCACAGTCACATACAACCGCCTGTTACCTTCGGGGAAGCACTGCTGTACTTTTAGCCTGTCCTACTGCAGTGTGATGGGATGACGGCAGCCAGACTCTGTGATTTGCTGGCAGCATCATGTGGAGCAACACAGATTACAGAAAACTTCAGCAAGCCTAGGTCCTAAACCTGCTGCCTGAGGAGATTGCTGGTGTTAATTGTTAATAGGGCTGTCGATTAATCGCAGGTTTAATCGGACTGTGAAACAATACAACACCAATTGACATCTCTTACATATTTTGGGTGTTTTTCTACATTTTCAAATATACTGATTTCAATGACAACACAGAATACAAGGTGCCCACTGCCCACTTTATATTATTTTTATTACAAATATTTGCACTGTAAAAAGATGTTTTTCAATTCACCTCATTACTAGTACTATAGTGCAGTCTCTTTAACATGAAAGTGCAACTTACAAATGTAGATTTTTTTTGTTACATATTCGCACTCAAAAACAAAACAATGTAAAACTTTAGAGCCTACAAGTCCACTCAGTCCTACTTCTCATTCAGCCAATCGCTAAGAGAAACAAGTTTGTTTACATTTACGGGCGATAATGCTGCCCTCTTATTTACAATGTCACCTGAAAGTGAGAACAGGCGTTCATGTGGCAGTTCTGTAGCCAGCATTGCAAGGTATTTATGTGCCAGATATGCTAAGCATTCGTGTGCCCCTTCATGCTTTGGCCACCATTCCAGAGGACATGCTTCCCTGCTGATGATGCTCGTTTTAAAAAAAAAAGTGTTAATTAAATTTGTGACTGAACTGCTTGGAGGAGAATTATATGTCCCCTGCTCTGTTTTACCTGCATTCTGCCATATATTTTGTGTCATGGCAGTCTTGGATGATGGCTCAGCAAATGTTCGATTTAAGAACACTTTTCCTGCAGATTTGACAAAACGCAAAGAAGGTACCAACGTGAGATTTCTAAAGATAGCTACAGCACTCGACCCAAGGTTTAAGAATCTGAAGTGCCTTAAAAAATCTGAGAGGGTGAGGTGTGGAGCATGCTTACAGAAGTCTTAAAAGAGCAACACTCTGATGTGGAAACTACAGAACCCAAACCACCAGAAAAGAAAATCAACCTTCTGCTGGTGGCATCTGACTCAGATGATGAAAATGAATGTGCATCAGTTATCAAGCAGAACCCGTCATCAGCATGGACGCATGTCCCCTGGAATAGTGGCTGAAGCATGAAGGGACATATGAATCCTTACTGCATCTGGTACATAATATCTTACGGTGCCAGCTACAACAGTGCCATGTGAACGCCTGTTCTCACTTTCAGGTGACATTCTAAACACAAAGCAGGCAACATTATCTCCGATAAACTTGTTTGTCTTAGCGATTGGCTGAACAAAAAATAGGACTGAGTGGACTTGTAGGATCTAAAGTTTTACATTGTTTTGGTTTTGAATGCAGTTATTTTTTGTACATAATTCTACATTTGTAAGTTCAAGTTTCATGAGAGAGTTTGCACTACAGTACTTGTATTAGGTGAATTGAAAAATATTATTTCTTTTGTTTCTTTTTTACAGTGCAAATATTCGTAATAAAAAATAAATATAAAGTGAGCACTATACACTTTGTATTCTGTGTTGTAACTGAAATCAATCTATTTGAAAATGTAGAAAGCATCCAAAATATTTAAATGGTATTCTATTATTGTCTAACAGCGCAATTAATTGCAATTAATTTTTTTAATTGTTTCACAGCCCTAATTGTTAATAAAGCTTGGAATAACGGGGGACTTCCGGAAGACTGGAAGAGCGCTCCTGTTGTGCCAATATCCAAAAAAGGCAAAAGAAGTGACTCAGTTAGCCTGACACCAATCCTGTGCCAGTAATGGAATAGCTGATACAGGATTCAACTGATAGATTTTCAGCAGTGATTTTCAACCTTTTTTCATTTGCAGACCTCTAAAAATTACAAATGGAGGTTGGACCCCTTTGGAAATCATAGACATAGTCTGTGGACCCCCAAGGGTCCGCGAACCCCTGTTTGAAAACCACTGATTTAAAGGATCAGAATATAGGAAACATTAGTCAGCATGGTTTTATGGAAAATCAGTCATGTGAAACAAACCTGATTTCATTGTTTGATGAGATTACAAGTTTGGTTGATAAAGGTAACTGCGTGGGTGTAACAGACTGAGACACTTGTAAGGGTTTTGACTTTAAACCCATATGATCTGATTTTTTAAAAAACGTTAGCATGATACAATATCAATAAAGCCCACGTTAAATGGAGTGAGAACCAGCTAACTGACAGAGCTCAAAAACTAGTTGTCAGTGGGGAATTATCCTTGAATGGCGGGTGTTTCTAGTGGGGTTTTGCAGGGATCAGTTCTAGGCCCAATGTTTTTCAATGTCTTTGTCAATGATCAGGAAGTAAATATAAAATCCCTGCTGATAAAACTTGTGGGGGGACACACAGATTGGCAGAGAGGAAAGTAGTGAGGACAGGGCAAACGGGAACTGCGTGTGCTCGTCCATTCAAACAAAATGCATTTTCATACAGCCGAATGCAAAGCTGTCCATTGAAATGAAGAGTGAGGAGTGAGTTCATTACAGTGTGTCAGGACCTGCATGGGGGAGAATCCCAGGTACTAAGTGGCTCTTAAATCTAGCAGGGCAAGGCAGAGTGAGAACCAGTGGCTGGAAGGCGAAGCCAGACAATTCAGGTTCAGAATGAGGCACATTAGAGGCCTGCCTGGAAGATGCTTTAGTCAAACACAAGTCACTGGGCTCAGTGCTGGGGTCATGGTGAAATCCTCTGGCCTGTGTCAGATGAGATGATCCAGTGGTCCCTTCTCTCCACAGTCTCCCTGAATCTCCGACACGGGCTTATGCAGCCCCTGTGCGTGCTGGGCAGAAGGGGGCAGGGCTGCTGCGGGTGGGTTTCCATTGGCAGGTGTTCAGGGACGCTCTGGACCAGCCCCTGTCTGAGGGAGGGGGGAGGCGGCAGTGAGCATCTCCACTGTAACCCTGGCCCTTCTCTGCAGGTGGACCGTTTCCTGCACTCCTACTCGCTGGCTGCCCAGGACCTGCCGGCTGAGCGGCTCCGGCACCTGCGGGAGCTTTTCTCTGCCGCGCTGGAGGAGCACGACCGGCTGCTGGCCCAAGTGCGGGAGGGGCTGCCTGCATCGCCCGAGCTGGAGGCCAGGCTGGGGCGACTGGTTGGCCGCTTCCAGCATTACCTGCGGGAGGCCCGGGCCGTGTGCATGGAGTCCTGGGCCCGCTTCCACCCCCTGCGCATGGTGGCTGGCTGTGCGCTCATCGCCGCCTCCTGCCTGCTCTGCTGTGTCGCCTCGGAGCTGGCGGCGGCCCTGGACTTCTCCTACCGAAGCCGCCTCCTGTACCCGCTTCTCTGGGGCCTGGCGGTGGCGGCTGTGCTGGGGCTGGCCCGCCTGCTCACCAGGGAGGGGCTGGACCTCATTCTGGTGGGGTCGTGGTCGGCTGCCGCCTCCCAGCTGGCCTTCTTCTGGCACTCGTGGGGCCGCCGACCCCGTCGAGCCCATTTGGCCGGTGTCCAGCCGCCGGTGGCCAGCGCAGGCCTGTGGCAGAGATTGCGAGCGTGGCAGGGGCTGGTCCTCCCCATGGGCATCCTCTTCATCCGGTGCTGCGCCATGTTCTCCGACAGCTTCGTGGTGGCCGAGGCCCGGGTGGCTCCGTTCCTGCTCGCGTCCCTGGCCATCCTGCTGGTGGGCAGGCTGCACTGGCACGGCCGGCTGGCCGCTCCGGAAGCCCCCAAGCAACCCCCAGGCTCTGCCTTTTCCCAGAAGGAGAGCTGGCAGCTTCTGGGCCTCCTGGCCGTGCTCCTGGCCTGCCTGCGCCTCTCAGGCCTTTTCCACCAGTGCCGCGAGGAGATCCCGCACTGCCAGCCCTCGCCCTTCCTGGCCCCCCTCTCCAGCCTGCAGAGCACTCAGGCCAAGAACCTCTTCTACCTCCTGTGCGTGGCCTCGCTGGCCGGGCTGGTCTACGCCGTGCGGCGCTGGCTGCGGCACTACGGGAACCTGAACAGCGCCGGCCCCCTGGTGCTGTTCGTGCGCTGGGCCTTCCCGCTGCTGGCCGTCTGGATCGCTTGCTACTGGGCCGTCACCTCGGGGGCGGAGGACGCGCTGGGCAAGCTGCAGGAGCTGGTGCAGGTGGCGCTGGTGGGCTTCCCACGGGCCGTCTACGGCCTGGCATCCCTGGGGCTCCTGCTGGCGCTGTGGAGGCCCGTGACGGTGTTCGTGAAGGACAGCCGGGAGTCAGTGGGGCCCATTGTAACCCCTTATCAGGGGGCCCCCAGCTCCCACGCCGAGCTCCAGCACGTCATCCCACAGATCTACAGGAGGATGCAGGAGTCTCTGAAGACCCAGCTAGACAGGGGTCACCGGAGGGCCACGGTGGCAGCCTACGGCCTGGGGAGCGTGTACTCAGCCGCCCTGGTCATAGTGCTCACCCTGCTGGGCCTCCTCCTGCTCAGCCTGCACAGCGAGAGGATGAGCCTCGCCTTCCTGCTGCTCTTCCTGGAGGGCTTCGTGCTGCTGCGGCTCCACGCCTGGCTCGTCAGCCTCGCCGGGGACGCCGGTGAGCTGGGGGCGGCCGGGGCAGGGTCGCTCTTGGTTGGGGGGTCCCAGGCCCCGCTGCCCATCCTGGAGCCCGGGATGCACCGAGCCCTGTCTCGTGGCTGCAAGAGCCGCCGCAGGCCCAGGCAGCGCGGGGGCTGGGCTCCAAGGGACCCTGCTCTCGGGGGCTGCTTACTGGGGGCCTGTGTTGTGAGTGGCTCTGGCTGACGGCAGGGTTTGAGCAAGGGGAGAGGGAGAGAAGGCCTGAGGCTGGGGGACAGGGCCCCTGCGGGGTGCTGGGGTCCCTGCTGTTGGGGGGCGGAGGGGGTTCTGCTCACGCTCCACACCTGGGCTCACTGCCCAGCGGGAGGGAGTTGAAGGGCTGCCAGGGGGGTGAGGGCTGCACTGTCCCACCAGCCTGGTGCTTTGCCCAGGAGGGCACCTACCACCCTTAACCCGGGGGAAGAAGGCCAAGGTGCCCAGTGCCGGAGCCTGGTTCATCCCTCCCCTTCTCAGGGGCGAGGGCAAGGAAAGGGCTGACCCGGCCTTGTCTGAGCTGTGGGTCAGACCATCTCCAGAGGCCTGTCCCGTGACGCTGGTGTCTCTGTCCCTCTCAGAGCCCTTTGTGGTCCCCTGGTACGCGGTCACCGCCTGGGTCTTTGCTGCCACCCAGTTCTTCTATTCCACGGGCCACCAGCCCATCTTCCCAGCCATCCACTGGCACGCAGCCTTCGTGGGCTTCCAGGAGGGCCACAGCACCCACCTGCTGCCCGCTGTCCTGGTGGGGGCCAACACGTTCGCCTCCCACATCCTCTTTGCAGGTAAGTGAAATTCCGCTTGAGCCCGGCGGCTTTCACAGGCTGCCCGGCTCGCTGCTGAGGGAGCCGCTGGTGAGCCGCAGCCATACTGCTCTCATGTGACGGGCATCCGAGGGGTTAACAGTCACTGCTGGGCCCCGTGCAGGAGAGCGATCCCCACCCCACCCCGGGGCTGTGTGTGCCCCCCGCGGGCGCCGGGACGCCTGGTAACTTCCTGTGCCTTTGTCCTTGAGGTAGTTGGCTGCCCTCTGCTCCTGCTCTGGCCCTTCGTCTGTGAGGCGCCCAACTCCCAGAGGAGGAAGCTGAAGAAGGAACTGCGGGAGGAGCTTCAGGAGGAGGAGGAGCCCATGATGGAGATGCGGCTGCGGGAGTCTCCGGAGAGGTTCTCCGCGGCTCTGCTGCAGCTGGGGCTCAAGTACCTCTTTGTGCTTGGCGTGCAGGTAGGGGCAGGGGGGCCCAGCATTGCCATGGGACAGTGGGGACACCGAAGGGTTAATAACGAGCCCCGCAGCGTGGGGTGGGAATGGGACTCTTCCCTGAGCTCGGGGACAAGGAGACCTCAGCCGGGGCCAAGAGCGACAGTGGGTGGAGGCGGAGTTCACTGCGGTGCCGCTGGCTCCTGGGGGCGTGCGACCTGCCGGACAAACCCACCTGCCCTTCTCAGCCACGCCCCTCGGCTCCTGCTGATCGAAGCCTGAGTCTGTTCTGAAGTCGTGGGGCTGCTGCCACGCCTGGCCCGTGCCGTGGAATCCCTGCGAGACGGCTGCACCTCACCTGGAAATCTGGCTATGGACGTGCTGGGCTTCCAAGTGAAAAACGGGGGTTTTCTCCCTGCCAGCGCCACGGTCACAGCCTGGGCTCTCCCTGTCCCGCGTGGCCTGTAGCGAAAGGTTCTGCGGGGCAGGGTTTGCCATCTGCAGCGTCTCGGCCCAAGTGCCACTGATTGGAACTGAGTCAATGCTGATGACACTGACGCACAGGAAGGAGGGGACTCGAGCTCCCGCTCCCAGGGCTGGGCTAGCTCTGCAGGGCTCACCGGAGGGAAAAGCAGAAGAGACATTTCTGTCCCTACAGGCGGCGGCTCAGACTCGGGTGCACACGGGGCAGATTGGCTGAGTAAAGGGGGCCATATTGACAGGCCCTTTGTGGGGCTGGTACCTTAATAGACATCGGGACGCTGAGTTCGGGTTGCCCTCAGTCCTCTCCTACCTGGTGCTGAAAAGCTCTTGGGACTCCTGCCGATCTCGGCGAGTGGGAGAGCTGCAATGGCTGGGCCCAGTGGGATGAGTTCAGGGTGGATTTCCAGCCAGACCCCCTGGCTTAGCTTGGGCCCAGCCAGTCTCAGAGTCATAGATGGGGCAAGTTCCCCATGTCAGTTCCTTGTGGCTGCTGGGTTCCTTGGAGCTAATGAGCACAAATGGGGTTTCCCGCTAGTCCCCTCGCACTAGCTCCCATGGTGCATTGGCCTTGTGCCAGGGTTAAGCGTTGGCTGCATCTTCACTGGAACGTGACGCTGGTCTCTGCACCTCTGCCCCTTCGGGCTGTGAGTCCAGGGGTGCCCCCATAACAGCTCTGACAGCCGGGGGGGATTCGTGAGCAGGTTAGGGGTAGCTGCTGCTGCTCCTAGCCGTACACCTATCTATGTGGGGTTGGCTCTTCGAGCCTGTCTCCATTCCAGCGCCTTGAAGATGTGTCTCGCTAACGCCGCAGCTAGTGAAACCCTTTTCTGTGGTACCCCAGAGGATGTTTTGGGTCTTGCAGCCTTCCTCTTACCCTCCACTCCCAAGTTTAACACCTGTTTCCTGGATACTCTTCTGATCTGCTTTTCCCATGTCCAAACCGTCTACGCCTGGGCTCCCTCAGCTTTTCTGACATTGGTCCCACCTTCCCACTTCCCCGAATGAGTTCGTTCCGAACGCCGGCCATTCTTGTCGCTCCAAGCAGCCATCTTAACGTTCTCATTTCCACTGTAGTCAAGATCTGCTCCTGTCTCTGTCTCAGTGCCCAGCATGCGGAGCTGTACAGAAGTGAATTGTACGTAATTACCGTCTGGTAGCTGTCACGGTCAGGCTGACCGGCATTCTCCTATCACAGATCACTCCGCTCGCTTCGCTCCATTTAGTCCACGTCTTTCCTGTTCTGCTTATAATTTCATTGTTGAGTTCACCATTTTCCTGGACTGTCAAACTAGCTACTTGACCTTCTTCATCTGCTAAAAGCAGGCACCAGGGTGCTCCTCTGCATGTTCTGTGTAAGTGCCTCGAGCATCAGTGTGAACGAGAAGGGGCTTAGTGCCGAGCCGTGGTGTGCTCTGACTCACTAGACACGGCTCAGTTTCTCTGCCTGGCCTCTGGCAGTGGTAACAGCGCATTTGCCCACATCCCGGACGAGTCTGACACATTCTTCGGTCTTTCGTTCTCCACCCCCACATGACTCCTCTCAAGCCTTCCCAAGATCCATGAACCCTGTGTGCAGGGTTTTCCTCTTTCCTCTGTGCTTTTGCACAAGCGCTCTTAATGCAAAGCGAGCACAAACCCAAACTCACGCCACTGATGGTAGCTTCTTAAAAACATGTTTTCTAAGTGCCAGCCCTGCAAATTGCTCCTGGATTGGAGGGGTCCAGCTGGGCTCTCTCCATCTCTTGCATCATCCCCAGCCATAAAGGGTTTGCAGATTCCAGTGGAGTTGCCCAGGGAGAATGGAGGACACAGTCTGGCCTGCATATGCCTGGGACCTAGCTAACAGTTCTGTCGGTGTGAGCTGGAGCGATTCCAGCTCCCTGTTCTGTAGCTTGGCTGGCCCTGCAGAGTTGGTAGGAGCAGGTGTGACTGACACCCCCCCCCCCCCCCCAGGCGAAGGGGCTGTATGCTGGGAAGGGGCTGCCTGTAACTCGTCCCGTTGCCCTGTGAAGACAGGGGCACATCAGTTGAGTGCAGCCTGTGGTGTCCTGGCAAGCTGTAGAGCTCCCTCTGTGAGACTCCTTCCCTGCTTGGTTATAGTTCTTCTCTTTGTGTGTGGCTTATCATCCTAGCCACTCCCCACAGCCCGGGGGCCTGGTGTCTGCCCCCTGGGGATACTGGTCTGGCTCTCCCGTCTCCCTCCTTGACACCCATGCGTTGGGGAGACACTACATGTCCCCAGTGGCTGCAGCCCCTTCGGAGGTGTGTGCCCCATAAGGCGGGAGAGGAGGGAAGGGAGTCCCTTTTGGGGTGTTATGTAACTTGCTTTCCCATGATGCTCGCTGCACCTGGCCCAGTGACCTGCCTGGCTTAATAGCCTTTGCCATGGGCTGGGTGAGGCTTCTAAGGGTGATGTGTGACTCTGCCTTCTCCCTGCTCTTCCCCACAGCTCCTGGCCTGCGTCTGGGCAGCCATGATCCTCAGGAGGCATCTCATGGTCTGGAAGGTGTTTGCCCCAAAGTAAGTCCCAGGAGCTCTCCTCTGTCCTTGGGTCGGCCTATTGTTCCTGGCAGCTTGACTAATTGTCATAGATTCCAAGCCCAGAAGGGTCCGCTGGGATCGTGTGGCCTAGCAGGGGGTGCTGCAGATCAGATTTGGGGGCATGGAAGAGCTGTGGAGTTGGCGAAGCTCATACAGCAAGATGAAGGGTGATTTATCACTGGAGTAGATCAGCAGGGCAGTGGGGGATCGTCCCTCGCTTGGAGCCTGTAAGTCCAGGCTGAATGTTGTTCTGAAAGACACAAGCTGTTGGGCTGGAGTCACAACGCAGTGGGATACCCTGGCCCGTGCTGGGCAGGAGGCCTGAGATCTGGCTTTGGGATCTGTGACCCCCTCGGCCTCTCGCTGTCAGGAGAGTCAGATTCAAAATAGAAACACAGAACTTCAAAAAGATCTCACAAAACTAAGTGATTGGGCAACAAAATGGCAAATGAAATTTAATGTGGATAAATGTAAAGTAATGCACATTGGAAAAAAATAACCCCAACTATACATACAACATGATGGGGGGCTAATTTAGCTACAACGAGTCAGGAAAAAGATCTTGGCGTCATCGTGGATAGTTCTCTGAAGATGTCCATGCAGTGTGCAGAGGCGGTCAAAAAAGCAAACAGGATGTTAGGAATCATTAAAAAGGGGATAGAGAATAAGACTGAGAATATATTATTGCCCTTATATAAATCCATGGTACGCCCACATCTCGAATACTGTGTACAGATGTGGTCTCCTCACCTCAAAAAAGATATTCTAGCACTAGAAAAGGTTCAGAAAAGGGCAACTAAAATGATTAGGGGTTTAGAGAGGGTTCCATACGAGGAAAGATTAAAGAGGCTAGGACTCTTCAGCTTGGAAAAGAGAAGACTAAGGGGGGACATGATAGAGGTATATAAAATCATGAGTGATGTTGAGAAAGTGGATAAGGAAAAGTTATTTACTTATTCCCATAATACAAGAACTAGGGGTCACCAAATGAAATTAATAGGCAGCAGGTTTAAAACAAATAAAAGGAAGTTCTTCTTCACGCAGCGCACAGTCAACTTGTGGAACTCCTTACCAGAGGAGGTTGTGAAGGCTTGAACTATAACAATGTTTAAAAGGGGACTGGATAAATTCATGGAGGCTAAGTCCATAAATGGCTATTAGCCAGGATGGGTAAGAATGGTGTCCCTAGCCTCTGTTCGTCAGAGGATGGAGATGGATGGCAGGCGAGAGATCACTTGATCATTGCCTGTTAGGTTCACTCCCTCTGGGGCACCTGGCATTGGCCACTGTCGGTAGACAGATACTGGGCTAGATGGACCTTTGGTCTGACCCGGTACGGCCTTTCTTATGTTCTTATGTTCTTATTTGCCAGAGCAGTCTATGCTGGGGGCATGGGGCAGGGCAGGTGATGCTTGCAGGGGAGGACTGTGTCCCTGGCAGGAACGTTGGCTGCAACACATGCACTGTGTCTGTCCTGCCTGCAGGTTCCTCTTTGAGGCTCTGGGCTTCATAGTGAGCAGCATCTGCCTCCTGCTGGGGATTTTCCTGGTGATGCGTGTGGATTGCGCGGTCAGCGCCTGGTTTGAGCAGCTCCAGCCCAGGTAGCATCTGAGCAGCCGAGATGCAGGGAACCCGACGTGGAGCATCGTCCCCTGAGGTGACGGCTGGGTCCCTGCTTCGCAAGGCCAGGCAGGACCTGGGAGCCGCCACCATGGACAGTAGCTGGGGATTATCCCCGTCTCCCTGCTGGGTGCGACAGGGCGGGGCCGGCTGGTCTCTGGCCTCACTCATTGTGTCATCGAACTCTGAGCTCAACTTCATTGCCTCCCGCCAGGTGGGTTTGGAGCCCAGGCCAGGCACATTCGGCTGCAACGAAGGGTCTGTTGGGGGAGGAGATGAAAGCACAAAGCCTCAAGTGCCCTCCTGTAGCTGGGTCTTACTGGGATTTCCCCGACATGTCTCCTCGCTGGGCAGAACACACCGCAGGCCACAGCAGGGCTGTGCGCTGCCTCGGTGTTTGCTACCTCGCCTGGGGCAGAGACGGGGCCTCGTCTACTGAGGAGCTCCAGGGGTGTGTGGGCACCAGAGGAGTGAGCTCCCTGTTCCCTGCCCATGCAGCAGCCTCCTCCCGGTCCCTGGCTCCCAAAGAGGGGAGTCTGGGCAGCGCACGTCCCTGGGCCCGAGGCTGCTCCACCTGTGCTGAAGGAAGAATTGTCTGCTACCATGTGATGGGGACGCCTCCTGCCTCACTGATTCTAGTCTTCCTCAGGGCTGTGCGTGGGTGTGCCGCACCCTGCTGAAGAGTGTGTTTGTGTGTGTGTGTGTGTGAGAGAGAGGCCAGAGAAGCCTGCACAGCATGGTGCTTTCAGATGGTACCTGGGGCTGGGTTAGCAATAGTCTCTACAAAGTCTGTGTGAAACTGCTGGGGAAGGAGACAGCAAGGAGGGAGGGAGTTGTGCCCAGGAATAAAATCCTCTCTGAGCCAGGGCTTCAGCCTTTTCTGGTATCCAAACAGAGGCCTCGGCTGTAGCAGCCACTGCCCCCGTCTCCTGTCCGGGTGCAAGCCCTTCAATCTGCTGTGGAGCTGTGGCTGCTCGTAACCCCAATCTTGCGATGACGAGTGACCCAAGCAGCGTGGCTGGTTAATGAGCACAGCTGAATGGCAGCCAGGTAGTGACAGGGCCTAGTAGCAAGGCTCCTTGTTAAAGGAGGAAGGGAGAGCCAAGAACTGCAGGCCGAGCCACTGGCATGGGCTCATTGGTGACCAGAGCTCGGTGCTTGAAAGCTTTTAGGAGCAGATAACGCCCCGGCAGGACTGATAGCTTAGCGCCTGCAGAAACGCTGGGGCACCACCTGGGGTCGAGGTTGGGCCACATCTCAAGCTCGTCAGGGTGGGGCCTGGCCGCGTGGCTGGAAGATCTGTAAGAAAACCCCAAGTGCTGCAGGTGGGGGTGGGGATTCAGAGCACGGTGCTTTTTGCGGTACTGACCTGGGTGCTCCAGCCAAGGGTGTTGTGCTGCTTTGGGTGACGTCTCAAAGGAGCTGTCCCAACCTCACTCCTCCTGTTTATGATCAGGAGATTGTATCCCTTCTCCGCAGGGGTTACCCATGGGGCCTGGCTAAATTCCATTCTGCCTCCCTAAAGTCCCCCTGCAGTTAGGGTCGTCTTCACTTCCTGCCCTAAGCCATTGTGATACTACTTGGTGCTATTAAACCCTGCTGTCTCCCCCCGGGGTGGGTGAAGTGATCTGTGCTGGGTGAAGCAGCTCTCGAGGGCAAAAGGAGCATTGAGCCCCGTCTCTTTCTGGCTTTGAACCAGAGCTGTACGTGTCTGACTTCAGTTCACTGTGCTGTGGCTAGAGCAGTTCTGGGCCCTGCCTCTGGGTCCTTTTGTGGCCCCCAAAGTTATCCTGGCTGCTGAACTGCTGCTGTTCGCCCTGAAGCGCCCAGCTGGTCTGAAGGGGGCGTGTCTTGTGGGTGGGTTTGGTTAGTCGCTGTAATCCTGGGGGTCCTGTGTTTGCCCTCCCTGGGGTAGTAGCTGCACGGGTTGGTTAGATGGGGTCACCTGTTACAGGATGGTTCTCTGCTGCAGCTGCTAGTGCAGACCCTATTGAGTCCTGCTGGCCAGTTCGCAGGGATTGCCCCGTGGGCACGTGACTGGAATGGGGGCAGGTGGCATTAGAGCTCCAGGCAACTCGCATTACGGAAGCCAGGGAGCAACCCCCACTGTGTCACCTGCATTGCTGCGGTGCCCAGCCGTGCCGCCTAGTCCGTAGCCGCTAGTCTGAATGGCCTTGCAGTCCAACTCTCTGCAGTCTTTAAAGCTGTATTACTGTCCCACAACATCCCTGTTCTGGGCTTTGCTTTCCCCTTCTCCCAAATGTCAGCCGACCTCCCTTTCTTCAGGAGCTTTCACTGCACTGCTCAGCACTTCCGTGCATGTCACTGGAGAGCTCCGTGCGCTTAGCAGCTAACGGCCTCCAGCCTTCCCCCTCCGCCCAGTCAGCTCTGGATTATCCCTGTTTTACAGATGAGGACCCTGAGGCGCTTGTGGCTGTGGTGTGCCCACGGTCACACAATGAGTTTGTGGGCAAGCAGGAACACAGCCCAGGAGTCCTAGCTCCATGAAAAGCACAAAACTCTACCGCCCCCCAGCCCCCATTTAACTCATGCTGTGTCCCCTTCCAGCTCAGGGTTGATTTTGAATCTTGTATCTTTAAAATGTTTAAATCCCCTTGTTCTTGTAGCTACAGGGTGGTCTGGTGAATCTGGGAGCTGGAACTCCTGCTTTCTGATCCCAGATCTGCCACAGAATGTGTGACCTTGGGCAAATCACCCTGCCTCAGTTTCCCAGTCAATAAAATAGAAATAATCTAATTCCATAGAGACCCCCCCCCCCCCGATTTCCCTAAACGGGGATTTTAGTAGGTTGGGACCTGGGGCCAGGAGGATCATCCATCATCTGCTCCTCAAACTTGTCGCTCCGCACTACTAGGGCACTGTGCAGAGACACGATCCGTGGGATGCAGGCCTAGCCTCTCATGGGCCCCGTAGATCAGGACCAGTACCTAGAAATGGATCTGGTGATGCCCGTCTGTCTGTGCAGGTGTAAAACTCCATTCTGGCCGTGCACACTCCAGCCAAGGGTTGGACAAGAGCAGTGTGTGCAGAGCTTTGGCATGGGAGAGCCATAGACACATTTGTGAGATTGGGTCTAATTTCTAAAGCCTGGGTGGGAAATCTCTATCAAACCTCCCCAAGAGGTGGGAGCTGGTCACAGCCTGTGTTCTCAAGGCCTTTGTCCTGTTTGGTTTATTCCACAGCTTCACATATGTCAGCTGTCAGCACCAGTCTACAGTTAAGCCTGTTTCCTTTTGCTCCCATTCATCCTATTTCTGTTTATGCTCCTTTAAATGTTTTAAACCATTCGCCTCCCTTAAGGGTGCCAACACTCTCTCAGGAGGTTGCTGGGTATTGCACCCCATTGCCCGAGGGGAGGTTGTGTGGTCCAGCAGACAGCACCCACAGCTGGGATTCAGGAGACCTGACTGCCATTGACTGACCCATGTGGCTTTGGGCAAGTTGCTTCCCCTTGTTGTGCCTCAGGGACCCCGTCTGGAAAATAGGGGAAACAGCCATTTATGTAAAGCACTTTGAGTGGGCGGGAGCAAAGTGCTGTAAAGATGCTGGGCACTAACAGGTATCTCTGTGAATCTGATTGTCACTTTTCTTTCCGCTGGAGCAACTCAGCCTACAGGTGGAAGTGGCTCTGGAGTCTCTGCCAGTGAGTCGAGATTTATAACAAAGAGACAGGAGGGGGCAACTTGGCAGCTGTGGTTCATCTAAAAGCATCACCTCTGGACCACTCCAGTCATTGAGACAGAGTTGGCGAGTGCTCCAGAGGAGCGGGAAACGGGAAGCCTGTGTTCTCTTTTCAGGTCTGTAACTGACTTGCTGTGGTCTTGGGCAAATTGTTTCACTTCTTGTGTCTCAGTTTGCCTAAAATTGCGATAATACTGACCTACCTTAACAGGGGTATTGCAAGGCTGAGTTGTCTGTAAAATGCACTGAGACCCTCATTGAAGGAGCTAGAAACTAATTAACGGTTTTGTTTAATTATATAATTACTAGGTGGTGGGGAAGATTTGCTTTGTGAGTTTGGATGTTGCTTCTCCTAACTAAATCCAAGTACGGTAACTTTGTGAGTGGTCTCTGAGCCCAGTTCCAGCTTACTCCCATTTCTAGGCTATTGTCTGTTAACCTCCTTTTAGGGAAAATGGAAAGTGAAAGATTAAACTTGAGAATGTTAGCAGGTGGCAGGAGGCCCCTGCAGTTGGTCTGGTTCTGTGCTGCAGCAAAACTGATCCTTGCAAATAAAGTGTGAGATTCAAAATGGAGGTGAGCTTGGGCTGCTTTGTACTTGTGTGGGGCGGGGAGTAGAGGCAGCAACCTGGCAGCGGACGGGGTGTAGCCAGTGCAGAAGAGGTGGAGAAGGGCAAGTGTGGGGGGGTGGGGGCAGCTCCGAGAAGGGAGCCAGTGAGCAGGACATGGGTGCAGAGTGGGGCAGGGCGAGCGCCATGTGCCAGCCCTAGCACCCCCGGGGCTCCTGCACCCCCCTCCTGGCACCAGTTCATGGCACTTCAGCTGGGCACGACGAGCCCCCCGTGGGGGGCGGCGGGGCAGGTGGCAGGAGCTGGTAATTCGCAGACAAGGGAGGTTTCTCTAGCCCTGGCATTTCCCCCCATCCCCCCCCGTGTTTGCTGGGGGATGCACCTGCATGGGCCCCAGCCACGTGCAGAGCAGCGCCCCCCCCCTCGCAAGGGGTGGTGGGGAGGGGGCTCTCGGCGCTGCACCCCGGCCGCGGGGGCAGAGCCCAGGGCAGCCTTAGCGCTGCTCCAGCAGCAGCCAGGGCAGAGATTGGGCTCTCCTCGGCCACCGTACCCCGAGCCCGCGCTCTGACCACGCCCAGCCAGGGCGGACTCCGCCCCCGCCCGTTACCTTGCGCCTCGCGCTCCCCACGCCGGAGACGCAAGAGCCACGTCCAACCTTCCGCTTCGCCGCTCCCTTAGCAACCGGCACTTCCGGCCCCGAGGGCCGGGGGCCAATCAGCGGCGAGGGGGCGTGGCCGAGGGGGAGATGGCGCAGCGGCTCCATCCCCGCGGCCGGGCGCGCTCCGGCGAGCGGAGCCGGCCCCGCGGCTCGAAGCGGGCCCGGCGCGAGGCCCCGGCGGGGGCCGGCTGCCTGCGCGCGTGGACGGAGGAGAACGACGGGCTGGCCGGGGGCTGGCGGGTAGGCGCGGGCCGGGGCCGGGGCCGGGGCTGGGGCTGGGGCTGGGGCCGGGCGGGGGGCGGCGGGGCGGGGCGGGACCCCCTGGCCCGGCCGGCGGGAGCGGGACCCGGACCCGGACCCTGACCCTGACCGCGGCTTCCCTCCTTGCAGGCCAGCCGCTCCTCGGGCCCGGGCCGCGCGGCGCAGCAGGCGGCGCGGCGCTGCCGACTCGCCTTCGACTCGCTGCTCCGGAAGATCCAAGGTAGGAGCGGGCCCGGCCCGGCCTGGCGGCTCCGCGCGGGGGCCCGGCGGCCGGTCTCGGGGCAGCGCCGCTGGGTGCTGCTCACCCCCCCCCCCACCCCGCAGCCGGCACCGACCCCGGAGACCCACCGCGGGTGACCCCTGGCCTGGGCTCCGGGCCCGCGCAGGGGCCGGGCGGGTGGCCCGGCTCCAGGGAGAGGCCCGGGGGGCGCAGCAGCTGCCTGCGGAGGCAGGTTTCCTGCAGGGAGTGTGGGTGTTGGGAACCCGGGGAGTGCGGGGGATTTGATAGCTGCTTTCAGCTCCCTGAAGGGGGTTCCAGGGAGGATGGAGCTCGGCTGGTCTCAGTGGTAGCAGATGACAGAACAAGGAGCAATGGTCTCAAGTTGCAGAGGGGGAGGTTTAGGTTGGACATTAGGAAACACTATTTCACTAGGCGGGTGGTGAAGCACGGGAATGGGTTCCCTAGGGAGGGGGTGGAATCTCCTTCCTTAGAGGTTTTTAAGGTCAGGCTTGACAAAGCCCTGGCTGGGATGATTTAGTTGGGAATCGGTCCTGCTTTGAGCAGGGGGTGGGACTAGATACCTCCTGAGGTCCCTTCCAGCCTTGATATTCTATGAAGGAGCAAGTGGTTCTGGCAGACACCTGGGCAGGTCACTCTTGGGAATAAGTCCCACTGCTGTCCCAGGGTCGGTGTCTCCCGACAGCACCACTAGAGAGAGTGTATGGAAACCATGACCCACACCCTGGAGGCCAAGTGTCTGTTGATGCTCTGCTAGAATGGCTGAAAAGACTCTAATTTTTGTCCCTGAGGACTAAAACCCCGGAATACCTAACCAGTTGGAAGAAAACGGAGGCATAGGCAGACAGCCTGACACTTCCAGATTCTGGAGGTAACCTACGCTCTTATACCTGCCTGATGCTGTTCCCTTCTGTGTGATTCTAGGGCTGAGGCAGTGTATTGAGGACCAGAGCAGGAACTATCAATTGCTGGTGCAGGGCAGCCTGATGAAATCTTGGATAGGGATTGCTGTTTGATACACCCTTCATGCATCCAGCTAGCCTCTTGTTGCATTGCTCTCTAACTGCAGGGCTGCCGGCTGCTCTCCCCAGCCTTTCTCTGGAGCTTACTGTTCTCTACAACTCCCTGCTCTTTGCTGTTAGTGAGTCCGATGGCCTCGTCGAGGGAGAAGCAGAAAGAATCAACCATGGGCTCATTAGGGGTAAGGAAAACGTCCCGTGTGTCTGAGAGGCAAGGTCACTAGGCTGGCTGGAGCAAGGCCGGGGAGGGGTGATTTCTCTGCACTCTCATATGAATGGCATTGGCAGCTGTCTGAGGCTAGGGGTGAGTGAAGGTGGCAGCTGCAGTGTTCTGCGTGTGCTGGAGTCTGGAGACTTGGGGCTTCCAAGGGGAACAGAAAAGCTTAAAAAAGCCCGAAGAGCCCGAGAGCGTAGCACAGTGCAAACAGAAGTGTTGCTAACTTACAGTGATTTGGGATTGAGGGTGCCTAAGAGAAATGGGCTGAAATTCAGGGAGGGAGACTCTGATAGCGTTCAAGTGGGTTCCCTCCTGGCAGACGTGAGTGTTTAGCAGGAGTCGGCAAAGCTAATGTTGCAGCTTTGACTCGGGGGCTGGGATACAACCGAATGTTGGTAATGTGAGCACTCATCATTCCTCAGTGCCTGCGTGGGAGAGCCCTTGTTCCCCTCTCCCCTTTTGGGGTGCTCGTCCTCTGGACCATAGCAGGTAGAAAGCTCTTCTGTGCTGCTCCTAGAGTTAATGGCGCTTGCACTGCTCCAGGCCATGTCTAGTCCCTTCCCAAGGCAGGGCCTCTCTTTTGCTAAGGCTCTGTCAGGCTGCTGGAACAGGATCAGTCACTGAGCAGACTGACCCATTGTCCTGTGACTGTTTTCCTTGTCTAGTGCTGGAGGCTTGTGGGGTGTCTGGGCAGGATCTCAGCACTGAGGAGCTCTGGCAGAAAGTGCTGCAGGATGTGACCACGGAAGAGCTGTGTGCGCCTCTGCATCGACTGGGTGCTCTGCAGGGGGCGGTATGGCTGGCAGCAAACTGCCTGGGGAGCGTCACTGGTCTCTTCCGGCTCCTGAGTGACACCAAGGTAACGCCACGGGGCCTCTCCCGCGGCGGATCAGTGCTGGGGCAGGGACCTAGCCGCTGGCTGGCGTACGGGAGATTTGATGTACTGCACTGTGCCGTGGGTCTCTCTCATCTCATATCCTGACTCACGTAGTGGCCACTACCTGATGCTTTAGAGGAAAGCTTAAATCCCAGCCCCGGTATAGCACCTGAGCACTAATGTGATGCTGCCCATACTGGAGGGGAAGGATTCCATTCTGCCCCTTGCAGGTATCACTTTGCACCCAGGATCATGAATCTGGTTACTCATGTCATGCCTATGAGCTGGCCAGGTGTGTATTCCACCCTGTCTGGGACAGTCTCGGACCTGCATGTTGAGAGCAGAACCCGTGCACAACTAGTTCATGTGCTAGGGGTCTGTTTTCAGACCAAGAGGATCTGAGTTTGATTTCCTGCTGTTACAGTGAGTTCTGAATGGCTGTAGCATACGCTAGAGCAGTATCTATGCAGGCCTAAATAAATGCCCACAGGTCTGTGAGAGAGGGCCAAGTTGGTATGAATATTTGTCATAAAACCATCCAGCATAAAGTGCTGTGTCAACAAAAGACTCGAGCCCCTCTGTGCACTCCCCATTCAGTATGAATAATTCTCTCACTGGTACTAGAACTTTCTCCTAACGCCCGAAGTGCACTGAATGACTCTCAAACAGTCCTCTTCTGCTGTGGGCTCTTAACGCCCAGTGCAGTGAGATCCCTGGCAGGGTCGCCAAGCAAACTGGAAAGGAAGTTCGTAAGCAGACCTGCAGTTTCTGTAGCGAGTGAGTTGCTGACTGGGATTCAGAGGTAACTGTTTCCTGCTGACTGGAAAGGCGGCGAGGGCTTTTCTTCCAGCAGAGAGGCTGTGTCAATAGGGGTGAGCTGGGGAGTCTGGGTATTTCGCACACACAGGGCTCGTGGAACAAAGGATCTCTCCTCTGGGATTCTCTCATGTTCCAAATGGATTGCCCATGCATGCTGGTGTGCTAGGGGCAGCCCTGGAAAGCGCACTGAGCTCATCCGGGGCAGGGAGGCAGGATACCAGACTAATGGTCTGATCTAGTGCAGCAGGAGCTTGCTGCTGCCAGAGCGAGTGTGCGAATCGCTGCAGGAAAGAGGCCAGAGGAAGGATGCGGTGGGGCGTGGTCCGGGCACATGGAGCTCACAGTCTAAAGGCTCAAGAGGCACAATACAGCCCCCAGACCTGCTCTTTCTCTGGTCCCTGGGATTGGTGCCTCCAGTGCTAAGTAACCCGCTGATGTTCTCTCCCCGCGCCTTTCGCAGGACCCTCTGCCTTCTGCCCACGGGGGTGAGAATGAGCTCCTTGCACTTCTCAAGGCATGGAGTGTGCCTGTTGAGGGAGACACATCGCCCCTCGTGGTGCAGAGCACCAAGGACTTGAAAGAGATACTGTGGACCTCGGCTGCCTTCCTGCAAGGTATGTTAGAGGTGCCTTCTCCAGCCCCAGGCAGGGTGCTGCTGCTCCTCCCCTTGCAGTGCCAGCCACCCTCCTGGCCCTACTGCCATCCGAGTCTGCCAGCACTGTGCTGTCGCCAGCTGGAGTTACCTCAGCCATTCCCTTCCCTGTGGTGGGTGCAGGAGCTGAGCAACCAGCCTTGCTCCTGAAGGAAACGTGTTTCCTGCTCTTCATGTTCTTATTTGAGTTAGAATTGCAGAATACAGACGCTCCCCGACTTACACAAGGCGTTGCGTTCCAGAACGCCTTGCGTAAGTCAGGGATGTATACCTGACAATTACGCCAAAAACAACAAACAAAACACTTAGGGAACATTTTCTGCAAGTGCGGGTTTGCGTAAGTCAGGTTTGTGTAACCTGGGGAGAGTCTATAAACGCTAATATCTTCTCAGATGTGCATGTAAATTCCCTACTTCAGTTCCTGGCTCAGTCCTGCCCTGCAGCATCACAAGGCCCCCAGTCTCTCCTAGTAACCTGTTCCCCGGTTCAGCCCTGGCCTGCGATGTCATGGGGCCCCCCGTCTTTCCCAGTGACTCACTAGCTCGCTCAGCTCTGCCCTGCAGCATCATGGGGTTCCTCGTCTCCACCTGTGACCAACTCCCCGGCTCAGCCCTGCCCTGCCCTGCAATGTCACAGGGCTCCCCAAGTCCTAGGTAACTGTACTGGGCCCAAAGGCGGAGTTCCACCTGCTGCCTGAAAGAGTCAGGAGGGAGGCTTGAGACGGCTAGCGAGGGAGGTAGTCAGTGCTGTCACACACGGCACTATATAAAACATGCCAGACTCCCAGCAGAGTCCGTTCCCTGTGGAGCTCCCGGCCAGAGGCCCAGAAGACCCAGCACTGCCCAGGGGTTAGCATTATAGCTGGAAAATTCCCAGGTTGCTGTGCCCTCAGGAAGAGAGGGAGGGTGTGGGACAGATGTTAATTGGGAGGCAGTTTCAGGCAGGTGGGGTAGTGCCCAGGCAGGATGATGCCTAGCGTGTGAGGAGTTGAATGCATAAATAGATCACAATAAATGACTGTCCCAAGGCGGGTTCCCGGCCAGTGGCCCAGACGCAAGTGGAGCGTTTCAGTTAGTGACTGAGAAGGGGGCAGGTCTGGAGACCAGAGTCGGAATGATCCCACTGAGCTGCAGGCTTCAGCTCTCACCCCGAGCCCCAGCACAGTCCTGGCTGACCCTGCCTGCCTGCTCCCCGGCAGCATCTCGGCTAAGGCTCTGCAGGGGAGTATGAATCCTCCTGGGATTGGCACGCCCCTGCTCAGCCTGGCTGGCTCTTGGCAATCCTCGTTGCAATGGCAGTGATGTTCCCATAACACGTGCATGGTGCTGCGCAGTGAGCTGCCAGGGTCAGGAGAGGTCGCAGTCCCATGGCAATGGCAGGGTATGGCGCAGACGGCTATAACGTGGTGTGGGACATGCACTGAGTGGGGAGGGTCGTTGAAGCAGGAATGCTGCGTGGGACCAGATGGGAGGGGGTGCAGGGAGTGCTGGTCACGGCGCCGTTCCAGGCCCGCGGGATAGCGTGAAAAGCAGAGCCTACGGGGGCGAAGGAGGTGGAGCAGAGTGAACATTTTGTGTGTGTGTTTCAGGTTTGCAGGGCCTGGAGGCTGGAAATCTCCCCACCGCTCTCTCCCTGCTCCAGGCAGCCGCATCCGGGTTCTGCTCCAAGAGGGTCCTGGCCCAGATCTACACCTCCATCGGCTGCTGCACTCAGCAAATGGTAACAAGATGGGACCTGTCTCCCTCTAGCCGGGGGCAGGGAGGGTCCAAGGGCCAGTGCCTCCATCGCCCTGAGCAGAGCCGGCGTGGGAGGAGACTGGGTGCACGTCTGTTCTGTACACGTGTGCTGCACTGGATGAGGGGTGCAGGGCCCCCAGCCTCCTTGGGAAGCTGCTGCCTTAGTTTCCCACAACAAGACTGGCTGCACCAGCCAGTGTCTGCTGCCTCCTGAATACCCCCTGCCCCGTGGCAGGGGTGTGAGCGCAAGCCCAGCTCGATGGGAGGTGAGCACTGGTGCCCGGCAAGGGCCCGGCACAGAGGGAGCCATCCCAGTGGAAGAGGAGGGGCAGAGTACCGGTTGGGAAGAGGGAGCTGTGAGTGACCTGGAGTCACTGGAGAACTGTGGGCTAGAGCTGCCGGTATGTATTGATCGAAGTTTATAGTGGGCTGTTGGAAAAACAAGCAAGGAAGCAACATAATGGATCTTGATAAGCAACGTCCAAAGAAACATTAGGGGAGGCGATTAGAGGACATTGGCCTGCTTCTAGGCTCCAGGGACACAGCTGTTCTGCCAGTGCTGGGCACAGAGGGCTGAAAGGAACACGAAACAGATAAAAGGGGGGAGGTGTCAGTTGCCAGGCCTGAGACCCGAGAAGGATGCTCAGAGGTGCAGTTACCCTGGTAACACGACTGGTAGGAGCCCATGTGCAAACCGCCCCTCGGGGATTGTGCTGAACCCCCCCTCCTCCGGTGCTGTCTGTATGGGGGGGTCTGCTCGGGGGCACTGACCCAGACACCAGCGGGGAGCAATCTGCCTTGGTGCCTGGGAGAAGGACTGGCAGATCCAGCAGGGCTTTTCTGGCTCTCAAGTCCGAGTCCATTCCCTGGTCTCTGATCCCACTGTCCCAGAGGGAAATCCAGTGGTGGTTTCTGTGGAGGACGGATCCTGTACTGACATGGCAGGAAGCATGACCTGGGGCTTGCTGGGCTGAGGAGCTGGTTTCCTTCTGATTCCCAGAGTGACTGACAAACAGAACGGCTCAAAGTGACTGAGTCTTGGGTGCTTGCCTGGCCCTCATCACTGCAGAATTGGGTCCCTGCCCTGAGGGTCTCTCACTTGGAAGGACAAACCTGTATGGTTCTTCCTGCCCTGGGAGAGCTGCTTAGGGTGGGCTGCTTGTCCCTGAGCAGGAAAGTGTGAGCCCAGGGCTGAGGCTGTGCAGTCCAAGGGGTTGGAAAGCAGAAGGTGAGGAGGATCACAGTGGGACAGGGAGGGAGGCCCACTCCCATAGGGCAGTGTGGAAGCTTACGAAGACCCTGATCCTGAAAAGTGCTGAGCATCAGTGACATCTGTGGGTGCTGAGCCCAGGGGCAGCAGTGGGGCTGGAGGTGAGGGCAGAGTGGAGGAGATGAGATGTGACTTTGGAGAGTCTGGTGCTTACTGCCCCAAATCCATCCGGGAGAGCCATCGCTGTTCTTGGTGGGTCCCCACCGTGCCATCTGGCCTGGCTGACACCACTGGGACATGTCCCAGTCTGCAGAGGGGTGTGCATCAAAGGGAGTGGCATGGGTGGGGGAGGCGTTGCCAAACCAGGGATGTGGTCTAGAAACTAGAGTGCCAGATGGTTGGGCTTGGGTTTCCAGCGCCAGGAGGTGACTGCGGCTGGGCAGTGAGAGGGGTGCAGGTTAGCCAGCATTGAGACCATCCCCCACGGCTCCATGCCCAGCTTGGTGGCTGCTCTGGGCATCTCTGATTCCGCTCCCCCGGTCTTTGGGGGCAGGGCGACCTCCTCAGGCAGCGATCAGGTTCCCTGGAAGGTTTTTCTCCAGGTGATATTCCAGCCATGTCAGCAGTGACTGATCATGCTGCGTGTGATTCTCTCCCGCCCCCAGGGCAAGCCTCAGACGGCTCTTCAGCACTTGAAGCGGGCGCTGCAGGTGGATTTCCAGTGCCTCTCTGCCCTGTCCCAGGCGGCGCTGGTGTACCGCCAGCTGGGGGAGACGGACGCAGAGTTGGAGGCCCTGGCTCTGCTGTACAAGGTTTGTCTGTTCCCAAGGTGAAGCATCACAAGCCAGGTGGCTGCACTGATGTCTCTGGTCCAGCTGTGCCTGTGCAGAGCCTCCTGCACCTCCAACATGAACTCTACCCCTGCGGCGGGGCGGGGGCGGCCTGGCCACTCAGAGCCCAGTGGTGGCTGCTGCAGGCACGACCTCAGGCATGCTGGGCCTCCAGCACGCAGGTTAGCAATGGGAGAGCCCTGCTGCCTGATGCACCCTGCTCAGCAGGTGGACGCTGGCCAGTGGTGGGTAATCAGGGGTTGGGCTGTTTGACCAGCCGCAGGAGCAAGGTACATCTCACCAAGTGTATTAACTAGGAGGTGGCAGGCGTGTGGTGGTGAGGGGGCACGTGTAGCATGGGCATCTCACTGGGCACGTAGTAGACAGTTAATTTTCCAGCTCCTGGTTTGTAATGAAGTGCAAGTGTGGGACTGAAGACAGATTTCCCGAGCTCCTGACAACACGGGACAGGGCTGACCAAGCCCACTGCCCTTCCAAGGGGGACCTGTCCCAGGCTGCTCTGGGAGCACTGATCTTTAATTCTCTCTGCTCTGAGTGGCCATTAGAGATCCCCCAACACGGGAGTTTGCCTGTGTCCTCTCCACACTGAGGCGCTTGCCTCTGTTCTCCACCCCAGAGGTGGCTGCATTTCAGCGGTGGGAGGTTGTGAGAGGGATGGTTCCGGAGCAGTGCGCGATATAGACTGTCTGGACCGGGATGTCTGTAGGTGAACTGACTGCCGCTCCCTAGGAATGCCAGCAGGGATCTACCATGTGGTCTGTTTCTCCTCCCCCCCGCAGGCTCTGGAGACCCCCGCTCAGGAGGCTGTCTCCATCGATCCTTGCTTTCTAATCCGAACGGAGCTCCTTGTTCACACCCCGGCCCTGGCATCCCTGTTCAGCCGCAGCCACCCGTCGGAAGTGAAGTACCTGCTGGCGCAGCGATGCCTCCAGGCTGGCAGGTAAAGTACTCCCCACCCCCTGCTCACCTGGGCCCCTCCCTTCTCTGGGCGCCCAGGTAAACCCCTGTTCAGCATCGCCCTTGGGTCCGGTGGTGACAGAGCAGCAGTTACCCCCCTGCAGGCGGGGACCAGTACCACTGGCTAGAGTCGAGCAGGAGGCTGCCTGCACAGCTCTGCTGGCACTTGTCAGGCCTGGGCCTGCTGCTCTCCTTGGGGTCGTCCCTGTCCCCCAAGGGCCAGGCTGCTCCCTGGCTGCCTGAGGTACCTCCTCACGTTGCTCTCTGTCGCAGGGTGGCTGAGGCAGTGGAGCATTACCTGGATCTTCTGGCTCTGCTGCAGGAGGGGCCGCAGCACCAGGTAAGCCTCTTGGGAAGGAATCCACATGGTGTGTTGGGGTGACTGGGTTCCCGTCCTAGGACTCCCTGGGATTCGGCAGGGAAGCTCCCTGCATCCCTCCAACTAACATGTCCTCTACCTGCCCCGGAGTCTCTGCAGGGACCGAGCCCCCGCCTCTCCCTGGAGGGCATCCCGAGCCGCAGAGCATGAGGGGGCAGAGTAAAGGCTAACGGCCTGGTCTGGGTTCGAGAGGCCGTGTGGAATGGATGGGGGGGAGGCTCACCCACACAGTACGTGGGCCCCGCCCCCATGTTTTCAAACTGGACTCTAAATTTGGGTGCCGTGAGACACCCAGAGGCTGTGTGCCTGCCCTGCAGCTGTGAGCACTCGGCACCTCTTCCGGCCAGGCCGAGGCGCGCACTGCGCGACAGCTCTGGCCTAGGGCTGTGTGCATGAGAGAGCTGTGGCCCCACGTCTCCGCTGGCTTCGGAAGCCCCTGGCACTTGCTCCTTGCTCAGCCTGTGGAGTGGCTGCTGCTGAGCCCCGTGAGGTGCCCCCCCCCCCAAGTGCCGGGTGGCGCACTCTGCCCCCAGTCCTCTAGGTGGTGCTGAGGGTGACGCTGTTGCTTTCGCTGCCCAGGTGCCCCTGCACGGCAGGTCAGCTCTGCCCAGGATCCCGGAGGTGTTCCTGGAAGCTGCGTCCGCCCTCGAGCAGCTTGGCAGGTACCAGGACGCCATAGCTGTGTGTGAGGAGATCATCAGTCGAACGGATGACCTGATCCCAGAGACGCTGCGGATCGAATTGGACTCCGGTGCTGGAGGGGAGGCGCCAGGCAGGGCAGGCTCCCCTGCGCCTGGCATCCCGCCCCAGCAGAGAGAGAGCCTGCGCTGCATCGTGTGGAGGGCGGCTGCGTATCTGCACCAGGGCTGGGCTTGGGCCAGGCTGGGGGAGAGCAAGGAAGCCATAACACGGTTTACCAGGTGACTCCGTCTGCCGTGGAGGGGAGCTGTGGGGCCATTTGCAGCCAGGGGCTGGGGTGGGAGGTGCGGGGCCCCCCGTGCAGTGGCTCTGGGTCAGCATCGAGCTCAGCGGTGTTGGCTGTGGCACTCTCACGCTGGGCTGGGCCGACACATGGCTTTGATGTGACCACACCTACTGGGAAATGGCACAGAAATGACTTTGACCTTTCCCCTGCAGGTGCCTTAATGTCCTCCTGAGAGTCCAGCTCGTGAGCGCAGGTATGGTACAGCCCAGCCCGCCCGCTGCGGTTCCTGCGTGGGAGGGACCAGCCTGGGGGCTGGCTAGTGCCTGGCCGGGGCTCTGAACGTGGAAAGCGCCATGGTAACGCTCAGTAGCGATAGGGGGATTAAACAAGGCTCCACGCCCAGCAGGAAAGTACCTGGCTCCTTGCCCTGAGCCATGATCTGCTCTGGAGCATTGGCAGAGACTGGCTGGTGGGGTGGGAGAAGCTCAGCTCTGCTCTTTGCCTGCGTTCTCACACCACCCGCTAAGGACAGTTCAACAGCTGTGGCTTGAGGAGACATGGGGAGAGTCCAGGTTCCAGGGAACCGATTGGGGTTAGGTCTTTAAGTGGCTTTTCCTGGAGAATTAGCCCGGTTATGAGATAATTGTGGGTGGTCCTTATGCGCCTCCATCCCTGCAGGATCTGTGCGGGGAAGGGCTCTTCAGTCAGGCTGATTGAAACCCTTAATGACGTTCATTCCAAAGGCTAACGAGCAGCTTTTGCTGTTCATTCAGCTCCCCTCCCTCTTCAGTGACGGGCAGGGGGAGCACCCAGCCCACTTCTCAGGGATCTTCAAGGAGCTCTCCAGGCAAACGCCAGACTTGTCATTCCCAATAGAGCCTCGGTGCAAACCAGCAGGTAGCTTCTCCCCTGGCAGAGTCTCTTTACACACCATGAGGAATCACAAGAGCCCAAGCCACGTTTTCCCTCTGCTGGCCACCGTTAAGTCACAGCTGATGCTGCACAGGAAACTGCTTTGGACTCTTCCCTGCCTTTGCCCTGCGGCCTCTCCTGGGCCCCTTCCCTTCAGGGAGGTCCCCTGCCCAGTCTCTTGGACAGGCCTTCCTGTGACCCCAGCCTCTTGCCTGCTAAGATCCACACCGGAAGCCTTTTTGCTGCACCGTGTTCAGCTGGGAGCCAGTGCTGCCCTCCCGGCAGAGCTTTCAAAGGGGTAGGGAAGTAGGAAATAGCCACAGGCCAGCGCTGCCAGCCTGGGGATGTAGGGAGCGCTGCCCAGCAGACACCACAGCCACGTGTGGGGTGTTCTTTCCATGCCAGCCAGCATCCATAGCAGTGAGGAGATGGCAGAGGCCCTGGCAGAGGCAAAGGTGCTCCAGAAGATCAGGTTGCTGGCTCTCCTCGGACGCGGCTCCCAGTTCCAGGAGCTGGGTCGGGACAAAGAAGCTTTGATGAATTTCCAGCACAGTTTGCAAGTTTGCCCAGGTACCAGAGGCTCGTATTGCTGGGGGTGGGGTGTAGCCTGTGGCCTGCTCTGACTTCCTGGCGCTATGGGCCCAGGAAGCTAAGCCGCTCTGTAGTAGCCAATAAGCCATGGAGCCTGCTAAGTTATTGTGATGCTCTCCCACTGGAACTGGTTTGACAATCCCCTGGGTTCCCTCCCAGCTGCAGTGCCATTCAGCAAGGCCGCCTCCAGCCCAGTCAGACCAGGCCTGGCTGAATACACCAGAGTGCTTTTGGTTTCCATGGCAAACTGTCCTGGTGAAAGGTGCTGGCCTGTCAGCCCGGGGGTGGGGTTGGGGGCCAGTGACCCAGCTGGGAAAGGCTCCCTGTCCCATAGCTGTGCCACTCCTGGCTCTCAGCCTCCTGCATGGTTCAGAAACCCCCACAGGACTCTCCCTAATCTGCACAGTCCCCGGTGTTGGCTGAGGTGCCTGTGTGTCTTGCAGGTGACCCTGCTGCCACCTCTCACCTGCTGCGAGCTCTATGGAAGCTGAACCGAAGGCAGGAAGCTGCTGCTCTCTGGCAGAAGTTGCACGCGGACGCTGCCCCGGCAGACGGACAGCAGGAAGCACCGGGGAGGTGTGTAAGGAGCTTGGTGGCTGCGGCTATTACTAGGCCTAGGCGCGAGCTCCAGAGCTGCCAGGTTGAGGTAACCAAAGTGCTCTGCGCTGTGTGGCACGAAGGGCTTGCCTGGCTCTGGGCCACACCTGCACCCGGGTCCTCCAACCCATACAGGGTGCAGAGCTGAGCCCACTGCACAGCATCTGGGGCGTTCATTTCCCAGCGAGATCCCTGCAGCCCATTCACCTGCTGCCCACACAGGTGGCTCCGGACCATCGATCCCAGGGTGTGCCACTGCCCAGCTGACCCCTCCCCTGAGAGCCTACAGGAGCAGTAGCTTGGGACTGACACCTGGGAACCGGCCGGCTCGAAGGGAGCTTGAGGGCCAGGTCAGGCTGGATTTCCTGCAGCAGAGCATGGAGAGAGCCCCAAACCTTCACTCTGGGCTAGCATGGGACCTGCTGCTTCCATGTCTTTTTGCCCTGTTGGGCTTGAAGTCAGCAGGCGGATTTCAGGAGGGCGTGTCTATGGGCAGGGGAGGGAGCTGGCATGGAGCCCATAGGTGGGAAGGAGGGTCAGCCCCCAGGTGGGAGGATCCAGCAGGGCACAGGATTCCTTGTGGAACAGGGAATAGGGCCTGACAGCCAAAACTGCAGTGCTGTCTCTGCTGGGGACCCTGAGCCCAGCTTCGTTTCAAGCTGGATCCCAGTGATTTCAGATCCGGTGCTGCCTGCTATTCAAAAAGGAGCTTGGTAAATTGTAGTGGGATGCGAGAAAAGCCCCGTGAATGATGAAAGGGTTGGAAATCCTGCCGTATAGTGAGACTGAGGGAGCTCAGTCTGCTTAGCTTCAAAAGGGGAAGGCTGTGGGGTGACTGGATCAGTCTATAAGTACCGACGCGGGGAGCAAATCTGTAATACTGGGCTCTTCAGTCTCGCAGAGGGAGGTCTAACGGTCCGATGGCTGGTCGTTGAAGCTAGGCACAGTCAGACTGAAAAGCTGTCCCTTATTTCTAACAGTGAGGGGACATACCCTCTGGAGCAGTTTACCAAGGGATGGGGGGATTCCCCATCACTGACACTTTTTAAATCAAGATTGGATGTTTCTTTAAAAGCTCTGCTCTAGGAATTATCTGGGGGAAGCTCTCTGGCCTGTGTTCTACAGGAGGTCAGACTAGATCATAGTGGTTTCTTCTGGCCTTGGAATCTATGAATCGTGCTAATAACACCCCCTATTTCCCTCTTCCACCCTCGGGAACCCCCGCGGCCTGTACAGCCGTGTCTTCACTGGGAAAAGGGCTGTTTTTACCGGGTGTTAAGATGCTACTGTCGACAGCCCAAATTGTAATTCTAGCCTGTTGCTGGGGGTGAACCTTACATTCCCCGGTGTGGTTCATCTCCACCCACTAGCACAAGCTAAAATGACGGCTGCCTTGTCTGCCCTAGGATTTTAGCATGTTAAAAACACCTTTGTTCTAGTGTGGCCGCAGCCTGTCTCGCCAGCCCTGGGTGGAGAGGATGGAGTATGTGGTGAGGCCAGAATTACCCCTTGCCCCAGGGCTGCTGTCTGAGCTGAAGCGGCTCCTGCCCTGGGACTAAGGAGCTTGGACAGACTGGTGTGGGATGAACCTGGTGCTAGGAATTCTCTCCTGCCCATGCCCGTCTCCAGAGGCAGCTCAGACTGGAATGCTGCCGTGGGTCGGTTACAGCGCCTCGGGCAGGTTTCAGAAGCCGAGCGTCGCTGTCACGGGTGTCTGCCATCCCAGCTGTTGTCACTTCCCCACCAGCTGTCCTTTCGTACGGTACCCAAATAGGCCTTGCTCCCTAACCGGTCCCATGGTCTCTTTCAGGCCCTACCCGTTGTACCTGGTGTCGTGTCTAAAGCAGGTGAACCTCCCACACGACGAGTCTCTTGCTAGGAGTCTGCAGGACTATCTGAGGACCAGTGGCCAGGATCCTTAGAGCCATCCCCATCTCCTTCCCTGCAGAGGGCAGCAGGACAGCATTATGCTCTGACGGCTTTCCCAGGACTCTGACTTGCCCTTGGGCAGAAGAACTCTTCCTAGCCAAAGCCCTGAAGCACAATGAAGCTATTTTTTTGTAATAAAAAGGACGTGGGAGTAGGCCACGTCCCAGTGTGTTCGGCTTATGCACACTCTTCTGACCCTCGCCTGGACTGTCTACGTTAAGAGTGAAGCATTGTGTGCTGTCAGGAATGGCACGAGCTTCCTGCCTCTGTCCCCTCGCCGTGGAGAGTGGGGCTGCCTGCATGCTGGATCCATTAGGCCATGCCTGCCGTAGAAGTACAGGTGTGTGTTTTAACGCGTTATCACCTAGTGTAGACAGGGCAAGCTGCAGTGCTAACCCCTGTTCCCTGCTGACCTGGCGCTGGAGCCAGCACTAAACATGGGCGTTCCTGGCTCCTGAAACCGAGCTCCCCCACTGCCTTTGTCTGAACCACAGCAGCTTCCCCCAACTACGCTGCACCCAGGGGCTGCAGTGGGGAGCAGTTCTCAGGGTGAAGGCAGCTTAGGAATGTCACAGCGGAGAGAGGCAGGGGCAGGGCAGGGTACGTGTGTTCTCTTCAGTGAATGTCACAACAGAGGTGGGAGCTTGTGGACCAGGGAGGCCATGGCTGTGCTGGCTGGATTGTCAGGCCAGGGCAGGAGGGGATCTGCTCAGGTATGGCTCTGCATCGGCACATGCCGGGCCTGGGCTGTGGGGAGAACAGGGATCAGACCTAGCTGCCCTGGGGGGTGGGGAAGGGTTTTGCATGGAGGAGAGAATCGGCTCCATGTGGAATCACAAGGCAGGTGCGCTGGGAACTGCAGGGCTCTCTGTGCTTGGTGGGCTGATTTCCAGTGTGGGGCAGGAGCTCTCCCTGGGGCTGGCCATACATGGTCTGTGTGGGGAGCTGCGGAGGGGATCTCTGCTCCATGGGTTGGGAAGGGCTGGGGGAGGGTGCCTCTAGCTGCAGGGTCTGAGTCTCTTGAGTCAGGGGGTCTCTGGGAGGGAGTGTGCAGCCTGGCCAATCAGGAGGGAAGTGCATAGGCTCCTGGCCAATCAAAGTCACGACCACCTGTGGTGTGAGGGGGGCAGATGTGTGACCGTGGTGTGGGGGCTGGTCTAGCTGGCCAGTCTGCCACAAGCATGGACCTGGGGCACAGTTGTGAGAAGCAATGGCAGTTGGGCCACTGATTGAGCCTCTAAGGAAGGGGGTGACACCCTCAGGGAGAGAGCTAGGGGGCGGGGGCTGCCCTTTGGAGGACCCTTCCTAGAGTGAGGGAGTGAGACACCCCCTCCCCCCAAGCGGGGGACCCTCCTAGATTGAGGTGCCTGTGGGACATATTCCCCCTCCAAGCACATAGGGTGAGACTGACTGGGGAGATTCACCCCCACCCCCACCCCCAACACACGCAGGTCTCTGGGGCTAGTCCCCAGTATCGTCCCTGTGCCCCCGTTTTTTCAACTCTTTGTCTTGTCTAATTTATAAGTGAGTAACATTTCTCGTGTTTTTAAGGACAAAGACACAGTCTCCAGTAGTTGTAAGTGTTCTCCTATAAATGTTTTGCTTCTCTACCAAAGAAAAATACAGAGAGGGACAGGGAAGTAATGAATCAGTTCATTAATCTGAAGAGAACAAACCTATAGGAGGCTAAAACTGACACCCCGAATAACTGATAGGACAGCAACTGTCTAATCAATGAGAACTGCAGTAGAGTTCGATCAGTCCACCCCTGAAATGGAGCTGAAAGGCGGTGGGAAGGAATCGTTTTTCCCAAAGTGTAATTTGTCTGCAGAACTCTCTGCCACAGGCAATCAGCGAGGCTCAGAACTTGGTAAGCTTCAAGGAGCGATGGTGCAGAGCAGGCAGGCGCTCAGTTCCCAGGGCCTCATCTGGTGCTGCAGGGAAGGCTGGGGCTTGGCCTTAGGAGGGGGCAGCTCCGGGTCGGCTCTGCAGGGGGCTGCAAACCTGCAGCTTGGCTGGCCCCCCAGTCCCATTCCTCTCCCCAGGGGCTGGGTGGCTCCGGTGCTTGCTAAGGTAGGAAGGTGAACAATGGAGGATGCTGGGGGTTCTCCCTGCACAGATGCGGGGGCTCTGGGGGGAGGGCACGGTGTCCCTGTCTGCGTAGGGTTCTTATAGGTTCCAGGGCCAAAAGGGACCCCTGAGGCCACCTGGTCTGACCTTCTGTATAACTCAAGCCCCTCAGACGGCCATGAATTAATTAATCGCTGTTTGAACTAGAGCAGATCTTTTAGGGAAACATCCCAGCTTGATTTGTAAATGGCCAGTGATGGCGAATCTGCCACACCCTTCGGTAAACTGCTCCTGGGGTTAATTACTGTCACTGTTAAAATTTTACACTTTATTCCCAGTCTGAATCTGTCTAAGCAGCACATGTGCACAGGGCAGGCACTTCCACCTTAGGTGTCCTGTCTCTGGCCTGCTCTGCTCTCCCTAGGGGCACGTTTCCTCTCCCCCTCAGGTGCTGGGATCTGCCTCGGGGCTCGGGCAGTGCTGAACAGCTCCTCCAGCCAGCGGCGAGCCAGCATGGCCATGGGGTGCTGACACAATGGGGGCTGTCTCTCTCTAGGGCACAGAGTGTGCTGGGCCAGTGCTGCACGTGCTGCCAACGTTCCACCATGGGAAGGGAAACAGGCTGATCCAGTGCCAATCCCTCCCATGCTGATAGGTTACTGGAGGGCTCCGTAACCATCCCTGTCCCCAGCCCGCTGCATGAATAAACTCTTCTCCTGCTGGCCCTTGCGGGCTCTGGAGAGCAGCAGGGGCTGAATTTGACTGCTGCCAGCAGAGACCCGAGCAGGGCCTGGCAGACTGTTCTGGAACAGTGGTGGGTAGATGGCACGGCACGGCCCCCAGGCTGCTGTTAAGATGGCTCATTCCCCTGGTTGCCTGCCTGCATTTTTGGCATAGAGGCTGATGGTTTTGTTGCACAGGGTAAGGGTTTAACCTGGCGCTTGGCTGGTGCAGAAGGAGATGAGCATTAATCTCCTTTGTGCTATTATAGGGGGGTTAACACGACATAAGCTTTTAAAGCCCGTCACTGATGGCGACGTTGCCCAGGGTGGGGCCCGTGGCATGTGTGTTGGACATGCCCCTGGTCTGACATTGTGGGATGCCTGTGTGTGTCAGGGCTGGGAGCTGAAGGGAGATACCATTAGGATGCTCCAGTCAGAGTCAGAACCTCCTCGTGCTGGGCACTGCACAGAGACGGAGGCGGACAGTGGGAGGAGAGAACGTGGGCTGTGCCGCTCTTAGATGAGATTAGGCGTGGAGCTGTGCTGGGGCTGGATGGTAACAGCCGGATCCGGGGAGGTTCCAATTCGCTTTACGCGGGCGGCGTGAGGCAGGGCCGGCGCTGCTGTGGGTCCACACCAGCTGTATGTGGTAGCATCAAGCACTGCGCTGAGCTGGCATGTGCACACAGGGACTTTGCTGCCCTCTCCTGACCACATGGCGGAATGTCGGCGCCACGGCCCAGGGCACAGACTGCAGCAGGTGGCCGGCAACCTGGGTGCTTGTTTATATCCAGTTAGCTGAGAGCCGAGTTCCAGCTGGTCCTGTGCCTGCCTCTGCCTTTGGGTGGGACAGGACTCGGGCTCCGGGATGATGTGGCTCTGCTGCTCTGCCCTGGGAAGGGAACGACAGCAGCCCTTGATCATCGTTGATTTCTGCCCGTGCCCAGAGCTGTGCTATGTGCCTCCCAAAATACGGGCTAGGAGCTGACCCCCTAAAGGGGCCTGAAGCCGCGGGGTGGGGGAGTGATGCCAGCGGGATGGCGAGAGCCAGGGGGTGCCGTCTGGCTTTGTGACTGAACGGATGGCTCAGCTGGGGAATTCCCTGTTGGCAGGGCAGCAGATCTGAACATTAAGGGTGCTCTTGCCATGGCGGGGGGTGGGGGCGGCAGATCAGCCCCACCCTTTCCATGCTACTCCTGGCCAGCAACATCCCTGGACAATGTCATTTTTTGCCCTGCCACTGGCAGGCTTCAGTTACTGGTGATGTCAGTGATGCCCCTTCAGCTCCCTGTGGCCCGGCTCGGGGAGTTGCAGTCACAAAGGCAGAGTGGCTGTGTTTCCCAGGGGTGGGGCTGACAGAATCAGCATTTGTTAGCTGCAGGAATAGCACAGTGTACACTGCACGTTGGCTGGCACAGCTCCACCAGCCCGGGGGTGATTGGCCCAACAGAGCTGTGCTGGCAAAGGACCCTAGTGCGAGTGCTGTTGTAGGAGCAATACTGCACTCTTGTCGGGTTTGTTCCATCTGCACTCGGGTGCTCCGCTGGACTGGTAACCCGGTATAGCCACCCTGGCAAAGCGCTCCTGGTGCAGATCTGGTCTGAGAGTGAACATGGCAGAACATGCCGTTCAGTACCGACAGCTCATTGGATCAATCTCCCCATCACTGGCATTGATCCATTTCCTCTCCTTCTGCCACAATCACTGTAATGCAATGCTAAGCTGTATTACACTGTTCAGCCACTAGGGCGGGGTGCTGGGACAAGATTTCTAGAGGGGCTGCTGAGAGCAATAAACTGTAGACCCTGTATATAATGGAAACCACTTCAAGCCAGGGGGTGCTGCAGAATTGAGGGGTGTTACCCCAGAATTTGATCAAGCTAATTGCAGCCATATTGTTGCATTCACCCACCATGAATTAATAAAATAGAAGGCCACATAGTTAAGGGTTAATTTGGACAAGCAGGGCTTCTGGAGGCAAGGTCAGATACCAGCTGCAGGCTCTGCCAATGGGAGGAGGGGAGAAAAGAGTCAACAATTGGAGACTGACAGAAAATAAGTGGATGGAGACCTTGAGTTTGGGTGCCCTTAATATAAAAGCTTCTTATAGCTCAGACTGTTAGGAATGATTTGTTAAGTAGTTGATTGAAGTTAGGAGAAGTGATGGCCCAGTAGGGGTCACTATGAGCTGTGTGTTTTGTAAAAATTAGCTACAAAAAGACTAGATAATAGAGTGGCAGGGAAGTGACCGGCCATCGCTCACCTGCTGCTAATTACTTGATACCATCTCAGATTTTAGGTAATTATTTGGGATGTTGTAAACCTATTGCTTATGTCTGTGTGTGCTTAAATCTAATAAATAGTTTTAGATAAGAGCACGCTTACTTGTATTAATCTTTCATCAGCCGAAAGCGCTGTGTTCCCATTGATTTATTCCTGATGCCGCCTGGAGTGAAACAGTTATGTTAGCACTGCTTTGGGTTCTGAAAACCTTGGGTCACGCACCCATCGCTGGCAGTGCATTAAAGTGAGCCCATCTCCGGTACATCTGTCAGGGGAGGGAGTGCTGTAGGCGGTCCATATCTGGTACAAGAGCCTGACCTGCCAGTAGCAACTCTGCCAACTGTTATGTACAAGGTGTACATGGCATGGTGTCAGAAGTAAATTAGGGCCAGATGAGAACAGAAAGAGAAAGATCAAAGGTTGCAGGATCTCATCAACTACCACACACCAGTGTTGCAGAGAACTTCACCTCTGATAGGCTTTCAGAATGGACTACAAAACTCCCTATATTCAGGAATCTTCTTAACTTATGCCATGGGGATGCAGGCAGACCATCTCTTTATCTTTACTGAAGACAGTCACAAAGATGACTATAGAAGAGTTTTGGCGATGTTTGATGCATGCTTAATACTTCAGAGAAAAGTGGCTTATGAAAGAGCATGTTTTCACCAGGGAATTCAAGAACCAAGAAAAAATGTTGAATGTTTTATAAGAGTTCTGCATCCATTGGCTGAAAACTATGATTTTTGGGACTGCAACACATGAAAATATGAGAGAGACGCTGTTTTTTGGGTTAACGGACAAGAACCTCTTGCAGCATCTGTGATTAAAGACAGTTAAATCTACCCTACCCACAGCTATACAGATAGCAAAGCTCTCTGAACTAGTTAAACAGCAGAAAAAAAGGCAGGAGGCAACATGGAAAAACTTGAAACTAGCTTAGAAGCTGTAAACATACCCAGCATGAGGACCAGAAGTCATTACCATCAAATCCCTGAGGCTGTGAAGATATTCCAAGCAAACTCCAAAGCCTTTCAGAATAAGTATACAAGATAAGGAAAAACACATAGCGCAGTAGATGTATGTTTAGCCAGAGGCATATGGTGTAATAAATACACAAAATATGGATATTTTGCAGCTGTTTGCTGCACCAAGGCAGTCAGGGAGGTGACTAATATTACAGACACGCAGGAGCCATTTTTTCTGGGATCTATCACATATGATAACACAGAGCCTGCCTGGAGAGTGAAGTTAAATATTCAGGGAAAGACTATTGACTTTAATAGTGACTCAGAAGAAGATGCAAGTCCCTTCCGAGATAGTTACAATCACCTTCAACCCCTCCCAGGGCTGAAATCACCTGACCCAGCTCTGACTAGCCCTGGAGGTATTCTGAACTGCATACGAACGGCCATGCTGGTCAGACCAAGAGTCCATCTAGCCCAGTATCCTGTCCTCTGACAGTGGCCAATGCCAGGTGCCCCAGAGGGAATGAACAGAACAGGTTATCATCAAGTGATCCATCCCCTGTCGCCCATTCCCAGCTTCTGGCAAACAGAGGCCAGGGACACCATCCCTGCCCAGCCTGGCTAATAGTCATTGATGGACCCATCCTCCATTAATTTATCTAGTTCTTTTTTTAACCCTGTTGTAGTCTTGGCCTTCACAACATCCTCTGGCAAGGAGTTCCACAGGTTGACTGTGCATTGTGTGAAGAAGAGTGTGGGGGTAGACAATGACTGGCAGTAGCCAAATACTGAGGCAAGGTGGGGATAGAAGGTGGGGGCTCCCTGGGGAGGGGAGACCCTAAGAGAAAGGGGTTACTGCCAGGGGGCAGCACCCCATGTAAAAGGGCACCGGGTCCAGGGAGGGACACAGGGGCCTGAAGACAGGCGGATCACCGGCCTGCAGAGGGCGCTCCAGCACTGGACAGAGCTAATTCCAGGAGTCACCAGCAGGAGGCGCCGCAGGGGTGAGTCCAACCCGTCTACAGCACGCTAGTTCATAGAATCTCAGGGTTGGAAGGGACCTCAGGAGGTATCTAGTCCAACCCCCTGCTCAAAGCAGGACCAAACCCAACTAAATCATCCCAGCCAGGGCTTTGTCAAGCCTGACCTTAAAAACCTCTAAGGAAGGAGATTCCACCACCTCCCTAGGTAACCCATTCCAGTTCCTCACCACCCTACTAGTGAAAAAGTTTTTCCTAATGTCCAACCTAAACCTCCCCCTCTGCAACTTGAGACCATTACTCCTTGTTCTGTCATCTTCTACCACTGAGAACAGTCTAGATCCATCCTCTTTGGAACCCCCGTTCAGGTAGTTGAAAGCAGCTATCAAATCCCCCCTCACTCTTCTCTTCTGCAGACTAAACAATCCCAGTTCCCTCAGCCTCTCCTCATAAGTCATGTGCTCCAGCCCCCTAATCATTTTTGTTGCCCTCCGCTTTACTCTCTCCAATTTATCCACATCCTTCTTGTAGTGTGGGGCCCAAAACTGAACACAGTACTCCAAATGAGGCCTCACCAGTGCTGAGTAGAGGGGAATGATCACATTCCTCGATCTGCTGGAAATGCCCCTACTTATACAACCCAAAATGCCATTAGCCTTCTTGGCAATAAGGGCACACTGTTGACTCATATTCAGCTTTTCGTCCACCGTAACCCCTAGGTCCTTTTCTGCAGAACTGCTGCCCAGCCATTCGGTCCCTAGTCTGTAGCAGTGCATGGGATTCTTCTGTCCTAAGTGCAGGACTCTGCACTTGTCCTTGTTGAACCTCACCCATCTTCTTATTTAGACTTCTAGCACTGGTATACAAGCACTTTAAAAACCTGTCACTTTTTAGCTATCTGTCATTACATGATGTAATTGAGTGAGACTTTTTTTTCAATTGACTTTCATTTCATTTTTTTGCATTTCGTTCATTCAGTACTTGGTAAATTGGTAGAAACGATAGTAAAGAACAGAATGATCAGACCCATACATGAACATGATTTGTTGGGGAAGAATCAACACGCCTTTTATAGGGGGAAATCATGCCTCGCCAATCTATTCAAATTTGTTGTGGGGGGTCAGCAAGCGTGTGGATAAGGACGATTCAGTCGATATAGTGTACATGGACTTTTCGAAAGCCTTTGACAAGGCCCCTCACCAAAGGCTCTTAAGAAAACTATGTAGCCATGGGATAAGAGGGAAGGTTTTCTCATGGATCAGTAACTGGTTAAAAGAGGAAACATAGAATTGGACTAAATCAGTTTTCACAATGGAGAGAGGTAAACAGCAGGATCCCCCAAAAAAGGATCTATAATGGGACCTGTGCTTTTCAATGTATTAATTAATGATCTGGAAAAAGGAGTGAACAGTGAAATGGTAAAGTTTGCATATGATACAAAATTAGTCAAGATAGTCAAGTCCAAAGCAGACTGCGAAGAGCTACAAAGGGAGATTGCTAAACTGGGTGATGGAGCAACACAATGGCAGATGAAATTCAATGTTGATAAATCCAAAAATCGTGCACATTAGAGAACATAATCCCAACTATACATTTAAAATTTGTGGGGTCTAAATGAGCTGTTACCACTCAAGAAAGATCTTGGAGTCATTGTGGATAATTCTGTGCAAACATCTGCTCAATGAGCAGAAGCAGTCAAAAAAGGCTAACAGAATCTTAGGCACTATTAGGAAAGGGAGAGAAAGACAGAAAATATCACAATGCTACTCTCTAAATCAGAGGTGGGCAAACTTTTTGGCCTGAGGGCCACATCGGGGTTCTGAAACTATATGGAGGGCCGAACAGCCTGGCCTCCAACCCCTCCCACTTCCTGCCCCCTGACTGCCTCCCTCAGAACCCCTGACCCATCCAACCCCCTCTGCTCCTAACCACCCCCCTGGGGCCTCACCTCCTGTCCAACCCACCCTGCTCCCTGACTGTACTGACCCCTGTCCTCTGACTGCCCCTTGGGACTCCCTGCCCCGTATCCAACCCCCTGGCTCCCCACCCCCTTCCATGCTGCTCAGAGCACCAGGACTGCCAGCCGCCTGGCTGGAGCCAGCCATGCCACTGCACAGTCTAGAGCACCGGGGCAGGCCAGCGGCTCTCGCAGCTGTGCTGTCCGGCAGGAGCTCGCAGCCCCACCGCCCAGAGCACTGGCGACACTGCGAGATGAGGCTGCAGGGGAGGGGGGACAGCAGGGGAGGGGCCAGGAGCTGGGCTGGGCAAGATGGTCCCGCAGGCCGGATGTGGCCCGTAGTTTGCCCACCTCTGCTCTAAATCCAGGGTGTGCCCACACCTTGAGTATTGTGTGTAGTTCAGATCAGCCTATCTCAAAAAGGCTGGAAAAGGTTCAGAGAAGTGCAACAAACATGATCAAAGATATAGAGCAGCTTCCTTAGGAGGAGAGACTAAAAGATGAGGGTGGTTCAGCTTAGAAAAGAGGTGATTAAAGGGGGATATGACAGAGGTCTGTACCATCATGACTGGTGTGGAGAAAGTGAATAAGGAAGTGTTTTATTTACCCTTTTCCACAATACTGCAACCAGAGCTCACCCAATAAAATTAATTGACAGCAGGTTTAATACAAACCAAAGGAAGGTTTCTGCACACAACGCACAGTCAACCTATGGAACTCTTTGCCAGAGGATGTTGTGAAGGCCAAGACTGTAACAGGGTTCAAAAAAGAACAAGATAAGTTCCTGGAGGATAAGTCCATCAATGGCTATTAGCCAAGATGGTCAGAGATGCAACACTATGCTTGGAGCGACCCCTAAGCCTCTGACTGCCAGATGACAGGGTGACTCTCTTGGAAGCTCTGGTACAGGCCACTGTCTGAGACAGGCTACTGGGTTAGATGGACCATTGCTCTGACCCAGTCTGTATCTTATGGATCTCACAGAGGAGAGAGAAATCTTCTGGATCTATTCACTGAGGAACCCCTTGTGGAGTGGGGGTGTTTTCATGAATGTTTGGATCCTGGTTCTTGTGAAACCAGCCAGCTCTGCAACAGACTGACCATTGGAGGGAAAACCTACTTTATCGGCAAGGTAACTATAGGAGAGAGAGAGCTATTAATAACCGGAGACCCAGCTTTGCCTTGTATGATTTAGTTTTGTGTTGTAACCAACTGTTTCCATCACTTTCTCTCATTTCTAGTTAAATCTTTATCCTTTCTTAAATAAACCTACTTTTGTTTTATTGTAAGTGCGCACAAAGCTGTGTTACGCAGGAGCAGGGGTTCTCAAACCCCATTGCACCACGACCCCCTTCTGACACTGCAAATTACTACACGACCCCAATAGGGGGGACCAAAGCCTGAGCCTGCCCCAGCCCCAGCACCCCTGGTGGGGGGAGCTAAAGCCCCAGCCTCGCCGTCCTGGGCGGGGGGCCTGTAACCTGAGCCCCGCCACCCATGGCCGAAGCCCTTCAGTTTTGGCTTCAGCCATAGGCGGTGGGGCTCAGGCTTTGTCTTCAAGCCCTGCACCCCAGCAAGTCTAAACCAGCCCTGGTGACCCCATTAAAACAGGGTCGCGACCCACAGTTTGAGAACCGCTGGTTTAAGGTGAAGCTAGTAAACAGGGGCGGAGGATGTGGAATTTCAGTGTGTAGCCAGCGGCAGGGGCCGGATATCACCGGGGAGCGATTCAGAAGGATTGGGGACTGGGGTGCACTTACCGTTAACCTGCAGGGCGAGGACACGGCTGGCCTAGGCCAGAGTGGGGTGATTGACTGGCCGGGGGAGTTAAAGAGCTGACATCCAGCCAGGCAGAGCCAAGACTCCCTCCTCCAGGTCATTCTAAGCATGGATTTGCTGCAGGAAACTTTCCAGGCCTGGTCTCCCTGTGCTGCCCTCTCGGATCATCTAGTGCAGACCCTTCTCTGCCCCTTCACACAGCCTCTCCTGCCACGTGCAACAGCCTCCGCCTAGCAGTCTGCTCCATTCATAATCCAGCCCTTCAGATCCTACCTGAGCACAGACCGTAGCACTGCTCCCTTCTCCGCGGCTCAGAATTCCTTCTCCTCTCCTTACTTAAGCTCTGTAAAGGACGGGGGGATGCAGTGGGCATGAAAGTGACTCTGCGCCATAGACGTGTGTCACCACCAAAGCTGGGCCTGTGAGCCCAGGGTCCCCGGCTGGCTCCAACGGGCAGACGCTCATCTGGCTGCTGTACCGGCCCCAAACCTTGGGTCCCATGTGCTCTCGCCTTGCTGGGGCAAGGCAGAATTCAGGCACGGTCTCTGGGCCACTAGGCACACGTGTCGGGTGCAGATCCAGCATCTGACACCCCTTTTGGCAGGGGGGACCCCATAGTCCACATGCCTAGCAAGGCCCTGACACTAGTGCTGGTTTTCCCAACACTCCCCAGCAGCTGCTGCATGTTCTCAGAGTTCGGCCGTGGCTGCTGACCTCCCACCCCCCTTACTCTGTTTCCCCCTTCTGGACCCACATGACAGTGTAAACAAGTAACTCACAGGCTCTGCAAAGGAATTTCCAGACCCATGACACACTTTACTTTTAGATAGCACAGAGCTATGGAAAGCAACAAATCTCCATGCAGATCCCTGCCTCAGTTTCCTCACCACTGCAAGTGTCTGTTGGGACTTTGTCAGTGTCTTTACAGGGGGCCCCGGATTACTCCTGCTCAACTTTCTCCCCATGGCATCTCCCAGCAGTCCCGCCCTCTGCTAGAAATGGCTGATGAGAAAAACCTCCCTTTGATAACAGTTGCAGTCCCCTTTGTCACACTGACCACCTGCCGTGAGGATTCCTTGCCTGGTTACCAGCTCACTAGAAGAGGTTTCCCCAGGCGTCACCAGCTCATTGTCCTGCCAGGGCAGATTAGTCAATTGTTGACTGTCTCCTTAGCACAAGAAGGATGATGCAAGGATGCAGTGGAAGACACCCGGCAGGCCCAGCCTTCTCGCAGTCTCACTGGAATTCATCACTCCACACAGACAGATCCGCCAGCAGGTCACGCAACGCAGACCTGGGTTGCAAAGCAGGGCCTGAGATGTCGTGTGCAGTGTCCCTAGCCAGCTGCTGCCGGGAAACTAGGCCTCTGCTGAGACCCGCTGCTCTCAGCTCAGCGATGCTGCCATCCCGGGGGCGGGGATTTGGGGGGGTCACTGCTGAGACCCGCTGCTCTCAGCTCAGCGATGCTGCCATCCCGGGGGGGGGGATTTGGGGGGGTCACTGCTGAGACCCGCTGCTCTCAGCTCAGCGATGCTGCCATCCCGGGGGCGGGGATTTGGGGGGGTCACTGCTGAGACCCGCTACGCTCAGCACAGCGATGCTGCCATCTCGGGGGGGGGGATTTGGGGGGGGTCACTGCTGAGACCCGCTGCTCTCAGCACAGCGATGCTGCCATCCCGGGGGCGGGGATTTGGGGGGGTCACTGCTGAGACCCGCTGCTCTCAGCTCAGCGATGCTGCCATCCCGGGGGGGGGATTTGGGGGGGTCACTGCTGAGACCCGCTGCTCTCAGCTCAGCGATGCTGCCATCTCGGGGGGGGGGGATTTGGGGGGGGTCACTGCTGAGACCCGCTGCTCTCAGCACAGCGATGCTGCCATCCCGGGGGGGGATTTGGGGGGGTCACTGCTGAGACCCGCTGCTCTCAGCTCAGCGATGCTGCCATCCCGGGGGGGGATTTGGGGGGGTCACTGCTGAGACCCGCTGCTCTCAGCTCAGCGATGCTGCCATCCTGGGGGGGGATTTGGGGTGGGGGTCACCGCTGAGACCCGCTGCTCTCAGCCCGGCGACCTGGGCCTGGGAGGCGCTTTCTGAGCCCAGGGACTCGGTCTCTGCCCGCCGCTGCCCCAAGGAGCAGAGAAACCAGGAGCAGCCCGGCCCTCCCCAAGGGGTTAATATTGGCCTGTCAATCACCTCTCTTCCCTTCCTGATTGGCTGAATCTGTCCAGGTTTTACTGGGTCTGAGCTACTGGTGGCGACGTTACTAGGCAGGATAGCAATGAGGGCGGACCCTGCCTGCCTCATTTTTCCATTGGTTTATTTTTGTGATTGGCCGTTCGCTCCGTGTTGCCGGGTAGAGTCATCACTCTTCCTAGGGCACTGTGATTGGCGGACGAGGTGGCGGCTGGAGCTTTCTGATTGGCCAGAGCAATGTGATTTTTTTTTTCCCACTGGCTGCTCTGCTGCCAGCCTAAATTTCTGATTGGGGGGCGTGGCTTGTTGCTAGGCAGAGTAGCCGGCGGCGGGCGGAGCTCCCCTTCCGATGAGTCGGCTCTGAGTGTTCAGTCAGAGCGAAGCGCCGGAGCCGCCGCCAGCCCGAGCCGAGAGCCCGAGACCCGCCGCCGCCCCCCGCCCGCCATGGCTTCGGGATCCGAGTAAGTGCGGGGCCGGGCCCCCCCCCGCCCGCGGCCCGGTTCGGCCCGGCCCGAGGGGCGCCCCTGCGGCTAGGCCCGGCCCGGCCCGGCGGAGCCGGTAGGCCCCGGCCTGGCCCCGAGCGGCCGGACACGGGGGTGGGCGAAGCGCCTGGGCCTGCCCGGAACCGAGCCCCCCCGGAGAGCGGCGGCCGGGCGGGCCCGATCCTGCTGTGTCATGCAGGCCCGGCGGGGGCGGAGCCGGGGGTGGGCCCGGGCCTGGGCCCGGTCTGTGGGGCCTAGGCCTCCCCGCCCGGCCTCGCCTGGCCTGCCCGGCCGGGCCCCCGCCGAGCCAGCGGCTGGGCCCTTCTCCCGCGGCCGCGGCCCCGCAGCGCGCCCGGGCGGGTGTCTCGCCCCCCGGCCGGGCCCGGGCCGGGCGGTGCGGTGCGGGGCGGGGCGGGGGGAGCCCTGGCGGGGCCGGGCCGGGCTGGTGCTGGCGGCGGCGCACGCCCGAGGCGGGCTGGCTCCCCGGCCCTCGGTGTGCACTTCCTGCGGCTCCAGAAATGCCGAGTCATGTGGCTACAAGATGGTGGGGAGCCCCGGCCCCGGCGCGTCTCCTCCCCCGGCTCTGCCGGCCCCGCGGGGGAGCGGGTTCCCCGCCTCGGAACGAGACATCACCCGCCTGAGGGTGAACGGAGCCCTGCGGCGGCTCGGCCTGCGGGGTGGCGTCTGTCCGCTGCTTTAGCCTCCCTCTGGGGGCGGGCGGGGGCATTCCCACTCCCCGGCACACAATGCCGAAGGCCCCGTGGGCTCTGCGGTAGTGTAGCCCAGCGGCGCTCACCCTTCCCAGACGGCTGGACCCTTTCAGGGGTCTGATCTGGCTTGCGTACCCCCAGGTTCCACCTCACCCAGCACCTCCTGGCTTCAACACCAGCCGTACAAATGCAGAAGTGTCACCGCTTGCTCCTAGCGAAAAATCGCTGACTTTCTCCTTTTACCATATCATTATAAAATCCATTGGAATGTAAATATTGTAGGTATATTTCAGTGTCAAGTATACAGAGCAGTATAAACAAGTCATTCTCTGTATGGAATTTTAGTTTGTACTGATTTGGCTAGTGCTTTGTAATATAGCTTGTTGCAAAACTAGACAAATATCTAGATGAGTTGATATACCCCCTGGAAGACCTCTGCGTACCCCCAACGGTACATGTACCCCTGCTTGAGAACCATTGGTGTACCCCTTGGAAACCCACAGGACAGCAGTTGTGGGAAGGTTTTGTTTTTTAGATCAGTGGTTCTCAAACTTTTGTACGGGTGACCCCTTTCACATAGCAAGCCTCTGAGTGTGACCACCCCATATAAATTAAAAAAAAACTTTAAAATATATTTGACACCATTATAAATGCTGGCTGCAAAGCGGGGTTTGGGGTGGAGGCTGACAGCTCATGACCCCCCATGTAATAACCTCGTGACCCCCTGAGGGGTCCTGACCCCCAGTTTGAGAACCCCTCTTTTAAACTCTGTTAGGGCATAGAAGAAAATGGCAGATTCTTGGGAACTTGATGGCCATCAGCACCTCCAACAAAAATACCACAGGCTAAAAAATCAGGACTGATTGTCCTAAAAACAAATTCAGAGTAACCAGATAGATGGAAATGGGAGCTGCCAAGGGGCACGGTGTGAGAAGGCGTAGACGTGTTCTTTGGAGATGTGGTTGTCATATGGCAACTGAGAGGAATCCTCTTATTTCCTTGTGCGGTGTGTTGCTTCGTATTGTTACCTGTGATCACATGCTGAGAATGGAGGTCTTCCACCTTTCAAACATGAGTCGGGTGATAGCTACACAGCCGCTGAGATGAGCTGCCACAGAACTTAAAGGTGATCTTCCAAACTAAAGAGTATTTGGAACAACCCATTAGCCAGGCTCAGAGGGGCATTCAGTGCCTTAGGAATCCATACCTTAACACTTTGTTCTTTTTCAGGTCCCAAAGTCCAGACCTGCTGTGGATCAACAGCTCTGGCATGACACCAGATTGCTTGGTCCTGATGGGTCAGCTGCAGCAAGGATCTGCCATGGGTTTGGTGCCCATGGCAGAGTTCGTGCTGGAACTGGTGATCTAAGATACACATTCTGACACTGAGTCACGTAGACTGTCTCTTTTTAAAATAAACCTGTCCCTGTTCTTCTTAAGAAAACTCTTCCGACCCTGCGATTACAAGACAAATAATTCTTTAACTGAATTAAATATTATTTTAATTACAATTTCTGGTCTCCTGCTGGTGGCAACTATCTTGCCGAGGTGACTCCTCTGATCACGCCACATGGAAGTCCAGTAACTGAGTAAACTAGTTCAGCGTGGCTTTTAAGATTTTTATCTCTTAAATATATAATTTTTTTAACCAATATTAGTAAATGGGAACCAGGGTGGATTTGATTTAAATCACTAGTCAGGAAGACTCAATTTAATCATGGATTTCTACGTAAAAGTGCATTCTTGGTGGTTGATATAACCTTAATACGTATTCTTCACATCTCAGAGATAGATGTAGGTTTCATTTTTAGAAGGTACACACTATACATTTTTTAAATGATTTATTTTGAAAACTTTTTTGATTAGTTTTACAACTATATCAGAAGACGAATGATTGTTTGATTATTTCATTTACCAAAGGTAATTGAAGCAGATATTTATGAAGTCATTGGGAGGTTAACTATCTCCAATTCAACAAGTTAATCATTAATATTTGGAGGATTTCTTGCCATGTTGTACTAGGAGGAGAACATCACCAGACAGACATTTAAATTGTTTTATTTAACTAGAACAACAACGTTCTGTATTCTGGATTTTTATTTCTTCAACAGCAAACATATAATATTTTAACAAAACAAACATATGAGTTTTTGAATTTTGTTAAACATTCAGATTTTTAAAAATCAGGTTTGTTTTTGTTAAAATTTTTTAACTAAAATAGTTAAAAGAAATATTTAAAAAAAAAAAAAAAATAAATTTACTGTGTCAGCCAGGTCAACATGAGAAACTTAAAATACTGACTTCTGCAGCTGACTCAGTCATCTTCACCTTTATTTTCCTGTTTGTTCATAATCTGGAAAAGAAAAACAAGCTTTCCTGCTTTTCAGATCCCAAACGATTTTTCAGTTTGGAATGAATTAGTCCAAAGGAAGAAAATCTTCTTTCTACACCGGCAGAAGAAGCTACTGCTATTAAAAGGTTTCAGAGTGGTAGCTGTGTTAGTCTGTATCAGCAAAAACAACGAGGAGTCCTTGTGGCACCTTAGAGACTAACAAATTTATTTGGGCATAAGCTTTCGTGGGCTAAAACTCACTTCATTAGATGCATGGAGTGAAAAATACAGTACTGCTTACTGTATTTTTCACTCCATGCATCTGATGAAGTGGGATTTAGCCCACGAAAGCTTATGCCCAAATAAATGTGTTAGTCTCTAAGGCCTGGTCTACACTGTGGGGGATCAATCTAAGTTAGGCAACTTCAGCTACGTGAATAACATAGCTGAAGTCGATGTACTTAGATCTACCTACTGCGGTGTCTTCACTATGGTAGGTCAACTGTTGACGCTCCGCCGTTGACTCCGCCTATGCTTCTCGCTCTGGTGGAGTACTGGAGTCGACAGGAGAGCGCTCAGCAGTCGATTTATCGCATCTTCACTAGACGCGATAAATCGACCCCCCTTGGACTGATCACTCTAGAGGTAAGTGTAGACATGCCCTAATGCAGTGGTTCTCAAACTTTTGTACTGGTGACCCCTTTCACATAGCAAGCCTCTGAGTGCGACCCCCCCCCCTTATAAATTACAAATATATAAAAATGTTTTTAACACCATTATAAATGCTGGAGGAAAAGCGGGATTTGGGGTGGTGGTTGAGAGCTTGCGACCCCCTATGTAATAACCTCGTGACCCCCTGAGGGGTCCCGACCCCAGGTTTGATAACCCCTGCCCTAAGGTGCCACAATGACTCCTCATTGTTTTTGCTGTTAAAAGTGAGATTATCACTTCCACAACAGTCTCTGAATCCAAGTGCTTAAGTGACTTCTACCAGTTCACTGGTCTGACTTTCAAAACATCATCAGCAAACATATATTTCTTGAGTGCTTCTTATTCCCAAACTGGGTCTCTTTTACAGCCTACTGCCATTATAAGTTTTCCCTTCTGGTGAGAGGATGGTATGGTAGATCTCAAATCAGTGAAGGCTACACTGAGGCCTTGTCTACACTACAAGACTATTTCGAATCAACTTAGTTCGAATTTGTGGATTCGACCTTATGAAGTCGAATTTGTGTATCCATACTAAATACACTAATTCGAATTTCTGAGTCCACATTCACGGGGCCAGCGTCGACTTTGGAAGCGGTGCACTGTGGGAAGCTATCCCACAGTTCCCGCACTCCCCGCTGCCCATTGGAATGCTGGGTAGAGCTCGCAATGCCTGCTGGGGGAAAAATGTGTCGAGGGTGGTTTTGGGTAACTGTCATCATTCAACCGTCACTCACAAACGCCCTCCCTCCCTGAAAGCGCCGGCGGGAAATCTGTTCGCGCACTTTTCTGGTCGGTTACAGCGCGGACGCCACAGCACTGCGAGCATGGAGCCCGCTGCGATCATCGCTGCACTTATGGCCGTTGTCAACTCCTCGCACCTTATCGTCCACCTGTGCAACAGTCAGCTACTGAGAAATCGGGCGAGGAGGCTCCGGCAGCGCGGTGAGGAGAGTGGCGCAGACCTCTCAGAAAGCAGGGTACGCCGGGCAGTGGAGATCATGGTGGCAATGGGTCAAGTTCATGGTGTGGAACGGCGATTCTGGGCCCGGGAAACAAGCACGGACTGGTGGGACCGCATAGTGCTGCAGGTCTGGGATGACACAGAGTGGCTGCGAAACTTCAGGATGCGTAAGGGCACTTTCCTTGAACTCTGTGACTTGCTGGCCCCTGCCCTGAAGCGCCAGGACACCCGGATGCGAGCAGCCCTGAGTGTGCAGAAGCGAGTGGCCATAGCCCTCTGGAAACTTGCCACGCCAGACAGCTACCGGTCAGTAGCGAACCACTTTGGCGTGGGCAAATCTACCGTGGGGGTTGCTGTGATGCAAGTAGCCCACGCAATCGTTGAGCAACTGCTCTCAAAGGTAGTGAACCTGGGAAACGTTCAGGTCGTCATAGACGGCTTCGCCGCGATGGGATTCCCAAACTGCGGTGGGGCTATAGATGGGACTCACATCCCTATCCTGGCACCGGCCCACCAGGCCAGCGATTACATTAACCGAAAGGGCTACTTTTCCATGGTGCTGCAAGGACTAGTGGACCATAGGGGACGTTTTACCAACATCAACGTCGGGTGGGCGGGCAAGGTTCATGACGCGCGTGTGTTCAGGAGCTCTGGTCTCTTTAGACTCCTCCAGGCAGGTACTTTCTTCCCGGACCACAAAATAACGGTTGGGGATGTGCAGATGCCTACAGTGATCCTCGGGGACCCAGCCTACCCGCTAATGCCCTGGCTCATGAAGCCCTATACAGGCGCCCTGGACAGTGAGAAGGAACTCTTCAACTACCGGCTAAGCAAGTGCAGAATGGTGGTGGAGTGTGCTTTCGGACGTCTCAAGGGGAGATGGCGGAGCTTACTCACTCGCTCGGACATCAGCGAAAAGAATATCCCCGTAGTTATTGCTGCTTGCTGTGTGCTGCACAATCTGTGTGAGAGCAAGGGCGAGGCCTTTTTGTCCGGATGGGAGGTTGAGGCAAATCGCCTGGCTGCAGTTTACGCTCAGCCAGACACCCGTGCCGAGAGAATATCCCAGCGGGAAGCGCTCTGTATCCGGGAGGCTTTGAAAGCAAGTTTCCTCGGAGATCAGGGTAACCTATGACTCTCCACTTGCTTTCAAGAGAAACTGACCCTGGGCCTGTGTCAGTTTGTGTCGATTTGGATCTGCGGCTACATGCCTTGTTCTCCAAGTTTCCCCCACTTCCAAAGCACGTTTTTAAGCAAAGTAATTGTTACACTCATTATTAATAAATCTTTCTTTTACTTTGCATTTCTGTTCTGGTGTTGAGACATGGACGCATACTGTGCTGGGCACGGTGTGCACTGACGTACAGACCGCTTCCTCCATAGAGGACTGACATCCTCCTGCTCCTACATAGGTCTCTGGGGTGGGGGACGGATGACAGTGGTTCTGCATGAAGGGGAGGGTTTGCAGGAAGGGGCGAGTGGTGCCTTCTTTGCATAGGGGTTTGGATGACGGCAGTGGGCTGCGGGTTTCTGCGTGGGAAGGGGTGATGGGTGTGGGAGAAGGGTGACTATCTGTCCGTGGATGAGGGCTCTTGTTGGGGCTCAGGGCAGCGGATAGGCTCGTGGATCCGTTGCAAGTGCATCGTAAGGGCAGCCTGCCTTCACAGTAATGGCGTGACAGGCGCTAGGACCCTGGACAATTATACACATTACGAAATGAACAGGGGCAGCATACACAACACAGAATGACCCTGGTGCCTACTGACTGCAGTGTGTGTGTGCCCCGCAGTTGATCCTTTCCCCAAGTCTGTACCCTGGTACTGTAGGCTATACCGTGCAAGTATGAAACCCCTGTCCACCCCATACACCGAAAAATCCTCTGACAGGAAAGACATGACGGAAACAGTGATTAACAGCAAACAGCTTTTATTAATCTAATAAACAGTGGGGGGATGAACCTTGGATTTGGGACTGGCTGAGCCTATAAGGGAAGCACTTCTACAAATTTCTAACGTGAGAAGTGCGGGGTACACGGCCGCTCTGCTCTGGTTCAGTGACAGTTCTCACGTCCTCTACCACCCTCCGTCTTGTACTTTTGGGTGAGGGGGGGCCAGGACTTCTTGGCTGGTGAGGGCGATTGCAGAGACACTGCAGGGGGGCCCTGTCCTCCAGCCTGTGGTCCTGCAGGACATCAACAAGGCGACGAAGCGTGTCCGTTTGTTCCTTCATGAGACCAAGTAGCGTTTGGGTGGTCTGCTGGTCTTCCTGCCGCCACCTATCCTCACGTTCCATGAGTGTGCGATGCTGCTCACATAGGGTCTCCCTCCAGTGTTTCTGCTCTGCAGCCTCTGCTCGGGAGCAGACCATCAGTTCAGCGAACATGTCGTCCCTAGTCTTCTTCTTTCGCCGTCTAATCATTGCCAGTCTCTGCGAGGGGGATGCCGGGGCAGTCCGGGAAGGACCCGAAGCTGTGTGATGGGGAAAGTTAGTGATTTCCTTGTACAGATACATTTTCGCGAACAGTGAACACCGTCTAGTCAATTTCCATGAAGAAGACCGTACCGGACAACAAGTGTCACGTGGTCTCCAGAGAAGCACAACATTTTGGCCTACGCTCTGATTGGCTGCGCCATTGCACAGGAGAGCGGAGAAGTCGGGAGAGAGAGCAGAATCCCTCTAGCAGAGAGTCCTGGTAAGCCTTACAGTACATTATGCTTATCAGTTAACGGATAGCTGTGCCGTCGTGCTAACGGCAATCTGGAAATCAGATACTATGACCCTTTTGCAGCCACTCCCGACACTGCAGGGGAAAGATCAATGTATGCTTTTCCTGTGTGGCCTACAGCACGTGGCTGCTAAGCGCGGGGCTTTGTTATGCAAAGTATAAGTAAACCATTAAGAACAGTAACTATTCGCTAATTGCCCTAATTAGATGCAGCACTTCAGTAACGAGATTACCCTGAGGCGTGTCTCTCGAGTGCAGAAAGAAAGGATGTTAAGGGAAGCACTTCACCGACCGGGACCCTACGCGGCCATGCTGGTAGAGGCGATGGTTCCCCTGTATCTGAGGATGTCGTGGCGTGGAAGAGTGAGCTTCACCGGAGGACCAAATAGGGCACCTCTTCCTCGAAACCTCCTGCGGAGGGTATTTGAGGAACTGTTTGAAGCATTTGTGGAATTGTCCATGGAGGACTATTGTTCCATCCCAATCTGTGTAGACCTACTGTTCGTTTAGTTTCCCTTTAAAAACTTTTAGATATAGTATTTATAGATAGAATTTATATTTTTGGTATACATGTTTTCGAGCAAATAAATATTTTCTTGTTTATACGACTTACCGCCTGATCCTTCCCCTGACTCTGAGTCCGGGTTCACGGCCGGTGAGGGTTGGTAGGGGATCTCTGTGAGGGTGAGGAACAGATCCTGGCTGTCAGGGAAAGCGGCATTGTGTTCGCTGTCGCCTGCGCCTTCCTCCACGGACCCTTCGTCGTCTTGCCCATCGGCGAACATCGAGTAGGAACTGTCCTGGCTCACTATGCCATCCACTGAGTCCACGGTCAGTGGTGGGACAGTGGTGGCAGACCCACCGAGAATGGCATGCAGTGCCTCGTAGAAGCGGCATGTCTGGGGCTGTGCTCCGGAGCGTCCGTTTGCCGCTCTGACTTTTTGATAGCCTTGCCTCAGGTCCTTGACTTTCACGCGGCACTGCATCGCATCCCGGCTGTATCCTTTCTGTGTCATGGCTTGGGAGACCTTCTCGAAGGTCTTTGCATTACGCTTGTTGGAGCGCAGCTCCGACAGCACAGACTCCTCGCCCCACACAGCGATCAGATCCTGGACTTCCCGGTCTGTCCATGCTGGGGATCTCTTTCTATTCTTGCATTGGGCTGACTCCTCTGCTGGAGAGCTCTGCATCGTTGCAGGTGCTGCGGAGCTCGCCCCGATGTCCAGCCAGGACGTCAGATTCAAAGTGCCCAGACAGGAAAATGAATTCAAATTTTCCCGGGTCATTTCCTGTGTGGCTGGTCAGAGAATCCAAGCTCCGACTGCTGTCCAGAGCGTCAACAGAGTGGTGCACTGTGGGATAGCTCCCGGAGCTACTAAGTTCGATTTGCATCCACACCTAGCCTAATTCGAGCTAGCAAGTGCGAATTTAGCGTTACTCCACCTGTCGGGGTGGAGTACCAAATTCGAACTAAGGAGCCCCCTAGTTCGAATTAAATGGCTTCCTGGTGTGGACGGTTGAGCGATTAGTTCGAATTAACGCTGCTAAATTCGATTTAAGATCCTAGTGTAGACCAGGCCTGAGATAAAGCTCCAGACTTCTGGAATATGCTGCTCAAACAGTTTCACTTTTGTTTCTGCTGCCTGTCCCTCCCTTCTCACAGTTATCTCCAGACTTCTTCTCCTTGTCCAGATCTATTCTGCCCCCAACAATCTTCTATTCATTGAACTTTTTGAAACTTCACACTTTTAGAGAGAGGTAAGGGATTGACTCTGTGTACACAAATTTGCAGAGGGACAAGAGGGTTGAGGTCTGTTATTTTTCGCCTCTCTATATTTTAAAACATTTTTGCTGTTAACAAGCATGTTATCTCTGGAGACACAAATCCACAGTTTGAGAACTGCAAAACTAAGCATCTCTGCTGGTATCTTCTAGACCGAGCACTGAGTCCCATTGGGTAGATAGAAAGATTAACCTAAATAATCTGCACAGAAGCCCCTGGAACCGCATAAGATTGGGTCCCTAATCCATGAACTATTGGAACTCATTTACAAAACTTTTCTTAACAATTACATGAATATATTGTCTGATGCTATAGAATTAGAATTTATAATCCCTATTCCATGATGGGATATCTTTGAGCCATAATGTATCTTATCTAAAACTATCTTTAGATAAGTTTTTTCCTCAAAAAGCATTTTATCAAAAAATCTTTCTTTTTATTTTTTATTTTTTTAGAAAAATCATTTATTTGTATTCACCCTGATGGGAACTGACTATCTGGTAATGAGTTCCAGTCGTACTGTTCCAAATGGCACATCAGCAAGATAGTTGCCATCAGCAGGCAGCTTTAAGGAAAAATTGTGTTCCTTATTTTTATAAATACCTGGGGAAAGTGCTAACTTGCAGCACGGACATTCTGGCTCAATCTGTTATGAAACTGACATCTCCCTCGGTGTCTGTCAGCAGCAGGTCTATCTGAATCAGTGCTAAAACCAGTTTAACTACTAGCGTAGTGAGGACAAAACGCCTGTCAGACTCACTGCAGAAACGTGAGTCTCAATCACATTTTCCATCACATATGCATATAACTGTGCCCATCTGTGTTAGCAGTAATTGTCAGCAGCAAGTCAATTTCCTAAAGTGGATGGGCCCTCAGACCCAAGCATAGTTGGTTCTTGTCACAAGTATGCTAATCAATACTGTAGGCTCCTCTCTGTCCCTGCTCATTCATGCTGTGTACCCAAGTACACGGGCTTCAGGTTTCATCACAAGGTAAAGCAGCAGGAGCTTTAGCACAGGGGTAGGCTGTAAAGCTTGTTTTCTTGGCAGACAGGAGACTTGGAAAGTTTCCCTTATAAAGGAAGGAAAGCAGGAAAATACTGTGGGTGAGTGTTAATGCTGGGATTTCTCAGCTCAGTCGGACCTCTACTGGGGAACATGTCCTGACTTCTGGACTGTACTGAAAAGAGAGATTGAAGCATGCCGTGGACTCTGCATTTTAATCTAAACCCCTCAAAAGTACAGTAAAACTTAACATTATTTATCTGTCTCGTGGGTCTGTGTGGGGGGGGGAAAAAAGAGACTGATCCATTTTCACTGGGCTCTCTGTAGTCTTAAGGACCTCGTCAAATTCTTCTTTCCAGGCTAAGTAACTTTCATCTTTTTCACTCTCATCTGTAACTACCATGTAGCCCTCTAAACACCCTTGTGCCTTTCTCTGGACCTGTTCATTGTCAGCAGTACCTCTAAGGTGAGGTGGCTGAAACTGGCCCCGCTAGACTAGATGAGCATACGCCACTGTTTGGAATAATGTCTTCTATTCTTAATGCCCTCAAGCCTCTCGTTGCTGTAAGTGCTGCAGTGCGCTGGACAGACAGCTTCTTCTGTCCATTAGACCAGAGGTTCCCAAACTTTTCTCACTGCTACCCCCTTCCAGATCTGCCAGCTACTTCCGTACCCCCACCCTTCTCGTCGCTGAGACTGTATGTGTCTTTCTTAACTCTACCTGTCTTTAGCCATCTGTTCATATTTCATGGTTACGTATGATATAGTGCAACAAATACAACTTAAAAAAACCCCCCAACTGAGTTCTGAGCTCAGTCAGGCTGGACAGCGGAACCCTCTCTGTACAGCGATTGGCAGTGAGGGCTCGGTATGTCAGCGGATCTGTGTTCTCATTGGTACATCTGGAAATAAATTAATTACTGTATTTTATATAAAAAATTCCCATCAAGTTTTAAAGCTTCATCTGAGCAGCTTATTATGAAAATGCAATAAATAAAATAATGAATAAAATCCACCATTACACAAGTTCTTGTGTGTATGCCCAGGGGTACGTGTACCACAGTTTGGGAACACTGGCATTGGACTCTTTCCTCTAAGATCCTGCAAGTTCAAAGCTCTAACAGATCTTTTGCCTCTTGTGAATTAACTTATATTTATCCAGGCTAGGTGTCACCTGCCATTGTATTGCTCATTCGCCCAGTGTGTTTAAATCTAACAGAAGTGTCTCACAGTTTTGCATAGCTTTTTAATTCACAGAACAACTTGCTTATAGTTTCAACTCACTGTCCATTTCCTCCTCCATTTCACTAATAAATGTGCAACACCTGACCTACCACCAGCCCCCCGGCTGACACTGCTAACCTCTCCCCCCTCAGAGGCAGCGATTCACAATGCCATTTCCTGTTCATTCAACTTCTTCAGTCATGTATGAGGAACCTTATCAAAAGATGGATTTTGTCCAGTAGGTGTGATTTCCATTTGAAACGCGTAATGAGTTTGGGAGGAACGATTATTGCTTTGTAGAATCTCTGCTGCCTTCACTCCCTGAAGTTATATGTTACTTTTCAAAACATTGTCCTAGTCACTGCTTAGACTTGCCATCAGTTCTCTCAGTATCAAGGCCAAGATCTTCTAGTTTCTGACATCCGGGGTTTCCCTTGGCTCTAGCTTTAAAGCTGAGCCACTAAGTTAATGACTTTCCAATCTACAAGAGCAGTGCTGTTTGTAAGGAACGTGCATCTCCTTGTACATACCTGCTGTTTCACCCAGAGGATCCTGTCTCGCCTGATGACTTACAGGGTTTGTTTCTTATATTGCTCTGTTACTTCCTCATGGGAAACTTGAGTCCTTTAGAACTCTTCCAAGACTGTTTGGTTGGGCATCAGTTCCTCCCACAGCCTTTCTGCTGCTTATGGGTTTAAAGACTGCCTGCCTTTGTAACCGCACATAGCCTTTATGCGGCCAGTCATTAGTCCCTTTCCTCATGATAGGAAGAGAGAGCCCTGTTCTACAGATGGGGAAAGGCAGGTCCAGAGGTGAAAGTGACTTACCCAGGGCCACACAAGTCTATGGCAAGATGCATGCTACTGACTCAAGAGTTGGCGTTTTCCTTTCGGGCAGTACTGCCTCTCTGGTTATTTGGAATTTGTCTCTTAGCTGTAAACTGGTTGTCACAGCATACTTGTGCTCAAGCTGGATTTCCAAACCTTTCCCAGCTAAGGCAGCTGCCCTCCTGTTATTCCTGCGATCTCTTCTCTGAAGTGGCAGGGAAGGGGCCAGTGCTGCGTAGTTGTCTGCTCAGCAAGAACTCTGTCATCACGACACTGAACTCACATTGCATGTACTTACAGTGAACATGCAGAACATCGTCTGTAGGCCCCGTTCCCCAGGAATGTTAATGCAGAACACTGCACCCGCTTGCTCTGCTCGCAGCTTCTGCAAGCTCTTAAATGATCACTTGGTTCAAATTCATACTTAAAAAGCAACCTAAAACTTTTTGGTTAGTATGTTGAAACAAATCACTTTAAAAATGTACCTCCTCAGCATTTTTTGCTCTTCAATTTACTCAGTTTGGGCAATGAAAATAAACTGTCAGTTTCATTTCTTGGTGGGTACTAGCATAAAGCTGCAATGCTCGGTGTTTGTAAACATTTCCCTGCAGCATTCATCCAAACAAAACTCTTTTCTTCATGGACACTTAAAACTAGGGGGAAAGTTTTTGGCCCGAGGGCCACATCTCGGAATAGAAATTGTATGGCAGGCCAGGAATGCTCACAAAGTTGGAGTGCAGGAGGGGGTGCGGGCTCTGGTTTGGTGGGTGGGGCCAGAAATGAAGAGTTCAGGGTGTGGGAGGGGGCTCTGGACTGGGGAGTGGGGTGCGGGCTCTGGGCTGGGGATGAGGGGTTTGGGGTGTAGGAGGGTGCTCTGGGCTAGGACTGAGGGGTTTGGTGGGTGGGAGGGGGATCAGGGCAGGGGGTTGGGGTACAGGCTCTAGCTGGGGGTGTGGGCTCTGGGATGGGGCTGGGGATGAGGGGTTTGGGGTGTAGGAGGGTGCTCTAGGCTGGGATTGAGGGATTTGGAGGGCGGGAGGGGGATCAGGGCTGGGGCAGGCAGTTGGGGCGTGGCTCAGGGGGGCAGGCTCCAGGTGGTGCTTACCTCAATTGGCTCCCAGAAGCAGTGGCATGTCCCTTCTCTGGTGAGGCGCAGCCAGGCAGTTCTGCATGTTGCCCCGTCTGCAGGCACCGCCCCTGTAGCTCCCATTGATTGCAGTTCCAGGCCAATGGGAGCTGCGGGGGCAGCAGGCAGAGCGGAGCCCACTGGCTGCCCCTACACGTAGGAGCCGGAGCGGGGCCATGCCGCTGCTTCCAGGAGCTGAGTGGAGCGGCCCCCGACCCTGCTCCCTGGCTGGAGCGTGGCAAGCCCAGACCCCGCTCCCCAGTGGGAGCTCAGGGGCGCGGCTTAAAATGTCTGGCGGGCCAGATCCAGCCCACGGGCCGTAGTTTGCTCACCCCTGCTTAAAACTATTGATAAACGTGTGATTAGGTTTGTTAGTTTTACCTGACAGACCTCAGTAGGCTAAACTCATTTGAACTGGGGAATTGTAACATTGTCCTGTAGCTCCTTGCTCTGGCTCACAACTGCCTGTGCCCTGGCCTCCAGTGTCAGTTTATTTCAATGGTAAATGTTTCCATTTCAATTTTTAAAAAAGCCCTCCTTGTGTGTGGTCTGGGATTTGTGTGACCAGATAGACTCCACCCTCCTGGCCATTTCTATGGGATTGTTAAGCCCACAGTTTGCATATGAGTGCTGGTGATTGTCTTGCTACTGTGTCTTTGTTTTTAGGCAAGAGACATTCCAGGAAGGAACATCTCAATGATCCTGTTTTTCATAAATATCTTCACAGCTATTTTAGTTCAAGGCTACCGACTTAGCCAAAGTCACTTTCTTACAGAACATAATTCTGCCCTCTCACTTTGCTCGCCATGTAGAACTGAACCAGTTGCACTCAAGAAGATAATTGTATTTTGTCTTGCAGACAGGTTTAGTGTGTAAAAGAGAAGGTAGCCAAGGAAGTTTTTTTAATGTGTGTAGACAATGGAGACCAAAGCAGAGTTTGCCCAGAAGGGGAGGAGCAGCATTACCCAGACTCAGCGGTTTTGTTTCTTTCCAGTTCTAAAGCGGACGACTTATCTACCGCAATTCTAAAGCAGAAGAACAGGCCCAATCGGTTAATTGTCGATGAAGCCATCAACGAGGACAACAGTGTTGTATCGCTCTCCCAGGTGTGTCTCAAGTAAAGTTAAGAACTGTGTAGTTAATATGCAAACTTTCAGTGTCTTTTACCCTGAAGCTTGGTATTATTGTTGAACATGCTACATGAATGTAAAGATTATATAGAAAGCCATGAGGGAACAGCAGATGGGCTGTGATGGGTGAAAATGGTTTCCGATGGGTCTCTTGCCTCTAAGACTTCTGAGCAATTACCATGGTTCTCTAATGATGCTAGTGTTCAAGCAGGAGGCCTTGCCCTTGCGCCAGGATAGGCAATTGTGGGATCCCATGTCTCTTCATGGCTCACTCAACACTACTATTACCAGGATGTAGCACTTTGGGGTCCGGTTGCTGTCTTCCGAACACTTACATACTGGCCTTGTCAAATGCATGGCCTAATTCTGTCACTGTTCACAGGCAAAAATGGATGAATTGCAGCTGTTCAGAGGAGACACAGTTCTGCTAAAAGGAAAGAAGAGGCGAGAAGCAGTCTGCATTGTCCTGTCAGATGATACCTGCTCAGATGAGAAGATTCGCATGAATAGAGTTGTTCGTAACAACCTGAGAGTGCGCCTTGGTGATGTGATCAGGTGAGGTGTGCTTTGCTAGCTTGGTGCATCTTCTTGGATTTGTTTAGCTGGTTCTGAACTAATTCAGTCAGTAATGGAGATTGGGATTGTAGCAAGTGTTTAGTTACCTTTCAGGGTAGTTCCAAGAAGCGGTGCCTCTTAGAAAAGAATGTCCTGTAGCTGGAGTCTAAAGTGTGCTGCTAGCGATATGACTATTCCTAAGACCGATACAGGGGAACTGTGTTCTGTGGACTACAAGAGGGGTTTTCAAAAGAGCTCAGGTGATCTAGGAGCACAAGTTCCATCTCTAAATCTCTTAGCTGTCTTTGAAAATCCCACCCCACGATCTCTCTTCTCCCGTAATGTTACGTTTGACTGTTGCATCGTTTAAGCCTATGTCTTTTCACAGTCTGATTATTACTAGAAATGGTAATGGTAATTTCAGTGAAAAGGGATAGTGTGTTTCTGTAGCTTAGGCATTGAACTTTTGCATGAGAAGCAGAAGTTGATACTGTTTGGAAACAAAAGTAAAAGTGACTAATCTGTTTTCATTGTCAAAGCTGCGTGAAACATGAAACAATCAAATAGCATAAGCAATGAAAAATTAAAACTCCATTTTAATCTGAGGGGTTAGCAACTCAAGCAAACGTGTTATGGGAGTCCTGCTGCTTGAGACTTCTACAAGTAGAGTGAGCTAGAACTGTAACATGCATCATAGGGAACAGTCTTGCATTGACTTGAGGGAGATGAACTAGATTTACCTACCAGGGAAAACCTGTCAGTGATTCCAGATCACAGCAATGTCCTTTTGTGTGCACAAGATGCTGCAGCAAGTGAGTTGGCTCCTAATCCATACTCCCCAAATGTTGGGTGGACATCTGAGGCTCCTGTTGCTTGCACAGGATTTTCAGGAGTGAGATCTAGTAGATTCTGCAGACTCTGCAAAATAAATTTTTTAGTACCTTTGCAGAGGACTGAGGTACTTTCTAATGGAGTACCCCAAAGTGGCACACTTTGAGCAGCACATGGGAAAAGGTGAAACCTAAGCTGTCAGGCTGTGTAGCTATGATACTGGAGTCAAAGTAAAGCTGTGCTCATACGGGTATTGAGTAGAGTACGTAGCTGGTGTTTACAGCTGTAACAATTACTTATGATGTGACTATTCCTGATAACCCAGTAGCTCCTCCCATAGATCATTCATCTCTTACCTCCTAAAATTTCAAATAATCTTTTCTGAATCATCGGTCTGTCAGCAGCTAATCATCTCTCCTTTAGTCCATTTATCTCTGCCTAGGTCTCTGTCCAGTGCCGCCTCTTGAGATTTCATTCCAAATCCACAATCACTTGTCTTAACTTGGTCCCAGAGGCCAGAAATTTCTGAATCTTCCTTGGCCTCAGACTTTTCCTTGCTTGTCTCCTTTGCCTGTACATTTCCTGTTGCATTTCTTACTGTGGCCTTGCCCCTGCTGAAATCCTGATTCATGTCTTTATCACACCTTCATTCTTGGTCTCTGAATTCCTCCTCCCTCTGGGCCACTTGGTCTCTTCCTTTACTCTTCAACTTAATTCCTTCTCTGTACAGCATTTGCTGACATGGTGTATAAAAGGTGCTGTGCAAAGCAAGGCTGAAAACACTCAGGTGAACAGTAGGACACACTGTAGGTGCAAGCTTCCTCTAAGTGAAATTGACAAGTCTCTTGTCACTTGCAGATTCTAGTGAGATCTTCCTTTCACAGCTATCCAGAAGCTTTCGCCAAAGTTATTAGTAGCAGGAGCTCAGTTTTCTGGTGTTGAGGTCAGGAAGAGAGGGATTTTCTCTGCCCCCTTTATAGCCTTGCCAGCAGCAGCTGGTTGTTAAAATAAAAAGTAGCCGTTGAGTCTTCCAGCTGCCCAGAATGTTACCTGCACACATTAGGGCACCCCACCTTTTCCCAGTCCGTAGGGCTCCAGGCAAAAAGCACCTGCCCTTTCCCAAGTCGTGGGCTCAGGGCCACCCGTACCCAATTCGTAGGGCTCAAGGTGTAACTGACCTGGTCAGTGTAAGCACCCACACCCTTTCCCAGTCCATAGGGCTCCGGGTATATACTGCTTCTGCAGGCGTGCAGGACCTTTTACCAGTGAAAGAGCCTTACACAATAATATCCCAGTCCTCTATTTATTAACAATTACCACGCAGAATACACATTACGCACACAATGCCATGCTCACCAATCCTGATCACGCAGGCAGACTTTCCCTGCCGGCCAGGCAAGGCTGGTCTCATCTGGGTCCTAGTTGCTGCACGTCACGGTCGTGCAGAGGATTCTTACCAGCTCTGATCTTAGGCTGAGTCTTGGGGGTGAGTTCTTCTTCCAGGTCTTTCCTCCTTCTTGGACCCCAGTTTATATAGTGAAACTTGAGTCCTGCTTAGCTAGACCTTAACCAATCTAACATCATTCTCTGACCAATTATATCCCACTACCCTAATTAACTTACACCCAGCAAAATTAATTATACAGCAGACAGAAGTAATTAAAGAACCAGACAGGTAAACAATAGGGAGCTGGGGACCATAATGACAAAACAATGAAGAAACGAGGGTTTCACAACCACAACCATTGAGAAGTGATTTCTTGCCAGACAGATGCTGTCAAACTAAGTTTTCTTTAACCATCTTAAGATGTATTCCTTTAGCTGGTGATAGTGGGAGCCATTAGGTTGGGGTCTCCTTCTTAACAGCGGATATGACATTGTTTTAATGTAATGTAGATGGAATGGGAGGATGTGACTTCCTGCTTCTCAGCTAATGGCTGCTGTTCGGCTGCTCTTTTAATCTGGCTGCAGGCGAAGGCCTTAGGCTTTACGCTTTACAAGAATGCACTAGGTAATAACTGGGGCAGTGGCCGGATACTTGTCCACTTCACTCTGCTGCTTGGGAAGGAGGCTCTGAAAGAACCAGGCTTGGGAAGCAGCTCTCTTTTCCAGCAGTCATGGTGGGAAGGGTGGAGAAGAACAGAGGAAAATGAGCAGAGTGAAGGACAAGCCCTAGTGTGGGTGTCAGGGGAGCTCTTCACATACTCCTAGAGCAGGGTGGATGTACCCTGGGGTTTTCATCCTGGCATTGGGAGTCCCTGTATTTTGTGCCTGCCTTTCCAGGCCCTGTGTATAAGAAAGAAATGAGTTGTAGCTTACTGGAATCTGCTTGTGTTTCAGCATCCAGCCCTGCCCAGATGTGAAGTATGGCAAACGCATACATGTGTTACCGATTGATGACACAGTGGAAGGGATCACCGGGAATCTGTTTGAGGTCTACCTCAAACCATACTTCCTGGAAGCATATAGACCAATCAGAAAAGGTAATGACACCTGCCCCTAAAATCAGGGGGAAAGATGAAAGATGGTGACACACTTTGTAAGGAGACTGACCATAAGGAGAAGAGCTCCAGAACCTTGCCTGGATCAGTACATGGCATTAGGGTAGCTTGAGTCTGGCTGGTGTTTTTGTGGCTAAGACTATGTCTACCCTGCAGTTAGACACTTGCGGCTGGCCCATGCCAGCTGGCTCAGGCTAAGGTGCGGTTTAATTGCAGTGTAAACTTCTGGGGTCGGGCTGAAGGACCCTGCGAGTTGGGCTGCAGCCCGAGCTCAAAAGTCTATACTGCAGCGAAACAGCTGTGCCGTCCGAGCCCTGGGTGCCTGAGTCAGCTGGCATGTTCCAGCTGTGGGTGGTTTGCAGTGTAGACATACCTCCAGTCCTACCACGCCTGGTCTCACTTCCACCACTGAGGAGCAAGTAAGTTGCCAGCTGCTGGCTGGCTCAGAGCAGCATAATGGTCCTCTAGCCACAGGGTTTGTGTGGCTCTACAACTGCTTTTGGTGCACATGCAAGAGAGGATCATGTGAGGCTGGGGAGAATCTTGTTAGACTAAATTTTTTTTTTTTTTTCTCCTATGGGATTACAGGGTGGTTTGAGGAAGGTCATGGTGTTGACACAATATTGTTAGGCTTCTTTGATTTTGTACTTCACAACATTTTGATTAAGAAACTAGAATTATATAAAATCAACATGGTACACACTAAATGGATTAAAAAACTGGTTAACCGACAGGTCTCAATGAAATTGTAAATAGGGGATCGTAATCGTTGATTGGTGTGTTGGTAGTGGGTCCCCCAGCAGCTGGTTCTTGGCTGCACACTATTTAGCACTTCTCCCAGGTCACTGATCAAGTTTGCAGATGGCACACTGGTTGGGAGAGTAGTAACTAATGAAGAGGGCTACAGAGTGATCTGGATCTCTTGGGAAGCTGGGCATTAGCAAACAGTGAGCGCTTCAGTATGACCAAATCTAAAGTTGTATGTCGAAGAACAGAGAACACAGGCCAGACTTGCAGGATGGGGGCTCTAGTTGTGCAAAAGAATTGGAGTTTCTGGTGGATAATCAGCTGAATGTCAACTCCTAGTGCAACACTGGTCAAAAGGGTTAATGTGATCCCGGGATGGATAAACGGGGAAGTCCCTTCGTGGGGAACAGAGACTTGATAATCGATGGCTCTTCAGTGTAGCAGACAAAGGCAGAACAAGAGCCAATGGCTGGAGGTTGAAGCCAGACAGATTCAGACTAGAAATAAGGTACATGTTTAACAGTGAGGGTAATTAACCATTGGAACAACTGACCAAGGAGTGTGGTGGATTCACCACTAGCCATTTTTAAATCAAGATTGGGTGGTTTTCTAAAAGCTCTGCTGTATCCCAAACATGAATTCATTCAGGGAAGTCCTAGGGCTGATGTTATAAAGGAGGTCAGACTAGATCAGTGGTTCTCAAACTGTGGGTTGGGACCCCAAATGGGGTCGCCAGGGCTGGTGTTAGACTTACTGTGGCCAGGCCAAAGCCGAAACCCAGCCACACTCTCTTCCCTCCCGCCCCACTGCCCAAGGCTGAAGGCCGAGGTCTTTAGCCCTGGGTGGCGGGGTTCAAGTTACAGGCCCCTACACCTGGGTCTGAAGCCCTTGGGTGGTGGGCTTTTCACCTCCACCACCCAGGGCACCAGGGTTGGGCAGGCTGAGGCTTCAGTCCTGGCTCCTGGGGTCGTGTAGCAATTTTTGTTGTCAGCAGGGGGTCGTAGTGCAATGAAGTTTGAGAACCGCTGGATTAGATGATCCCAGTGGTCCCTTCTCATCTTCTAATCAAGCCAAGGGATCAGAGAAGGGAATATGTCAAACTAAGGTATCTGGCCAGTCAGGTTTTCACCCCCATGGTAGGCACTGCACAGAGCTAAGTGCCTTTTGTATGGGGAATTGTCCTGCTCTGGGATCCAGAGCTTCCCACTTCCCCTGGCTGCTTCTGGTGCTCCTGGCTAAGAGTCCCCCCTCCCCGGCCAGTGCTGACAGCTTGGTGGTGGGAGGGGAAGGCCGTCTAGGTACCATACTTTCTCTCAAACTCCCCCGGCGTGAAGCTGCAGAGAGGAAGGGAAAGTGAGAGGAGAGACGGGAGGAGATGAGTGGGTAGGTTGCACTCCCAGGTTTGAAACTTGAACTCTGGCAGTCACTTGTTTTGTATGCAGGGGAAAAAAAATTAGAGGGAGCCTTGGTGGGAGTGACCTTCCTTTCCTCCCTTCTTCCTCTCCAAGTGTCAGTGACAGCCAGAAGGAATGTAGTTAATGTGCATTGGGGATGGGGCGCATTGAATTGGTTTCTTCTGGCCACTGCATTGTAGTTTTGGAGTTGGGCTTTCTCTCATCCCACTGCTAGCCAGTTAGTTTGGCTGACTTTCTTTCTGGGTCCGAGTCCCAGTATTGCACCCCCTTCCTCTCAGATCTGCAGTGGCACAGGAACTGCAGATCTGAGAGGAAGGGAGTGCTATACTGTGGGGAGGCCAGGCGGCCTGTATTGGGGATCTGTAGTCACTCGCTTTGAGAGCAAGCATGATGCCGTTTGCACCCTGACTTGTGTGGTGGTGGTGAAGCCTCCCCCAGGAAGGCATTGGCTGCTCCATAGCCCAGATCTTACCTGTGCAGGTTATTTCACTGACTTCCGAGTGGAGAACTCCTCTCTCCTCACAGCAGTTGCCCTTGTTCCTGATCAAAGCTTTGGAAACATTAACCACAAGAGGGGCAGTTTGGTACGCTGATACTCACAGTGCGTGCTGCGTTTGGAATTAACACAGGCAGCATTGGTAAATGGCAGCTACTGGCACCTCTTTTTATTACCAAGTACATGCAGTCTGCCCCAGTAGACCTCTTTGGTAGCATGAGGACTCTGACATTGTACGTGCTCTGGTAACTGCAGGTCACTGAAATGTGACGGTTCTTCCAGGTGACATCTTCCTTGTGCGTGGAGGGATGCGTGCTGTGGAGTTCAAAGTGGTGGAGACAGACCCAAGCCCTTACTGTATAGTGGCTCCAGATACAGTGATCCATTGTGAAGGGGAGCCCATCAAACGAGAGGTAAGCTGAGCCCCAGCACCTGGTTTCTCCCACTGTATCCTTTTTGCAGAAGAGAATCTATTTCTGGGGGGGTCTCTGTGTGTTTCTGTCTGTGTCTGTCTTTTAGACTTGCGGTGCAGATTTCACACTTCCCTTTGGAGCTGTCGGACAATGGTCTGTGTTCTGGAAGCTTACAACCATAACTTTGCTAGACACTAAAAATCATGGATTTAATAGACACTGGATTTATGGCTTAAGACAACTATCTGTAACCCTCTTGTTTTGTCCTGTGACTGCAGAGGTGTTAACAGATCACTTCACGTTGAATGGTCTCTTGTAACATACGTTATTACTTATGCTAAACAATTTGTTCCACCTTTATTTAGCTGTGACACTCTTTGGGCTTGTCTACACGCTTTAGTGCAGACATCACCTATGCCAACGGGAGGGGTTCTCATGTCAGCGGAGGTAATCCATCTCCTTGAGAGGCAGTAGCTGGTTGACGAGAGAATTGTCCTGTACCTAGCACTGTCTACACCAGGGGTTAGGTTGGTTTAATTGCGTCACTCACAGGTGTGGATTTTTCACAGTTATTCCGACTTAACTTCCTAGTGTAGACCAGGCTTGAGTCCCTTTCCCAGACCCGATGAAGATCTCTGGGTAGCTCGAAAGCTTGTCTCGTTTACCAACAGAAGCTGGTCCAATCAAAGAGGTTACCTCACCCACCTTGTGTTCTGTTCCTGCAGTTCCTATGGTCTGTAGCAGATCGTGTGTATGATGTGGCTGACCAAACTCAACTCAACTCCCTGTCAGGGAAAGGAGTGAATGTGGACATTAGAAAAGACTTCCAGAAGTGTCTAGTGATTTTTTTTGTGCCCAGTCTGGGATACCTAAAGAGGGCTGATTTTTGGAGGGCGCTTCCTGTAAATCAGGCCTCACTATACGGTGTCTCGGGTTGGGCATCCAAAACTGGAGACACTTAAAAGCACTAGTTCCTCTTAAAAGTCTTGGTCATCCTGCATTTAGGGTAGGAAGCGCTGAAGGTGCTAGGCATATGGGCCCTACCTTTCCTTAGGCGCAGGTGCCTTTGAAGTCTCATGTAGGAGAATCTAGCGTGCAAGCCCCTTCAGCGGCTAGTATCTGCAGCCACTCAGCTAGCTATCTGCTGGAAACCATTCACATTCCTGTAAATAGCCACCGCTGAGCACAGGTCTCTGAACAGCCACGAGACCTGAAATCCTGCCACTAACACTGGGGGGTTTGAATGTTCTACTGATAGTATTAGCTAGAGCTGGCTTGGAACTTTCTGCAGAGTTCGGTGTCTTTACCTTCCATACTGTGCATGAGTCAGTCCTAAAATAAGAGCCTCCCATGCGGTGTAACTGCCTGTTAGCCAAGGTGCTTTGAGTGCCTTGACTGAAATGTATCTGCCTAATTCCTTAAACTATAGCTACTCCCTGGCTAATTTCATCTCCACCTTAGCAATACCAGAGGGTTGCATGCGTCGTTGCTTATGCAGACCCAGCTGGCAGATGGTGGGAGGGGCAAGAACACAGCCTTCATCCCTGAGCTTAGAGCGTTTCTACAAGAAACTGCCTCTAAACCTACATTTGATTCACTTGTCTAAGCCGCTGTGCTTTGTTTTATCAGTTTCATATCAGCTTCCCCTTGACAGTACTCATTTGATGCTGCTTTTCTGACTGCCACCACAAGCAGTAAGGTTCTTCCCACTGGTGCCTAGAATGTTCCTGAAATTGGACACGTTCTTCAAGTGTCAGACAGAGAAGGGCCATTGAGCTGAGTGTTGGGTGTCACTGTGGATCTTCAGCCAGGCCTTTAGCTTGTGCCAGAGCCGCTCAGCTCTGAACTGTGCCACGAGAGGAAACACTCCCATGGTCCTTGATGTCATGTAGGAACTTACTGGAAATAATCCAGTTTTGCTGGTTGGTGATAAGCTCTTCGTGTAGTGACACATCAGGTGCGGTGATACCAAGGCATTTGGATACCACAGTGATGGACGTGGTATAAGAGCTAGAATAGTCTTTGGGGCTAGATCACAGTCTGTTGCTTGGTGCAGACCAACTCCCTCACAAGCCTGAAATGGATTGTATGTGGTAGGAGGCAAAGTACTGGCATATGGATCTAATTCTGGGAAGGACGTTGAAAGGGACGAGAGACCCTCGCAGCATCACTGCTCCCCTAACAGCTGCTGGGTGGTGGGAGGTATTTTAAAAACATTCAAATTTCACTTTTAAATTTGCTGGAGCTCCTCAGCTGGTTCAGTGTAGCCACATCACAGGCTGTTGGTCAATGGTCTCCACTGCAGTTAGGTAGCTTACTCAAGAAGCCAGGCTTGTGGTCACGCCATGATTATAGCTTAAGATGAATACTACTTAGTAGTGGCAAACCCTTTCGTTCTCTAGAGCGAGTTACAAACATTGCCCCCTCAGCATCTCGCCATTTTACATCTGAGGAGATTAACGCTGAGACACTGTGACCGGCCCAAGGCCACAGGCAAATCCATTAGAACTGGTTCCCCGTTTTGTGCTACGGCCAGTGGCCTATGCCCTTCCGTAATCCAGTTGGAGGAAAAGAAACTTACAAGTCCTGTGATGATCCCCACTGCTTTCTCCAGCGCCTGAGGTCTCCCAGGTCCTGCTTGGCTGAGGAGAGTGTTGGACTAAGTCTCTTGTTTCCCTTGTGCACTAATGACTTTCCCTGCTGGCAGGATGAGGAAGAATCCCTGAATGAAGTGGGCTATGATGACATTGGAGGCTGCCGGAAGCAGCTGGCCCAGATCAAGGAGATGGTGGAGCTTCCGCTCAGACACCCTGCGCTTTTCAAGGCCATAGGTGTGAAGGTAAGGGCTGACCTGCTTCAACTCTGCAAGTGCCAAATGAATGATCAGCGTAGCCCAGTGTTTGAAGCTCTGCTGGGATCTTCCTTCTTGGTCCAGCAAGACATTGGGAGTGTGCTTGGTGCTGGGGGGGAAGTAACCTGTGACCTTTCTTGCTGACCTCCTGAGTCCCATTGCTGGCCTAGGAAGCTACCTTAGGTTTTCAGGCCACCACTGGTGGGTGCAGAGTGAAAAGCTGGAAGCCACGGTCTATTGCGCATTGCTTGTCCCTGGAGAGACAGTGATGTGAAGAGCCGAGCCTCGCTTTGGAACAGCCCTGCCACCTGTTGGATAGTTCTAGTCTCTGTGTACTGCAGAAAGACGTTAGCAGTGTTGATAGGACTGATTGTTGCTGCCTGAACTTGCATCAGAGCTTTGGAGTGAGTGCACTCTTCAGATTCTCTTCAGGTTCATTAGGAATCTGCATAGACGTTTAAAATGAACTTACTAACAAAGGCCCTGCTCCTTGTCCTCAGCCTCCACGTGGAATCCTGCTGTACGGCCCTCCTGGTACCGGTAAGACCCTGATTGCACGTGCAGTGGCTAACGAGACTGGAGCTTTCTTCTTCCTGATCAATGGTAAGTTGCGTGAATTCCTTGTGCCCCAAATCTACATTAAGCACTCATTTGAAATGTGCATCCAGCTCTGGGGGACAGAAGGCATCAATGCTGTTTGCAAAATACCCTCAGCTGAGCGGAGCCACCTTGTTTTTAAGTCTTTCCTGACCTGTTTCAAGCATGCCTCTGGGCCATTTGGAGCCCATCCTTGTGAAAACCCCTCTAGTGTCAGCGTGGAGTAAACTACAGTCTCCTCACGGACAAGAAGAGTTGTAAAGGTCTGTTCAGATCTAGGCCATAGAATCTTTGATCTGCTGAGGCGCTGGTAGGGAGTGTGGAGGTTGCGGGTTGACACATCTGGCTAGAAAATACATCAGCATAGACCGTCAGCCTCTGCCAGCATGTTTCATTCGTGAAGGTGTAATGCTACCTGGCTGGCCTGTAGTGGAGCCCTCTGTGGTCATTCTTTGTATGGGCAACTCCCTGCAAGTGAAGGAGGAGAGCTCTTCTTGCTTCACTTCATATCAGCTGGAAGGAACTTTCCCAAGGGCTGTAATGTGAGTCTTACAATCTAACAAAAGGGTCAAAACTCCTTATTAACCCCTTCATGGGATCACCAAAGGGCTGGGTCAGAGTGACCTGAGGAATATAGGATATAGCCAGCAATGGCCAGGTTACTATAATGTTTTTCTGTTTGCTCAGCCTTGTGCCGCACATCATACTTAGTGTTTCAGGGACTGAGGATACGTGCTTAGGAACTGCTTTTTCTTTCGATTTTGGTCAGATTGCATCAAACTCTGTCCTGGGAGGGTGAAAACAGCCAAATGGACGGTGCAGTGTAAGAGTGACCAGTGTCTGGAGTTGGCAAGCTCAGTATCTGTAGAGTGACCCCAGGCTGCAGGGGCTGGAGGAGATTGTGCGTAAATGCACTAGCTCGTCCTCTAGAGGCTTGAGCGCCCATTGCATCCCAGAATAACTGCATAGTAGGTAAAAAGAACAGGAGGACTTGTGGCACCTTGGAGACTAACCCATTTATTTGAGCATAAGCTTTCGTGGGCTACAGCCCCACTTCATCGGATGCATGTAGTGGAAAATACAGTAGGAAGATATAAAATATAGCTACTGTATTTTCCACTACGTGCATCCGATGAAGTGGGTTTTAGCCCACGAAAGCTCATGCTCAAATAAATTTGTTAGTCTCTAAGGTGCCACAAGTACCCCTGTTCTTTTTGCAGATCCGGACTAACACGGCTGCTACTCTGAAACCTGCATAGTAGGTAATGGCCTAGTCTTTGAATGGGAGTCCCCAGACTGCTGCAGGGCAGGGTCTGGGTGCATTGACAGAGCTGCATGGGGAAGCCTACGTGAATACTGGCTCTATCATGGCTGTCGGTTCCCCTCAGATACTGTAAAGCAGGGGTCCCCAACCTTTTCAGGACCAGGGACCGGTCGGGAGCGCTCGTCCCGCGGCTCAGCTGGACCGCCCGCAGGCACGCCTGCGGCAGCTCAACCGGAGCCGGTGGACCTCCCGCAGGCACGCGTGCGGGTGGTCCAGCTGAGCCGCGCGACCAGCGAACCGTCCGCAGTCATGCCTGCGGGAGGTCCACCGGAGTCCCGGGAGCAGTGGACCTCCCGCAGGCATGACTGCAGAGGGAGCGCTCGTCCCGCGGCTCGGGTAGACCTCCCGCAGGCACGCCTGCGGGAGGTCCACTGGGTCGGTTCGCGGCCCAGTTTCTAAGAGGCCGCGGACCGGGGGTTGGGGACCCCTGCTGTAAAGAACATTCAGTCCTGGGGTTCCATTGCCACAGTGGTGGGTGCAATAGAAAAGAACCTTAATAGAGTGAGTCAGTAACACTTGTCATTGTTTGCCGATTGTAGGTGATCTCTTAGCCCCTCCTCAGGGGAGTACTTTTCTTCCGTCTGGAATTCACATGCTTACAAAAGGTCTGTCCCTGCTGAAGTCTCTTCAGACTGTCTGCAGAGGAGCTCGTCTGGAAAGCTGGCTTGTATTTTTAGGACCCTACAGAAGGAAATTCTATCTGTGCACTGCAAACCACACAAACAAAAGGCAACTGTAGTATTGACTCTTTCCCTAAATTCTTTACCATGTAATTTGGTCGCGTCTCTTTCAAGTCAGAACTGACGCCAGCAATTTGCCGTGATCTGATGAGTCCTCGAGAGAAATAGGCTGAGTAGAAGTGAAGGTAAAAGGTGGCTCGGTTATTCTAACTGTGAATATAGTTAGCTGGTTTGGAGACTCTAGGCTGGTGTTAAAAAGCAGCTTTGCTGCTGCTGTGGATTCAGCGAGTAACCCCAGCCCTGACAGTTCCCGGGCCTGTTTCAAAATGCACATTCCTTTGCAGGTAGATATGGAACTCTTTTGCTCTGAGTAATGAGCGCCTCAGTCCCAGGTCCTGTTGGTTACTTGTTGCTTCCCCAAACCCTGTCATCTTGCTGCTGTTTTCCAGGCCCTGAGATCATGAGCAAGCTGGCTGGTGAGTCTGAGAGCAATCTCAGGAAAGCTTTTGAGGAAGCTGAAAAAAATGCGCCTGCCATCATCTTCATCGATGAACTGGATGCCATTGCTCCAAAGAGGGAGAAGGTAAACAAGGAGTCCCACTCCTGCATTCCCACAGGCAGTTTTAGCACCAGGACTTGAATGTGGTGCAGACGCAGTGTAGATGCATCACGCTAGCCTAGTGCTTGGGTTTCAGTCTGCATTGGGAAGAATCCAAAGACTGGGGCTGGCACAGAACAGCAGGTTTCCTTAGAGCTCGAGGATTTCACTAACGTTGGGCAGTGTTGCTGACCTGCTTCTGTCGGGTCTCTTGCTGATCTGCTGTTTTCTTTCTCTGTAGACGCATGGAGAGGTGGAACGTCGCATAGTGTCTCAGCTGCTGACTCTTATGGATGGCCTGAAACAGAGAGCACATGTGATTGTTATGGCAGCTACCAACAGACCTAACAGCATTGACCCTGCACTCAGGCGATTCGGTAACTGAGCTTTGCTGCCTTTTTGTGGGTGCAGCCAGTGCTTTGTTACAGGTGGCATTTGAGCGTTCCTTGCTTAGGGCTGATGATTGATTAGACATTACAATGTGCCCGATAACTTCGTAGGTCTGATTAACAACTTGCTGACTCATCTCTTCAGAGCTCACAGGAAACTCATTTCTCGCTTCCACCATTTGGTATCGCACTCTGTGCCGCAGGGCTATAAACAGCAGAAATTGAAAAATGCTGGAATGATGGTGACTCCCGCGCTAAGGCAAACCCCTGTCTGAAGTGGCCATTTACTTTTAAACAAAATTCGACTGGAAACTTTGAGGGTGCTTTAAAGGCCACCTCTTCTAGCTGGTCACTTCAGATAGGTTCATGGATGAACCTGTAGTAAGCCCCAAATTGTCCTACCTTCAATTTAAGTGTTGAGACATTTCCAGTGAATTTTCACAACTTTGTGCTAAGAATGAATGTCCAATTTGCACGAGCAGCTACTGCCAGGCTGCAGCTGCAGATTGGTGGAACTTGCATGGGCAAATGGCCAGTTAAATGCACAACTAGCCATCTGAGTGCACAGTTATGGTGACACTGTGCAGCTGTGGCATGTTTACATTTTTGCATGTGCTATTAATTTTTATTGCAGTAGTGGCAGTCAGGGATCAGGGCTCTTTCATGCTAAGCACTGTAATACCCTTCATACATAGCTCAGATGCTACAGCGATAGGCATTATAGAAAGTCATGAGAAAGATTTAAATCTGCTTCTAAATATTTGAACAGTCCCTACTTGTGCTGTGCATGCATGGGTAGAAATGGAAAAAGGAGCCATGCTGGTAAACTGGGTGTAAGCAAACAATATGTGTTTTAATGCAGCTAAACATATACATCTGGAAACAAAGAATGTAGGCCAGATTTATGGGATGGGTGACTTCTATCCTGGGAAGCAGTGATTTGGGGGTGATGGTGGATAATCAGCTGAACATGAGCTTCCACTGTGACTGGCCAAAAGAGAAAATGCGATCCTGGGATGCATACACAGGGGAATCTGGAGTAGGAGCAGAGAGGTTATTTTACCTCTGTATCTGGCACTGGTGCAACCGCTGCTGGAATCCTGGGTCCTGTTCTGGTGCACACAGTTCAAGAAGGACGTTGGTAAATTGCAGAGGGTTCAGAGAAGAGCCACTAGAATGAGTAAAGGCTTAGAAAACTTGCCTTAGAGTGACAGTCTCAGAGTCCAGTCTATTGAGTTTAATGAAGAGAAAGTTATGGGGTGATTTGATTACAATCTATAAGTATCTAATGGGGAACAAAGATTTAATAAAGGGCTCTGCAATCTAGCGGGGAAGGTCTAATGTGATCCAGTGGGTGGAAGTTGAAGCCAGACAAATTCAGACTGGAAATAAGGGTGAGAGTACCGTATATACTTGTTCATTAGCCCATTCGTTTATAAGCCGACCTCCCCAAAATGGATAGGTAAAAATAGCAAAAACTGTATGACCCTTTCATAAGCTGACCCTCTATTTCAGGGGTTGGAAAACTTTGGCTCCCGGCCCGTCAGGGCAAGCCGCTGGTGGGTCGGGACATTTTGTTTACTTGGAGCATTTGCAGGCACGGAGCCCCTCAGCTCTCTGTGGCTGCGGTGCGCCGTTCCCAGCCAATGGGAGCTGCAGAAAGTGGCGCTTCCTGCAGCTCCCATTGGCTGGGAATGGTGAACCGCGGCCACAGGGAGTTGAGGGGCTCCGTGCCTGAAGACATGCCAGGTAAACAAAATTACAATGTATTAGATCAGGGATCGGCAACCTTTGGCATGTGGCAGGCCGGGCTGGTTTGTTTACCTGCCGCGTCCGCAGGTTCAGCCGATCGCGGATCCCACTGACCGCGGGTCGCCATCCCAGGCCAATGGGGGCAGTGGGAAGCGGCGCGGGTGAGGGATGTGCTGGCCGCGGCTTCCCACAACCCCCATTGGCCTGGGACGGCGAACCGCGACCAGTGGGAGCCATGATCGGCCGAAGCTGCAGACACAGCAGGTAAACAAACCAGCCCACCAGAGTGCTTACCCTGGTGGGCCATGTGCCAAAGGTTGTATTAGATATTCAATTCAATGATTCCATAGAGTTTAAAATCATCAGATTTTGTTGTAGACCCATATTTAAGCCGACCCCCGCTCTTTGATGCAACACTTCTTTAACCAAAAATATTCGGCTTATGAACAAGTATATATGGTAATTAAGCATTGGAACAACTTACCCAGGGTGGTGCTGGAGTCTCCAGCTCTGACCATATTAAAATCAAGATGGGAAGTTTTTCTAAAAGTTCTAGGAATTACTGTGGGGCGGGTCTCTGGCCTGTCTCTTACAGGGGTTCAGACTAGATGATTGCAATGGGCCCTCCTGGCCTTGGAATCTATATATCTGTGGTGCTGCTTCTGTCAGAAGCAGAGCAGTGCTGGTGAGGGGGAGACTTACCTTCACCGAAGCATAAATCACTCTAGAAAAATGATTGACCCAAGCAATGCTCCTCAACGTTTAGCAATCCTGACTTCTAATCAAACCACTGCTCTCACTTGCCCTGACTGGCTGAATCTCTCCCTCACTCTCTGATCTCTCTTGGGTTTTTTAAAGCATCCATCACTGTAGTTCAAAGTACTGGCACCTCCTGGAACACGTGGATAGTCTTCACTTTGCTTTTCAGTGGGACCACGGGCAGAGGAATGCTGTAATCAGAGTTTACCCACTTCCAGAGAATTCAGCAGCTAGGTGTGTGTTTTGTGCTCCCCAGGTCGCTTTGACAGAGAGGTAGATATCGGTATCCCTGATGCCACCGGTCGCCTGGAGATTCTGCAGATCCACACAAAGAATATGAAACTGGCTGACGATGTTGATCTGGAGCAGGTTGGTAGCATGCTTTCTGGGAAAGCCTCTGTTGTACCCGCACATCGGTGTTCTCATTAAGGAGTTACGTAATGGATGAATTGTTGCAGTTATGGTGATGTAATTTATCCATGGGATTGATAAGGCAGGAAACTGGAGAAGCAGGAAATCTTTGGCCTTAATTCTACCCAGCCAGCTTGTGACCAAAAGTCACTGCCTTGTGAAAGTGGTGTGGCTGCGTTAGAATGTATGAATAGTCACAGTGGGTCAGACCAATGGTCCATCTAGGCCAGCATCCTGTTTCCAACTATGGCCAGTGTCAGATGCCCCAAAGGGAATGAACAGAACAGGGCAATTACCGAGCGATCCATCCCCTGCTGTCCAGTCCCAGGACCTGGGATTAGGGACACCCAGAGCATGGGGTGGATCCCTGACCATCTTTTCTAATGGTCATTGATGGACCTGTCCTCCAGGAACTGATTCTTCTTTGAACCCACTTCTACTTGTGGCATTCCCAACATCCCCTGGCAAGGAGTTCCACAGGTTCGCTGTGTGAAGAAATACTTCCTTTTGTTTGTTTTAAACCTGCTGCCTGTTAATTTCATTGGGTGATCCCTAGTTCTTATGTTATGTGAAGGGGTAAAGAACACTTTCTTATTCACTTTCTTTATACCATTCATGATTTTACTGACCTCTCTCATATCCCCCCTTAGTCGCACACCATTGATTTATATAGTGACATCATATTTTTGTCTTATTAGCTAACCTTTTCCTAATGGTTCCTAACATTCTGCCTGCTGCTGCACATTGAGCAGATGTTTTCAGAGAACTGTCCAGGACTCCAAGATCTCTCAAGTGGGAACAGCTAATTTAGATCCCATCATTCTCTATGTAGCGTTGGGGTTTTGTTCCCCAATATGCACAAATTGCTCTTAGGCCAGTTGGAGGAGTGTTGTGCTACCGTATCTTCAGAGTCCCCTGAGAAGCCAAGGGTCGAGCGGACCACAGACTGAGTTATCTGAGTGTTTGGCAGTGCATACGGGAAGTGGTGCAGTGCGCTTGCAGTATCGGTCCTGTGGATAGAGGACTCCTATCTCCAGGGCTGTCATTTTGCCCCCTTTCTGAATTAGTCCTAGCTCCGATCCCATATGAAACGTAGCTTCTCCCTGCCTGCCAGCTGGGGTGCTGTATGCTCCTCCTGAACTTACAGCAAAGCATCACGGTTCCTGTCCCCCAGAGGGTGACTGCATGTCTTGCTGGCTGCACTCTTGGGCAGAAAAGGGGGGCCCAAATTCTGCCAGTGTGATGCGTTTGCACATGTCCCGGTAAGTCACGGCTGATGCTTTGCTTTCAGGTGGCCAATGAGACCCACGGCCATGTTGGTGCTGACTTGGCCGCTCTTTGCTCCGAAGCTGCTCTTCAGGCCATCAGGAAGAAGATGGATCTCATAGACCTGGAGGATGAAACCATAGATGCTGAAGTGATGAATTCACTGGCTGTGACCATGGATGACTTCAGGGTAATGCAGAAATGCTCAGTTTGCTGCTGGCACAAGTCTTTCTCTCTGTTCATTACTGTCCTAGAACAAGTGAATGGAGCATGTAATTCATGTCACCCTTTCTCTCCTGGTGCTAGTGGGCTCTGAGCCAGAGCAACCCCTCAGCTCTGCGGGAGACCGTGGTGGAGGTGCCGCAGGTTACCTGGGAAGATATTGGTGGTCTAGAAGATGTCAAGAGAGAACTCCAGGAGCTTGTGCAGGTGAGGGCTGGTGCGAGCGATTCCTGGCTGTTGGCTAAATTGCTTAATTAAAAAATCTACTGAGAGTGGCTGCAAATGGAGAGGTTTACCAAAAAAGGGGTTCTGATCAATCTTAATCCCACAGGCCACCTCTTCCCAAACATTTTCACATGAATTCTGATTTCCTCACACTGAGTGTAAATTTCATGCTGCTTCCTGTCAGTTTTAACAGTGTGGTGTGCACGGGGAGGGCTGTGCACATGCTGGGGGGAACAGTACGCTTTTCTGTCTGTTCTGAGTTGTGTCTACACTGAGCCTTCTTGGCAGATCTTGTCTTGGTGCTAGCAGTGGTGGAAATACTATTGTGGATGGGCACTGGAGTTCTTGTGTCATCTAGGCTGCTCAGAGACCAAGAGTGGGAAAATTGCTGAGGTCTCAGTGTAGCCAAGACCTTCGTATCCAAGAAACTAAATGCTGAAAGCAAGCGCTGGTTCTGCACTGTTAGGGAGTGTGGCGTGTTTGATCGAGGGCTTTCTACTATTGTGAAGTTTTTCCCACAAAGAGACGCTGGAAATGCTCTTCTCTGTTAGCCCTGAGATGCCAGGATCTGGGTGGTCTTGATGTGCCCCTGTCTTTGGCTGCAGGCCGCTGTCTGCACGGCAGATGCTGAAGACCCATCACTGCCCTTTTATGAAATATAAATTGGAGACTCTTATCCCCTCTTGTTTTCTGGTTTTAATCCATCCCAAGTTAGTGTTAACCAAAGCTGTCCCTTAGCCCTGGTGAATTGGTGGGTCTGTCCAGTTTCTGGTGGACATCACTGTCTCAGGAGAGAGACCCTGGCTGAGTGGGCCCCTCTAGTGCAGTTCCTGCAGGGCAGCAACGAGGCACAATGTGCAGGAAGCTTGCCCTGCTGCTAACCAGGCAGTGCCTGGCCTGGGGATAAAGAGGCTCTTCGGGCCCCAGGACTGCTGCGTCAGAATCTAGCAAGCAGAGCCCTTCGAGTTTTGGAGCTTTAGGCCTCCCAGCTGGCAGGGTCAAGGTGTGATCCTTTGGTCTGGCTCATTATTCACTGAGGGCTGATGCTAAATTTCTGCCTTCTCTAGTATCCTGTGGAGCACCCAGACAAATTCCTCAAATTCGGCATGACTCCATCCAAAGGGGTCCTGTTTTATGGACCACCTGGCTGTGGTAAGACACTGCTGGCTAAAGCCATTGCCAACGAATGCCAGGCCAACTTCATCTCCATCAAGGGGCCAGAGCTTCTCACCATGTGGTTTGGTGAGTCTGAAGCCAACGTGCGTGAGATCTTTGACAAGGTAAGTAGCTTTGTTTCTGAACAAGGGTTTTAATGTTCTGTCCCTTCTCCCCAGAGCATCACCTGTGCTGAGGTAGCCTGGAAGCCTGCTGACCCCAGCGCTATCATGATTTTGTCACGTGGTCAGGTGTTGCCGCCTCGTGTCGTGAGCACACCCCATGTTCCTAACGTTAGAAAACTAATGACCAATAGTGCGAGTCACATAGATGTAATAGGCTTGCTCCTGCTGCTACCTGAGCCTCTTGGAAGATAGATGCTCAGATATCCTAGCGATGGGTGCAGGGTAAGGACCAGAATAGAAGGGAAGCAGGGTTGTTGAAAGGTAACCCTCCCCCCACCCCCATAGAGCTCTGTTACATGGGATGTCCCATTAGCAGGTTTCTAGAAGGCAGACAGTAGCTAAAGGGTGTTTAGTCTGTCAGGCTCTGTTTTCAAGGTCCTCAGCCTTGTCCAGCAATACAGCCAGCTTAGGGAGGCCACCCACCTTCATGAATGTCTCGTTCCTCAGTGGAAATGTGAGCCTCTGCCCGAGCTGCATGCTTGTCTTGGGAGTCTGCTTTCGGAGCATGTTGCCTGGCTGTGGGAATGGGGAGTTGGAAGGGGAGTGAAATCTCCTGCAGGAAGAGCACCAGTCCAGCCAGAATACTTCCCAGCTTTTCTCTAGGCCTGGGAGTCTCCATCATTCTGCTAATTCATGTTGCTCCCAGTTCTTGGGGAAATGCCTCGGTCCACTGAGCATAAGCGTTTGTGATGTAAATCTAGGACAGCTCCAGAGCTGCTGTCTAGGCTGCCCTGAGGTCCAGCACCTCTCCGTGTCTGAGGAGAGAGGGCTTTTCTTTGTCTGTCAAAGGCCAGGAGATGCTTCAGGTGAATTCTGGTGTGATCCTGGCACTTGCTGTTCAGTGCACAAAGGAACTGTGTGTGTTTGCTTTGTGCAGGCCCGCCAAGCAGCGCCCTGCGTGCTCTTCTTCGATGAGCTGGACTCCATTGCAAAGGCTCGAGGTGGGAACATCGGGGACGGTGGTGGCGCCGCAGACCGCGTCATTAACCAGATTCTGACAGAGATGGATGGCATGTCCACCAAGAAGAACGTCTTCATCATCGGTGCTACCAACAGGCCAGACATCATCGACCCGGCCATCCTGCGTCCTGGCCGCCTGGATCAGCTCATCTATATCCCCCTGCCTGATGAGAAGTCACGAATCGCCATCCTCAAGGCCAACCTGAGGAAGTCCCCCGTTGCCAAGGCAAGGCCCGAGCTCTCTGACCAAGGCTGTGGTGTTCTTGGGGTCTGGTGAACGTGGACCCCAGAGGAGCAAGGGGAATGGCAGCAAGGCGACTGCTGCTGTTAGCTCATGAGCTTCAGTCCATGCCGTTGGGGGATGGGCAGGGAGGGTGGAGTTTGACTCCTTGGGTGTAAGTGGCAGCTCCTTAAAATACAGCCACCTTTAATGGCTGCCACCCTCCCCCAACACCATTAAAGCCTGACCCAGTGCATTCTGGGAAGGGGACAAGCTCAGGCTGGTTCAAGAGAACAAGGTTCTCTCTTGTGAACACAAAACGGGAGAGGGAAATGGAGCGAGAGCCGCAAAGGTTAATTGTTGGAGCCCATTCCCTGAGCTCAGGCTGTAGGCAACAGCACACCGCGAGGAGGCAAACCAAACAGAGCAGCCCTGTTCAGGAGCGAAGGGCCCACGTGGGGCCGGTGCTGGGTTCCCTGCTACAGAGCCCACCTTTCCTGTGGGTACGGCTGGCTGGAGGGTGGGGACTGAAATGGTGTATTGCTCTGAGCAGTTTGGAGAGACTTGAAAATGGGGTTCTCAAGCCCTGCTTATCTCAGTGCCCTTGGGAGGGTGGGCAGGCCTTTGCCAAAAGCTGAGCTGTAGGATCTTCCTGCTACTGGCTAATTCTAGGAGGGCAGTCTGTTGCCTCGAGGGCCCGTGACCCCTTGGTATTAGCTGTCAGTGTAACATGTAAAGAATGGGCCTTCCTGATTCTCCCACAGGATGTGGACCTGGAGTTCCTGGCCAAGATGACCAACGGCTTTTCGGGAGCTGACCTGACCGAGATCTGCCAGCGTGCCTGCAAACTGGCCATTCGCGAGTCCATTGAGAACGAGATCCGGCGAGAGCGCGAGAGGCAGACCAACCCTTCTGCCATGGTGAGTGAGGCTGCGTCTCAGTGCCGCTAGAGAGAGACGGGGCCTGGCTGTCTCCAGGCTGCTGGCGCAGGGCACCCCAGAGCGGTGGGCGTTTCCCAGCCACGGAGCAGGGCACTGACCGTGGTCAGATGAGGTGCCCTTTGCAGCAGGTGGGCTCTTGGCTAGGCTTTGCCACTGCCCCGGGGACCCTTCCTTGGGGTGAGGTCACTTCTCTGCTAGAGTTTCCAGTCGCTCCCGCTGGCTGTATCAGAGCATTAACCAAAGCGGAGCTCTTGGGTGCTTGCCTGGAGACAAAGTGCTGTTTGCAGTGGGAGCGTGGCTGCCGGGTGAGCAGTGGTTTTGTCTCTGCTCCGTTGCAGGAGGTGGAGGAGGACGACCCGGTTCCGGAGATCCGCAGGGATCACTTTGAGGAGGCCATGCGCTTTGCTCGCCGCTCTGTCAGTGACAACGACATCAGGAAATACGAGATGTTTGCACAGACTCTACAGCAAAGTCGCGGCTTCGGCAGCTTCAGGTAACTCGGGGGGCAGGCGTTAGCGGGTCCCTAACGATGAGCAGCTTCAGCTGTGCCCTAGTGTTTGGGAAGCGGCGTTCTGTCCCCCAACTCTCCGTTCGCCCAGCAGTGTCAGTCGCTCAATTCCTGTCTAAGCCACATGTTGTAAACCAGCAGCTGGGCCCACCCCAGGGACGGGCGCTTTGTAAAGCGCTGTGGGACTTGCGTGGAATGCAGGCGCTGGAGGTCTCTGTTTCTGCCTGCGTTTAAAAAACCCCCCAAACTCATCAGCAATGTAAGCGGGGAGCACAATCTCCTCCGTTGGTCTCTGAGCTGGGGACCGGTGTGGCGGGGAAGGCGGCGGCTGTTGGGCGGAGCTTCACTGGTGTTTCTCTGCTCTGTGCAGATTCCCGTCAGGTAACCAGGGTGGCGCTGGCCCGAGCCAAGGCCCAGGCAGTGGCAGTGGAGGGAACGTGTACAGTGAAGACAATGACGACGATCTCTATGGTTAACTTGCTGCCCTCTGCGGACCAAACTCCAGACCAGGCCGTGTTGTGCAGGGAAATTCCAATGGACTCTCGGCTTCTTCATTCCTCAGTCAGAACAGTGTAGCTGCACGTCAGACTTTGTACAGGGGTGTCTGTTGCAAACACAATAAATTACAAACCGGTGTCGTTTGGGAGGCAGACAGTGAATTAACCAGGAGGGGAACTGACTTAATTTCTGAGAAATTTCTGTTCTAGTTTGTGGCAGAATCAGCAGCTTTAGCAAAGGGTACAACGCTAGCCTGTATAAAAACCACAAAAATAATAAAAAAAACAAAAAAATTCCCATAAAATTCCGACCAGGCCACGGCCCTTCCTTTGTGTGACACGCCCGTGGCATAGCCAGCTCTGTCACCTACGGCTTCTGCGTCTCACTCACTTCCCTGGGCCTTTTCACCCCCCCTCCCCTCTGCTTGGCTGGGAAAACCTAGTTCTGTGTTGACGTAGTGAATATTTGGAAAATAAACTTGCCTGCTCGCAAGCGGTTTCTAACCTAACCCCAGTGAACATTGCGTAAAAATGGCCCCCAGGGAATGGCAGGTGCTGAATTTTCCTTCTCAAAGTGGGTGTGAGGCTGCATCTCTCTTCCCAGCTGGGACCTGTTTGGTGCAATGTTGTGGTTCATGTCCCTGTCTGTCCTCTGAGCTGTCAGCCTGCTGTCGATGTGCCTGCCTGCGCCCCTAGCTGGCTGGCTGGGTTCGCTGCATCTCGCTGGGTGCTCAGTGCGGCTGTGTGCCAGGGGGCTGGGAATGCAGCATCCCAGGTACGTGGGCAGGAAATAGAGGAGCTTCCTCTTAGCATCTTCCTTGCTGCCCCACGCTTGTCAGGCTGCAGAGCAACTCATACTCGCAGAGGGACCCATCTTCCCCTTGGCCTGAGACCAAATCCAGCCAAGGGAAGGGTTTAGTTCTTAGTTGCCAACCTCACGCTCTCATTGTTCCTCTTACCAGCCCACCAGGGCTGTCCTTTCTTCAGCTTGGGTGTCCTCCCTCTGCCAGGCTCGTCCTCCCCTCTTTCAGCAGCGCAATGAGATGGACAAGCCCCGTGTGTCCTGCTGCTTCACTCTGCAGTGCCGTAGCTGGGGAAAGCCCTGGAGCAGCCTGCCACGGCCAGCGCGTGCCCTGGGCTGCACTCACTGCTTGCCCTGCCTGCAGCAGAGTGCAGAAGGCTGGCTGGGGAGAGCTGGGCTCTCGTTCTGGAGTTCTTTACTGTTCCTGCGGGCACAGACCGCAGCCTCTGTTTCCCCAGAAGCCTGCTGCTTCGGGCCGGGGACAGCTGCCTGTGGGCTGTCACAGGACAAACAGCCGTGAGCTTGAACACGTGGTTGTTGCAGTTCTAAAGGTGAACCCGCCCTATGATGCTGAAGAGCTACAAGCCACCTGCCCTATTCAGGCCCCTCGTGCCCCGGTTATGCCCACACTAGCGCACATGGTGCCGGAGGGGGTTGCTAAGCAGCAGCCTGGACTATGGAACAAGTTGTGCTGGAGAGTGGCTGGCTGTCAAGGAAAGGGCTCGTCACACAGTTCCCTGGTGCATGTGGGGTGGGGCGGAAATGCAGGATGAATGAGTATGGATGTCGCACAGCTGTGTTCCTGTCATCCCCACTCAGCTCTGGCTCGCATGGGGCTACGGCTCCACGGTGTTCAGTGCTGGGCAGCAAGGGGGGGACCCCAACAATGAGCAGGTGCTACATCCAGCTAGACCAAAGCCAGATGGGGGAAAAGAGAAAGCGCTGTGATAAGTCTCAGTAGCTGAAGGATGGAAACACCCAGGAGAAAGGACTTGGCAGGGTGCCTGTCCCAGGGATCAGTGCAGGGCCATTGAGAGCACACGTAGCTAGAATAGCATGCACCAGCTTGCAGGCTGGCAGGGAGAGTGATCAGCTTTGGGCTAGTCCCAAGGCTAGGGTGGAAGCCCCACGGCTCAGAGCATTTAAATTAGGACACAGACCTGTGGACCACACTGCCAGGAACAACCCTGCACTGCCCTGTCTGCTGGCATGGCTCTGCCAACCTTGCCCCAACCCAAGGAAGGGGGACAGGCCAGTGCCACCTATCCGAGCTAGCACTGCTTGGGTGATCAGTAATAACCCCGTCATAGCCAAACCAAGCTATTGTCCTCATCTGATGGGAACCAGGCTGCTGCAGGGGGGGAAGCAGAAGTGAGACGGCTTTTGACACAGGCTGATGTGACAGTCTCAAGCAAACTAGGGAAATAGGGTCCAGAGGAAATTGCAATAAAATGGGTGCGTAACTGGTTGAAAACTACTCAAAGAATTGTTCCCCAGCTTTGCTCTCAGACTTCGTGGAAGTAGCAAGCTGGGTCCTGGAGCGGTCTGTCCTGGGCTAACCCTGGTCCTGGAGCGGTCTGTCCTGGGCTAACCCTAACACTATTCGGGATGTTTGTTGATGGCATGGGGAATATGCTTATAAAATCTGTGGAGGACACCAAGCAGGGAGGGGTTGCAAGTGCTTTGGAGGACAGGATTAGAATTTCAAATGCACTTGATAAACTAAAGCAGTGGGGCTAAATTCACTGACAGTCAAGAAAAACAGGTGCATAGTATGGAAGGAAAAATCAAATGCATAACTACAAAACCGGGCTAGGTGGCAGCACTGCAGAGAAGGAGCTGGGGGTTATGGTAGCTCACAAAGGGAACATGAGCCGAGGGTGGAGCTGTGGTGAAGAAGGCAAGGACAGTCTGGGTGCATTACGCAGGTGTCAGGCCTGGGAGGTAACGGTCCCACTTTCCTGGGCACTAGTGTGGGAGGAGGGTGGCTAGCACGGCCAATGGGGGTTAGATATTAGGAAAAACTTCTGAATGCACAGGGTGGTTAAGCACTGGAACAGGCAGCCTAGGGAGCTTGTGGATGCTCCATCATTGAAGGTTTTTAAAACCAAGTCATAACATAAAAACCATGGGTCATCAAATTAAATTAATAGGCAGCAGGTTTAAAACAAACAAAAGGAAGGTTTTTTCACACAACGGACAGTCAACCTGTGGAACTCTTTGCCAGAGGATGTTGTGAAGGCCAAGATTATAACAGGGTTCAAAAAAGAACTAGATAAGTTCATGGAGGAAAGGTCCATCAATGGCTATTAGCCAGGCTGGGTAAGGAATGGTGTCCCTAGCCTCTGTTTGTCAGAGGATGGAGATGGATGGCAGGAGAGAGATCACTTGATCATTGCCTGTTAGGTTCACTCCCTCTGGGGCACCTGGCATTGGCCACTGTTGGTAGACAGGATACTGGGCTGGATGGACCTTTGGTCTGACCCAGTCTGGCCGTTCTTATGTTCGAGACACACCCGTCAGGGGTGGGCTACATTTCCTTGGTCCTGCCTCAATGCAGGGGGACTGGACTAGATGGCCTCCTGAGGGCCTGGCTGGCCCCACATTTCTATGGGGCTGGTCCAGCTGTACCAGGTTATCACTGAGGCCGGTGCCTTGGGTTGCCATTGCTGGGCTCACCGCCCGACCCCTTACGAAAGGTGGCGATGGTGGCGGGTGCTAAAGCAGGAGCAGAGTTGATGGAGAAAAGCTGTGTGTGAGCTAGAACGCTTGTCTCGTTCACACCCACACACCTTGGGCCAATGAAAGATATAACCTCACATCACCCTGTCGCTAATCTCCTGGGACTCACATGGCTACAGCAACACTGCGTACGCATTAGAGGGGCCATCCATCGGTCAGGCATTAGGGCCTCCAGGCCTCTTGCTCGGCCAGCATCTGGTCCTGGGGGGAAACGTTCTTTGTAGTTAATCTTTGTCACGCTCCAGCAGCTTGGGACTGGCATCTCGGCCCGTTCAGGGAACTGACTTTAGCCACTTTGCAAACGCCTGTGACGGGCTCCCAGCCCCGAGGGTACCGTGAGCCCGGCGGGCGTGAGCAGCAACGTTGCCATGGCCTAAGTGAGCTGGTTTGTAGCACAGCAGAAGCTGACGCCGGGGTCCTCAGGGGGCTGTGCTGGGCCCAGTTCGTGACTAGCGTGTAGGTTAGTGCGGCACGTCCAGAGGAGCAACCCAAGCTACAGGCCCAGGTAACTCCCTGCCTTGGACTCCAGTTACCGGAGTAACACATGGGGGAAGGTGAAATTGTAACACTGCTGCTACACGAGTCTAAATGACCTTGCAGCTCCAGCAAGGGCCCTAGACAGCCCCCTGCCGCCTGCTCCATGACCTCCCACGGGGGGGTTGGGGGGTATGCACCAGATACAGGATGAACCGTACAGACAAGTTTATCCCTTTCTATAACTCAAAGGCCAGACAGGGAGGCTCAGGCCTGCTCACTCCTACCCTGAGCTGCTCCTCCCTGTGGGCACTACAGACACTGTGAGGTACCACAGAGGAGTTGAGGGGTGAAGCTGGTGTTCGTCTCTCTCAGCCGGGGCCCCAGCCTGCAGGTCACTGCCTGGCTGTGCGGATGGGGAACCAGAAGGACTTTGGCTGCCTCAACCCTGGGTGCTGTTCTGGGGAGGACGGTATGACAGGTTGGATCACAGAAACCCCTTTGGGAACTGCCAACCAAGGTGCCAAGACGACTTCTGCCCCTGCCAGCTCGGGGCCCCAGCACCCTGTCTTGCTGAGCCAGACACGCCCGTCTGACCCAGCACCGACCCAGGGGCTGAATTACTTGCCCCAAAGCTGCAGACTTAACTGAAAGCAGCGCACAGAAGTGTGCTTGTCTTTAGCACCCAGATGCCCAACTCCCAATGGGGTCTAAACCCAAATAAATCCATTTTACCCTGTAGAAAGCTTATACAGGGTAAACTCATAAATTGTTCACCCTCTATACCACTGCTAGAGAGAGCTGCACCGCTGTTTGCCCACCCCCCAGTATTAACACACACTCTGGGTTAATGAATAAGAAAAAAGTGATTTTTTTAATTAAATACAGAAAGTAGAATTTAAGTGGTTCCACGTGGTGACAGACAGAACAAAGTGAATTACCAAGCAAAATAAAATAAAACACACAAATCTATAGCTAATCAAACTGAATACAGATAAAATCCTCACCCTTAGAGATGCGACACAGACTGGACCCCCCCTGGTACAGCCCTTGTTCCAGCTCAGGTGGTAACTAGGGGATTCCTCATGATGACTGCTCCATTTGTCCTGTTCCACCCATTTATAGTCCTTTGTCCCACGCTGGGTTCCCACCCCGACCCCCTTCTCAGTGGAAAAGCACCAGGTTAAAGATGGATTCCAGTTCAGGTGACATGATCACATGTCACTGCAGGACTTCAAGCCTTCATTCCTCCCAGCCTGACTCAGCGGAAGGCTGCCTGCAAACAGAGCCAGCCAGTCAATTGCCCTGGTTAATGGGAGTCATCAAGATTCCAAACCACCATTAATGGCTCACACTTTGCACAACTACAATAGGCCCTCAGGGTTATATTTCATAGTTCTAGTCCCAGATCCAAGAGTGGTACATTTACACAAATAGGATGACCACACTCAGTAGATTATAAGCTTTGTAATGATACGTTACAGGAGACCTTTTGCGTGAAGTATATGCCAGTTACATTATATTCACTCATTAGCATATTTTTATAAAATCATATAGACGGCACCGTCGCAGCTGGCTCAGCAGAGCTGGGGGCCAGCGCTCGAGGTTGGGGAAGAGGCTTGTTGGCTAGAGACTTGCTAACCTAGTGAGCAGGGCTTTAAACTAGGTTTGATGATGGCAAGAGACCAAAGGCCCCAGCTGAGTCCGGACCATGGGGACGTGGGTGAGGGGGAGACCGGGGAAATCACAGACACATCTTTGCGCTCAGTCCACTAAGGCAAGAAGTTTGGGGCAGAAGCCGGCTGAGGCATACTAGGGACTAATCACACTTTGCCGTAGTTGGCCTCACGGCTACACTGTGGGCTAATGCACGACTGGAATATTGGTACAGAAGGGGGCACACTGTTCCGGCAGGGAAAAGAGGCCGGAGGTCCCACCTGTATTACACCTGTGCTTGAGGTTGACAGAGGGGGAGGGGACCTCTGAAAATCTGTGGTGAGGCTAAAAGCGAGAAATCCAGGGTGATGTCACGCTGGGCTCCGCTAGCGACCACCTCACCAGGCGGACGAGGTGGATGGGGCTTTTTTTAAACAACTAACAAAATCGTCCAAAGCTCGGGCCTTGGTGGGGATGGGGCACTTCAACTACCCAGACATCTGCTGGGGGAAGATAGTGCAGATTCTCCACCACGCCCTTCGGCTGCATTGGAGACACCTTTTTGTTACAGAGGGTGGGTTGGACAAACACCGGCTGGGGCTGGGCTAGCTAATACTGAGTCCTGCTTCAGTGCAGGGGACTGGACTCGAGCCCTCTCACCATCCCTTCCTGTCCTACATGTCTCTGGCAGAGCCTCCCACTGCTGCGTGCAACGCTGCTCACCCCATCTCACCCGGGTGGCGCAGAATTCGATGGGGTTCAGAGACAGGCAAGGAGCATGAGTAGGGGCCTGGAAATATCCCCCTGGAGAGAAATTGAGAAGATTTACTTTTCGTTTGAGGCCAGGTCAACACTGCACCCTACTGCCAGCGCAGCCCTGTAGGTCGGGGTGTGCTCCATGACCAGGGGTGGGAGCTCTGACCAAGGGCAGCTCTGTGGATTTTGCTGCCCCAAGCACGGCAGTCAGGCGGCTTTCGGCGGCATGCCTGCGAGCGGTCCGCCAGTCCCATGCCTTCGACATACCCACTGCCAGAGTGCTGCCGAAGCCGTGGGACCGGCAGACCTCCCGCAGGCCTGCTGCTGAAGGCAGCCTGACTGCCGCCCTCAGTGACAGCAGGCTGCCCCCCCTGCGGCTAGCACGCGCTTGCTGCACTGGTGCCTGGAGCCGCCCCTGTCCCTGCCTGACAGCAGTGCTGGAAAAACTTCATCATGCAGAAGCAGTAAGATTAACAAGCCAGCACTGTCTCTGCTCTACCTGGTTTCATTGGGGGGATGCACACTAGCTCTCCTGGTAAGAGTGCAGCGGTGGCCGTCTACGCTGCATCCATATCAGGAGTGCTTTCCTGGTAACTGCCTATACCGCCGGGCTTATCTGTGTCAGTGCGCCACAGAGAGACCTGGCCTTAGCGAGGGGAAATCTTACTTTTCATCAGGGATGTGTCTAGCGAAGGGAGCTCAGAACTGGCCGGCCTGCCTGCCGCCCACAACAAAGTGGGAATTTGAAAACCGATCAAAGGCCATTTTCCTACACATGTGACTAGACTGTGGAACGCTTTGCCACAGGCAGTCGGACCAAGATTATCGCAGTCCCCAAAGCAAGCCAGAGTTTTAATTATTAACGTTAGTTGTGGCAAGGTAATCAAACTAAACCTGTCAGGGTTTAAGCCGACATCTAGCGATCAACTAGAAAACCACCATGGAGGGGGGGCTTATCCCTCATTTGCTAATTGTGGCGTTTCGTGCCCCTTCCTCTGAAGCAGCTGCTCCGCCCCACTGTTAGCGACAGGATACCAAACTCGATGGACACCAGCGCCGGGCCGGGCTGGCAAATCCTTTATTCCCACCCTTTGTCCTGCTCTTTTTACCAGCAGAAGGATAAGGTCTCCTGTGTCAGGGCTGCTGCTTTGCCCCAGTACGGGCTGCTTGGGCAGACACACGAGTTTCACTTTCTAGGTCTCAGGCTGTTAAAAATAACCAGCCAACCTGGCAGACCCGGGGCTACTTTCCAGTCACATTTCTGGTTAGTGCCCTTGAGTTCCCCCCACCGGCCACGGACAGAGGAGCCCACAGACCAGTAATAAACGCTCCAGCATCTTTAATTCAATAGCGACAACACAGAACTAGTTACAAGCCCCCTCCCCTGCCCCAGTGCTTTGGGATGTTTTCTGAGGGGGCTCCTGGTTGTGAGTATGGCTGTGAGCTCAGGCGTGTGTCCTTCCACCACCCTTCCGGCTGCTTCCTGCTGACTAGGGACCCAAGTCTAGAGCGACCCCAGTGGTGAGGCGCGCGCGCGTTCGGGCAGCCCAGCAGCGTGAGCCCCAGGAAGGGCTTCAGCGGCAGTGCTGGGTTAGTGGCAGTGATCGGCGGGGATGGGCTGGGCTGTGTCTGAGCCGGGGCTGCCGGTGGGGTGACGGGCACTGGTGTCGGGGGGGGGGCAGGGGAGGGCGATACATTGGCATGCACCATACGTAGGCGACGACAGACATTTGGGGCTCTGCTGTGCTGCTCTTCACAAGCCAGAGCCCAAGTCAGCTGGGCTACAGTAAAACCAGTATCCTCCAGTGTCCAGGCCAGCGCTTCGGGGAGGCGGCTGACTACCGGATGGTGTGGCCACGCTGCCATCCCAGAGGCTGGGTCCCTGCACACGGCTACAGCCAGTACTGCTTGCTGCAGGTGAGAGGCAGCTTGGGGGGCTGGCAGAGCCCGGCTTGTCTCCTCTTGTAGCCCGGGTCATAGTAGCCCTCCCGTGGCCTGGGGGCACCCCCTCCCTACTGTGCCAGCAGCCTCCGCGCTGTCCGATGACACGACCCGCAGCGAGACACCTGCGGGTCACAAGGGGGAGATGCTAGAAAGGCAGGTGGGCGGCCACGCCCCCTCCCCCTGGTTCTCTTCCGCCCAGCTCAGGCTGTAGGCAAAGGCTGGGGTCTGTGCAGCATTGATGCTGGTAGTTACAGCCGTGGTAGCTAGGACAGGTGGACAGCCAGCAAGATGGTCACACCCTGCCCTGAGCGACACACGGGCAGATAAGCCCTTAGATATCCAAGTTGCCAGGATCCCTTTAAATCCAACACAGGCAGCCAAGGAGCATTTGAGACTCAAATCCCCATCTCCTCCCTTGCCCCAGAGTTGAGAGACTCTGCCAAGCCCGACACTGGCAGGCACAGCTCATGCAAGCTGGGCTCATGGGGGAAGACAGCCCCCCGGGAGGCCAGCCAGCCCCTGCCCCTGGACAGGGAGGACCCGAGCCTGCTAGCTCCCACACCTTGAATACAGGGTGCACCATGGGTTTAGTTAGGGGCATTGTGATATTTTCTGTCTTGTTGTCTAGCACTTCCCTCATTGTTCCTGACATTCGGTTCGCTTTTTTGCCACCTGCTGCACATTGAGTGGATGATTTCAGAGAACTCTCCACCGTGACTCCAAGATCTTTCTTGAGCAGTAACAGCTTTAGATGTAGAGTTGGGATTTTTCCAATGTGCATTTATCAACACTGAATTTCATCCTTGGTGTTACCCAGTCACGGGAGGTCCCTTTGTAACTCCTCAAAGGCAGCTTTACACTTGACTATCTTTGTATCATCCGCAGCCTACCCCCTTTTGCAGATCACTGATGAATATGTGACCAGCACTGGTCCCCGTACAGAGCCCTTGGGCGTATGAATGGTGGATAGACTGGGGTCCTGCTCCAGGCCAGCCCTCCCCTCCCTGGCAGGCGCAGGAAGAGCTGGTGTTCAAAGGGTTAAAGCAGCCAGCTCCCCCCAGGCAAAGCGTGGAGGGATTTGCACTCACCCCCCATCCCGCTGACTCCTTCAGCCCCCCCAGCTGCAGGAACAGCCCCCCAGGGTGGTGAAAGGTGCCCCTGGGCTGTGAACTCTGGGCAGGGCCCATTGCTCATCTCATTAAGCACCAAGCTAGCAGCAGGGCCAGCAAAACCAGGCTGTAACTGAGGGGGAAACCGAGGCCCAGCCCTTGTGCAGCAGGCTGTTTAGCGAGATGCCGCTCTGGGGCTGGGTGGCCGCCGTTAGGCACTCAGCTCTCCCAGGGGCAGCCAGGGTGGCAGAGGCAGAGAGCCTGGCAGGGGGAGGACTCAGCCAGACCCTTGCAGGGAGGTTTGTCGTCGTTCTCCTTAGTACATCTCCCAGGCTGGTAGCCCCTGGTGGCTGGGTGCACAGACACAGCCCTGCCCTGCAGACCTCCCCAGTGCCAAGAGCAGGACCCAGGAGTCCCAGCCGAGACGCACCCCAGCTCTCCGCTGCCTGAACCCCCTTTGTTCCAGCACAGGACGGCAGCAGAGAGCCAGAGGCAGCCGGACTGCGCTGCCATGGAGAGGCCCCATTTGAGAGGTGCTGGTCCCCAGAGGCGGGTGCCCAGCACCACCCAGTCCAGCCCGAAGGGACGCCCTTGCCAGCAGCCCTGTGTTTTGCAGTAAGAGCTAGAGGCCCCCTTCAGGAGTCCAGCCCCCCTCGGTGACCACCCAGCCCCTGCCTCACAGCACCTACCCTCCAGCTCAGCTGGTAGCACCAGCCCACCAGAGGGGCAGCCACACCCCACCTCTCTGCCCCACGCGTGAACGCTTGGTGGCCGCGCTGGAGGGCTGAGCAAGCCCCTCTTTGCCCTGGGGCGGCTGGTGTGGGGTAGAGGGGGCAGAAACCCCCAGAGCCAGGACTGCGGGAAACACTTTATTGTCACTCACCACCACAAAGCACAGCGGGAAGCCGCCGACCTGCAGGCCTAAGCCGCGGCTGTCCGGTTTCGCCAGCGCAGAGTACCCCGGCCCAGCCCGGCGCCAGCTCCAAGAGCCCCTTTCCCCCACAAGAGCCTCCAGGGCCAGGGACGCTGCTGCACCTAAAGCCCAGGGGGCCGAGCAGGACTGGAGGGATGCAAGGCACGGCCCCTGGCCGCCTGTGGTGGGCAATGCCCTGGCACGAGGCTGAATTACAGCCTGCGGCCGGCACCCGAGCCCTCAGGCCAGGGCCGTGGTAGCGAGGGACCAGCAGAGAGCCTGCAGCAAGGGGCGGCTGTCGAGAAGGGATGGCGGGGAGGCAGGCCTGGGCTGGGGGTGCTGGGGAGACAGGGCCAGCTGGCAGGGCTGCGGAGGGGACGGATACTGGAGAGGGGAGGCCGGCAGCTGCTGCAGCGGAGCGGGTGGCTGGGACGGGACTGGGAGCAGCCGCGGGTACTTGGGATGCACGGGAAGGGCCTGCTGGCGCTGCTCTGACTGGGGGGGCAGCTGCCGAGGTGGGGCCTGCCAGTGCTGCCTTGGCCAGGCTGGGAGCAGGAGGGCGCACTGGTGGCGCAGCGGAGGGGGCTGCGGCCAGTGGGTGGGGGAGGATGGAAGCCAGAGAGACGGGGGCTGCAGCGGAGGGGTGTGCCAGGGCTGCAGGGGCAGGGATGGGAGCTGGAGGGGTGGGGCCTGCGGCTGAGGCACAGGCTCAGTGGGGCACCAGCGAGGTGGGGCCTGCAGGCAATGCAATGAAAGCACCTGCTGGGGCCGTGCTGGCTGGGACAGGAGCAGGGCGGGTGGGGCCAGCTGGGGGTGGGAGGGCTGCACAGGCGGGGTGGAAGCAAGCGGGCACTGGGTCTCCAGGATCTGCTTTGGCCAGTTTAGTGCGGTATCAAGGTAACCGCCTGGCCCCTCCCTCCCCTGGGACGGCGCCAGCGGCTGCGTGCCAGCGTGAAGGGCTTCCCCTCGCGGCTTCTTCGGCAGCCACAGGACGGGGCGCTCCGGGTCCTTCCTCTTCAGGCCGGCTGACGTGGTACCGTCAGGGGAGGCTGGGAGGGTCGGGGGCGCCTCTAAGCAGGGCACGGGGGTGCTGCTCATTCTCACAGGGTCACCCTCCAGGCCTGCGGAGGAGAAGCGGAGGCCAGGGTGAGGATTCAGAGCAGGCGCTAGCGATCAGGCTGGACAGGCTGGCAGTGTTACGACAACACCTGCGGGTCCCAGGCAGGCTCAGGCCCCACAGCCCGTCCCCCCAGGTCTACAGCGCTGGCACTCAGGTGTCCAAAATCAGATGCACCCAAGAAGTCAGGCCCCTGGCGGCTCGAGCTGGGCTTACAAGGCAGCCGAAGCCAGTGGCCATTTTCGGTCGACACAGGCCCGAGTGGCCCGTCAGTCACAGGCAGAGGCAGGAGCAGGAGCTCAACTTGATGTGTCCTGTCCCTTGCTGGGACAAGGTCCCCTGCCTTCCTACAGCCACCGGACGAAGCCCCACTTAAGTCAGGGCTTCCCTCCCAGCTGGCAGCTTTGGCCAGTGCCGGACTGGGGGTGGGGTTTCCAGGTGCAGTTCCCTGTGCGGATTTTGCTGGGGTGTCCTGCCCCGCCTCGCAGGCGAGATTTGATGGGGCACGTGAGCAGACAGCCCCAAGAACTGCCTCAGAGGAAGGCCCTGGCTTCCCCTGCTACTCCACAGAGGCCCCAGCACAGCCAGCTGCAGGGCCCACTTGCTCAGATCTTTGCCTGGGGCTGGCACGTCTCTGGGAGCCTGGGGTCAGTCAGTGCTCGTGGGACTGGCTGGGCTTGGTACGTACACGGCCAGAGACATCTGAAGAGAACAGCAGGCAGCCACCCCCGCCCCAGCCAGCCCCCACAGTGCCAGCCATCTGTCCACCCATCCCTCCACATATTAATGCCAGGACATAAAGGGCTTGTCTCCATTGAGAAGATAATTCAGATTAAGGGTGCCTTAAATTTGCACCCATACTAGCTATTCTGGACTAGCTTCCCGTGTGAACGCTCATTCTGAATGGAGTTCTTAATCCACTTCCAAAACTAAATTTGGAATAAAGAACTCAATTCAGAATGAGAGCGTTCACACAGGCAGCTAATCCAGAATAGCTCCCTGTGTAGACAAGCCTGAGAGCTCTTAATGGAGATCAAACAATATAGCACCTGCTAGAAACATCTCCAGGTCTTCTGCTTCCCCACTGTCAGACTCCTCTTCCGTGAGAGAGCCGGTGCTGTCCAGGTCCGTCGAGCTGGCGCTGTCCAGGTCCATCGAGCCGGCGCTGCACTCACAGGGATGTTCCAAGTCATACATCAGCTTGGTGACCTCACCCCCAAGGATCGCGTGCAGCTCCTGGTAGAACGGGCAGCGGCCCCGCCCCACCCCGATCTGGCAGTGGAAGTATTGCTTCATCATGGCATTGGCCTTCACACGGCACTGCTGTGGCGATCGCCTGACTCCCGCTCTCGTGAGCTCCAGGGACATCTCCCGGGCCAGTGGCACGCCGTGTGCCACCTGGCCTGCTATGTCCTTCCAGACTGAGAGCAGGCTCCTCATCTCCGCCTCCGACCACACTGGGCCAGCGCCGGTTTGGGAAGTGGAGAGAAGGAGAGGTAAGTAACAAGCAGGTGCCACAGCCAGGTGTGTTAGCGCTGCTGTCCCAGCCCCCCAGCTCCACCCATGGCCAGAGCCAGCCGCTGCCTAGGAAGGCACGACTCCTCCCCAGCCCCGCCTGTTAGCGGTTGGCTCTGCTCCAGCACAGACGGAGTCATATGGACACTCTCACTGGACCTTGTGGCAGTGAGTTCCCCAGGTGAGGTGTGCAGCTACTGACGATCTGCCTGCTCCCTGCTCCAGGTGGGTTCTGTGATACTTCGGTCTAGCTCTGGCTGGGTTTAGAGTGCGGGAGCTGGCCTGGGGTAGACAGAAGGTCAGACTCGATGACCCAATGCCTTAACCTCTAGGATTGGCTCCTCTCAGAACAGCCTCAGGCTCTTCCAGCCTTCAGTTCTCCTGGCCCAGCTGACCCCAGCCCCTTCCTTCTCTAGAGACGGGGTGAGCAGAACGGAGCGCTAGTCCCAGGGCGAGGCGCCCCACTGAACCACGGGATGGCGTTGCTAGAGTACCGGTATCTGCTGTAGACTAGGGAGGGGCTCTGCGTTTGCACAAGCACCTCGCCCTGCGGGGTGGCCGGTGCCAGGGCACAGTGGATGGGGTTCGCATGAGTACAGGGGCACGCCCTGTAGGCATCTCCCGATGTAGGCTGTCCTGGGAAGCAGGGGTTTGAGGTCCCAGGCCCTATATTCTGGCTACGTCCCAGGAGGAAGCAAAGCCCTGCTGAGGCAGGGTCAGCACTGAGAACCGAGTCGTGTGTGGATGCTGGCTGAGCGGGACCGTGCCAGGCTAACCTCCAGGAGGGCCCTTCGCTGAGCCAGCTGAGGATGCCAGAAACTCACTCCATGGGGTATCCTGGCCTCTGGCGCCCAGGGCGCTGGTCTGTGGCACACGGAGCTCCCTGCATCTGGCATCTCTAGCCCCACAGGTGGCCAAAGCTCACAGGAAACTCTGCGTGTGCGACTCAGGCCCCTCCCCAGCGCTGTGCTGGAGACCCCCACCCCCGCCCGCCAACCTAACGAGGCAAATTACCACCCACCTCCACGTGTGTAGTTGGAGTCCTGCTGGGGCCGCCCAGGGACAAGAGAATCCAGGACCTGCTGCAGGCTGGTGGCCATGGTACCACCCCGCTTCCTAGTGCCTGCCCAGCCTCGGAACCAGGGCATCTGCAAGGGGCAGGATTTCAGCGTTACTGTCTGGGTAACGAGGGCAGATCCCCTGCTGGAGGGGAACCTCGCCCAGTCAATGATCTTGTCTCCTCCGCCTGCTGGAATGGCTCAACGGCTGCAGGTCGAAGCTAGACACGGTCAGACTGGAACAAGGTGTACATTTGACAGCGAGGGTCGTTAACCATCGGAACCAAGGGTCATAATGGATTCTCCATCCCTGACCAGTTTCAAATCAAGATTGGATGCTTTTCTTCTCAGAAGACAGGAAGCAGGGACACCCAAGGAAATTAACAGGCAGCAGGTTTAAAACAAACCAAATGAAACTCGTTGCCAGAGGATGTTGTGAAGGCCAAGACCATAACAGGGCTCAAAAAAAGACCTAGATCAGTTCCTGGAGGACAGGTCCATCAATGGTCAGTGGCACAACCCCATGCTCTGGGTGTCCCTAAAATTCTCACTGCCAGAAGCTGGGAATGAGCAACAGGGGATGATCACTTAATAATTGCCCTGCTCTGGGGCACCTGGCATTGGCCACTGTCGGCAGACAGGATACTGGGCTGGATGGACCTTTGGTGTGACCCAGTCTGGCCCTTCTTATGATCGGCTGTAGGAATTGTTTCAGGGCAGGTCTCCGGCCTGCCTTGTGCCGGAGGTCACAGATCACAGTGGTCCCTTCTGGCCTTGGAATCTGGGGCTCTATTAACCTACGGAGGTTTCCGTCCTGTGCCCATCACCGTAGTATCGAGCTCCTTCCAGCCGTGCGTTACGCACCTGGCCTCCCCTGGGGTTTAATGGCCTCTGCGTGGCCAGGGAGAGGAGACAATACTACGGACTCTGTCACGTCTAGCAGCCCCAGCGGTGGCCCAGGGCTCGGCACAGACACAGCCCAGACAGTCCCTGCCCCAGGGAGCTCTGCAGACACTGCGGAGGGTGACCAGGGAGACAGCCAGGCGCAGGAACCCGCTTTCCCCTCAGAGCCACAGGCCTCCTGTGCTTGGAGCAGGAGAGACGGGCCCTGGCCGGTGGGCTGCGGCGGAGCAGGGCCAGTTTAATGCTGAGGGCTGGAGGAGCAGGGCCAGGCGACAGCCCGGGCGTTACGGCCCTGCTCCCCAGAGGCGCCCATTGATTGCAGTGAGTGCTAAGTGGGTCTGGGCCCGTGGCACCACCTCGCCTGCATGCAGCTGGCCTGGGAACCACGGTACCAGCCCCTGCTTTCCCCAAGGCACCGGCTCTGGCCTGCAGGCAGAGATGTGGCATCACGGATGCCGGTTCGAGACAGCCGCTAGGACGGACAAGCCAGCGGCCTGGCTAAGCCATTCCCACAAGGGGGGGCCGCCTGGCCCAATGCCCTGCAGCCCTCCCCAGGGTGGTTAGGCCCCAGGCTTACTCTGGAGCTGGGTTCCAGCAGGTTGTCCCCATGCAAGCCCGAGATGGGGAGAAAAGCCACAGTTGCTGGGTTCTTGCCCAGCTGGCGGAGGAAGGCGCACACTGCCTGGGTGATCTCCTGGTAGCGCTGGCAGCTGTAGGGAGGCTGCGTGGCATCCATCTTGTTCACACAGACGACGAGCTGCTTGGCCGGCAGGTTGCAGGCCAAGAGGACCTGCTGGCAGGTGACAGCGCAGCCAGCCTCACGCTGTCCCCCGGCCGCAGGGACCAGCAGCACGGCAGCGCCGGCCTGGGGGAGACGAGAGCTGGTTAATGCCCAGAGAACCTGGGTGTTACCGACGCGATGCACACGAAGCCAGCAACCCAGACACGAGCGCTGGGGCCACCAGAGACGTAACAGCCGCCCGTCGAGGGCACGGAGCAGCCCCCTCCCACTGGGGCCGGGCGCGGGGCCCCCCCTCCCACTGGGGCCGGGCGCGGGGCCCCCCCTCCCACTGGGGCCGGGCGCGGGGCCCCCCCTCCCACTGGGGCCGGGTGCGGCCATGGGGCAGGCGTAGGGATTCCGCTGCAGGGCAGGGTGCAGATACCCTCTTTGGGGTGGGCTGGGTGAGGAGCTGTAGTGACTAGGGGGGGGGCAACCCCCCACATCCCCCAGGAGAGGAAAGGGAGGAAGGAGACAGGAGTGAGGTGTGTGTGTGGGGGGAGAGCCAAGGGCCGACAGCCATGGCCTGACGTGTAGTTACTGCTAAGGCCATGTGTCTTGCGACCTCCTGGGGGAGAATTAAAGCGCATCAGCAGAATTACCGCCGGCCAAGAAACGGCCGGTTGGACAAAGGGCCCCGCGGCCAAGCCCACCCGTTCGGCTGTCCGAGGTACCCGGGTGGCCACGGCCCAGCGTCTGACTGAGCCTTGGCCGGCGTTCCGCTAACCGGCGCGCGGCGCACAGACACGGGGTAAAGCGGGTTAGCGGCGGGAAGTCTTTAAAGCAAGATCTAGAGTTCTGAGGCGGGAAGAGACGGTTAAATCTTCCCGTCCGGCCTCCCGCCAGAGACCCAGCCTTGACGCAGCCTGCGAGTGCTGGAGAACCACGCCCCTCGCCCCCGCAGCCCTGGGTGAGTTCCAGCCAGCAGATCCTGGGTTTGTCAGTGAGCTCCCCACCAACCAGGACCCCAGCCAGCCCCAGCCCTTCTGGTAATGCACCCCCAGGCTGGCACTTACCGGAGCGCTGCCTGGGAACGGGTTACCGGGCAGCCCCCCAGGCTCCAGGGAATCGACAACGATGACCTCGTACTTTGGGGTCTTGAAGTGCTGCAGGAGGTGACTGGGGGCTGCGCCCTGCCGCTGCTCTGCTCTCGGCCTGTCCAGCACCCGGGCATGTGTGGGGGGGCTCCTCCCTGTCTGCACGGGGAGGGATGCTGGTTACAGTTCTCGTATGAGCCAACGAGAGCCACCTATCCTTAGACGAGGTGCCCACAGAGCAACCAGCTGCAGCAAACCTCAGCCTCCCTTCGCCCCCCCTGCCCATCATCCCCCCTCTGCGTGCAGCAGACACGCCACCCATGGTGCCGGGAGTCTATGGGAATGGGCCTGGCGAGCGTCCCAGAGACCCATCTCCTCGGGACGGGGAGCTGCCCTTTGTCCGACGCACCCGGCACAACTGGGAGCTTGTCTCAGCTACGGGACAGCGAGCTCATGCTGGGGCAGCCTGGCTGAGGAACACACGTGGGCCTGGGAGTCAGCGGTTCTAATCCTGCTTCTGCCACCAGCTGCTGCCCTTGGGACAGGCCTTGGGCAGCGCTCCATTTGTAACGAAAGAGGTGCTGGAGCTCAAGCATTACTGATGCAGCAAGCCCAGGGGCATCTGCCCAAGCCCTGGCAGAAAGGAAGCCCTGGTCTTGGGGCTGAATTCCCAGGGGTGGGCACTGGTTCGGGGAATGCACCCCCAGGTGACAGCCCCGTTATCCTCCCCTCGGGGAATAGCTGTTGGTACAGCGGCACTGACCCTGCTCCCGGGCTGAGACTAGCTGCTACGTTGCAAGACAAGGCCCTGCGAGACGAGCGCGTCAGGCTCCAACTCCCCATCCCCTTGGCGTGAGGGCTGAGAAATCCTCTCTCGGCCGGACTGCGTCCTCCCGCTGCCCAGAGAAGAGACACCCCGGGTCACTCTGAGCCCATCTGCTCTGCCAGCAGGAGGGGGCCTGCAGAAACACTTCACGGAAACCCCAGCCCCACTGTTTGTGGGTCCCCCGTAGAACGGGCGTTAGGCAGAGGGACCTCGCGGACCGTCTCATGGCAGAGCTCCCCCCCACGCCGTCCAGCCCAGGCTCTGGGAGCGAGAGGTGGGGGACAGGGCTCAAGGGCACTCGTCTGCCTGCGGACGCCCTCTGGCCGCGGTTACCTCTCTCTGGGGTTTCTCCAGACGCTTCCAGCTGTCACCCCCTTTGCAGAGCAGGTGTCTAGTCATGGTCGATTTCCCAGAGGCCTCTGGGCCGAGCACCAGGATCTGGAGCAGAGTCTGGCTCATGGGGCCACGGTGCAGCAGCTGCTGTTGCAGGGGAGGCAGGAGAGCGTCAGGGGCTGTCTGCACCCAGGGAGCTCGCAGGGCGAGCCGCCAGCGGAGACACTGGGACCCAAGGAGGGGCAAGCCCTGGATTACACGGGGCAGTGCAGCCATGCGGCAGGGGCTGGCCAGTCCACACACAGGGGCTGGCTGCTCAGAGACCCGCAGGCTCTCATGCCCTCAGAGCTCACGGCGTACACTGGGGTGCTGTGCATCTCCCCATTCCTCCCAGGAGTCCCCCTCCCTGCCCCCTATTATTTCAGGGACTCCCCACTACTCCCCCTGACCAGGGGTCTGTATGCCCCCCATTTCCCTCCCTCCCATAGCAGGCTCCTGGCAGCAGCTGTCTGCACCCCCTTTTCCAGAGCAGGGATTCTGTGTGCACCCCCAGTCTCACCTTTCTGGGTCCCCCAGTCTCCTCCCAGCCCCCTGCCCCCATACCAGCCTCCCCCAGCCAGGTAGGGTGTGCCCCAGGCACAACCCCATTCCCCACCCCCCCAGGCGAGAGAAGCATTCAGTGTGCTGGGAGGATGGGCCAGCTATTGTTAGCCTGGGAGGTGCTAATGGGTGCAATCAGCCAGTCTGAGCTATAGGCAACTGCCCAGGTAGCTGAGGATCTGGTGGCTAAAGAGATGGCAGGGGCTCCGTGTGCCCCCCAAAGCAGCAGGGGATGCCTGGAACATTCCCTGACAGGTCAGCATGGACTGGACACAGCAAGTGACCGAATTGCAGCCCAGCTACGCCGTCAAGGCAGGGCGAGGCCGTCGCAAGCGCAGCTCATGAGCCCCAGGTCCCTAAACTCGCTGGCTCCAACCCCCTGCCCTCACCAGGGAGGTGCTGGGAGAGCAGAAGCGCGCTGACCCCTCAGGAGAATCACCCCAGCCCATACAGACTAGGGCCAGAGGACCAGCTGAGCTACCCGGCTGGGGGCAGGGAATCCAGGCTGATCTCCCCAGCACCCAGCCCATCCCGCTGGCATCTCCCCCAGCCGCCCGGCTCCAGCCTCTCATGGAGCCAGTGTCCAGCGCCCCCCCACGACAGACTCAGGGCCACGTGGGGCTGGAGCCATCATGGGTCCAGCCCCTGTGTGGAGCCAGCACCAGGCACCCTCACAAGGGCTGCTTCCTCTGCCCCCTCCAGGGGAGCTTTTAAACCAGTTGGGGAGCGGGGAGCACCAGCCCTGCACTGCAGGCCAGGCCGGGCTCCCAGGGCCCCTCACAGAGCCAGCCCCCCAAGCCAGCCAGCCTCCCTTACCTCTGTCCCAGCACTGACTCCAGACACTGCAGCCTGCCCCACCCTGCCCACCACCTGGCTCTTTAAAGAGCCTGGCTCCCCAGGGACTCCGCCCACTGAGTTAGCCACGCCCACACCAGTGGGCCAAAGCATTGCCCCATCCAGGCCTGGGCAAGGGGGTGTCAGGATCCCAGGGGCTAACGTGGAGTCTCCCCTTTACACCAGCCCCCCGCCCCGGGCCCAACGCTCCTGTGCTCCCCCGCGTGTCCCTGGCCCACCCGGCTCACCCCATGCTCAGCAGGATTCAGAGCTGTGCGTCCCCATGGGCAGAGCAGAGGGAGAGCGGGACTCGGGGGTGGGGGGGTGGTTCCCAGGCCCCTCGCTGAGCCAGGGGCTCCCCGGGGTGTCAAGCCTTTACTCTCAGGCCTTCTCTGCATGGGAAAGTGGCACCGGTTTGACCAATGGGGCGAATTGAAACCGATGGAGTGAAAGTGGAGCAAACCCCATGTGGACGCTCTGATTTGGGTTTAAGCGGGACTCGGGACAGACCAATTCCAACCTGTTCCTAATTAATTTCAGCTAAACATCTTGGAGAGGCAGGGACAGCTGCACAGGGTTCCTTCTTCCCCCCAGGATGGGTAGCTGCCCCCCCACCCTGCTGGGAGCAGCAGGGGCCCCCAGTTCTTCCCCCCAGGAGCTGGGCTGTCGCTGCTGGGGTGGGGCGGCTAGGGGCCCCCAGAGCAGTTGGGCTTGGTATTGTCACTCCATTGAGATTCACTGGGCGCTCCTCCCTGCTCAGGCTGTCTGCAGAGTCAGGCAGTGTCGCACTCAGGTCAGCTGCCCTGTCTCACTGCAATGGGCTCAGGCTCTCTGCAGACTCAGGCAGTGTTGCTGTGTAGGTTACGCTTGGAGCAGTTTCCCTCTCCCACAGTGAGGGGTTCAGACTGTCTGCAGTCTCATACAGCATCCCTGTGTCAGTGACCCCCTCGCAGGGCAATGTACTCAGGCTCCCTGCAGACTCAGGAAGCATTGCTGTGTCAGTTATGCTCAGGGCAGCTTCCCCCCTCACAGCAATGGGTTCAGGCTCTCTGCAGACTCAGGCAGCGTCCCTGTGCCAGCTACACTCGGGGAAGTTCCCCACTCTTAGGGCGATGGGCTCAGGCTCTCTGCAGACTCAGGCAGTGTCGCTGCTTCCCTTCTCGCACAGCAATGGGCTCAGGCTCTCTGCAGACTCAGGCAGATGGGGGCTGTGTTGACCATGCTTGGGCCATTTCTCAAGCTTTTCTTCACAACCAAAAGGGCTAGAAATGCACTTATTAAAATGGAGGCTGAGCTTCTGCATTAACCTTGTGACTTCAGGAGCCGGGCCCTGGGTACAGGCCTAGAGTGCCCAGGCCTTAATCCGGCCCAGAGCTCATTGGCCTCGCTGCTCAGAGGGAGCGTGAGTGGACTGACGTGTCAGGCCAGCGTCACCCCCTGGGATAACCCCTGGCTACACGGAGGAACCGGGCCCTGGGGCATTTCCCTGCTTTGCTCCCATGATTCGTGATGGTGGCTTTTAAACCATCTCTTTCCCTGCATCTGCCACCAGAGGGCAGCTGAACCCCGGCGCTGGAGCTGACTAGCTTGGCCTCCCCCCCATCTCACCGGTTTGGGGCATGGGACCGTACCTCGCAGGGCAGGAGAGGGGCAAGGGGTGGGACGGGTGGCACCGACAGCTCCACAGACCCGAAGGGCACAAATGACCTGGAATGGCACAGGAGACGTTTCCTGCCTCTCAGGAGCATCCTGGCGGGTGGTGAAGCCCTTTATCTGGAGGGTCTTTACCCCCCAAATCCCGCGAAATGCACCGGCCTACAAATAGTGTAGAACAGCTGCACCAGCCAGACGGGGGGCGGGTGTCCGTGCCTGTGAGTGCGTCTGCTGCAGAGGGACCCGGTGCAGCAGGGTCGTCGCCAGGAGGATGCTGCTCACCCAGACGGCCCGGTGCCGTGCCCCCCCAGCACAGGGATGCTGCCTGAGTCTGCAGTGAGCACGGGGTGCAGACACGAGCTGTGTGCAGGCGGAGGGGGGGGCCATGGCTGGCGTGCAGCCAACGCCACAAAGCCGCCGAGTTAGAGGACTAAGCAGAAGAACCTGAGAGTCTCTGCATTAAGTTTAGAAGTGTGAGCAACAAGGGTGATGTCGTGGTGGGAGTCTGAACAGACCACCAGACCTGGGGGGTGAGGTGGACAAGGCTTTCTTCCAGCAACTAACAGAAGTTACTAGCTCGCAGGCCCTGGTTCTCATGGGAGACTTTAATCACCCCGATATCTGCTGGGAGAGCAACTCAGCGGTGCACAGACAATCCAGGAAGTTTTTGGAGAGTGTTGGGGACAATTTCCTGATGCAGGTGCTGGAGGAACCAACTAGGGGCCATGCTCCTCTTGACCTGCTGCTCACAGGGAAGAATTGGGAGGGAAAGTAGAAGTGGGTGGGAACCTGGGAGGCAGTGATCATGAGATGGTCGAGTTCAGGATCCTGACACAAGGAAGAAAGGAGAGCAGCAGAATACGGACCCTGGACTTCAGAAAAGCAGACTTTGACTCCCTCAGGGAGCTGATGGGCAGGATCCCCTGGGAGAATAACATGAGGGGGAAAGGAGTCCAGGAGAGCTGGCTGTATTTTAAAGAATCCTTATTGAGGTTGCAGGAAAAAAACATCCTGATGTGTAGGAAGAATAGTAAATACAGCAGGTGACCAGCTTGGCTTAACAGGGAAATCCTTGCTGATCTTAAATACAAAAAAGAAGCTTACAAGAAGTGGAAGATTGGACAAATGACCAGGGAGGTGTATAAAAATATTGCTCAGGCATGCAGGAGTGAAATCAGGAAGGCCAAATCACACTTGGAGTTGCAGCTAGTGAGAGATGTTAAGAGTAACAAGAAGGGTTTCTTCAGGTACGTTAGCAACAAGAAGAAAGTCAAGGAAAGTGTGGGCCCCCTACTGAATGAGGGAGGCAACCTAGTGACAGAGGATGTGGAAAAAGCTGACGTGCTCAATGCTTTTTTTGCCTCTGTCTTCACAGACAAGGTCAGCTCCCAGACTGCTGCACTGGGCAGCACGGTATGGGGAGAAGGTGACCAGCCCTCTGTGGAGAAAGAAGTGGTTTGAGACTATTTAGAAAAGCTGGACGAGCACAAGTCCATGGGGCCGGATGTGCTGCATCCGAGGGTGCTAAAGGAGTTGGCGGATGTGATTGCAGAGCCATTGGCCATTATCTTTGAAAACTCATGGCGATCAAGGGAGGTCCCGGCTGACTGGAAAATGGCTAATGTAGTGCCCATCTTTAAAAATGGGAAGAAGGAGGATCTGGGGAACTACAGGCCAGTCAGCCTCACCTCAGTCCCTGGAAAAATCATGGAGCAGGTCCTCAAGGAATCAATTCTGAAGCACTTAGAGGAGAGGAAAGTGATCAGGAACAGTCAGCATGGATTCACCAAGGGCAAGTCATGCCTGACTAACCTAATTGCCTTCTGTGAGGAGATAACTGGGTCTGTGGATGAGGGGAAAGCAGTGGACGTGTTATTCCTTGACTTTAGCAAAGCTTTTGATAGAGTCCAGCGGAGGGCAACAAAAATGATTAGGGGGCTGGAGCACATGACTTATGAGGAGAGGCTGAGGGAACTGGGATTGTTCAGTCTGCAGAAGAGAAGAATGAGGGGGGATTTGATGCTGCTTTCAACTACCTGAAAGGGGGTTCAAAGAGGATGGATCTAGACTGTTTTCAGTGGTACCAGATGACAGAACAAGGAGCAATGGTCTCAAGTTGCAGTGGGGGAGGTTTAGGTTGAATATTAGGAAACACTATTTCACTCGGAGGGTGTTGAAGCACTGGGATGGGTTCCCTAGGGAGGTGGTGGAATCTCCTTCCTTAGAGGTTTTTAAGGCCCAGCTTGACAAAGCCCTGGCTGGGATGATTTAGTTGGGGATTGGTCCTGCTTTGAGCAGGGGTCCTGAGGTCCCTTCCAACCCTGATGTTCTATGATTCTAAGGGCCAGGACTGACGTTCTTTCGCAGCTGCTCTTGCCTCGGTGAGTCCATGATCGCGGACAGCAGGGACGGAATGGCCCACTGGGTCCTGCCTGCCCCTCCCAGGCGCCTGTGGCAGGATAGCTCCCCTGTCTCCAAAGCATGGTCAGCTTTCAGTGCCCCGAAGGCAGGGCTCCCTCTCCTTCCAGGGGGCAGAGGGTCCCGATCCCCAGCCCTGCTGAGATCACCTCCTGCCATTCAGCCAGGATGGCCCAGGAGCCCAGGGTTCATTTCCCTGTTCCACAGCAGCATCACTGTGTGACATTGGGGACATCACCTAGGGCATGTGTCCTGCGGCCGGCCCGGGCCAGCTGCCTCGGGCTTCCAGGGCGCAGGCTAAGGGGGTGTATAAGTGCTGGGTAGACATCTGGGCTCGGGCTGGAGGCTGGGCTCTAGGATTGTGGGAGGCTCCCAGAGCCCAGGTGCCAACCTGAACCCAGAAGTCTACACGGCCCTGACCCAGCCCCCGTCAGCTGGCACAGGCCAGCCGGGGGTGTGTCTACACCGCAGACTGAGCCCGGGTTCTAACTCAGGTTTGAGCCCAAGCCTGCCTTCCGTCCGCCCCACGTGCCGAGTTACCCTGCCCCGCAGGCAGCTCAGGGCAAGCCAGTGCCCAAGGAACTGGAGAGGTGAGTGGCCTGTGGGCTCCCTGGCTGAGGGCGTTCGCTCTCATACTGGGGACCACACGGGAACCGCCCGCAGCAAGGCCGGAGCCGGGCTTCAGGGGCCAGGCTGTGTCCCAGGGAACAGGGCTCGCCAGGCGGCTGACGGGCAGGAGTCTGGGTTCCAGCAGCAGGAGCAGCGAACCATCCTAAAGGCAGCGTCAGCCCCCAGCCCGCACTCCGCCTTCTGTTTCTGGCTGGGCCCTGTGGGCCAGGCTGCCCCACCTCCGTGTCTGTCCTCTCGCTGGTCAGATCCCGCCTGCAAACCCCCTCCCCCCAGCACTCCTCGCAGCTGGTGGGGGGTGAAGCCCGGGGCAGAGCTGCATGGCTGGTCTGGGGGACTGGGACAGAGCCGGTCCCGTGCAGCGCCAAGCACTCTGGCCATGCTCAGTAAAGAATCCACCGGGAGCCCCTCAGCCCCGGCCCTTCCCTTTGTGTGTGTGGGGGGGTGTCACTGCACAAACAGCCCCTCCCTTGCCCCAGATTCCCGCGTTAAAGTGCGTTCGCCAGCAGCAGGAGAAACGCTTGGAGCGCAGCCTGCTGGAATTGCAGGGTTCCCGGGGCAGCACCATGCAGGTTTGGGCCGGATGCCCCTCCGCACACGCCTGCGGGAGCCTGCAGCCCCATGGGGCAGGTCACAGTGCCACTCCGGTTGGGGCCCCTCTCAAATGGGGGCCAGGGGGCAAACTGTCCCTTTGCCCTGGGGATGGGAAATGTTCACAAACTGGGACCGGGGTTTGGGTCTCACAACAGGACAGTCCCGACACCCGGGACTGACGGGAGACCTGAACGTGCAGCTGGTCAGCAGCATCTTTGCATGGAGAGCAGGTGGGTTAGTGGTGATGTCAGGGAACCAGGACTCCTGGGTTCTATTTGCAGCCCTGTTGCTGATGGGCTGCGTTACCTTGGGCAGATCATGTTCCCTCCCTGCATCCCCCGTGTTGTCCCATGGGAAGGGGGCAGGAATCTCTCATCCTTGTGCGCCGGCCTGGCTGGGCCTCAGCTGCCCTGGCACGTAGGCTGAGCTGTTGTGGGAGCTGTGGGGGGCAGAGCTGGGCTCCGAGGCTTTGGGAGGTGATATATTGTTAGCACTCTGTGTCTACCACTCCCCCGTACTGCGCTAGCAGGGTCTGTCCCCAGCCCTTAGCATTCAGTGACCCCACTACAACCCAGCGGCCCCATGAGCCCCGGCGACCCCGTGTGCCCCGGCGACCCAGCTCGTGCACACAAGCCTGTTGAGGTCATTTCAGCTCAGGCTCAGGCAACGGCCTGTGAGATGGAGGCTCAGAGGAAGAGGTTTGACTAGAACAGACTAGGGCCCACATTTGTTGTAGAGTTCTATACGGATGCCCCTCCCCCATAGCATCTGAGCACCTTGTACACAACCCTCCCCCCCCCGGGCTCCACGCAGTCTGCGGCCCGTCTCTCTGCCCAAAGTCAGAACTCCACTGGGGCAGGGCTTTGCGGGGGAGGGCGGGGGGGAGACTGTTTTAGCTTGGGGCAGTTTCCTGTGTCCAGGGGCAGTGGATGAGTGTCTGGGCCTGTCACATGACCATGGCAAGACCTGAGGATTGCTCAAATACCAGCATCCCCGATCCACCCTGCAAACCCGCTGGGCTAGCAAAAGTCTCTACGGTAGGTTGGTTTGTTACAAGACCTCTGACCCTACTCGGCTCAGCAGGGACAGGGGATGGTGCCTGTGAAATCTGGCTGCCCTGCTGGGTTTGGGATGGGGACAATCCTAGGGGAAGCCCCTGCTTTCACCCTTTGGACATCTGCACACAACAGTCCGCCCCAAGTCTTTCCCCTCCCCCACAGGGCCAATGGCGGATTTCCATGCTCCTGGACTCTGGCCTTTTCCAGAGACGAGACGACAGTGCAGGCAGAGTGATTTCATGGATTCCCAGGCCGGAGGGGACCATTGCGACTATCTAGTCCGACCATTTGAAGGGGGCTCCGGAGGAACGGGGCTCCAGCGACAGCAGCGCCGCAGAGGCTGAAGAACTGGGCCTGTGTTTTGGCTCCAGTCAAGGCTGATATTCAGGGCGAAGGCTGAAAGTGGCGGGTTCTGGAACACTGGGTTGCAGGGCAGCGTGTTTTACAGGGCTGCACCCCTTCCGCTCCAGTGCCTGGCGCGCACACAGCCCTCGCGGGGGGCGTCGCTCTCAGCCAAAGCCCCGCATCACTAGCGGGTGAGGGGGATGGAAATTTTGGCCAAGGGGCAAACTTACTCCTGTGAAAAGGGCTGAGAGATCCCCACTGTCCACGCAGGAAACCAGCTTTTAGAGGTCTCTGAAAACTCCCCTTCCCACTGCACTTGGAGCCAGGTGCTGTAGACGGGAGTCTAGCAAGCTGCCGAAAGCACCGGCAGAGCTTCAGAGAGAAGGGACCAGGACAAGGAGCAACGGCCTGAAGCGACGGAAGGACCAGACGAGACAGACTGAGCCCGTGTCAGCCAGAGGAGAAAATCCCCCGTGGTAAGCAGAGCTCCAGGGGCTGGTTTACTGCCCTGGGAGGGGCAGTGCCGCAGGGCGCTGTCTCTGGCAGAACCCAGGGCTCAGCGGGGATGTGAGGCCGCAGGGAGCTTGTGTGTGTCGAGAGTGCCAGGCCGAGGGAACCCCTGCCCTGCCCCAGCACTGACAAGGCCAGCACACAACAAGCAGGCTTATTTTTAAAATACTTTATTTTTCTCAATACTGACATTACAAAAAAAAAATTACAAAAAAACAACCCCCACTATAAAACATTCAGGATCTCATTGAAACTGAGAAAAACAAAGCAGCTCCCAGCCTGGAGTGCTGCTCCAGGCTCCTCTCCCCCCGGCAGGGCTATCTGAACAGCGTTTCTGTTTTTATAACCGAACACGTAACACCGGAGGGACAAGGCATCATCGGAACCATTCAAACGGGTTTATAAATTAAGCGCTGCGTGACAGTTTCCCCCTCTCCAGAACGCCGTCTTTGCCCTGGATTCCCTTCCCCCTACACGTTACATACTGTACAGCTGTACATAGCGGACTGGGGTGTACATCCCACAGCAGAGTATCAATGGACACTCCAGAATACCTCAGTTAAAACCAAGTTAGCTTCAAGCCAGCTCCAACTTACCGATGCAAGATTCCAAAGGTGCTCTGACAAGGCCTGGCTCGTCAGAGGCCTAGACACAGGGAAGGAGCCCAGAGAAAACCTCTCATTTCAAGTCCAAAGGACTCCCAGGGCAATGGCCATCTGCTTGCACTGTGTCTGTTTGACTAGAAACCCTGTGCTTCTTTGGAGGATCAGCTTCTGAACCGTCCCAAAGGCAGGTTAAATATGCCTCATTGTACGAAGAACCCAGCCCCAGAGATATTGGCAAGATAGGCTGATGTAATAAATATAAAAATTCTCCCACTGGAAATCCAAGTTTAAAAAAATACAGCATTTAAAAACAAAGCCACCCAAGCAGATTCCCTCCTCCTCATCCCCGAAACGCATCCTGAATTCCATCTGCTCTGCGGGAAAATATCTACATGCGCATTCTTCCTGCTGCTAAATCCCTACAGCGTAACTCAAACGCCAGCAAAACAAACCTCAGCTCCACTCACACTTGGCTCTGCTTTTACACCTAGACTCCTGCTACGCACGGATTATGTTCTCACAGACACGATGTTCATATGGCTGAATTGATCCCCAAAAGAGCTGGGATGAACCACTCCAGAAAAAACCCTTATGGGGTTATATATAAAAGCAGCAATGCAAACTCAACACACCTGAACAAGAAAGCTCGCATCCTGGGCCTCCTGCCCTTCCCTTCTACCACCATACATTTTTGGCATGCCAGCATGCACAGCAACACCCCGATAGGACACTGGCCCAACTCCATCCCCACCTGTCTTACATGCTCTGAACCGATAAAGCCGGGACGCTTAAGTTTTAAGAAGGGTGCAGGAGGGGTGAAGGGTCTGAGACCAGGAGCCTTGCAGCTCAGTGTTTGCAATCAGCACGGAGGATAATCCATTGTAATCCTGGCACAGCAGAATGGACCCCAGGTACCGTGGTTCCACCTAAGAAACAGTTTCGCTACGGTGGCCCTGGTGTATACGAGCCGTGCCTTTGCTGTGCACGCTCATGGAATTTGTTTGGATTCCTGGTACTAATGGAACCCAATAGCAGCGAGCTTCAGAAAGGGGAAGCCAACGCTAACCCTTCCAAGTCCTATGTACACGGGGTGGAATCTCTACGCTTTCCGGGAGACAAATTCATCCTCTAGCCAGGAAGTTGACTTCAAAGCGTGCGATGTGAAAACCATCAACTGATAAAACTCCCTGGGCCACAGCCCAGGCCCACCTGCTTGTGCCAGGCAGAAAAGCTAGACCTTGGGAAAGGCCCCAGCCCAGAGAGCCAGCAGAAGTTAGCCAGGAGTTTGAGTTGCTGAATCCCACACTGCTAGCGTATAGCAGAGGCCGACAAAGGGCAGGCGATAGGGCTGGGGCTAACAGGACCGTGTGGAAAGGAGCGTGGGTTTTTTGCATTTGAGTGTGATCGGGCACCTTCGCTTTGTGCAGCTCAGATGCTGTGGCACGTGTGTTAGGAGTATTGCTGCTTGCAGAACATCCCAGGGGCTCTAGGAGCATGGCAGGTGCTGTTTGAGGATCTGTCTCGTCTGCGGAGCTATTTTGTCTGGGAAGCGGACTTTGAACTCGACAATCAAGTCTCCCCGTTGGGTGGGGACCTTTGGGAAGGGCAGCCCTTCCCCTCGCAGTCTCTTCACGGTGCCAGGCTTGATGATGTCGTTGCAGGGCAGAGGGATCACCCTCCCGTCGAGAGTGGGAATGTTCACGGTACAGCCGCACAAGGCCTGCAAGGAAGAAGAGCAAACAGTGAGACCGGCTGCAACTTGGGGTCTCTAGAAAAGGCCCATGTGCGTAGAGCAGCCAAGGCGGGAACCCACTACTGGCCTCAGCAGTTCTGCTCCCTCACCCAGCAGACATGACACCAGCCTCTGGTCTGTCGCTGTTACCCAGGTCACGTCTATTAGCAATGCGGCAGCGACGCCATTATCATCTGGGGGATATACAGGAGTCTCCCCCATGTACACATCCTGGGTGCTCTACTGAGAACACCCCAGAAAAACACATGGCATGTGGGTTCAACCCCGGTGGTGGTTTCATGGTGGCACCACTCTTCACTCCACTCACTTTCAGAAGTGGGGCAGGTTTCTCTAGAACTCTACCCAGTGTGCAGGGCACTCAGGACAGGCTGCATTTCTCCTTTTACCCCATGTTTGTCTGAACCAAGAGAAGCGGAGACCCCGAAGGAGGAGGAAATCAGAGTCACTGTCTCCCCAGCAGGACAACGGACTAGTGAGGTGCCCTGCTGCTGCAGAGCGTGGCAAGGACTCTGGCTACACAGCCCTGACCACATTTTGTGCAGTACAAATCATAAGTTTGGAAGCGGCTCATTAATAGATATAATCCCCCCGCCCCCGACTCTTCCTAGTAATGGCGTATCAGTGCATGTTCGCAGTTCCCCATTTGTACAGCAACACGAGCTAGAATGCTGCAACCAGACCCGATCCCGACAGGACCAGACTACAAGTGTCGGGTTCAAGTCCGGTTGGAAAACGTCCCGACTGTCTCAGGCTTGGGTCGACTCTCCTCCTGCCCAGGGGCTGACATGGCAGTGGCTGCATGCCACACTCCTGCCACTTGCTGCACCGTGCGTGCTTTGGAGTGAGCGTGCCGAGGAGCCGCAGCACACACGCAGCGCAGCAGGGGGCAGCGGCTGGCAGGACTGAGGCACTGCCTGGTTCCCAGGGGCACGAAGCATCAGCGCTGACTCGGGTTCGGGGGGAGGGGAACGTCTGGTCAGAAAACGACTCTTGGGCTCAGGTCCAGTTCAGGCATAAAAATCAGGCCCAAGCAGACCTGTAGGAAGAGCTTTGAGCAAGTGAGCTGTGGGGAGGTCTCCTCGACGCCTGCTGCCCCAGCCCACGGCAGACAATGCCTGAGGCACTGGCCATTCCCAAGGGGTGCTTTACAAAGCACTTCGCAGCTCACCGGGATCCAGTGAATCGCAGGCTTGCCCTCGCCGCCAGCCTGTGCATTGCCCACACCGTGATTCTCAAACCCGACGACTGAATCACCAACCGGGAGCTTTTAATTACTGCACAGGGGGATTTCTGGTCACTACCCCAAAATGTCATGTCTTTCTTAGTAAGCAGGACCCGGTACTGTTAGCCGGTATGTGGCTTGGTTTCAGCTAGTCCTGACTAAATCAGCCAAAACCTAGAGCGTTTCTAACATGAGCCATCTGGCTTGGAGAATGGAAGAACATTGCAGATGGAAAAGCTCACAGAAAGTACATTCAGATCTATGCCTCACGTAACATAACCAAGGAGTCTGCATGCACCCAGCTCTCGCAGACAGGAAACTGGCCAGGGGATGTGCACAGTAACTGCAAATGCACAGAAACAGCCAGTCACTCATGAGCTGGGTTTTGATGAAATCAAGACCCCGTGTCTTTTTTTAGGAACCTCATTACATGCAGCCTGACTTCCAACAAACTATAAAAGGCAACAGCCTTGGTGTGCAGGCACAGGTCACACTGGGCAGACGCAGCCCTGACACTTGGCGCTGGAATGGCAGGGGTGCTGCAGGCCAGGATAAAGGCACGTTGACAGAGCTGTGCATGCAAGGAGCTTGCCCTGAACCTGCCTACAATATTGCTGCCTACAGCCAGGTAGTGTCGGTCAGTCAGCCCAAGGAATGCTAAACTGCACCAATAAACCCCCACATGCTGGGACTGGCCATCTCAAATCCATGATTCCATGTGGGTCCCAGGCAGACACCTCCAGCAGCAGAGTGCACCCCCCTGCGGGGCACGCCAGTCTCCCAGCACAGATCACTCGCACACACAGGCAAGAAGAGCGCTGAGGAGCGTGTGGGGATCTGGACTGGAGTGGCCACCTGTACTTCCCTAGCTTTTAAGGCCAGGAGGGACCATTATCATTCACCTGGTCTGACCTCTTGCACAGCACCAGCCAGTAATCTCTAAAGCAAGCCCTCCCCTGCTGGCTGAGATACAGCCTGTCTCATCCCGCCTCCAGCTAGCGATTCCGCCTGACGGAGAATCCACGAGGGGAGTTGCTCCAATGGGTATTTCCCCTCACTGTTAACAAACGGGGCCTTATTTCTCCTCTGAACTTGTCTAGCTGTAGGTCCTGTTCTGCCTTTGGCTGCGAGATTCAAAGAGCCGTCTGCCACCAGAAATCTCATCCCCACCTAAGTGCCTATAGACTGTGGTCAAGTCGCCTCTTAGGGCTTGGCTACACTTACAAATTTGCAGCGCTGCAGCAGGGTGTGAAAACACACCCTCTGCAGCGCTGCAAATTGCGGCGCTACAAAGCGCCAGTGTAGTCAAAGCCCCAGCGCTGGGAGCGCGGCTCCCAGCGCTGTCCGTTATTCCCCACAGGGAGGTGAAGTACGGACAGCGCTGGGAGAGTTTTCTCCCAGCGCTGGCGCTTTGACTACACTTAGCGCTTCAAAGCGCTGCCGCGGCAGCACTTTGAAATGCAAGTGTAGCCAAAACCTTAGCCTCCTCCCAGCTGAACTAAACAGATCCAGCTTCTTTAGTCTCTCACTAGGAGGCATGTTTTCCTGAATATCATTCTCTGGACAGGGCTCCAGTCCGACACCCCCCCACCCCACGCAGTCGGACGAGCGGCTGCTAAAGCGCTCTAGTGGGGTTGAACTGCAGCACCTCTTCCTTCTGAGAGTTCCCAACGGGACACCCTCTACCCTTCGCTGACCGCCCAGGAGCCTGGGGGAGGTAGGCCGCAAGCTAAATTTAGACTGTGGCCTTGTTGTTCAATCCCTGATGAAGTAACTGAACGTTTCTGCTGCTCGCCAGCTGTCGCCCTTCCCAGAGCTCAGCATCTCTGCCCAGCGCGCTGGATTTATCTATAGCACATGGGCCCTGGCACCTCTGCCAACAGCCTCCAAAAGGCCAGGAAAGCAAGAGCCAGGCATTCCTCAGCTGCCCATGCGGTGCTTGCAGCACAGACGCTTCCTGGAAGTTAAAGCTCTCGAAAGTTCTCCCTGCAGCAGGGAGATCCACTGACGGACGTGGGCAGGGAGCTTACTTAGAACTGCAACGCACCTCTGCCCCAGCTACTTGTACCCACTGCTTCCACCAGCCTGCGGCTGGAGCTCTACACACAGCTCCCCTGCTGGGCTTTGCGGGATGAGTCTCTAAAGGTTCCTCTCTGCTCCCCATAGAGCCCGCTCTCCTGTAGGCTACACGGGGCTGGCTCCCAGCACGGCTCTAGCTCCACAGAGGGGCTAAGGACAGACGTTGTGGTCGGAGAACCTAGAGGAAGTGCCCTGTCTGGAGCATTACAAGTTCCCCTGCCTGGCTTCTCCTTGTAGCAGGGTGGTAGTGGCTTTGCCACTTTCTATTTGGGTGCGAATCTTAACAAGTTTTGCCTCTTTAGTAAAGGGGACGCATGTAGCTGGACCTGGGCTCCATCTCCCCCGAGCTGGGGCCTCACGACTCAAGAGGGCCTGTGCAAAGCTGACAGGCGCAGGGACTGGGCTCTTCTTCCAGGTTCGATTTCAGGGCTTTGCTCTCAGTGACTGTGGCACTGGGCTGCAGGCACCAGGCAGGAAACCGGCAGCCAGCCCCTGGGGAAGGGGGGTGCAGTGTGACAGTTTGTAGGAAACCCTTTGGCTGATGGTGCTTATTTTGGGGGTGTGGGGAGAGGATCCCCAGGATGCCACTCAAGTCCTGCATTCACTGGAAGAGGCTGGGATCCACACTGCTCCTGGCTGCTGGGATAGGCACTCGAGAGTCACACAGGACATTTTCTCTCTGTGCCACAAGCCCTTGAGCATCCGTCTCTGCAGCACTTGCAGCCAGGGCTGCTCAGAGGCCAAACTGTAGAGCCAGCCCAGCAATGACTAACCCACCCCGGCTGGCTAAGCTCCTCCCTCGGTCCCCCCCAGCCCAAGCCATGTGTAAACCACACGCGGGGATGGACCGATCCTGCTCCCGTGAACTAGCTTATTGCTACTCTGTAACCAACAGCTCCTCTGCCCGCGGCCCAGCAGGCTCCCAGGGAGTCGAGGAGGGAAGGAAGCTGTCACACATTCCCAGGTTCAATCCGGGCAGCACTCCCCTTCGAGCTGCTGCACACGGGCGGCTTTGTATGGCCAAACATGGGAGTCACTAACGTGTGGGTACTCTGCAAGCCAAGCTGCCAGGGCTGGCATTTGCTGGCTGCGCGTCCCAGTCCCAGCCTCGGGTTGTGTGGCCGGAAAGCTGACCCTATTGGCTTTGAGCCAGTGGGGTCTTGCTCCCACAATGGCAGGGTGACAGGGAGGGCTGCAGGTCAGTGCTGGGCCTCTGCTCCGACAGGCACTTCTCCATCTGCAGAACGAGCGCTGGGCTTGTGCAGTTTCCCTGGGATCAGGCAACTATGCAGAGGCTCCACCGAGGAACAAGCCACCCAGCAGTGCGACCAGTGAATGCCAGAGCACCGAGCTGTAGCCCTCCCGCTGCACGTCTGAGGAGGCAAAGAGAAAGCCCCCCTGGGATGTCAGCACTACATCCAAGCCCTGCCTCCTGCAGAAAGGCCCGTGTGTGCGGGGGTGGCGCTGCATGGCAGCCTGCAGTAACAGGCCACAGAGCTTGGCAATGCAGCGTGAAACTCCTTGTGTCCTTAAATAACCCCGACAGCTCCACTGCACACATGGGGAGGGACTTTTATCGAGGGAAAAACGTCACCGTTAGCAAATGGGACGTGAAGCGACGCTCCGAGAAGCGCCAACGCTGCTGGGGGATGAAGAACTTAATAAAGCTCACAGGGGAGGTTTAAAAAAAAAAATTGGAGATATACTAATCTCCTAGAACTGGAAGGGACCTTGAAAGGTCATCGAGTCCAGCCCCCTGCCTACACTAGGGGAACCAAGTGCTGATTTTTGCCCCAGATCCCTAAGTGGCCCCCTCAAGGGTTGAACTCACAGCCCTGGGTTTAGCAGGCCAATGCTCAAACCACTGAGCTATCCCTCCTCCCTCCAGCCCCTGGGAGCAGGGCTCAGAGCAGACACCTATGCTGAACCCAGGCTCTAACAGGCGCAGTTGTGTGAGGCCTCCAAGATTTGCTGGCCCTGCCCGCTGGCTTTCAGGGCAGATAAGTGCCCACTCCTACCCTCCAGAGCAAAAGCAGCAAATAGATTTGCTGTGTCTAAGGCAGCCAACATGCCCTCTCCTCCCTGACCCCTTCCTTTGGGAAAATCTCATGCCAATTTCAGACATCACAGTACAGGGCAAGGCAAAAGGAAGACTCTGTAGCCCCCATTCAGATGTCCTTTCCTGCTAGCCAAGGAGGCTGCAATCCCCCCACCCCCGGTCATTAGCCAAGTGCCCTTTGCTTCTCCACCCAGGGGACTGCAGCTCCAGCCGCATGGCAAGGGCCCACTCTGGCTCCCTTCAGGGGACAGAAGAAAACAAGAGCTCTGATGCCAGAAGCAGCTCACAGTCACTGGACCATTTTCGCTCCTTTGGAAGCAGGCCGAGAATGTGAGCAGTCAGGCTGCGGACGGCGGGCTCTCCAGTGGCTGGAGATAGAATGGAAATGAGAGACGCTGGGCTCTATTCCTGGCTCTGCCCGACACCACAAACACGTCAATCAAACCACCCGTAAAAAGGATACATCCACCCGAGACTAGGAGCGTCAGTGCTGACAAGGCAGCCAAAGGGCCTCCAGGTGCTTTGCCAAGCAGTGATACTTGGAGACCTCTAAAGCGGCCCTAGCAGCCTTACTTTTCTGGTTTACACATGATAATCTGGGCCACCTTTAGGTGGAGAAAGAACCAAACCAGCCCATGCTCTGAACCCAATCCTGCCCAGCCCCAGCGCTGCAGGCTCAGTCACCGAGAGCAATGAAAAGCGGACAGTCTGTAGCAAGGATGGGGAAGCCGGGCTGTGTCTAGAATCCCATTCCCAATGCTGCAGTTCAGCAGCTGTCAGCACTTGTGATGATGAACGGTGACCTTCCAGGGTTCAGAACTCGCTGCATTCCAGGTGGAGATTGGCTCCCTTCTCCAGGCTCAGGGGACCAGGTTAGTTTCGCTCACTCTTCCCCACCTTCTGCACGCAGCCGGTGCACTCTGGTCCCTTCCTGACAATCCCACCCCGAAGTCCTCACCACCTTGTCCCGAACTGCAGAGGTGCAGAGCACCTGGAGCTCCCGTTAGCTTCAGCAGGAGCTGGGTGCTCATCACCCTCTGAAAATCAGGCCATTGGGTGCTTTCAACAAATTGGTTATTAGCAGTTTTTACAAACTCCTCCTTCCTCACCTGAACTCATGCGTCAGCTTCACCAAGTGGAGCCTGCACAGATCTAACAGTTGTTTGCAAAGAGGTCAAGTGAAATTTTAAAAAGTTAGTTTGTCTAAAATTTCTGTTTCAAGTAATACTTAAGGGTCATATATATGGAAAGAAATATAAATAGAAGTGAAATGAAATATAAACTCTTTGCTTTTTAGAAGATACAGCAACAGGGGGCAGAGTCAGAAAACCATTACACGGAAAATGAGATGGATGGCAAAGCACACAAGTTGGCAGAGGATTCGAGGCCACGCAGAGAAACCCATACCACAATCAACTCATTTTAAGATGATTAGATTTTACGCAGACGGGAAAGCCAACAGAGGAAAACTGATGCACTGATTTCACTATGGCATCTATGAGACTGTTTGAAAAAACAATCCCTCCCCTCCTCAATATCTTGAACTGTTTCCTCATCAAGTTTGAAACTGACTGGAGAAATCACGTATCAAAATTAAAAAACTTTAGCGTCACCTGCCATTCACATCCAATGATTTCAAAGGACAGAGTCTGAATTTGGCCCAAATTTATGTATTTTAGAATCAGCTTTCAGAGAGCTCAATGGGCCAGGAGAAGTGCTCCAGGAATATTTGTTTCATTCCAAGGGATGTGATTGAAAAGCAGACAGCCAGCCACTCCTGTGTTTGTAGCTCACACATGGCACTGCAGCACTGTGCTAGAGCATGAGACTCTGAAAGTGTAAACCGACAGGCTTGTTACACTGCAAAGCATTCAAAAATGCAAGAAAGAAGGCAGCAGACACTACAGTGGATTTTTAACATTTCCTTAGTACAGATGGTTCCCACCCCTACTTAGCCCTTTAACACCAGCGAAACCAGACAAGAATTAGCGACACTAACTGTGGAAAATAATCCCCTCGACTGGATAAGCTGTAGTGGAATGACCAATCCCCAAGCTGCCTTCACTGAGATGACAGACAGACAACTGATATCATGCTCCATAATAACCAGTGCCCATCACTCTGAAAGGATAGGGACCGCACTGGCAACTTGCCAGGAGCCCAGGGGACACCACATTTGCATATAATTTGATATATGAGAACAGTTCACTTTTATTATGTTTGTGCAGCCCACTAACGCGAGTCCCAGCATACAATGCTCCACCTTAATCCAAGCCCCCAGCCTGCACTGCAACCTCCAGTCTACACCTCCACATTAAAGAGGGGGCCCCATGTGACATTTGGCCTCCTGGATTAAATCCGAGGAAGTTTTATGGCTGAATGCTGTGCCAAGCTGAAAACGCAGGGATTTACCTACTTTAACTATGGGCCTTATTCTGCTCCCAGTACAGCCAATGAGGAGTTTTGCCATTGACTTCAATGGGGACAGGACAAGGCCTCAAAACAAACAGGGAAGCCACTAACGTCTGTGAATGGCAGACGTCACTAAACCTAGGATCTAAGCTGAAGCATTCACAGGGAGGTTGCTTCCGAGCGTAAAGGTTAAGTTTCTGGTGGGGCTGGTTTAACTCAGACTCGTGAAGTTAGCTTCTTCCTCTCTCTGCCTCCCACTGAGCCGCTCATGTAATTTTAAGAACGGACAGTTTTCTGCCGCCCACGTCTCTGGGGAAGCCCTCTCAGATGTGTCTCCCGCTGGGCCGCTCCTGTTGGGCCGTGCCAAGTGGCAGCGAGCGCCCAGTGCTGGCTTGCTCGCCATGGACAGATGCGAGTGACTGGAATGATGAACACAGAGTTCAATGGTACCTGGACTCAGAGACCAGGGGAAGTGTCTCCCTTCTCCACCCCCCGGTTTGGCCACTGGTTTTATCACGCGATAGCTACAGAAGATAGTTGTCAAAATCTGATGGGCCAGCTGCTCATGTCTGACCTGAGGCCTGGGAGGGCCAGGGTACTGGGGAGGGGCGTATCTGATGAAGAATTGAGAACGTGGCTCTCTGCCAGTTTAACTAAAGGGTTTGAACCAGCCCTGTCACAAAGGGGAAGAATAGGGAGGTTTCCCTGATGGGATGCAGGAGCCAGGGACGACAGGAGTCTGCCACAGTTGCTCCCAACACAGGATGGATCCCACCTCCCACACAACCACCCAGGGCAACCCACGAGATACTGAGAAGCAACAATTAGTTACGGCTCCCTGATTCCCCGCCCCAGCTCTGATTAGAGCAGGTTAGAAACTAGGGATACCTGGAGATCATGATGCTCCAGCCTCACTCCACCTCCCCACCCTCCTTCCCTCTGCAGCAGGGCGTCAAGGAGGGAGGCATAGCAACTAGCTATGCCCTCTCTACGCGCGAGGACTCTTGGGTGATTTTCAGCGCTCAGGTAAAGGGAGCGGAACAGGGGCAGATTCTCTGCCTTGAGTATTGATGGGGCCACCCCCCACATGCCCTCAGCAGGAAACATGAAACTGACAGATGCTTGAGGAACATGAAACTGATGTCAGAAGGACCCACTTAGGTCTGGTGCCACAGGCATAGCTGTGAGGAAGGCACCGAGGAAGCATCTGAGATATGGCAGGTATGCCTCCATAAACAGAGCTGCCTCTCCCAGGTAGTGCTGGCTGCAGAAAACAGAGCCGCGCACTTCAAGCCTAAACTTCGGTTTCCAGTGTCAACGTAAGTCACCTTGACTCCAGTGTCTCCAACATGCCTTCAGAAGAGTGTCCCCTAAAACACCCAGCTCTGAATGGTCACAGTGGGGCTGTGAAGTGGCACTTCATTCACATGCATGAGGGGAAGTCGCACCCTGGGAGTCCTATGCTTCCATCTGCTTACAGAGCCCATGGGGAAGTTCCCTCAAGCTGTTAGAGGAAGAGGAGCCATCCTGATTAGTATCCTCATTCAAGGGCACACACTGAGACGTCTGTACCCACGATCTGATCCGCTGAGATTTTTTCTATAAAATGCATTTGCGTACATGGACTAAATCGGTCTTTAAAAAAATCCGCCCACCAAGATCTACATGAAAAGACAGACAACTTCTACAATCTGAAGTGAATGGTAAATTGCAGCTGCCAGCAATTTAAATTTTAAATGTACCTGCCAGCTGGGACTTATTAAAAAGAAGTTAGACAGCAGTACCATCAAACAGGCATCTCATGAATGTGGGTTATCCTTGTCTTCCTGTCTACTCCTGCCCTGCCCTGCTTGTTGCTCTGACTCACCGAGCCCCCTCTAAAGTTCCTTGCAAACTCCATGGGCCAGAGACCATGACTGACTTGTTCTACAAAGCACAAAACTACCATCATGTGCTGCTCGAATAAATAACGCAGCGCACACAGCCCGGGAGGGAGAGGAGAGAAGAGTACGGCTAGCACAGGCATAGCCAGGACCAGGGTGCCAGGCAAACCGCCCCCATGCAGCCACGCCAACAAACCTGCAACCTCACTGGCACCAACCCACCTCCCCAGCCGCAGTCAGCCTGGGCTTTAAGCGCAGAACACTGATGGCAAAGGCTGACAAGCTGTGGTGTTTGGGACAACACCAACAAATGGGGCTGGCCAGGCAAAAGCCACCGGACTAACTTCTCCTTTGCCCTATGGGGTTCGAGTCTGAGCTCTTTTCCAGACACCAACACCCCATACTAAAGGTCAAACTTGGCACACAAGCCGGGGGGAAGGGTAATTAGAGCAGTTAAAACAGTATCAGTTGGGCCTGAAGTACCGAGGTTGTGTAATTCCTGCAAACAGGAACGGATGTTGGTCTATAAAGCAAAGGGACAACACTCCTCTCTAGATCTCTCTTGCTTTGGCGTATTACACCCTATGTGCCCTTCTAATCCCGTGCAAGTTAATCACCCTTCTCATCTGTTCTGTTCAAACTAGCAAACATCTCCCAGGAGCACAGCGGCGGGGAGCTCCCACTGACCCACCTCTTTAAGACTGATCATAGCCGTGTAGACCACGTTTGTGCCGTCTCGCTTGAAATGCGTGTGAGGCTTGTCCTTGAGAATGAAGACGATGTCGGCAGGGATGTTGTCTGGCGTGGCATCTCCTTCTTTGGGAAAGGTGATTTTGGTTCCTTCTTTCCACCCCCTTTTAATGACAATGTTCAATATCTTATCCTCGGTCCTTGTGGTTCGCCCGTCAGGGTTCAGCCGCCGGCGGGTGATTTTCATCCTTTTGGTAGAGCCGTGGTAGATTTCTTCCAGGGAGACCCTGAGCTCGTGGATGATGGGTGGGTCCTGGACCTTCCTTCGTGTGTGGAGAGACTCCGGGTGCCGTCGATGGACTCCGTTGATGCCGTTGAAGCCGAACCGTCCAAAGGCGTTGAAAGGGTCATCGTCGTCATCGATATCCATATCTTCCTGATCGAACCCATTGAACGCCCGGGAGCGACTGCTGGCAAAGAAGATGTCGAAGGGATTGGAGCCACCGAAGAAAGAAGCAAAGGTAGCGTGTGGGTCTCCGTGGAAGGTGTAGTGGAAAGTGTTGCCGGAGCCGCCAGAGGAACCGCCTCCAGTTTTGAGCCCTAGAACACAGCAAGGAAAAGACAATGTTACCATAATCCCCGGAAGAAGGCGGTTCCCTCCTGGTCCTGCCTGAAGCACAGGGAATGCAGACAGAGTGACGGCCGGGTCACCCTGACTAGACTTTTATTGTTTTTTTTCTAATACGCAGCATGAGAACCAAAGGTGGAATTCAGTCTTTGTGCTGCTTTCTACCTCTCTCTGGGCAGTAGGATCCCACACATCCCCTCACATCCCTCCTTCAGTCCCAACCTGGCCACAATCTGCATCCCTTTTCCCCTGGAGAAACTAGCTAGCAGGAATACAACTGAGCAACCTTATCTTCCCTGGCTGGAAGGTGAGCACCACAGCTAGCCTACGGGGTCCGGAGAGTCGAGATGCAATTCTGTTCTCAACCCTTTGCTGGAGCTCAAGTTTGCAGTAGACACTTTGTAACTGGGGCTCATGTTAAATGGGCATGAAACAGGCAAGTTTATAGAAATCCTGTGTTACTAAGGAGAGTAAGTAGCCAGCCAGACTTCTATCACCACCTCCAAGCCGATGAGCATCCAAATTCTTAGCCTGTCTCCCACAAACACTTGATTGTATTTTCTTTTTTTCTAGTACTGGAACCAGTATTTGCCAGGGGAGAACACAAGGGAAAAAGACGTATTTATGACTGAGAGAGTCTTCTGGGAGGCTCCATTTCTAGAGACAGATGCAAGCAGGGGCAGGTGGTTTGTATAATTTTTGTTGGTGCCCAGAACAGGTCCAAGTCCCGCCTGCCCCCGCCCCACACCTGCCTAAGGCTCTGGGAGGGAGTCTGGGTGCGGGAGGGGTTTTGGGGTGCAGACTCTGGGCTGGAGACTCTGGGCTGGGGCAGGGGGCGAGGGCTCTGGGAGGGCGTCTGGGTGCGGGAGAGGGTTTGGGGTGCAGGCTCTGGGCTGGGGCAGGGGGCGAGGGCGTCTGGGTGCGGGAGAGGGTTTGGGGTGCAGGCTCTGGGCTGGGACGGGGGCGAGGGCTCTGGGAGGGAGTTTGGGTGCGGGAGAGGGTTTGGGGTGCAGGCTCTGGGCTGGGGCAGGGGGCGAGGGCTCTGGGAGGGAGTCTAGATGCAGGAGAGGGTTTGGGGTGCAGGCTCTGGGCTGGGGCAGGGGGTGAGGGCGTCTGGGTGCGGGAGAGGGTTTGGGGTGCAGGCTCTAGGCTGGGGCAGGGGGCGAGGGCGTCTGGGTGCGGGAGAGGGTTTGGGGTGCAGGCTCTGGGCTGGGGCGGGGGGCGAGGGCTCTGGGCGGGCGTCTGGGTGCGGGAGAGGGTTTGGGGTGCAGGCTCTAGGCTGGGGCAGGGGGCGAGGGCGTCTGGGTGCGGGAGGGGCCTTGGGGTGCAGGCTCTAGGCTGGGGCGGGGGGCGAGGGCGTCTGGGTGCGGGAGAGGGTTTGGGGTGCAGGCTCTGGGCTGGGACGGGGGCGAGGGCTCTGGGAGGGAGTCTGGGTGCGGGAGGGGTTTTGGGGTGCAGGCTCTAGGCTGGGGCAGGGGGCGAGGGCTCTGGGAGGGAGTCTGGGTGCGGGAGAGGGTTTGGGGTGCAGGCTCTAGGCTGGGGCAGGGGGCGAGGGCTCTGGGAGGGAGTCTGGGTGCGGGAGAGGGTTTGGGGTGCAGGCTCTGGGCTGGGACGGGGGCGAGGGCTCTGGGAGGGAGTCTGGGTGCGGGAGGGGTTTTGGGGTGCAGGCTCTAGGCTGGGGCAGGGGGCGAGGGCTCGGGGAGGGAGTCTGGGTGCGGGAGAGGGTGTGGGGTGCCGGCTCGGGGCTGGGACGGGGCGAGGGCTCTGGGAGGGAGTCTGGGTGCTGGCTCTGCGCTGGGGCAGGGGTGCGGGAGAGGGTTTGGGGTGCAGGCTCTGGGCTGGGACGGGGGCGAGGGCTCTGGGAGGGCGTCTGGGTGCAGGAGAGGGTTTGGGGTGCAGGCTCTGGGCTGGGACGGGGGCGAGGGCTCTGGGAGGGAGTCTGGGTGCGGGCTCTGCGCTGGGGCAGGGGTGTGGGAGAGGGTGAGGGGTGCAGCGCTTACCACAGGCGTCTCCTGAAAGTGACCCATACACCCCTCTGGCAGCGCCTCCTAGGCGGGGGGTCTCCACGCACCGCTGCCCGCAGGCACCAGTTCCCAGCCAATAGGAGCTGTGGAATCGGTGCTTGGAGCAGGGGCAGGGGCAGCACGTGGAGACAACCTTTTAAATCGCCGGTGGCAGCAGGTGGGGCTGGGGGAGAGAGACGGTCCCGAACATTGTTGGAGCCGGGTCCCTGGCCCCTGAATGTTCCTGGAGCACAGGCACCAGGGGCCCATATAACTCGCCACCCCTGCATGCCAGGCTCCTAAGCATAATCTTCCCATGTTCCTTCCTGCTGTACTGCAGGAAGCAATTCAGTCTCTGTAATCTGTTAAATTTCACAGCATGGTAACGGTTGGAGTCCAAAGACCATATGGACTAGGCAGTTGATGGCTCTTTGAGACTAATTTAGTGACACAAATTAGAAGTCTAAGTTCCGCCAAAGGCAGTGCTGAGTCCTCTCTGTACGTCAGCAGTACATCACCTCCTGAACACCCTGCGCGTGCTGTGATCTACTGCATCTCCCAGGGCGGCTGAACTGCGCCAGGGACTCGTGGCCCAGCACGAGCACACTTAGCAATTTACGGAAGGCTTTGAACTCAGCCAGCAATTGTTTAGTCAGGGCTTTTCCACACAGACTGATGGGAGGTCAGCATTATACGCTGGCGAGCCTCTCCACCACAAACGTGTGCGCGAGTGAGAGACACGCTACGCTCTCAGATGAAAGGGCTAACATGAGGGCCACAAAGTACTTTGCAAAAGAAGTCACGGCTCAACAACCAGAGATGTTAGTGTCAGAGCTTGTTGGTGGGAGACAAGTGTGAGGAGAGATGATGGATTGTTGTTTTTAAAAAAAAGACTCGCTTTCCCCTGCACTGTGAGCAGCCCAGGCTGGAATGGCGCTCAGGAGCAGAACCCAGAGATACAGCAAATAAGTTGGGTATTTATTTCTTTTGGTAACTAGCAAAAGATCTTCAACCATGGCTTGTCTCAGGCCCCACCCTCTCCAGCAGCCTGCTCCTACTTGATTCTGCACAGACACCCTACATTTATATCTGTCCACAGCAAACCCCGGGAAGTCCCTACACAGCCAGGGTGTCAGGCAGACAGCCCTCTCAAAAGTGTATCTGCAATAAAAACACAAAGAGGATCACTAAAGTGCCCAGCAGGTCACGCAAGGCTGGGGGTAGACTACTTCCAATGTCCCCTTCACATTGCCACATGCTTCGGGATGTTGTGTCAAATATTTCTGATTGGAGAGGTCAAGAAGGGGTCTAACCAAGCCCAGCTCAGTGTCTATTTTCAGCTCTCCACTTACAAAATAGTGCTATTTCTGAAAAGCTGACGTCCTGTGCCAACCCCTCTAGTCAGAGCCAGCAGCAGGAGACGCAAGCCAGGCAAACGCAGGATGGACAAACTTCCTGTTCTTTTCTGTTGGTCTTGACAGATGAGTTTGCCCTGGGATGCAGAGGTCTTTTGTTGGCTTGAATACAATACACATAAGCAAAGGCTCCTCATCTGCCAGCCACACACCTTAAGCCTCTGCAACACTGTGCAAAGGGGACTTAGGCTTGGAAGCACAGGTAAGACCAGTACATATACTGAAACTGACCTGCATCAAATTTCATTTAGTCTTTTCTTTTGCCCAAGGCCTTGTGGGGGCAAGGGGTGGGGTGATGTCTGAGCCCCCTTGCCCAGTCCTGCAAAAGCGTCGCAGCAGGTCTCCTTCTACCCGCGCTAGCCTGCTGGGGCTGCTCTCGTGTCCCAAACCTGGCAAAGAATGGAACTGGAGGTCCACCCCCAGTGCTTTCAAGTGGTTAGACAGACACCCCTCTCCTCCCCTCCTCTCCCTCTCCCCCCCACCGGAACATCAACGTGATCCTCTGGCAACAGCTAATGCTGCATTTGTGTCACAGCAACACTCAGACATCAGCAGTTTGATTCTGCTGTGGAACGGAGCAGAAGGCACGAGCTGGGCTCACGTGAGCAGAGAGGGGCTGTCTCTGCGCACGAGAAGGTACGGGCAACCCCCAGCGGGGCACACCGCGACTCAGGGCCTCTCTCTCGGTCTGCCTCCCTCCTGGGCACGCTACTGCAAAGGCACCAAACTACCGCTAACCCTTCTCTCAAGGCTTCTGGAAAGGGAGGCGTCCAGTTACCAGCGTGGGTGAGTTCCGCACAAGACCTGTCTGTCTATAGAAGGCAGGTATCTAGCCCTCATCACTTCCGTATGGGAGCACCTCACAACACACTGAGGGGGGCAGGGCTGCCAGCCCTATTGCACAGAGAGGCTAAGAGACTTGCCCAAGGTCTCACGGGATGCCTCCCTTTTCAGAAGCCTTGAGAGATGTGTTAGTGCGTTTGGTGCCATTACAGGGACCCAGGTCTCCCAGTCCCAGGCTAGAACCCTCCCTCCTGAACCAACCTTCCTCTCATCCCACGTAAGCTCCCCAAACAGCATGTAAGGGGTATGCCAGCCGTGGCCTCACCTCGGGACTGGGGCCATACGACAAGCCCCTTCCTCCTTTCAGTGTTTGAGTCCCACCCCAGGATTCAGCCCCCCGCAAGAGGGTTCCGAGTCCATGTGTTGCTTTGTGAATGGTTTGGTTTGGTTCAGAAACAGCTGGTCAGTTTCTTCTGGATTCTTCCCTCCACGCTCAAAGAAACAAAGCCATTAATTTCCTCTTGCCTCCTCTTCTGGCCAGGAGCAGCCACACTTTGCCAGGATGCCACCCGCCGGTCTGAGGTGCTGGCAATGGAAGAACCCTTAACAACAGGCTCTTTTGGACTGAGGCTGCTTTGATTTTTGACATAGCCACAATTACTTAGTTGCTCCTGCAGGGCAAGTTGGCCCTTCCCAAGCCACTGAGAGGTGGCACGCTTCGGATGTCATGGTCTGCCACACAGGGAAGTCTGTGTTGGCACCCAGTAAAGGCTCCTAACAGAGGAGAGCAATGAGAGGCTTGTTTGCACAGCCCATGCTATGCGACAGTGGTGAAGCCCAGAACATTTCCATTGGCCCTAGTAGTATAAACTAGAAAGCAGATGGAAATCACGGGAAAATGCCTATCCCCGTTCCTACTTCCAGCCCTTGTCCTAAAGGCTCGGGTGCAGAAGAGCTGAGGCCTTATCATTCCTAATCCTCAAAGGCCAGTTATTACCTGCTGTGTCATCACCCGCCAGAACTCAGCTGTGCATGTGCGGGAGCCACGTGGCGCCGGCGGAAGAATTCTATCCAGACCATAGTCAAAGAGATGAAACATTGATAGAGGGGAGGGGAGGGAAACTACAGCACAGATCTGAGCTCCCCGAGCAGGGCCGTGGGGAGTCCTTTCTGTTCAGCTCAGCGCCATGAAAGTTCATAGAGTAACGAGCCGCTGACACCAAGAATAAACTCAAGTTCTCAGTTACAGTTGGCGTTTGAGCCTCGCAGCGGCGGGGGCAGTGATCTCTGGAGGGTGATTCCACGGGATACGCTGGCACCCTCAGCGTCCAATGGGAGAAAATGAAACCCGCTGCCGACCCCACTGAATAATGGCAAAATAAAGAATGTGGAACCCAAAAGGTGAGATGAAGGACCAGAGCTGCCCATACTGTTCCTCTCCTGACCCCACAGGGCCCATCACCTGCTGGCATGGCCACGGGCGAAGTCTCAGCCTTAGCACTGTGTATTTATTCTGACTGCTAACCCAGCACTGAAGCAGTCTGGCACGAGTAGGGCCCTGCTAAATTCACGGTCCAGTTTGGTCAATTTCATGGTGAGAGGATTTTAAAAATAATAAATTTCATGATTTCAGCTCTTTAAATCTAAAATGTCACGGGGTTGTCATTGTAGGGGTCCTGACCCAAAAAGCAGTTGTGGGGTGCGGGCTCCACACGGTTATTGTAGGGGAGGTTGCAGTACTGCTACCCTTACTTCTGAGCTGCTGCTGGCGGCGGCGCTGCTTTCAGAGCTGGGCAGCTGGAGAACGGCGGCTGCTGGTTGGGAGCCCAGCTCTGAAGGCAGAGCCTCCGCCAGCAGCAGCACAAAAGTAAGGATGGCAGGTATGGTATTGCCACCCTTATTTCTGCGCTGCTGCGGGGAGACGCTGCCTTCAGAGCTGGGTGCCCAGCTAACAGTCGCTGCTCTCCGGCCACCCAGCTCTGAATTCAGCGCAGAAGTAAGGGTGGCAATACCCCAACCCCCCTAAAATAACCTTGTGACCCCCCTGCAACTCCCTTTTGGGTCAGGACCCCCATTTTGAGAAACGCTGGTCTCCCCCGTGAAATCTGCATAGCATAGGGTAAAAGCCCACAAAAGATAGTAACGCGTTTTTCATGGCCATGAATGTGGTAGCGCCCTAGGCACGAGGAACATGCCCTGGGATGGAGCACTAAGCAGGACTATGCTGACTGGCTGCCTTTGCACCCCGTTCCCTTCACAGCAGGGCACCTGCCAGCAGGAATGGGCTTGGAGAGGCTCGGAATGGAGACAGTGCAGACAGGGCGCATGCAGCTAACACATTTTTTTCAGCGGCAGTTTAGATCCCCTGTTCAGGTTTACATCAGCCCCAGGTTTGCATGGAGCTGGGCTTCCTCAAGGACCAAGCAGTGTTTAAGAAAGCTCCACCATCTCCTGGCAGCAGGGGAGAAGATTGGGATATCCACAGACCTGGGGAAGCAGCAGGGTGCAGGGGAGATGAAAGTTGAGGTCACAGAAAAGCCCTCAGGTGACCCACCTTCCTGGCCAGACTGAGCCATGTCAGCAGTTTCTGGCCTCATTTAGCATCCAACATGCTCTAGAGCGTCTATTAGAAAAAACGGCTGCTGCAGTTTTTACTTGCGAGTATAAACAGGGCAGCACAGAAGCAAGGGAGAGTCAGGACTATTAAACCACAGCCAGTCCTTCCCTCCGGGGCCTGGGAGGTTCTTCTCCAGTGTCCTTTTTCTAGAGCTTTATACAGTGCTTAGTGATGGGATGCTCCCTTCTCCCGTGGGAGCCTCTCTCACCCTCAATTCAGCTGTGTTTGCCTTTCAATTTAATCCCCCCCACTCCTACTTACACCCCAACTGAAATAAAAGTCTTGTTCTGATGAATCCTCCCAGGTGGTTTGTTTTTTCACCAAAGGCAGGTGATTTTGATTTTAGACAGCAGAGGACTGCTGCAGTTCAGACAGTCCATCGCAGCAGTGTCATACTTAACTGGATGCATCCGATGAAGTGGGTATTCACCCACGAAAGCTCATGCTCCAATACGTCTGTTAGTCTATAAGGTGCCACAGGACTCTTTGCTGCTTTTACAGATCCAGACTAACACGGCTACCCCTCTGATACTTAACTGGCTCAGTCACGGGCAAGTGATTTTAAGAGCGAGAACTGCCAGGATGGAGATTTTCTAAAACTCATGCGGGTCTTTCTTACTTGTTTAGATAAACCAGAAAAACTAGTTATCCCAGCTCCCAATAAAGCTTCCAAGCCAGGCACTGGGAATTACAGCAGCCCCACCTTCTGTGCAGCACGTGGAGGCTGCAGTGAGAGCGCCTTCTTATCACCATTTCCCAAAGAGCGACAGAGAGTCCTGTGGCACCTTATAGACTAACAGACGTATTGGAGCAGGAGCTTTCGTGGGTGAATACTCACTTCGTCAGACGCATGTGGTGGAAATTTCCAGAGGCAGGTATAAATATGCAGGCAAGAATCAGTCTAGAGATAACGAGGTTAGTTCAATCAGGGAGGATGAGGCCCTCTTCTATCAGTTGAGGTGTGAATACCAAGGGAGGAGAAACTGCTTTTGTAGTTGGCTAGCCATTCATAGTCTTTGTTTAATCCTGAGCTGATGGTATCAAATTCTACAAGGTGCCACAGGACTGTCTCTTTTTACAGATCCAGACTAACACTGGGACCCCTCTGATACTTGATTTCCCAAAGAAGCTCTTCAGTTCTCTTCACACGTTGCTGATGCTCAAGCCACGATTTGAGGACTTCAATAACTCAGACATAGGTTAGGGGTTTGTTACAGGAGGGGGTGGGTGAGATTCTGTGGCCTGCATTGTGCAGGTCAGACTAGATGATCATAATGGTCCCTTCTGACCTTAAAAGTCTATGAGTCTATGTGCCTAGCTCTCCCATGCTCACAGAGAGAGGATGCATAGACTCTTGCCACTAATCATTCAAACAGCATCACGCTAAGAACAGAGACTTTGGTCACTAACTGCAGAGAGATTCCTTTCTGCTCCCAAGGGCACAAAGGTATCTTTGACCCCTGCAAAATCATGGTGATGCCTCAGAAAAGCTGATGCACCTACTCATTAAGCCTGCCTGGGAGAATACATCTTGCTAGCTGAGCAGTCTGTTTACACCAGACCTTCTGCTCTTTTAAGTGCTAAACTCTTTTGCTGATTAATGCAAATGCTATTCTCTGCTCTCTTCATCCTCAGCAAATAGGGCTGCAGAAGCTTTCATATTCTACTAATAAGGCTGTGCGTGGTGAACAGCTCCCTACTCCATGCCAACAGGGAGACAACAGCAGCGACAGTTTCAAAACAAGACTCTATTACTTAAATTGGGAAAGGCTTTGAAACATGTAGGTCAGCACATACCAGCAAGAACAAAGAAAGGGGAGGGGAAAAAAAAAAAAGGTGGGACTAGTGCACAAGTAACACCACTGCACAGACACGCTAAGCCCCAGTGAAAGGAAAAAGGGGGAAAAAGAGAGAGTGTCTGTAGCTAGAGAATCTGTGCGAACGGAAGAGTTAGCAGCGAGAGTTATTCTGCAGCCCATATCTGATCGAGGATATAAACCCCTTTCATTTCTGTGCTCTCCAGAAGCCTTCAGAACAACCGGCTGACAAGCGAAGAAGTGAAGCTATCGGAGTGAGTGGCAATGACTGCCTTGACTTAGCTCCCCGAACATCCTTCTTCCTTATCTAACTGGCATCTTTGTGTGACGAGGGCAAGGAGTTGGGATCACATGCTGAAAACTGGCTTTGACTGGTCACAGAATAATTAGTCGAGAACTGGGTCAAGTGATTATCTTTGGCTCTTAGGAGAGACGGCATCGTCTGGGTGTTTGTTCTCCCCAGTTTTGGTAGTAGTAACCTTGTTTCAGAGGCAGGAATGAGTCATGGGGATAATTCCGGACACGCTACCCACGCTTGTGAACATTCGCTACTTGTTTTACACAGAAACGCTTTTTTGCTTCCAGCAGCACATTTAGCCCACCCGGCTAACTGGGTACTCACACGCCTCCAGGCCATTCACCATCCCAGTTCCTTACCTTCTTCCCCATACTGATCGTAGACAGCTCTTTTCTTGGGATCACTCAGGACATCGTAGGCCTCTGCGATCTCCTTGAACTTCTCCTCCGCACTGGGGTCTTTGTTTTTATCAGGGTGATACTTCAGGGCCATTTTCCGATAAGCTTTCTTGATCTCATCTTCGTTGGCTCCAGACTGGAGCCCCAAGGTCTTGTAATAATCCTTTCCCATGACTGCGACGTTGCCTCCGGTCGAGTCTTTATTCCTGAAAGGAGATAGACAGTGCTCTGTAATGCATGTATTGCCTGACAACTTTAGGGGAACTGGCAATTCTCCTGCTCCCCCTCACCAGACTTACCCCAGACCAACCTCATGTTCCCATCACAGCCATAGTCAGATCTCTATAACCTTTGCCCAATTTACATCTTACACATTTTCTGTTAAGGGACCAATTCAAGACCCTGCAACACATTTCACCATATCTAGTGGTCAGAGCAGGGCATCAGGAAACAGGCCCCTGGGGCCTATTTCGCCTTTCCGTGCCTCAATTTCCCACCCTGTAAAATGGGAATCGTGATGCTCCCCCATTGTGACGTGCGTTGACGTTTATGGATACAAAGTGCTAAGCTAGTGCACAGTAGTGTTATATGGCTGATCTGACTAAATGTCACATGAGGCTGTAACCTGAGGGTACGTCCAGACTACCCGCCGTATCGGTGGGTAGCGATCGATTTTTCGGAGATCGATATATCGCGTCTCATCTAGACGCGATATATTGATCCCCGAACGCGCTCCCATCGACTCCGGAACTCCACTGGAGTGAGCGGCGGTAGCGGAGTCTACACGGGGAGCCACGGACATTGATCCCACGCCATGAGGACCCGAGGTAAATTGATCTAAGATACTTCGACTTTAGCTACGCTATTCACGTAGCTGAAGTTGCGTATCTTAGATCGATACCCCCCTAGTGTAGACCAGCCCTCTGTGGCGGCTCTGCCCACCTACAAATGGGTGTGGGTGCATGGGGGAGGAAAGTCTGGGGTGATCAGACAGCAAGTGTGAAAAATCGGGACCGGTGTGGGGGTAATAGGCGCCTATAGAAGAAAAAGCCCCAAATACTAGGACTGTCCTTATAAAAAAGGGACATCTGGTCACCCTAGGAAAGTCTAAACTCAGCAGCCCCTCTCCCAAGAGCAGCAGCCTCACATGACTTCACTAGCAAGGTCCTCCGCATGCCTGGGTCCTCCAGGGAAGGAAGAAACCAAATTTCGAATGCAAAAAACAAGCAGAACTTTAACCAAAAACCCAAACCAGTTTGAGGCGCCCCTTTTGCCTCAGCGCTAGGGAAGGGTGAGAACTCAAGAAGCTTCCGTGCTGTGTAGTTCACCTTAAAGGAACTTGAAACATTTTGTTCTGCACAGTGATTGGCGTTCATCTGGGGCTAAGTGCTTCTCACCATGCAAGAGCTGTAATTTGTATGTAAAGAAGACAAAGGATGATGCTGTTAGACAGAAATATCTTGTGATGATGGGAAGATATTTATAAAGTGTTTTCTAGCCTAGCTTGGACTATGTTAGAGAGTCTGCAACTAACGAATTACGTAGCAATAAGCTAGAACTATCAGTAGCCTTAGGCATGGCTACGTCTCATATCCTGACACAGTGCAATGAAGTCAGCCACACACTGGATTCACTTTCTCCATGGCATGGGACAGCCCGAAAGGCAGGGAGATGGCATAGGACACCTGGCTGGCACGGGGCAGACAATGGCATTCCACAGGCATCATGCTGAAGACCGAAAGCTGTCAGAGGCATGGAGAATCGGGAGAGCAGCTGGAGATGTCCACATGCTCAGAGATCTAGGGCAGGAGTTATGGCAAAGGCTCAGCACAGTTTACATTTCTCAGATGTCTCTTCCCAATGTCCTGCTTCCTAAAGAGGCGCATTGAGCGCCTGAGTGAGGAAGGTGAGCGAGAAGGATGTTTGCGCAGAATCGATTTCTGTTAATCAGTTACACTGGTAACTGAAAATAATTACCCCGCATGCGGCAGTAGCGATTGCTGGAAGCACACCCAGAATGGCAGGCCTGCACACAAGTAGCGTAGGAGTTCTATTGTTAGAGACATAAGAAGGCCTCTGGGGGCGTAAAGAGCATCCCACAGCATTCTCCCAGCCTAGCTTTAAATGCCAGCACGTTTCCGAACCCATACGCCCTCAAAGCATTCCAGCTTCTGCGCTGGCAGCACCTGCATTTCAAAAACCCACACAGACATTACCAGATTCTCTCTCCTTTGCCCACAATACCGGTCTGCTGGCTCCCAATACTTTGCTCACTACATACAATGGGACTGGAATGCCAGTGAGTGATGATATGGAGCTGAAAGCGGTTTTCCTAGGTAGCCAGGTGCTAACGTCTCTGATACACTGCCTTTCCGCTCCATGCACACACACACAAACGCTTGTCCGGACTCTCAGCATCTTGCGATTAGACTACCATAACATCCTCTTTGCTGGCTTTGACAGACTCCATCTTCTCCTGCTCACATCAATTTAAAACGTGCCGCCACAATAATGTTCATAGCTCCTCGCTTTGACCACGTCACTTCTCTCTTTGCATCCCTCTGGTGGCTCCCCTTTCTCTATCCTGCCAACAGAAAGTACTTGCCCACACTTTCAAGGCCCTTCATGGCCTATCCCCATCGTCTCTTATTCGCTAGTGAGATATTGAGTCCTGCCTCCTATAGGCCAGTGCTGCCGGCCTTCATCACTCACTTCCTAAGTCTTCAAACAAGCACCTCCATGCTTTCTCCCACGCTGCCCCTCACACTGGTAGGCACTCCCCATACAGATCCCCACAGCTATCTCATGGTCCTCCTTCACACTCTGCTTTGCCATGATGCCTACGACAAACCTGACAAGGATTAGGCAGCTGGTGTGCTAAGACCATGCCTGTCCTGCTGACCAACATTGGGTATATCTACACTTCCAGGTGGAGATGTAAATCCCAGCTTGAGGAGACATACCTGTGCTAGCTCTGATCGAATTAGTGGGCTAAAAAATAGCAGTGTAGCAGTGACGGCATGAGCACCGTGAAGGGTTAGCCACCCCGAGTGCATACCGCCCAAGATAGTAGGTCTGTACTTGGGGTGGCTAGCCCTCCTGCCGTGGCAGCTACCCTTCTGTTTCTAGGGTGACGATGTTTCCTCAAACTGGAACGTACGCCTCCAGCTCGCAGTGTAGACAGACATCCCCTTGTCTTATTGTTTCCTTGTGCTTCTTCACCCATCTGTTCATATCCACCTGCTGTCTCCCATTGTACACGTATGTTGTAAGTGACTAGAGCCAAGGATCATCCTTTTGTTGTGTCTGTACTAAGCTTAGTGCAATGGGGTCTCAGTCTGTGACCGAGGCTTCCAGGCACTACTGCAATACAAATAAATAAAACAAACAGACAGGCCAATGGTCATCTAGCTCAATATTCTGTCAGAGAGGGCCATGTCAGATGCTTCAGAGGAAGACAAACCTCCCATCATGCTCCTAACCAAGCAAGGGCAAGCCACATAGAAAGAGGCAAATTTCTTCCTGACCCCTGAAGCATGAGCAACCTATGCCCTGAAGCATGAAGACTGAAAGCTTTGAATGTTATCCTGGTTGCTGTAACTGCAGATGCTATTAGCTTCTAACTAATCTCTTTTAGTACTCTCACCTCTGGATTAGTGGAACACAAAAGTGCAGGACTTTGGCTCCTGCCCAATGCAGACAGTCCAACCCTGGGGAGGGAATTATCCTGCCAAAAGAGACTGATTCTTTCTGCCGGTCTCTGGCAGAAGTTAAAGATCCTAGACACACTTTTACAAGAGAAAAGGACAGTTCCAGTGTCCAGTCCCAGAGGCCTGACCAATATTCTCTCTCTCAAAGACTCCTGTTTCCACAAACGTGTGTTTGTCCACACAGTTACTGCACCACCAGTACTGGGCTGTCTAACAGTTAAGACAGGCTGTCTAATAAAGCCGGCTTCTATTCTGCTCCTACAATGCTGCCACTGTAAGCTCCTGGGAGGGGTAGGAAGCATAGGGGAAAGGACTTGCAGGTCATGCAAGAACCTCATTTGATAGGTAATCACCATGTTCTAGTCACATTGTGGCTGCCTTCCTTAATGTCCTTCATCAGATTGGGGGAAGAGGAAAAAAGAAAACGTGCAGTAGCTTTTGAAGCTGTAAAGTCTTTTGTCTGACTACTGCCCACGCTCAGAGGCTTTTTCAAGCAGGGCATCTGAGAAAAAGCAGCATGCAGAGATTTCCCCAGAAAGGCGCCCAGAGTAGGGGCGGTTATATGACCAGTCTCAGGGAACATCACAAAATCTTGCAGGTCATTCAGTGGGTTAGCCACATTTCTGACTCAATACTGCATGTGTGCATTGATAAAACACGACTCTGACCCCGTAACAGCTCCCCTCCCACCCTCCCAGAATCAGTTGTCTATTTCCAGAACTCTTCTGCCAGATTCTGCTGGATCAGACTTTCTAGATTCCCATTTAACTCTGAATCAGCCGGGAGGCATTCTGGGCCACGATTTTTAAAAAATGGACTAGTGATTTCGCTGCCTGATATTTCAGGTCCCAGCTGAGACACTGTGGAGTGGATTGAATTCCAGAAATTACTGAACACCCATCCTTGAACATCAGGGACTTCTCAGGAATTTCAAGCTGGTGACCCAAAAACTGAGGTGCCTCAAATCACTAGCCACTTTTGGGAACCTTGGTCCTAGCGTCTAGCATGGCATCAGACAGTGCTGCTACTGGGGTGAGTGAGACAGCTGGATATTAATCCTACTATGTTCATGTAAAGCAGCAATCCTACATGGATGGATAATGTCAAAAGATTTTCCATCTCTAACTTCGGATTCTGTGGTCATGACATGATAACAAATGAAGCCAGAAGACCATTCACAAGACAAAGATGGGTGCTGATGGAGAGCTCTTTGGTTTGTAACACATTTGTCTTCAATGAGCATTTATGGAGAATACACAAGCATAAGACAAGTAAACTGACTTACCGAAACTTTAGAAACATATTCAGTGTCCAAGCACTCATTTTTAAAGGCTCTAACTTTATTTTAAACATCAAACGGGAAACAAATTCTTCAACGCTGACAGTTACCAAGAATTCTTCTTGTCTGGAATGGGTGGTGGTACGGGATGGAGAGAAGAGAATGACTCACTCAGAGCATAAGCAACCGCAAAGGCACTCAACTCTACAATTGCTATTCTGACAGCATGGAAGAGACTCCTCGATAAAGAATGAGGCATTTCCTATTCAGTGGAATGGCTCTGGACCTACGCTGAACTCCGCTCTGAGACCAGCCAACACAGTTCTAAAATGGGAAGGATGGAAGGGTTGACTGCTGGAAACAGGACTTCCAAGTGAGCTGAGCAGTTCAGAAAGCAGCCTCCATGCTTGATGAAAAAAAGCTTTCCTTTGTGTGCGTTCTAGCAGCACTAAGCAATCCCCTCCCCGTTACAGAATGGGGGTTACAGAATGGGGAAGAAACCATTCAATGAAGTCACTTGACAAGCAGTAATTCTTCCTAATTGGTTTCTTGCTGCTTGCTTGGACTGAAAGAGCACTGGTCCTTATAATTCAGGCTGCAATTCATTATGCACAATTCCCAGAGTAAGACCCTTCTATTAGTCGGCTCGGACGTCCTTGTCATTTATAAACGTGGTGTCAGAAAGGATGAGGTGGCTCTGGAACTGTAGCAATGCCTCTCTACCCCAGAGCCGGTTAGTTACCTTTATCTTCTCTAATACAGCCACCCACTGCAGTTAAGCGGGTAAGAGGATGGATGTAGTTAGAGTAGGGAATACACCGTCCCCTGGCTTCACCAGAAATTAATTGTTTGACGTCTCAATTGTGTCAGTGGCACTTTACCCCACGGACAAACCAGAGAGAGAAAACTAGGACAGCGACACTTTCTAAATCAGAAAAAAGGAACATTAACCATTTTGGACTTCCCTGTCCTCCCCTTTAAGACCCCAGGCTCAGTGTATGCCTGTTTCCTACCCACACGCTGTGTTCACTGCTCTACCCCTTCTCCATCGAGCAGAAAGGGGCTAGTGAACACTGCATTTTCAAACAGAGGGACTCTCCCAAATGCAGATGCATTCCTAATGCTCCCATCAGTGCAGCATCTGAAGGATGCTTCTTTCAGAATGGATATCACAGAACTGCTTAAAAGTCACCTTCATGCATATGTTTATTGCTCTCACTGCAGGCCACCAGTAACACTGAGTTTCTTCACTGTCATTCAGGAGCTCTGATAAAAGACCAACTGCAGGATAACCACCAATGGGTATCCTCTCAACAAAATAGCAAAGGTAGTTCTGATTGTACAGCATATCGCTCATTTAAAGACACAGTTCGGGCTGCCTGCACAGTAACACAGCACTAGCAGAGCGCTCCTTCATGCCTCACCTGAGAAAATACTGCTTCTGAAATTAAGTCATTGCCATAAGCAAGTCCGTACTTTCTTCTGTTGTTAACTCCACACTAACACAGGACTAACACACACTCAAGTATTGGAGGTCACAGATGGAGTACATTTAGATACAAAATGCCCAGAGAGATTTGCAAGTTAGCAAAACAAAAAAAACAAAAACACAACCACCACCAACCCCCCTCAAACAATGTGCGATGTTCTGTCCCCTTCAAACAATCGTAACACAAACTGCTGAATTCTAGAGAAACCCAGACCAGCCAGCTCTTTAGAGCTAGGGACAATTTCACGCTCACTGAACGATTGTTATTTCATAAAAACAAAAAGGACACCGATTACACATTGATCAGCGAGGCAGGACAGGGAAAGACCCAGATGCACCTAAGGAATCCAAGACAGACAACAGAAAGGCAGACCCAAACTGACACAAGGGTTTGCAACTAAACAAAAGTTTCTTCATCTTACATCTCAGAAATAAATGAGAGCCTCTAAATCAGAGAAGTATTAAAACAGAAGATACCTCTCCATGCGACTCCAGAAGAGCAGAATTGCTGGCATGTCCGCAACGGAGTCACCTGCAGCTCGATACCAGCAGCCAAGCCCAAGTTTGGTAAGGCTGACAAGACAGCCTTAGTGAGGAGACTTCACCAGGGCAGGGAGAGCCACCAGTGCCCAGGCTGCCTGCCAGCCTGGAGTAACCATCCCGAAATGTCATGACTACACCAAGTGAATCATCGCTAGTTCCCACACAGCGCAGCCCCCAAAGCCCCCCCCTCCCTCCCCCCGCTAGTTAATTCCCCCGCATGGAACCGGCTGGAACACAGGGTCCAGGGATGTGAGAGCAGTAACGAGTTAACCCTTCCCCTGCCAGAGCCTCCCACACAACCAGAGGCAGCATGTCACCAGCAGCAGCCACGTCCCCTGGGGAAGGTTGGGGAGGTGGGGGGGGGGGAAGAGAGACAGGGCAACACTCTGCCACCACTGTAATGGATACATGGAAGGAACAGGAGGTTGCAGCAAGAGGGAACCTGACACTCAGACGTGTGCCATCCAGCGCCCGGTGTTGTCATGGGGGGCCCTGACACTCAGCCCCATGGTCCCCCCTTCCCAGGTGTGCATGTGGGGGGGGCCCTGACTCAGCCGCGTGCCCTTCCCTGGTGTACACATGTGGGGCCCTGACACTCACCTCCGGGCCACCCCCTTACTGGTGTGTCCCCCCTCCTGAGTGTGCACATGGGGGGTCCTGACACAGCCCCGTGGGGCTCCCCCTTCCCGGGAGTGCGCGTGGGGGGTCCTGACACTCAACCCCACGCCCCCCCTTCCCGGGTGTGCGCTGACACTCAGCCCCCCCCCCTTCCCGGGAGGGCGCGTGGGGGGCCCCGACACTCAGCCCCCCCCCTTCCCGGGAGGGCGCGTGGGGGGGGGGCCCTGACACTCAGCCCCCCCCCTTCCCGGGAGGGCGCGTGGGGGGGGGGCCCTGACACTCAGCCCCCCCCGTTCCCGGGAGGGCGCGTGGGGGGGGGGGCCCTGACACTCAGCCCCCCCCTTCCCGGGAGGGCGCGTGGGGGGGGGGCCCGGACACTCAGCCCCCCCCCTTCCCGGGAGGGCGCGTGGGGGGGGGGGCCCTGACACTCAGCCCCCCCCCGACCGGGGGGGGCGCGTGGGGGGGGGGGCCCTGACACTCAGCCCCCCCCTGCCCGGGAGGGCGCGTGGGGGGGGGGCCCTGACACTCAGCCCCCCCCCTTCCCGGGACGGCGCGTGGGGGGGGGGCCCTGACACTCAGCCCCCCCCCTTCCCGGGATGGCGCGTGGGGGGGGGCCCTGACACTCAGCCCCCCCCCTTCCCGGGAGTGCGCGTGGGGGGGGCCCTGACACTCAGCCCCCCCCCCTGCCCGGGAGGGCGCGTGGGGGGGGGGCCCTGACACTCAGCCCCCCCCCCATCCCGGGAGGGCGCGTGGGGGGGGGCCCGTCACTCAGCCCCCCCCCTTCCCGGGCGGGCGCGTGGGGGGGGCCCTGACACTCAGCCCCCCCCCCTTCCCGGGAGGGCGCGTGGGGGGGGCCCTGACACTCAGCCCCCCCCCTCCCGGGAGGGCGCGTGGAGGGCGCGTGGGGGGGCCCTGACACTCAGCCCCCCCCCCTTCCCGGGAGTGCGCGTGGGGGGGCCCCTGACACTCAGCCCCCCCCTCCCGGGAGTGCGCGTGGGGGGCCCTGACACTCAGCCCCCCCCTCCCGGGAGTGCGCGTGGGGGGGCCCCTGACACTCAGCCCCCCCCTCCCGGGAGTGCGCGTGGGGGGGGCCCTGACACTCAGCCCCCCCCCTTCCCGGGAGTGCGCGTGGGGGGGGCCCTGACACTCAGCCCCCCCCCCCTTCCCGGGAGTGCGCGTGGGGGGGGGCCCTGACACTCAGCCCCCCCCTCCCGGGAGTGCGCGTGGGGGGCCCTGACACTCAACCCCCCCCTTCCCGGGAGTGCGCGTGGGGGGCCCCGACACTCAGCCCCCCCCCCTTCCCGGGAGTGCGCGTGGGGGGGGCCCTGACACTCAGCCCCCCCCCCCCTTCCCGGGAGTGCGCGTGGGGGGCCCTGACACTCAGCCCCCCCCCCTTCCCGGGAGTGCGCGTGGGGGGCCCTGACACTCAGCCCCCCCCTCCCGGGAGGGCGCGTGGGGGGAGACACACGGGGGGGGGCGGCCCCCCCGCACTCACCGCTCTCGCCGTCCCGGGACGCCGCGGACACTGAGGCTCCGGCAGCCGCCTCCCACCGAGCCAGCCGGGCCGTGACGTAGGGGGAACCCGCCCCCACATAGCAACTCGCCCGCCCACCCACAAGCGCGCGGCCGGCCCTCGCAACTCCACTGGCTACTGAGGCTGTCAATCCCGACATCGCTCTATTCTCATTGGTCTGCACGGCGGGGGCGGCTCCCAGGAGTGCCGCCTGGGAAACGGCCCTGATCGCCTGCCTCTTCCCAGTTGCGATTGGATCACTTCCCTGACAATCACATGCTAGTGCCCGCCCACCCCCCCTCTCATTGGTCAGAGAAACCTTGCACCGCCCATAGCATCTTCTTATTGGTCAATCTGGCGGCTTCACAACCCGCCCTGCGCTTTCTCATTGGCTCCCCTAGCATGCGTCCAAGTGGAATCCCTGGGGAATCTTCTGGAAGTCCTGTGACATCACTAGAGAGGGACCCTGTGACGTCACTGGGGGAGCCTGTGACATCACTAGAGAGGGAGCGGGCCCCTGGGTGTTATCACTGTGTGGGGTGCAGCCATGTGGGGGTTGGGGGGCAGGGAGAAGGAGGTGGCAGCTGCAAAGGGGCTGGGCACCAGGAGCCTCCCCCTGCGGCAGGGCCCCTACAACCTCTGCACCCCAGAAAGCCCCACTCAGGGCCCCCCAGTCACCAGCTTTAAAAAACTAATAAATCTGTGGGTGTTGATTGGCCGCCTGGTTTCTGAGCCGTTTCCACGTTTTGCTCCACCACCGGCAGGGCCAGCATACGACTCTTTTAACGATGAAAGCTGTGCTTGTCGCATGGTAACGGGAGTCCAGGAGCAGGGACTTTAAAGAAAATACCAGTTATTTGGAGACTCGTTAAAATCATGAGTGTTGGCAACACTGCCATGGCCCTGTGAGGGACTGGGTTGCTGAGATCATTTACTGTCCCAGTCACCTTCCTCGTTGCTGCTTCAAACACACGCATGGCCTTTAACACCTCCGCCCTTCTCTGCTTATCCACTCTCATTCTTTGCTGCTTTGCCACCTCCCTTCCGTCTCCCGCCACAGCTGGACACTGTGCTGGCTTTCTCCACATCGCCGGCTCTCACCATTTTATTTACATCAGACAGTCATTTGATTTGGAGCCTCACAATATTTGATATTTTACATAAAGCTGCAGGTCCTGGAGATGTGATTAAATGAGAACCTCAGATAATATTTAAAACCAAAGTAAGTTTCTAGCCCTCCTGGTTGTTGGGTAAAGCTTGAAAATGTGACCCAAGTGCAAACTAACATTTGGGGTTGGCACTGCTGCCCTCTGCACAGGGCAAATTTCACCTGTATAGGCTGACTTTGGCCATGCATGGCATGATAAACTTTTTAAAAATAGCAAATTCTTCTCTTTTTTTTTTTGTCTGAAGAAGCACAAAGGGTTCTGGGGTGTGGGATCAAAGTCAAAGTCAAGTAGTTCCGGAGTTGCAGGTGAAACGAGATTGAGGAAGATCGCTAAAGCACTGGGATGAGGACAACTTTGCTCCTCAGGCCAGAGGTGAAAGTAAGCTGGTCTGGTCCGGTACGGCGTACCGCCAAGAGCCAGTACACCGTGCCAGACTGTGCCGGCTTCCGCGGCCGGGATTTAAAGGGCTCTGGGCTCTCCACAGCCACGGGAGCCCAGAACCCTTTAAATCCCGCCTGCAGCTTCGGCGGCCGGGCTGGGGCCGGGATTTAAAGGGCTCGGAGCTCCCCCTTTAAATCCTGGCCCCAACCCGGCAAGGCTCGGGGCTCCCCACAGCCGCGGCAACCCCGAGCCCTTTAAATCCCAGCTAGAGCTGCGGCAGGGATTTAAAGGGCCCGAAGCTGCGCAGCGTCCAGAGCCCCGGGCCCTTTAATTTGCCCGTGAGCCCTGGGGGCTCCCAGCCACCTCAGCAGCTGGGAGCCCAGGGTTGATTTAAAGGCCCTGGGGCTCCCAGCCACAGCCGGTGCCCCAGGGCCTTTAAATCTTGAGAGGCCCCGCCTCTTCAGGTTAGGCCCCGCCTTTTCCGGATGAGGCCACACACCCCTCAGGACTCCGGCAGTACTGGTAAGTCCCGTAAGTTACTTTCACCCCTGCCTCAGGCACAGTGGAATTTTCTCCCACAAGGATAAGACGTGTGTGTGCAGGATACAGAGCATCCTTGGGGGCTGGGCTGAGCCTGGAACAAACACCCACAGGTACTAAGGACCCTCACAAACTGTTTTCTGCTCCCAGTGCAAAGTGAACTTCAACCTGCCTTAACTGGCTTAATCGCAGAACAGTACATACCTATTAAAAACCCAGCGGCCTATGAAACCAAATTGCTCACTACACACACAATCTCTCCCTGGGGAGAGGATGAGAGAGTGAACCAGGTTAGTTAGTCACATTGCTTAATGCCCCAGGGGAAGGCACTCAAATACTGTGGTACTGAAGGTGAGATATGAACCTGTACAGAACAAAACGTAGGAGTAAATGTGTGAGCCTCAGAGATCTCTTGGGCCATTGTCATAATCCACTCTCTGACTCCGTGTGTCAGGGAGCAAGTAAATCACTTAAGTCACACTTTTCAAAAATAGCCAGTGACATTGTATTTGTATTTGGGCATCCAACATGAGACAGAGATTCTGAGCCTCTGTAGTTCCCACTCTGAAATTCAAGTCCTAGGTGTCTTGAGTTGGACACTCAAGATCAGAGACCACATCTGAAAATATTGGCCCTGACTTTTGTGAACCTTGGTGGACCTAACTGTAAAACAAGATTAATAGCTAGAGCTTTGGTGAGTTACAAATGCAGCTAAATAAAATCACTGAGTTCTCCCCTGGCGAAACTTCATAATCATTTTATTCAAGCAAAGATAATCTGTGCTTTCCTGAGGTGGTTCCAGCGACCTGGTCTTTTGCATTATGGCAGCTCCTAGAGTTCTCATCCTGTTTGGAGCCCCACTGTGTTCAATGTTCTACACACCTCTAGTGAAGGAAAGTTCCTGCCCCAAAGAACTTACAGCCTTTGGCCCCTGTCCTCGAAGTGCCTGCACATGGGCAGAACCCCTACGCCTCCATGGTACCCCACTAACGTCAGTCCGTAGTCTGCCCATGCAGTGCTCATTGCAGGATCGGGCCTTAGTGGAAGGCAAGACAAGACATAACAGATGGGTGAATCATAGAATCAAAGGGTTTGAAGGGACCTCAAGGGTCATCTAGTCTAACCCCCTGCCAAGGTACAGGATTTGTTGTGTCTAAACCATCCAAGACAGATGGCCACGCAGCCTCTTTATAAAAACCTCCAGGGAAGGAGGTTCCATGACTTCCCTGGGCAGTTTGTTCCATTGTCCTACTGTTCTGACAGGTAGGAAGTGTATCCTGAGATTTAACCTAAATCTGCTGTGCTGTAGTTTGAACCCATTGCCTCTTGTCCTGCCCCCTATGGCAAGAGAGAACAACTTTTCTCCATCTTTCTTATGGCAGCCTTTCAAGTATCTGAAGACAGATCTCATGTCTCCCCTTAATCTCCTCTTTTCCAAACTAAACATACCCAGTTCCTTCAGCCTTTGCTCATATGGCTTGAATTCCATCCCTCTGATCATCCTTGTCACTCGCCTCTGGATCCTTTCCAGTTTCTCTACGTCCTTTGTATACAGCAGGGACCAAAACTGGCCACAGAACTCCAGCTGAGGCCTAACCAGCCCAAGTAGAGCGGTACTATCACCTCCTGTGACTTTCATGCTTTGCCTCTGTTAATGCAACCCTAAAAGTGCATTTGCTTTGTTTTGCAACAGTATTGCATTGTTGACCCATGCTGAGGTTGTAAAGATCCACCACAACTCCCAGATCCTTCTCAGCAGTGCTGCTGCCAAGCCGGTTAACCCCCTCTGTGTTTGTGCATTTGCTTTCTCTCCCCTAAGTGCAGCACCTCGCATTTGTCTTTGTTGAATTTCATTGTATCTATAGCCCAGTTCTCCATTTTATCAAGATCCCTTTGAATTTTTGCTTTGTTCTCCAAAGTGTTGGCAGCCCCCGCAGCTTTGTGTCATTTGCAAATTGGATCAGTGCGACATCTAGGGCATTTACAAAGATGTTAAACAACACCGGACCCAGAACAGATCCCTGGGGAACCCCACTTGAGACCTCCCTCCCGCCAATCCGACATCATTCCATTACTCTTTGGATCACTTGATGATCCCCTGTTCTGTTCACTTCCTCTGGGGCACCTGGCATTGGCCACTGTTGGTAGACAGGATACTGGGCTAGATGGACCTTTGCTCTGACCCAGTCTGGCCGTTCTTAGGTTCTTAGTTTGCAGTTGTTTAACCAATTATGTATCCACTTAATGTAGCTCTCCCGAGCCCACGTTTCTTCAGAAACAAACAAACAAACGGGGAGCAGCAGGATTCAGGTCAGAGTAACAGCCAAACAAACGTGTGTTTCACGGACTAGCTGTGTGCACAGATTTGTAGGTGTAATAAGCAGTTCACTGTTTGCCACCCTGCTTGGTCATTCATTCCCTACCCCAGCCCTCCAAGACATTTACATTCTTTCCCTGAGGAGGTGGGAGGGCCTCCTGGGGACTTGTACAAGTCCCATGGGAATGGTACCGCCTCTGGGTCCTGTGGAAAGCCAAATCTCAGCTTTCATTACAAAAGCACAGTACGTTTCTAGGCAGCTGCCTTGCAAAGTGCTTTGAAAATGTGAAAGCGACGCAAACTGATTGGAGCCATTGGGAGTCGGGCTGGAAGGGTTGGGGGGAGCTACATAAAATTGTGATTAGTTTTCTTTAATTCTGTTCCAGCAGTGCCTAAAGGCTCCCGCTGAGATCAGGGCCCGTGGGGATCAGTGCTTCACAAACATAGTGTGAGCCAGTCTCTGTCCTTGAAAGTGTAAATCTAAATGGCCAAGATGCAGCAGAGGAGGGGAAGTGTCTTGTCCAAGGTCCCCCAGCAGGTCGGTAGCAGGGCAGGGGAGAGAACCCAGGACTCTTGACTCCCAGCCCAGTGCCCTAGATGTAATGATCTCCCTCCCCACTCGAGCTCCTTGTGTGTGTAATGAGTCCCCAGGATGCTGTGCAGAGCAGGGATCATCGTGGGCAGGAAGCAACGTTTGTTGGAGACCCTCCTCCAGATGCTAAGGTTGGCTCTGCGGGCAGGTCTGCACTTAAAAACGCTGCAGGGGCACGGCCGTAGTGCTTCAGTGAAGACGCTCCTATGCTGGGAGAGCTTCTCCCGTTGGCACAGTTAATCCATCTCCGTGAGAAGCAGGAGCTGTGTCGACGGGAGAAGCCCCCCCACCGACATAGCGCCATCTACATGGGTGGGTCTAACTGCATTGCTCAGGGGGGTGGATTTTTCACCCCCCCTGAGTGACATAGTTAGACCAATGTAAGTTTATAGTGTAGACCTGGCCTGAGTGTTAACCTGTTCATCCTCTTGTAAAGCTGCAGCAAGGGAAACTCCCTCCCTGAGTTGTCCAGCAGGCTTCTGGGTGCACAATGTAATCGCTGCAACCTTCCCTGCCAGCCTCTCCAGAATTGCAAGGGGAGAGGAAACGGGCCCAGATGCTGTTGCACTAGGTGGGAATCTTCTAGTCAGTGCAGCTGTCTCTTCCTGCAGGTGCCTACCTTCCCAGCCTGGAGTCTGGAGAGCTGTACTGGCAGGCAGCCTAGAGCCCTGTTCTCCCTGCATTAGAGGAGACCACCAGCACTCCTGGGAGAACTGCCCATCTCAAGAACCAAAGGCTACCTAGTTCTGGACCAGAAGGCATCTGCTTCCCGCCTACCAACAACCCCCTATCCGGAGACTGCAGGATGACTTACCTGCGACTGCTACTGCTTCTATGAGGAGCAGCTCCCAGGCAGAGCTTCCTAGCAGAACCTCACTGATACACTGAGGAGGGAAGTAGAACATGCTTATACAGTGTATGTTATCTCTCCTTTGAGGGGGCTAATCTGTAGAGGATGACAGCCTACTACTGTGGCTAGCTGATGGAGTTACTTCCTTAGCTCAAGTCTGTATTCCGGCACTGAAGCTCCAGGATTCAGTCCCTGCTGGAGTCCTGTCACATGAACTGATTATAAGTCACACTTGGCTAGTGGACATGGAAGGACCAATGGATTTGGGAGAGGGACATGATGGGATGTTTTGGAGGAAAGGGAACATAGCATATGTCACTGACCAAGGTGGATAGTTTCTGGGGAAGACCCTTGTTAAAATCTTGGTAGAACCTCACTGCATTCCCCAAATGGATCTAAGTCAGGTCTTCTCCCTGCAAAATTGAGCCTAGGGTTAGTTGTTGCAAGGATGGATCCGATGCCAGGAAATATATCTTAATGAACTCAAGAAACAAGACAAACCTGCCGGTCCCGTTCTTCACTGGCACTGCTTAACAACAGAGTCTTGTTCTGGGCAGGTGGTGTTAAAATGGGAAAGGAGGCAGCTTCTCACATGCCTTGAGTTTGGCAAGATGCTGAGATAGGTCAAAGAGATGATTCTGCAACACCATAAAGCATTGAAAACCTGGCACAAACATAGTCAATCCAGCTCAATCAATGAGACACTTTCCATTGGCTTCAGCAGGATTTCGACCAGGCCTTCAAACTGAGAACAAGGAACAATCGGTAGAGGAAGCCCTGAGAACAAACCCTTCCCTCTGTCAATGCCCAGGTACAAATCCTAGGCTGCTGCCAGTGCTCATCATTTTATTGCAACTCTTGTGATATTTGGTGTTTGTCTTCAACCTGAGCATCAAGTGATTACAGGGAGAACTCAGTTAAAAAAATAGCTATCTAGCCCTCATCATTGCTGAGAAACACTTCAAAAAATGGCCAGAGTGAACTGTCAAGGCTCAAAAACCAGAAGATAAAAACAACCCAGTGTTTATTTAAAAAACAACCAAACCTTCATGGGTTTTAAGCCCATCTCATGATTTTTGGGTGTTTGGGGTTGGCAACACTGAATGTATTCAAGTTAATACAGTGCCCTTTATAGCAGTAGTGTCATGATTATAAACAGGTCCCCGTGTTTGTTTATTCCTGTAGAACCAGCTTATAAGAAAGAGGTTTACCTTTGGATGTTGCATTTAGGGTGCCACGTCTTAATTCCTAGCTGGTTATTTTTTCCCTGTGACAATCTCAAAGGGAGTTTAAAATGTCCTTATAACAGTCTCGTGAGGTGGGTACGATCCCCAATTTATAGATTGGGAAACGGAGGCAGTGAAGTGATTTGCCTAAGGTCACACAAGGAGCCGATAACAAAGTCAAGAATAAAACCCAGATCTCCTGATTTCCAGCCCCATACTTTAGCCATAACACCGTCCTTCTCCGCCTTTGTCAGAAGGGCTGGGGCAGGTGTGACAGACATGACACAAGAACAGAAGAATGGCCACACTGAGTCAGACCAATAGTCGATCCAGCCCAGTATCCGGTCTTCCGACAGTGGCCAGTGCCAGGTGTTTCAGAGGGAATGAACAGAACAGGCAATCGTCGAGTGATCTGTCCCGTATCCTCTAATACCCTGGGCAAACCTTACTGAATTAAATTAAACCGTATTGAATTGGGTTTACTATTTTTGGAATCCGCTGTATTAAAATCCAGAGGTTATGTGTTATTGAGGGCTTGTATGTATGTCCATGGAGAGAGTAAACAGGGGAGCAGCAGGGGGGTGATCAGTGAAATGTACGCAGTGTGACACTGCAGTCTATATTCCTTATGAAAATATACTTTTGATATGAATATGACATAACTGAGATAGACTTTATGCCAGCTGGGTCATTGGACAGGGTGTGATTTACTGAATGTGATTATCCTAGTTGTACGCATGTGTCATTTCTGTATCTGAAGTTAGGGATATTGACTATGTATCTGTATTTCAACTATGCTACTTCGGGTGACTCCCACTGCTAACACTTCAGGTACAACAGTGGAAAAGCCAGACAGGGAGAATGGCCCATCAGGGAGGACAATGAATTGTGAAAAGCTTGGCCTTCCTGTGGACACTCCATATTGCCACTGGCTCATGGACGCTGTGATCCTACAGCGTCAGGTGGTCTTGTCACCTGATACTAAAACATTATCTGGGACTTATCCCACAGTATTCTTGCCAGCAAGTTAAAGAAGTATGGGCTGGATGAATGGACTATAAGGCGGACAGAAATCTGGCTAGATCATTGGGCTCAATGGGTAGTAATCAATGTTTCCATGTCTAGTTGGCAGCCGATATGAAGTGGAGTGCCCCAAGGGTCCTGGGGCTGGTTTTGTTCAATATCTTCATTAATGATCTGGAGGATGGCATGGACTGCACTCTCAGCAACTTTGCAGATGACACTAAACTGGGAGGAGTGGTAGATACACTGGAGGGTAGGGATAGGATACCAAGTGACCTAGATAAATTAGAGGATTGGGCCAAAAGAAATTTGAGGAGATTCAACCAGGACAAGTGCAGAGTCCTGGACTTAGGACGGAAGAATCCCATTCACTGTTACAGACTAGGGACTGAATGGCTAGGCAGCAGTTCTGCAGAAAAGGACCTAGGGGTTACAGTGGATGAGAAGCTGGATATGAGTGAGCAGTGTGCCTTTGTTGCCAAGAAGGCTAATGGCATTTTGGGCTGTATAAGTAGGGGCATTGCCAGCAGATCAAGGGAAGTGATTATTCCCCTCTATTCAGCACTGGTGATGCCACACTTGGAGTACTGTGTCCAGTTTTGGGCCCCACACTACAAGAAGGATGTGGAAAAATTGGAAAGAGTCCAGCGAAGGGCAACAAAAATGATTAGGGAGCTGGAGCACATGACTAATGAGGAGAGGCTGAGGGAACTGGGCTTGTTTAGTCTGCAGAAGAGGAGCGTGAGGGGGGATTTGATAGCTGCTTTCAACTACCTAAAACGGGGTTCCAAAGAGGATGGATCTAGACTGTTCTCAGTGGTAGCAGATGACAGAACAAGGAGCAATGGTCTCAAGTTGCAGTGTGGGAGGTTTAGGTTGGATATTAGGAAAAACTTTTTCACTAGGAGGGTGGTGAAGCATTGGAATGGGTTGCCTAGGGAGGTGGTGGAATCTCCTTCCTTAGAGGTTTTTAAGGCCCGGCTTGACAAAGCCCTGGCTGGGCTGATTTAGTTGGGGATTGGTCCTGCTTTGAGCAGGGGGTTGGACTAGATGACCTCCTGAGGTCCCTTCCAACCCTGATATTCTATGATTCTATGACTTCTTGTAACTTTCCACTAGAACAACGAGGAGTCCAGTATCAGAGGAGTAGCCGTGTTAGTCTGGAGTCCAGTGGTACCTTAAAGACTAACAAATTTATTTGGGCATAAGCTTTCGTAGGTAAAAAAACCCACTTCTTCAGATGCTTGGAGTGAAAATTACAGATACAGGTTTAGATATATTGGCACATGAAGAGAAAGGAGTAACCTTACAAGAACACAACGCTGTACAGAACTCAATGCCATCCACAGCCTCAGAAACAACTCTGACATTATTATCAAAGGGGCTGACAAAGGAGGTACTGTCGTCATCATGAATAGGTCAGATTATGAACAGGAGGCTACCAGGCAACTCTCCAACACCACATTCTACAGGCCACTATCCTCCGATCCCACTGAGGAGTACCAAAAGAAACTGCACCATCTGCTCAAGAAACTCCCTGCTACAGCACAGGAACAAATCTACACAGACACACCCCTAGAGCCCTGACCAGGGGTATTCTATCTGCTACCCAAGATCCATAAACCTGGAAATCCTGGACGCCCCATCATCTCAGGCATTGGCACTCTTACAGCAGGATTATCTGGCTATGTGGACTCTCTCCTCAGGCCCTACGCTATCAGCACTCCCAGCTATCTTCAACACACCACTGACTTCCTGAGGAAACTACAGTGCATTGGTGAGCTTCCTGAAAACACCATCCTGGCCACCCTGGATGTAGAAGCTCTTTACACCAATATTCCACATGAGGATGGAATACAAGCTGTCAGGAGCAGTATCCCTGATGAGGCCACGGCACACCTGGTGGCTGAATTTTGTAACTTTGTCCTCACCCATAACTATTTAACATTTGGGGACAATGTGTACCTTCAAATCAGCGGCACGGCTATGGGTACCCGCATGGCCCCACAGTATGCCAACATTTTTATGGGTGACTTAGAACAACACTTCCTCAGCTCTTGTCCTCTACTTTTGCTACATTGATGACATCTTCATCATCTGTACCCACGGGAAGGAGGCCCTCGAAGAATTCCACCTGGATTTCAACAATTTCCACCCCACCATCAACCTCAGCCTGGACCAGTCCACACAAGAGATCCACTTCCTGGACACTACAGTGCAAATAAGTGATGGTCACATAAACACCATCCTATACTGGAAACCTACTGACCGCTATACTTACCTACATGTCTCCAGCTTCCATCCAGGACACATCACACGATCCATTGTCTACAGCCAAGCCCTAAGATACAACCGCATTTGCTCCAATCCCTCAAACAGAGACAAACACCTACAAGATCTCTATCAAGCGTTCTTAAAACTACAATACCCACCTGGGGAAGTGAGGAAACAGATTGACAGAGCGAGACGGGTACCCAGAAGTCACCTACTACAGCACAGGCCCAACAAGGAAAATAACAGAACACCACTGGCCATCACATACAGCCCCCAGCTAAAACCTCTCCAGCACATCATCAGCTATCTACAACCTATCCTGGAAACTGATCCCTCACTCTCACAGATCTTGGGAGACAGGCCAGTCCTCGCTTACAGACAGCCCCCCAACCTGAAGCAAATACTCATCAGCAACTACACACCACACCACAGAAACACTAATCCAGGAACCAATTCCTGTAACAAACCCTGATGCATACTCTGTCCCCATATCTACTCTAGCGATACCATCATAGGACCTAACCACATCAGCCACACCATCAGGGGCTCATTCATCTGCACATCTACTCATGTGATGTGTGCCAGCAATGCCCCTCTGCCATGTACATTGGCCAAACCGGACAGTCTCTACGTAAAAGAATAAATGGACAGAAATTGGACATCAGGAATGGTAACATACAAAAGCCAGTAGGTGAACACTTCAATCTCCCTGGACATTCTATAACAGATTTAAAAGTAGCCATCCTTCAACAAAAAACCTTCAGAAACAGACTTCAAAGAGAAACTGCAGAGCTACAATTCATTTGCAAACTTAACACCATTAATTTGGGCTTGAACAGGGACTGGGAGTGGCTGGCTCACTACAAAAGCAATTTTCCCTCTCTTGGTATTGACACCTCCTCAGCAATTATTGGGAGTGGACCACATCCACCCTGACTGAATTGGCCTTGTCAACACTGGTTCTCCACTTGTAAGGTAACTCCCTTCTCTTCATGTCTGTATCTGTAATTTTCACTCCATGCATCTGAAGAAGTGGGGTTTTTACCCACGAAAGCTTATGTCCAAATAAATCTGTTAGTCTTTAAGGTGCCACAGGACTCTCGTTTTTGTGGATACAGACTAACCCGGCTGCCCCTCTGAAACTTTCCACTGTGAGGGAAAGAGGGGGTGGGGGTCAAGTTTGGGAAACACAGGAATCCTGCCTTATGTAAATCTTATTTAAGGGCGGGGAGGAAGGCAAACAGGCCTCCTCCTCCTCTCCAGGGCCTGTCTGCCCAAGCAGAAAGACTGCAAAAGGGAAGGCAAGGGGGGAGTTCAGACTGAGACAGGTCCAGTCTGAAAAGGAATAGAACTGGAACTCTGAACCACAGAAGCTTTGCAAACTGCCTGCAACACTATCTAGGGTGGGAAATAATATTGGTAACCAGTTTCTATAGTGAAACCAGCTTAGTTTGCGTGTTTGATTTCATTTGCTTAGTAATGTGATTTGTTCTGCTTGTTACCCCTTTTACCCCTTAAAATCTGCCTTTTATAATTAATAAAATGTGTTTTGTTTATTATTAAACCGAGTTTCTGTCATTTCTAACTGGGGGCGGAGGGAAGAAGTGTGCACACCTCTCTCCCCATTGAGGGAGGGGGCGGATTTCAGAGTATATCTTTGGGTCTGCGTTCCAAGGGAGAGGGATGTCTGAGTGCTGGAGCAAGTCCCTGATGCTGAGTCTTCCCAGAGCTGACCTGCAGCTGGGGGTGGCCCTGCCTGTGGGTGTGTTAGAGGAGGTTTGAAGTGCCTGGCTCGGCAAGACAGGTTAAAGGGGGCCCAGGCTGGCACAATAGGTAGACTCAGTGGCATCTCAGCACATCAGGTGGTTTCCCAAGGAGTCCAACCTGTCACACTCAGGCTGTAGCATCTCCAGAGAAATACCGCCCCGGAGAGGTCCATATGTACCACTTCATACCAGATTTGCCAGGGACCAACAGATCAAGAAAGGAGTTTTGGATAAATAGCCTGGGGTTAACCTGGCTCAGGGCCTCCTTTCTGATCCAGCAAAAGGACAGGCCTTGTGGGCCAAGGAAGGACTTTGACCTACCGAGGCCCCGTAAGACACAGTGCCTGTTCTGAGCTGAAGCTGTGATGAACGTGTGGCTGCAGGGAACACACCTTGGTGAGGGGCTGAAGGGCTAATCATCAGCCAGAGCCTTTGTTGAAGAGAGGGGATGATCTCTGGTAAGCTTATTAGCAAACCAGGAAGAATTAGTAGGCGAAGCAAAAGTGGATGGGAACCTGGGAGGCAGTGATCATGAGATGGTCGAGTTCAGGATCCTGACACAAGGAAGAAAGGAGAGCAGCAGAATACAGACCCTGGACTTCAGAAAAGCAGACTTTGACTCCCTCAGGGAACTGATGGGCAGATCCCCGGGGAGAATAACATGAGGGGGAAAGGAGTCCAGGAGAGCTGGCTGTATTTTAAAGAATCCTTATTGAGGTTGCAGGAAAAAAACATCCTGATGTGTAAAAATAATAGTAAATACAGCAGGCGACCAGCTTGGCTTAACAGGGAAATCCTTGCTGATCTTAAGCGCAAAAAAGAAGCTTACAAGAAGTGGAAGATTGGACAAACGACCAGGAAGGAGTATAAAAATATTGCTCAGGCATGCAGGAGTGAAATCAGGAAGGCCAAATCGTACTTAGAGTTGCAGCTAGCAAGGGATGTTAAGAGTAACAAGAAGGGTTTCTACAGGTATGTTAGCAACAAGAAGAAAGTCAAGGAAAGTGTGGGCCACTTACTGAATGGGGGAGGCAACCTAGTGACAGAGGATGTGGAAAAAGCCAATGTCCTCAATGCTTTTTTTTGCCTCTGTCTTCACAAACAAGGTCAGGTCCCAGACAGCTGCACTGGGCAGCACAGTATGGGGAGAAGGTGACCAGCTCTCTGTGGAGAAAGAAGTGGTTCAGGACTATTTAGAAAAACTGGACGAGCACAAGTCCATGGGGCCGGATGCGCTGCATCCGAGGGTGCTAAAGGAGTTGGCGGATGTGATTGCAGAGCCATTGGCCATTATCTTTGAAAACTCATGGCGATTGGGGTGGTCCCGGATGACTGGAAAATGGCTAATGTAGCGCCCATCTTTAAAAAAGGGAAGAAGGAGGATCCTGGGAACTACAGGCCAGTCAGCCTCACCTCAGTCCCTGGAAAAATCATGGAACAGGTCCTCAAGGAATCAATTCTGAACCACTTAAAGGAGGGGAAAGTGATCAGGAACAGTCAGCATGGATTCACCAAGGGCAAGTCATGCCTGACTAACCTAATTGCCTTCTATGAGGAGATAACTGGGTCTGTGAATGAGGGGAAAGCAGTGGATGTGTTATTCCTTGACTTTAGCAAAGCTTTTGATACGGTCTCCCACAGTATTCTTGCCAGCAAGTTAAAGAAGTCTGGGCTGGATGAATGGACTATAAGATGGACAGAAAACTGGCTAGATCGTCGGACTCAACGGGTAGTGATCAACGGCTCCATGTCTAGTTGGCAGCCGGTATCAAGCAGAGTGCCCCAAGGGTCAGTCCTGGGGCCGGTTTTGTTCAATCTCTTCATTAATGATCTGGAGGATGGCGTGGACTGCACTCTCAGCAAGTTTGCAGATGACACTAAACTGGGGGGAGGGGTAGATATGCTGGAGGGCAGGGATAGGATACAGAGGGACCTAGACAAATTAGAGGATTGGGCCAAAATAAACCTGATGAGGTTCAACAAGGACAAGTGCAGAGTCCTGCACTTAGGACGGAAGAATCCCATGCACCTCTACAGGCTGGGGACCGAGTGGCTCGGCAGCAGTTCTGCAGAAAAGGACCTAGGGGTTACAGTGGACTAGAAGCTGGATATGAGTCAGCAGGGTGCCCTTGTTGCCAAGAAGGCTAAAGGCATTTTGGGCTGGATACGTAGGGGCATTGCCTGCAGATCGAGGGACGTGATCATTCCCCTCTATTCGGCACTGGTGAGGCCTCATCTGGAGTACTGTGTCCAGTTTTGGGCCCCCCACTACAAGAAAGATGTGGACAAATTGGAAAGAGTCCTGTGAAGGGCAACAAAAATTATTAGGGGGCTGGAGCACATGATTTATGAGGAGAGGCTGAGGGAACTGGGATTATTTAGTCTGCAGAAGAGAAGAGTGAGGGGGGATTTGATAGCTGCTTTCAACTACCTGAAGGAGGGTTCCAAAGAGGATGGAGCTCGGCTGTTCTCAGTGGTAGCAGATGACAGAACAAGGAGCAATGGTCTCAAGTTGCAGAGGGGGAGGTTTAGGTTGGATATTGGGAAAACTTTTTCACTAGGAGGGTGGTGAAGCACTGGAATGGGTTGAAGGGGGTTGGACTAGATGACCTCCTGAGGTCCCTTCCAACCCTCATATTCTATGATTCTATGATTCTGTGTATGTAGGTTCCTTTATTGTTTGTAATAGGTTTTCTCTGTAATGCTTTCTACCTTAAGAATAAATCTGATTGCTTAGAAACAGCTGCGTGTTCAGTTAGAACTGTGGCGATCACACTATGTACTGTCTCTGAGGCGAGAAGTGAAGCAGAACTGTTTAGACAGACTGTCTTCAGCTGGGAAAATCACAGTACAGCCAGGGAACAGTGCAGCCTGAAATACCCCGGTCAGATGGGAGAGAGAATCAGGTGTCCACTCAAGAGAGGCATTGGCTGGGGATCTGGCAGCCTAGATTGGGTGCCCTTGCTGAGGGGAAATACAGGTGCAGTTGCTACTCCAAAACTCTGATTTTCCACCTGCAGAATGTGAGTAACTTCCATAATTCCCTAATGCCCTTCTTCTGTGCACTGGTTATAGAGCATCTCACAGAGCCGGAAGAATCAATATTTTCCGTGTATTATCAGCATGGCTTCTGAGTCATTGTGGATTAAACCACCTCTTATTATTGTAAATTATCCGTCTGTCTATTTGTCTAGTACACAAATCATTATGGTATCTAGGCAACAGAAGAGGAATTCCTCTCCCTATCTCTAGAACATACGAAGGGCCATATTGGGTCAGTCCATCTAGCCCAGTAGGGCAATGCCAGATGCTTCAGAGGGAATGAACAGAACAGGGCAATTATCGAGTGATAATGTCGTCCACTCCCAGCTTCTGGCAGGCAGAGGCTAGGGACACCCAGAGCATGGGGTTGCATCCCTCCCCATCCTGGCTAATAGCCATTGATGGACCTGTCCTCCAGGAACTTATCTAGTTCTTTTTTTGGAACCCTGTTATGGTCCTGGCCTTCACAGCATCCTCTGGAAAGAAGTTCCACAGGTTGGCTGTGTGTTGTGTTAAGAAGTATTTCCTTCTGTTTGTGTCAAACCTGCTGCCTATTCATTTCATTGGGTGTTCCCAGTTCTTCTGTTATGCGAAGGGGTAATTAACACTTCCTTATTCACTTGCTTCACATCAGTCAGGTTGCTATAGACCTCTGTCAGATCCGCTCTTAGTTGTCCCTTTTCCAAGCGGAAAAGTCCCAGTCTTATTAATCTCTCCTCATACAAAAGCTGTTCCATGCCCCTGATCATTTTTGTTGCCCTTCTCTGTACCTTTTCCAATTCCAATGTATCTTTATTGAGCTGGGGGGATCAGAACTGCACACTGTGTTCAAGATGTGGGCGTACTCTGGATTTATATAGTGGCAACATGATATTTTCTGTCGTGTTTTCTATCCCTTTTCTAATGATTCCCTACATTCTGTTCCCTTTTTTGGCTGCTGCTGCACACTGAGTGGATGTTTTCAGAGAACTATCCACAGTGACTCCAAGATCTTTCTTGAGTGGTAATGGCTCATTGAGACCCCATCATTTTATATGTATAGTTGGGATTATGTTTCCAATGTGCATCACTTTGCATTTATCAACATGGAATTTCATCGGCCATTTTGTTGCCCAGTCACCCAGTTTTGTGAGATCCTTTTGTAGCTCTTCGCCGTCTGCTTTGGACTTAACTATCTTGAGTGATTTTTTATCATCTGCAAATTTTGCCACCTGTTTATCCCATTTCCCAGCTCATTGATGAATATGTTGCACAGCAGGGGTCCGCGTACAGATCCACTATTTACCGCTCTCCGTTTTGAAAACTGACCATTTTTTCCTACCCTTTGTTTCCGACCTTTTAACCAGTCACTGATCTCTAGGGGAGTTGCTTGTGTGCCATGCAGTGTTCATTCAGTGCAATGTTCCAGGGTCATGGACAGTGTGTACATTTCTTCCTGGACTTTCCTTCCTTTATAGTCTGTTGCCTTTCAGTCAGTGAAAGGGAGGCAGCCTGCACGCTCGGAGGGAGAACACAGCGCGGAATGACAATGGAGCTGCAGCCACACACAATGCCTATAGTTCTTGCTGGCTTTTGATTCTGAAACAATGCAATTCTTGCAATTCTTGCATCAATGCAAACAAGGATCTCCACCCTGGGAGCGGCCCAGCGTTCTCCAGTCAGAGCGGTGGGAGGGAATTCTAGTGGGGGTCCAGGGGACTCCTGAGAACAGACAAACGCGTGGGAGGGATGCATTGGAAGAGGACAGGCCTGGGCACTAGGGCAGCTGAGAGGTCTGGTTATTGAAGCGCATGCTTCCAAACATGCAGGTGCAAGCTACTGCCCTTCTGGCTACGCTCCGCCACCCCTTACTCTTAGCTTCAGAATCTCCTAGTCTTTTCCAGATCAGACTATGGAAACACGCCCTCTCTGTGGTAAAGGCACAATGAAATTTCCGCCGTCAGCAGTTCTGATCCCATAAAGACAAGAGGCCACAGATTAAGCCTTCCATTTCCTTTGCTTTTGCTGAGACTTTAAAAGTACGTCTACACTGCAAATCCCCCCCTACCCAGGTGGCAGCGAGTGGCAGAGCCTAGGTAAACTGAGTCAGGCTCGCAGGGCTCTCCTTGGGGGCTAAAAATAGCAGCATAGGTGATCAGGCTCAGGCTGGAGCCTCGGTGCTGAGACCCCTCCCCCCTCGCTGCATTTCAGAACCCAACTCCCACCTCAATGGCAACGTCTACACTGCTCCTTTTAGCCCCGGGAACCCGAGACAGGTGACCTGGACTCTGCAGAGTTTTCTCTGCAGTGTAGATGTCCGCCTAAGAGATGAAATTCTGGCTCTTAGCCTGAAACGTGGTAGGAATTTGGCTCCCCCCGCACCCTTCATAGCTTTCAATTTTCCCTGGTGAATTGCTTCTCCTTGCAAAGAGTTAGCTGGTGCATAGCTCAAGGCTACCTCCTACCCAGGAAGCATCAACAAGGTGTCTTCTCAAGTCATTCTTTGTTACCAAGCGAGGGCTTTCCCCTTTCCCTTGTCTTATGTATAGAAGCCAAGGGATTAATGAGCAAAAGCACTGATCCAAATTCATCTTTGCTTTAATTCCCCAGAACTCGATGAGGATGCACCAGGGATGGATTTGGCCCATTAACTTTTAGCACTTGGGCAAGTAGCCTCCATATGTTTCCATCAGAGCATTCATACCAGCACAGAAGCATAGATCATAGGGCTGGAAGGGACCTTGAGAGGTCGTCTAATCCAGCACAACTCTTCTCATTGACTTCTTGGCTGCTGAATTGTCACACACCATCTCCTGGCCCGAGAGACAATTCCCTTTGGAAGCGATGCCAACACCATCGCACCCATCATGCCAGGAGGGGCTGCGTGGAGTCACTCACTTGAGGATCTCACCGCTGTGCTGTGCCTAGTTCTCAGCCAGCCTGGGGAGCCAGGAGTCCAAACTAGGTCTGCCACCCAGCTTTCTGCCGATGAAACGGGGGCAGGCTGCAGGGTTAGTAACCTGGCCTGGGGCTCTGCACGCCAGAGGAGGAGAGTTCATTTGTTGTCATTAGTACTCACTAGGTCACGGTGCTGCACACACACAGCGTGAGAGAATTCCTGCCCCGAGAGTTCACAACGGACATGGACAAAGGCACTCCACAGTCTGCAGCCGGGGAGTCCAGGCCCAGAGAGTTTAAGGGCGTGTCCACATGAGCACTCGCTGTGCGGCAAGCCGGGGTGTAGATCTGCTGGGCTGCGGTGCCTTGTGCTCTGACAGTCTGGCTGGACCCTGCTGATTCCAACGGCAGCACATGCTCGCACCCTAGGGACCTGCGCGTCAGCAGGGTCCACCCGGACCGTTAGCGCCCGGGACGCTGGAGCTCCGGGCGTCTGCCCCCCCGCCCCCGGCTCGCGGAGCCGTAGGGAGTGCCGGGCGTCTGCCCCCCCGCCCCCGGCTCGCGGAGCCGTAGGGAGCTCCGGGCGTCTGCCCCCCCGCCCCCGGCTCGCGGAGCCGTAGGGAGCTCCGGGCGTCTGCCCCCCCGCCCCCGGCTCGCGGAGCCGCAGGGGTAGATGTCTCTAGCTCCAAGACACAGAGAACGGTGGAGGGGCTGCAGAGGAGGAGAGCTGGAGAGTTTCCCTCTGATGAACTCATCACACCGCACCCGCTGTGAGAGCTACATGCATTGCAAGTCTGACGAACAGGGCGTGATTGTTAGTTTGGTGCCAGATCGACAGCGCTAGACGTCGGCACCCTCTATTTATCCCTGTGGCGGGGCAATGACTCACCGGCGCAGCGCCTCCTGCTGGTCGTCCTGGGAATTAGCTCTTCCAGCCCGGAGCGCCCCCTGCAGGGCGGTGTCTCGCCTGCTGCTGGCCCCCGTGTCCCTCCCGAACCCCGGTGCCCTTTACATCAGGGTTCTGCCCACCACAGTACCCCACAATCTCCCCTCCCAGGGGAACCCCCAACCCTCTAAACCCACCTTGTCTCAGTGGCTACTGCCAGTCACCATCCAGCCCCCGCTCCCTGGGGCTCGACTGCAGTCTGTGAACCACTCCTCATGGGCAAGGGGGGTTGGACCAGCTGCCTCTGCCTATCTCTGGGCTGCCCCCTGCAGCCCCAGCACCTTTGTGGGCCCTTAACTCGGCCTGCAGCCTGGGGCTTAGCTAGGCTGGAGCTCCCCAGCTCCCTCTGCCCTTCCCCAGCACTGCTCCACCTCAGGTACCCTCCTCAGCTCCAGGCAGCCGGGTCCTTCTCTCTCTGAAGCTAGAGAGAGAGTCTCTTCTTCTGGCCCACAGCCCTCTTATAAAGGGCCAGCTGGGCCCTGATTGAGCTGGCCACAGCTGTGGCTGCTTCCCCCAATCAGCCCAACCTTTCAGGGCCGCTTTGACCCCTGTTCTGCAGGAGTGGGGCAGCCGCCCCATTACAATCCCCTACCCAGCTCCTGTACATTAGCCCCACAAATGTGTCCCAGCTGCAGCCCCCTTCCATGGACAAGGGCTGTGTTCATTCTTCACGGCCCATCCAGACCAGGCCCCTCTGGCTGGGTACTGGGACTGCAGATGGGGAGTCCATGTAGGGGGCGTGTGGGGGGCTGGAGCCAGGTGCTGTCTGGCCTAGAGCTCAAGGCACTTGTTCTCAGGGGTGGTTGCCCTCTCTGGGGAGAGCGTCTGTCCCCCACAAGTGTGCAGCTTCTCCCCGTGCGGAGGTGGCTGTGGTTCGGTAGTGCCGTGCAGACGCTCTGTAGAGCTCACTGGGTCCTTTCGGGTGACCGGCGCGGTGGGCTGGAAGCTGCTATTTGCACTAATGATGGTGATTAGTTTGTACCGAGAAAGCCGGACGATCAGCTTTGTGGCTGAGGCGAGGACAGCACACTGCCGCTCTGCTCCGGCTTGGTACGGTGCACCTGCGGGGGCGGAATTAATGAGCCAGATCCTCATTTCAACCCGAACGCTTCCTTCCCTGGCAGTGTCTGTGCTGCCAGCTGCTCTGTTTTTTTCTTTCTGCCTCTATTATACAACAGCTCCCAGACACTGGCAGCCGCACAAGCCTTTCTGCACTCCTCTCCAACTGGCCTTTTCAGCTCACTTTGATGAGCCGGTCGTGGCCTTTGCTTTTTTATCCTCCTCTCATCAGGTGGGCGTAAAGGGTGCAACCTGCTCTGGGTGGCAGCAAGTAAAGTGTGGTGTGTTCTGCTTCAGTACCAGCGCTGCAGCTTTCAATAGACCCTTCAGCCAGTCATGCCTTGACACCGCTTAATCTGGACTGGACAAATCACTAGGGATTAAGCTATGGGAGAGAGTCCTGCCCTGGGGCGGGAGGTTAAATGGGTCCTGACAGGGCTTCACTGGCTCTCACTTCTGGGCGTGGCCACGCGCCCTGGGAGACGGGTGGATGAGGAATGAGAAGACTGTATTATTGTTTAGCTAAAATGCAAGACCTAGATGGCTTCAAAAGAAAATCCTAGTTCTGAGCCCGGCCCCCTGATTTTGGGAAAGCTCTGATCCAGATCTGGATTTCTTATTACTTCTTTGCATTCCAGCAGCACTTAGACACCCCAGCTTGGGTCAGGGTCTCATAGGCACCCAGAGTGAGAGGTGGGCCTGCAAATCTGCAATCTCAGCAGACAAGACATCCAAAGGGGGGAGCCGAGGAAGCCTTAGTAACCCTATTCACAGATGTCAACACGTGGAGATTAAGCGACATGGGGAATTGGCAGTAGATGCAGAATTAAACCCAAAGCGCCGAGATTCTAGTCCAGAGCCTGAACCACACGCCTATGCCCCCTTGGCCCCATTTCCACCCATGGCGAGAGGAGATGGAGTCTGGTCAGTTTTGGGGTTTGGCAGTAGGGTGACCAGACAGCAAGTGTGAAAAATCAGGACGGGGATGGGGGGAGGGAGGGGGTAGTAGGCGCCTATATAAGACAAAGCCCCAAATATTGGGACTGTCCCTATAAATTTGGGACATCTGGTCACCCTAGGGTCAGAGGTGGTTACCATGGAGGCAGCACAGTGCGATGCCGAGCACAGCCATGGACTACCCCACACGCGAGGGTGAAGTTCACCTTGGGGCGCGGGGGCCAGCACAGGATTCTCTCTCGTCACAGGCTTCTCTAGTCCGTGAATAACACAGAGTTCTCCCAGGGCTCAGAAGAGCATCAGGAGTTCGGTTTGAGGCTTAAAGTGGGCTGGGCGGGCTGCCTGGGATTGCAGCCAGGGCTGGGAAAGAGCACTCTGAGATGAGTCGCTGATGCATTATTCATAGGCCGTTCGAAGGGGCTCCTCCTCGTAGTGTTCCGATGCTCTGCAAAATCCAGATGCCCAGCCAGGTTTGAGCCACAAATAGGGAGCGTGGCATTAACCACCCCAGCTGGGCCGAGCTTCCTGGGCCTCGCTGGTGCTTCTCGGAGCCCAGAGCTGCTTGCAGGGCGGCAGAAGTGAGAGCGAGGTGGATAGTTTGCCCTGCGCTAGCTGACTGCAGTGCAGGTGCCAGGTGCATGGGAAGGAAGGGCCTCACAGGAGACGGAGGGGCATGAGCATCTTGGGCTGCACATCAATTGCCTGGTTCATTTCACTTTGAATCCTGGGGCTCGAGCTCTTGGGTTTGGGTCTGGGGCCCCGTGCCAGTCTGGGATCAGTGGCTCGTTCCCTGTGACTCGGTGGCTGCTCTGGGTCCATCCCAGGCTGCTTTCTCAGGAGCCGATGCCAACACCCATCTCCCCCTGGCTGGCACAGCCTGAAGGCGACGTCACAGCTCAGGGAAGGCACCAGCCGGCAGCGAGAGAACTGAAATCGCCTGCTGGCGCGTTGAACAATTATCCCAAGGGACCACACAGCGAGGTTTCCAGCTCCCCCCCCGCCCCCGCTGCGGGGGAGAACGGATGAGTTCTGCTCCCCACCCGTGGAAGTGAGTCACCCACCCACGCAGGATCCTTTCTTCGCCTGTTGCCTGAGGGGCCCCGTGGCGCTGGGGTTTCGTTGCCTCCCGCGTCACACAGCCTCAGCGGCTCGGAAGGGGTATAATTAAGGAGGATCTTATTTAGTTCTAGCACAAACTCCCCTGAACCTCCTTTGGGCCCCTGCCTGTCAGCACGGGCACTGCCAGAGAGAGCAGCTGGGTGTCTCTCTGTGCTGCTCTCTTCAGAGACCCCTTTGTCCAGCGGCAGTGGCCAGCTCCTCAGCATGCGCTTTGAGGGCTGTCCTCCAGCGTCAGGATCAAACCAGAGTCAACCTGTGGAGGAGGCAGAAGGAGGAGATGCAACAAGAAAACGGATACTGACTCGGCGCTAAATCTTGGGAGCCTCTGGGATACGGGACTTGATTAATCAAGAATTAAAAAAGGGTAATATAATTGTAACGAAGCAGGGGGGTTTCTTGTTGTTTTCAGTGGTTTGCATGCGCAGGGGGTGGGACTCAGTTTCCCTGGGTGTTACTGGTTTAACAAGGGGTGGGAGAGGGCGGTTGTTGTTACAGAGGGCCAGTGAACGGCCTGGAGAATGGACACCCCAGTGACTGGGAGGCCCCGCTCGGCAGTCACAGCCGGTCCTGGCCAGTGGGAGGACAATGGGCTGCGGAGAGAGGGCCCCAGTGACCTGACCAGCCGGTTCCAGCCAAACAAAGGACAGATGAGAGGAGAGGCTGGGAGGAGAGGAGGCCCAGGTGACCTGTTTACCTGGGACAGAAGACAAAGGACAGAGGTGGGACTTGGGGGAGGTGATATTAGATGCCCAGCTGGAAGGGGGAGGTTCTGGGCTGGCAGGGGAGGGCAGCTAGAGCCCACCTGGAGGCTGGACAGACCTAGCTGTACTCAGTGGCGTAGCCAGGTTCTAAGAGCAGGGGGGGCAAACATAAAAAAGGCGCCCCCTTGTCTCCTCCTCTGGCCACGCCCCCATTGGCTCCTCCTCTGGCCACGCCCCTTGGCTCCTCCTCTGGCCACGCCCCCTGGCTCCTCCTCTGGCCACACCCCCCTTGGCTCCTCCTCTGGTCACGCCTGCCCTTGGCTCCTCCTCCGGCCGCTCCACGCCCCCCCCCGCCCTCATGGGGTCCACTCTGCGCTGGCCTCCCGTCTGGGCTGCTATGGTGCCAAGCACCCCCCTCGATGGGCCCCCCAGGCAGGGGGTGAGGTGACACCCCCACGTGCCCCGGGCCGAGCCGAGCCGCGGCGGGGTCTGTGTCCCTTTAAGAGCGGGGCTGGGCTGAGCCGAGCCGGTGGGGGGGTGGCTCCACACCTGCAGGCTGAGGGGCCCCGCTGCAGGCTGATGCTGGAGCCAGGCTCGTCTCCTGCACCAGCTCCGGGCGGGGTTTTGCTGTGGCTCCCCCAGTGCCCCCGGGCCGGGCCGTCCCCTGCACCTGCACGGTAGGGGCGGGTTGCATGAGGCAGGGCAGGACCCGGTGGGGCCGAGGGCTGAACAGGCCCGGCAGGCAGGGGCGGCTCTGCATATTCGGCCGCCCCAAGCAGTCATGCGCGGGAGACGCCCCGGAGCCCCGGGAGCAGCGGACCTCCCGCTGGCTTGACTGAGGAGGGTCCGCTGGTCGCACGGCTCGGCTGGACCGCCCACAGCTGCGGACGGTTGGCTGATTCGGCGGCTCCAGTGGAGCTGCCGCAGTGATGCCTGCGGGAGGTCCAGCCGAGCCGCGGGACCAGTGAACCGTCTGCAGTGATGCCTGCGGGAGGTCCACTGGAACCACGGGAGGAGCACCCCCTCCGCAGTCATGCCTGCGGCAGGTCCCGTCGTCCCGGGGCTCCGGTGGACCTCCCGCAGGCATGACTGCGGCAGGTCCACCGGCCCAGCCTGCCGCCCCTGCCGGCAAATGCCGCCCCACGCGCGTGCTTGCCGCGCTGGGGTCTGGAGCCGGCCCTGCCGGCAGGGCAGTGCGGGGACTGCTGGAGGGGGAAGCTGGGGAAGGGGTGGCAGGCCTCAACCTCCTGGGGCTGCCTGCCCCGCGGAGGCGGCACAGGGGCGCAAGCTGCAGCAGGACCCCAGCCCCCCGGGGGAGTGGATCTGGGGCCAGCCCGGGGAGGCAGGAGCAGCCCCCGGGGTGCTGGGCGCATGCAGGGCAGAGCCCTGGGAGAGCCCCAGCCCCGCGGCGGGCAGTGCTGCAGAGGAGGAGCCCGCGCCCCGCGGCGGGCGAGGGGAGCCCCAGGCAGGGGGAGCCGGGCTGCCTGCACCCACCTCTCACGGCCACTCCATGCTGCTTCCGGGACCAGCCTCGCTGCTTTCTGCTTCCTGTGCCCGGCGCTGCCCTGCCCAACCATAGGGACCAGCCCCTGCCCCCCCCTTGCCTGGAGGAGTTCAGCGCTGGCCGGCAGGCCAAGCTTCAGAGCGGAGCGTGGGCCCCGCCTGCTGGCGCCATGGTAACCCCTAAGGGCCCTAACTAAGGTGCCACTTTTGGAAAATGTGCTGAGGGGAAGCGGCTGCTTCCCCTGCACCCCACTAGCTACGCTACTGGCTGTACTATGCTGGGGGAGGCCAGGCCTGAGGCCCAGAGAGTTTCCTGTGCTGGGTTCAGACGCTCAATAAACCCTCCTGTTTTACACTGGCTGAGAGAGTTGCTCTGGTCTAGAGATCAGGGTTGCATTATTCCCTCTGGGGGTGGAGGCCCCAGGGGTCCAGAGCGAGGGGACTCCCTGAGGGGGCCCACGTCGAGAGACAGACGTGCTAAGGCTCAGAGAGGTGTGGTTCCAGGAGGCGGAGGGGCTTAACCCCCGAGAGAGAGTGGATCCCCGAGAAGGGCTGTTGCACTGAAGGGGGTTCCCCCCAGGGACCGTACAGAGCCAAGAGAGAGCACGAGTCCTGTGAGTCCGTGACAATAATTAATGTCAATCAACATGAGTTTATGGAAAATAGATCCTGTCAAACTAATGCGATACATTTTTTGATGCAATTACAAGTTTTGGTTAACAAAGATAATAGTGCTGACATAATGTACTTCAATTTCTGTAAGTGCTTTGACTTGGTACCACAGGGCATTTTGATTAAAAAACGAGAATGATACAAAGTTAACATGCCACTCATTACATGGATTAAAAACTGGCTAACTGATAGGTCTCAAAATGTAACTCTCACTGGGGAATCATTACTGAGCAGGGGTGGTTCTAATACGGTCTCACAGGGAACAGTTCTTGGCCCGCACTATTTAACATTTTTATCAATGACCTGGAAGAGAACATAAAATCGTCACTGATCAAGTTTGCAGACAACCCAGAAATTGCGGGAGGGGAAATCATTAAGAGGACAGATGCGGAGCGGATTACTTCAGAAAACAGACTTTGACTCCCTCAGGGAACTGATGGGCAGGATCCTCTGGGAGGCTAATAGGAGGGGGAAAGGAGAGCTGGCTGTATTTTAAAGGAGCCTTATTGAGGGCGCAGGAACAAACCATCCCGATGTGCAGAAAGAATAGCAAATATGGCAGGCGACCAGCTTGGCTGAACAGAGAAATCCCTGGTGAGCTTAAACACGAAAAGGAAGCTTACAAGAAGTGGAAACTTGGATAAATGACTAGGGAGGAGTATAAAAATATTGCTCGAGCATGCAGGGGTGTAATCAGGAAGGCCAAAGCACACTTGGAGTTGCAGCTAGCAAGGGACGTGAAGGGTAACAAGAAGGGTTTCTACAGGTATGTTAGCAACAAGAAAAAGGTCAGGGAAAGTGTGGGCCCCTTACTGAAGGGAGGCAACCTAGTGACAGATGATCTGGAAAAAGCTGAAGTACTCAATGCTTTTTTTGCCTCAGTCTTCACAGATACAGTCAGCTCCCAGACTGCTGCACTGGGCAGCACGGCATGGGGAGGAGGTGAGCAGCCCTCTGTGGTGAAAGAACAGGTTAAGGACTATTCAGAAAAGCTGGACATGCACAAGGCCATGGGTTGAGATCTAATGCATGCGAGGGTGCTGAGGGAATTAGCTGATGTGATTGCAGAGCCATTGGCCATTATCTTTGAAAACTCGTGGCAATTGGGGGAGGTCCTGGACCACTGGATAAAGGCAAATATAGTGCCCATCTTTAAAAAAGGGAAGAAGGAGAACCTGAGGAGCTACAGACTGGTCAGCCTCACCTCAGTCCCTGGAAAAATCATGGAGCAGGTCCTCCAGGAATCCATTTTGAAGCAGTTGGAGCAGAGGAAGGTGATCAGGAACAGTCAGCCTGGATTCACCAAGGGCAAGTCATGCCTGACCAACCTGATGGCCTTCTCTGAGGAGATAACTGGCTCTGTGGATGAGGGGAAAGCAGTGGATGTGATAGATCTTGACTTCAGCAAAACTTTTGATACGGTCTCCCACAGTATTCTTGCCAGCAAGTTAAAGAAGTCTGGATTATATGAATGGACTATAACACAGGTGTAAGGGAGTGGACTCACCCCTGCGGCGCCTCCTGCTGGTCGTCCATGGGAATTAGCTCTTCCAGCGTCCTGGAGTGCCCCCTGCAGGCTGGTGATCCACCTTACGGCTGTCCCTCCCAGGATCCCAGTGCCCCTTTCTCCGGGTTGCTGCCCCACTGGCAGTACCCCCACACTCTGGGTCTCCCCATCCTGGGGAACCCCCACCCACTAACCCCACCTCGCCTCAGTGTAAAGCTACTGCCAGTCACCACCTAGCCCCCCTCCCTGGGGCAGGCTGCAGTGTCAGCCACTCATCACAGGCAAGGGGGGGTTGGACCTGCTGCCTCTCTCTATAGCTGGGCTGCCCCTCTGCAGCCCCGGTACTGGTCTTAGGGCCTCAGCTAGGCCCACAGCCTGGGGCTTTCCTAGGCCAGAGCTCCCCAGCTCCTCTAGCCTTCCCCCAGCCCTGCTCCACTCCCCGTACCCTGCTCAGCTCCCTAGCAGCCAGGCCCTTCTCTCTCTACCAGCAGAGAGAGAGTCCTGAGCTTCTGCCTGCCCTGCCTTCTTGTAAGGCCCGGTTAGTCTGTGTGAGGCTTGGCCCCAGCTGCAGCCACTTCCCCCAATCAGCCGGAGCCTTGCTCCCTTCCCCAGCCCCAGCCCTCTGCAGGGCTATTTCCAGCCCCGCAGGGCAGGAGCGGGTAACCACCCCACTACAGGTGGATAGAAAGCTGGTTAGATCGTCGGGCCCAACGGGGAGTGATCAACGGCTCCATGTCTAGTTGGCAGCCGGTATCAAGCGGAGTGCCCCAGGGGTTGGTCCTGGGGCCAGTTTAGTTCATCATCTTCATTAATGATCTGGATGATGGGATGAATTGCACCCTCAGCAAGTTTGTGGATGACACTAAGCCGGGGGGAGAGGTAGATACGCTGGAGGGTAGGGATAGGGTCTAGAGTGACCTAGACAAATTGGAGGACTGGGCCAAAAGAAATTTGAGGAGGTTCAACAAGGACCAGTGCAGAGTCCTGCACTTAGGATGGAAGAATCCCATGCACTGCTACAGACTAGGGACCGAATGGCTGGGCAGCAGTTCTGCAGAAAAGGACCTAGGGGTTACAGTGGATGAGAAGCTGGATATGAGTCAGCAGGGTGCCCTTGTTGCCAAGAAGGCTAATGACATATTGGACTGCATTAGTAGGAGCATTGCCAGCAGATCAAGGGAAGTGATTATTGCTGGCAATGCTATATAATGGCATATAATGGCATATATTACATTGGTGGACGTGCAGGTGAATGAACCGGTGATGGTGTGGCTGATCTGGTTAGGTCCTGTGATGGTGTTGCTGGTTTATATGCCAGCAATGCCCCTCTGCTATGTACATCGGCCAAACTGGACAGTCTCTAAGGAAAAGGATAAATGGACACAAATCAGACATTAGGAATGGCAATATACAAAAACCTGTAGGAGAACACTTCAACCTCCCTGGCCACACAATAGCAGATTTTAAGGTGGCCATCCTACAGCAAAAAAACTTTAGGACCAGACTTCAAAGAGAAACTGCTGAGCTCCAGTTCATCTGCAAATTTAACACCATCAGTTTAGGACTAAACAAAGACTGTGAATGGCTTGCCAATTACAGAACCAGTTTCTCCTCTCTTGGTTTTCACACCTCAGCTGCTGGAACAGGGCCTCATCCTCCCTGATTGATCTAACCTCGTTATCTCTAGCTTGCTTCTTGCTTGCTTATATATACACCTGCCCCTGGAAATTTCCACTGCTTGCATCTGAAGAAGTGGGTATTCACCCACGAAAGCTCATGCTGCAAAACGTCTGTTAGTCTATAAGGTGCCACAGGATTCTTTGCTGCTTCTACAGAACCAGACGAACACGGCTACCCCTCTGATACTCGACACTTGGAGTATTGTGACCAGTTTGGGGCCCCCCACTACAGAAGGGATGTGGACAAATTGGAGAGAGTCCAGCGGAGGGCAACAAAAATGATCAGGGGCCTGGAGCACATGATTTCTGAGGAGAGGCTGAGGGAACTGGGATTGTTTAGTCTGCAGAAGAGAAGAGTGAGGGGAGATTTGATAGCAGCCTTCAGCTATCTGAAAGGGGGTTCCAAAGAGGATGGAGCTCGGCTGTTCTCAGTGGTACCAAATGACAGAACAAGGAGCAATGGTCTCAAGTTGCAGTGGGGGAGGTTTAGGTTGGATATTAGGAAACACTATTTCACTAGGCGGGTGGTGAAGCACTGGAATGGGTTCCCTAGGGAGGTGGTGGAATCTCCATCCTTAGAGGTTTTTAAGGTCAGGCTTGACAAAGCCCTGGCTGGGATGATTTAGTTGGGGTTGGTCCTGCTTTGAGCAGGGGATTGGACTAGATACCTCCTGAGGTCTCTTCCGATCCTAATCTTCCATGATTCTATGATTTGGTAGGCTGGGTGCTAGCAAACAATATACGTTTTAATATAGCTACATGTAAATGTATACATCTAGGAAGCCGGGGGACTCTCTCCTGGGAAGCTGTGATTCTGAAAAATAGTTGGGACTCTTGGCAGATAATCAGCTGAACATGAGCTCCCAGTGTGACACTGGCCAGCAGGGCTGGTGCAGTTCTTTGATGCATGAAGAGGGGAATCTCCAGTAGGAGTAGAGAGGCTGGTATGTGGCACTGCTGGAATCCTGTGTCCAGCTCTGGTGCCCACCATTCAGGAGGCTGATAAATTGCAGAGGGTTCAGAGAAGAGCCACGAGAATGATTACAGGATTGGAAAACCTGCCTTACAGTGATAGACTCAAGGAGCTCAATCTATTTAGCTTAACAAAGAGAAGGTTATGGGGTGACTTGATGACAGTCTATAGGTACCTACGTGGGGAACAGAAATTTGATAAAGGGCTCTTCAGTCCAGCAGAGGAAGGTCTAACACGATCCAGTGACTAGAAGATGAAGCCAGACGAATCCAGGCTGGAAATAAGGCACATGTTTAACAGTGAGGGTAATTAACCAGTGGAACAACTGACCAAGGGGTGTGGTGGATTCTCCATCACAGGGAATTTTGATATCAGGATTCAATTTTTTTTTTTTTTAAGATCTGCTCTGGTTCAAAAGGAATTAGCAGGTCTCACCTTCTGTGACCAAGTGGGGGATTTTCTTGTTTTTTCCTTATTTTTCCAGTGGGTTGCATGCAGAGGGGGTGGGACTCAGTTTCCCTGGGTGTTACTGGTTTAACGAGGGGAGGGGGCAGGGAGTTTGTTGGTCCACAGGACCGGAGAGGGAACTTGGGACCCCAGCCAATGGCCTAGAGGATGGACACCCCAGCGACTGGTGTCCTGGTGACCTGGTGACCCGGACACCCAGCTCAGGAGTCGTAGCCAGTTCTGGCCAGTGGGAAGACAATGGGCTGTAAAGAGGGGACCCCAGTGACCTAACCAGCTGCTTCCAGCCAGAGGGGGCCAGAGGACAGAAGCCAGGAGAGGAGGTCCCGCAACTGGGTTACGACCCTGTTTACCTGGAGAGAAGACAATGGACTGAGGCGGGGCTTGGGGCTGGTGATTTCAGATGCTCAGCTGGGAAGCAGGGGGGCTTGAGAGGGGGAGCAGGCAGAGCCCACCTGGATGCAGGAGAGACTGGGATGTGCTGGGCTGAGGGAGGCCAGGCCTGAGAATTTCCTGCGCTGTGTTCAACACTCAATAACCCCTCCTGTTTTATGCTGGCTGAGAGTTGCTCCAGGCTAGAGAACAGGGGGCATCAACCCCTTCAGGGGGTGCAGGCCCTGGGGTCCAGAGCGAGTGGACTCCCTGAGGGGCCTATGGCGAGAAACAGGTGTGCTAAGGCTCAGAGAGGTGCGGCTCCAGGAGGTGGAGGGGCCTGACCCCGAGAGAGAGTGGACCCCCGAGAAGGGCTGTTGCACTGAAAGGGGCACCCCCCACAGACCGCACGGGGCCACGAGTGGGCACAATCTGTGAGTCAGTGACACCTTCAAAGCACTTACTGGGAAACTGAGGCACGGAGAGAGCAAGTGGCTAGGTCAGGGCCGCAAAGCAAGTCACTGGCAGAGCCAGAAATGGCTCAGGAGTTCCTAGACCCTGTCCCACACTAGTCCACTAGGCCAAACTGCCTCCTGTATAACTGTAGAGGATTTTGGGGAGGCAGTTAGCAAGTGAGAAGGCTCTGGATCCACAGGAGGAGAGGTGAATGACCGAGACTGGCACAGAAAGGTTGCTGAGGACAGAGAAGCCTATTAGCATGAACAAAAGGCTAATGGCTGAGTTTGGAACAGTAGCTGCTGCTGCTATGAGCTGAATAGAGAATTCTGCCTGAATTATTCTTGAACAAAAGGCCAACACCATTCCCCAACTCAATCATGCTCATTACAGAAGCATTCACTTGCTTTGGGGGCGAAAATGCAGCTATAAGCCCTGTTCTGTTTGCCAGCTGCGGGGTCACATCTGCAGCAGCTCCAGAAACTAATCACCGTAATCAGACTCCATCACATGGGGAATCTAACTGGGAATGTTCAGAGCTGAACTCTTCCCAGGCCAACAGAAAGGGAGGGTTGAGCCACTGTCACTCAGAAGACAGTTTTCCTAAGAAGTGAAATAAGGGCTCAGGTTTGACCTTGGATGAGATCAAAGTCCCAGCTTATTGCTGGTCTCTGTCCAGATAAGACACCAGCAAGGTGGCATCAGCTGGCGGATGGTCCAGTGGCTTCCCAGCATGGATGGACAGCAGCAGGCTGGCCACGGTGTCTGAGCAGGACTTTGCTCAGTGCTGAGTCTGCCTTCGTGTCTGCTGCGCAGTTGGAAGATGCAAGCACAGTGCTAAAGAGGGCCATTGAGTAGTGAGGACACAGATAGGCGAGGGCCGTGAGAGTGGCTAGTGACAACTGAGGGTGGAGACAATTCTGAGGGCTTTCAGCGAGAGAAGCTCAAGCCGCTTCCCCCGAACAGGACACTCTCTCAGTGGACGTGCCCTGGCACAGCCAGACCCCAAGCTCCGTGATACTATCTAGGATAGTAAAGAGCAGTTTCTTCAGCATGGCAGGGTAGGAATCCACAGCCATCTTCCCCCATCACCCACCCATCCAGGGAGCAGTCAGGCAGTAGACTCTGCCGGTTTAGTATGTGTGATCCCGCCTCCCTCCAGTGGCTTGCTGCAGAGGGGATAAAAGCCTGCTACTGAGAATGGAAGAAGTTACTCTTGTAGCTCAAGTGGTAGAGGCCTGTGCTTTGGTGCGGAAGAGCTCGTGTTGGCAATGCCGGTGTTTGCATCTCGGAGAGCCTCACTGCTCGTGGAGGGGCTGGGGCTGTCCGGACAGCAGCTGGATAAAGTAGTGGCTGCAGGATGAGCTCTGTTCCTCTGCTTTGCTTGGCTCTCGCCCAGGCAGGAGGGTTGAGGGCCAACTGCAAAGGCTCCCACTGGGGCCGGACAGCAGCAGCTGCAGCAGTGAGATGAAAGTGCACTTTGTCGCCAGGGAGGTTTGTCTGCAGAGTAGCTTTGTCAGGTGACCCCGCAGTGACCCCACATTTGTACCTGTCTTTCTGGACAAGGGAGGGTGCCCTTGGCCTCCGGTGGAGCTATCCTGGCTCAGGGTACTGCTAACGGAGGGGCACCTTCCGCTGCCTGTCTGCTCAGCAAGGGGAAGGGGAAAGGAGCAGCCAGTATCACTCGGATGCGTGTGCTTGAGAGTGCTATGCACATGGCATTCCAGCTGTCATGCCTGTAACGTGACTCCATGCGGCGGGGAGGCTGCCAGCTGAGGGGGTGGTGGGAGGAGATGGGATGTTTTCACAGGCACATCATGGCGGCTTAAAAAAAGAAACTGTTCTAGGAAAAGAAATTAGCTGAATCTGCTTGTTCCCCCAGCCTCTCCTGAACCCAAACAGAGTTATTTAAGGGCACTCTAACGTGGCCTCGATGCTTCAAAGAGCGTGAAAGCCACTCTGGGGAAGGGGATTGTGTGTAGGGCTTTTCTTTCCGGCTTTCTTTTGTCCATTCATATGTTTGTTCGTTCATTCCTTCATTCACTTGTTCTTTTGTTTGTTTGTTCTTTGCTTCAGTGTTAAGTGTGGACTATGATTGTGTGTTGTGTATATGTGTGTCGGCCTAGAGTAGATGTGTGTGCACTGTATGCATGTGTGTCTCAAGGCCGTGTGTGCATTCAGTTCTCAAGTATATCACTTGTGGGTGTGTTTTTGTTCTCTGTCTCGCCTGTGGGTGGGAAGGGAGAAGAAGGTAGCAGCAGGCCAGATCTTACTCATATAAAATGCAGGTGTCTGTTTTCAGGCCACAATCTTCTGAGCAGCTGCACTGGGTGGAACCAATATCTACATGAGCCGATCTAATTCTATCCAGTAGCGGGCAGCAGTGCACACACGTATTCACCCCCTCGACATACACACCTGCATGAACTTCCCCCGCACACCTATACTGTACAGAGACATACATACATGTGTGCACACATGCCAGAGAGGGAAAGGAACTGATGCATGTGAGATTGTGACTGATTCATTCTGGCTAGCAAAGGGCAGTGGGCCACATACTTACAATTCCAAGGGCATCCTCCTCTTTTGACTGCAAGACCAGGGAAGGGGCCAGTCTATCCCCAGCCCAGATCTTCCTTCCGGTAGCTGGACCAGCGAGGAAGGCAGCCTGTAGCCCATTTCATCCTTCTCTGGCTTGAGGTCCTAAACTAATGTAACCCACACACCTCCTGGGTATGGTGCTCTGTCTTATCTAGTGGTGCCTCCCAGGGTGTGGGGGAGAGAGAGAGACACACACACACACACACATACTCTACAGCCTTAGGTAAGGGCCACTTGGCTTTTGGCTCATGCACTAAGCTCCCGAGGCCCCAGGTTCAATCCCGCCCACCAATGACCAGGGTCTGTCAGTGTTACACTAATAAAGCCGATCCCAGGAGGCTGTCAGAGACGGGTACAAGAGTCCAATCCTCTGCAGCATCTTCATGAGGGCTATGGGTGTACGAGGGAGCCAGAGCCAGTGCCTGTGAATCTGTGTCCTGCTATCTGGCCCCAGGCTGCCCTTGTTTTTGGCCAGGACAGACACCACCACATCACCCTGTAGGGGCTGCAAACACCCTCCGCTCGTCACTGAAGGCTGTTCTAAGTGGGCATCCAGCCAGCAACCTACCCCGGCTAGATTCCTGCAGCCAGTTCTGACCCCAGCTCCAGGATCCTGATCACCACCTCAGACGCCACTGAGGGGAGGTGGAGGTATGCCGGGGGGAGGGGGAATTCACTGAGGGGGGGTGGAGGGATACCTGGCGGGGGGGGGATTCACTGAGGGGGGGTGGAGGGACACCTGTGGGGGGGGGATTCACTGAGGGGAGGTGGAAGGGAGGGGGAGTCACGGAGGGGGGGTGGAGGGATACCTGTGGGGGGGGATTCACTGAGGGGGGGTGGAGGGATACCTGTGGGGGGGGGATTCACTGAGGGGGGGTGGAGGGATACCTGTGGGGGGGGAATTCAATGAGGGGAGGTGGAGGGAAATCTGTGGGGGGGGATTCACTGAGGGGGGGTGGAGGGATCCTTGTGGGGGGGGGATTCACTGAGGGGGGGTGGAGGGATACCTGTGGGGGGGGATTCACTGAGGGGGGGTGGAGGGAAACCTGTGGGGGGGGATTCACTGAGGGGGGGTGGAGGGATACCAGTGGGGGGGGATTCACTGAGGGGAGGTGGAGGGACACCTGGCGAGGGGGATTCACTGAGGGGAGGTGGAGGAACACCTGGCGGGGGGGGGATTCACTGAGGGGAGGTGGAGGGACACCTGGCGGGGGGGGATTCACTGAGGGGAGGTGGAGGAACACCTGGCGGGGGGGGGATTCACTGAGGGGAGGTGGAGGGACACCTGGCGGGGAGGGGGATTCACTGAGGGGAGGTGGAGGGACACCTGGCGGGGAGGGGGATTCACTGAGGGGGGCTGGAGGGACACCTGGCGGGGGGGGGGGATTCACTGAGGGGAGGTGGCAGGGACACCTGGCAGGGAGGGGGATTCACTGACGGGAGGTGGAGGGAGGGGGGGGGATACACAGCGGGTGGGGTGAGGGAACGCAGGCGGGGGGGGGGATTCACTGAGGGGAGGTGGAGGGACACCTGGCGGGGGAGGGGGATTCACTGAGGGGAGGTGGAGGGACACCTGGCGGGGAGGGGTATTCACTGAGGGGAGGTGGAGGGACACCTGACGGGGGGGATTCACTGAGGGGAGGTAGAGGAACACCTGGCGGGGGGGGGGATAAACTGAGGGGAGGTGGAGGGACACCTGGCGGCGGGGGGATTCACTGAGGGGAGGTGGAGGGACACCAGGCGGGGGAGGGGGATTCACTGAGGGGAGGTGGAGGGACACCGGGCGGGGAGGGGGATTAACTGAGGGGAGGTGGAGGAACACCTGACGGGGGGGATTCACTGAGGGGAGGTGGAGGGACACCTGGCGGCGGGGGGATTCACTGAGGGGAGGTGGAGGGACACCTGGCGGGGGAGGGGGATTCACTGAGGGGAGGTGGAGGGACACCTGGCGGGGAGGGGGATTCACTGAGGGGAGGTGGAGGGACACCTGGCGGGGGAGGGGGATTCACTGAGGGGAGGTGGAGGGACACCTGGCGGGGAGGGGGATTCACTGAGGGGAGGTGGAGGGACACCTGACGGGGGGGATTCACTGAGGGGAGGTGGAGGAACACCTGGCGGGGGGGGGATTCACTGAGGGGAAGTGGAGGGACACCTGGCGGGGGGGGGGATTCACTGAGGGGAGGTGGAGGGACACCTGGCGGGGGAGGGGGATTCACTGAGGGGAGGTGGAGGGACACCTGGCGGGGAGGGGGATTCACTGAGGGGGGGTGGAGGGACACCTGGCGGGGAGGGGGATTCACTGAGGGGAGGTAGCGGGGAGGGGGATTCACTGAGGGGAGGTGGCAGGGAGGGGGATTCACTGAGGGGAGGTGGAGGGACACCTGTGGGGGGGGGATTCACTGAGGGGGGGTGGAGGGATACCTGTGGGGGGGCTTCACTGAGGGGGGGTGGAGGGATACCTGGCGGGGGGGGAATCACGGAGGGGGGGTGGAGGGATACCTGTGGGGGGGGGATTCACTGAGGGGAGGTGGAGGGACACCTGGCGGGGAGGGGGATTCACTGAGGGGAGGTGGAGGGACACCTGGCGGGGAGGGGGATTCACTGAGGGGGGCTGGAGGGACACCTGGCGGGGAGGGGGATTCACTGAGGGGGGGTGGAGGGATACCTGTGGGGGGGGATTCACTGAGGGGAGGTGGAGGGACACCTGGCGGGGAGGGGGATTCACTGAGGGGAGGTGGAGGGACACCTGGCGGGGAGGGGGATTCACTGAGGGGAGGTAGCGGGGAGGGGGATTCACTGAGGGGAGGTGGCAGGGAGGGGGATTCACTGAGGGGAGGTGGCAGGGAGGGGGATTCACTGAGGGGAGGTGGAGGGACACCTGGCAGAAATCGCTGAGGGGAGGGAGACGTGGTGGGAGTCCCCGAGGGCCGGAGCTGTGGGAATGATCACTTGCCGTCTGTGCTGAGGGCATGTTGATGGTGCAGAGGCTGCGGTGGGCCCGTGACGCCTGCTGGAGATGCTGGACCCGGCCTCAGGGCTGGCAGCCCCTCCTGCCCAGGCACGCTGCCCTGTGCTAGTACCTGCTAGTGTGGGGATGTCACAGCCACACCCCACTTGTACAGCCGACATCCGCACAGACAGAGTGATGCCCTGGCTGGGCCAGCCCCCCGGACTGTGCTCCCCATGAGAGCTGGTGCCAGTTCTGGTGCTCAGTTCCGTTCCTCCTACTAGGGCTGATGGGGCTTGGGAGCGCTGGGGAGGCGGCTGCACCCAGAGGCACTGGTAGGATCCACGCGGCACCCCTCCATTCTTTAGGTGAGGAAGCACAGTGTGATACAGGAGCGTGGGGCAGGAAACTGGTTGGTGAGCTGGGGAGACACAAGCTGCTGAGCAGCGACACGGAAATATCAGTCCAGGGCTAGTGCTTTTCAGGCCGGCTTCCACCTTGTACTTCAGGGCAACTCGCTTATGGGTCTGTTTGCCCCAGCCCCAAACAGCCCCCTCAGCAAGCAAAGGAGCAGAAAGACAGGTCCCTGGACAGCCATGGCCCTTCTCTTCCAGGGACCCCGGGTGAAGGGAAAACAATCCCTTTCTTGACATGTTTTCAGGACATGATGTGTTTTCTTGCCTGTTTTTGTGCTGTAAACTCCCGTGGAGCCCGCTCCCGCACCGTGGGCTGTGGTTTGGAAGTTATACAAGGCACCCCCGCGTTGGAACCGGGTCTCCGCTCTGCATCTGCACTGGATTCCCAGCTCAGTCTGCTTTTGTGGGCAGGATGAGGTGGCTGAACAGATGGTGGGAGAATCCGTGAAAAGCACCGTGGCTGTTGAGAGAACCCAGAGGGCTGGAGGTGGAGGTCCTGCAGCTAACAACAGGAGTGGGTTTCATGGATGGGTGCGTGTGTATGTGTGTGTGTATGTGCATGTTTGCATGTGCACATCCATGGAGAGGTGTTTCTGCGTGAACGTGTGCAGAGGGGTGGCCAAAGGAATTTTGCTGTGTCCAGTGATTTGTTACAGGGATGTTATCTATGGCAGCGTTTTCCCCACCAAAGGGAAACATCCAGCGTCAGGTCCATCTGACCCACTCGAGGGGACCCATGGGACATGGGCTGCTATCACTGTGGCCAACAAGGCCACATACGGGCCCAGTGCCCCAAGCTCAGGGACAGACCGAGCAGACCCAATCCGCAGAGGGTTGACTTGGTTAAGACCCAGTTGGATAAGGGGCAACATTCCCAGGAAAGGGGGGCTGGCAGCGTACCACATGGGAAGGAGGGAGGAGGGCCCCAGGTCAGCTCCTCTGGGGGGCTGGATGCTGCAGACACAGGGTTTTGGGTTTACAGGGTGGGCGCGGGGCTGCCCCTCCGGAGAGAGTGCCTTGTTCCCCTGGAGGTGGATGGGAGGAAGGTCACTGGGTACTGGGACACAGGCACAGAGGTGACGCTGGCCCGGCCCGAGGTGGTGGCCTCAGATTGGATGGTGCCCGACACCTACCTGACCCTGATGGGTGTGGGTGGGACCCCATTCAAGATGCCTGTGGCGAGGGTACACTTGAAGTGGGGGGCCAAGGAGGGCCCCAAGGACGTGGGGGTACACCCACATTTGCCCACAGAGGTGTTAATGGGGGAGGACCTCGAGGACTGGCCAAGCAATGCCCGGGGTGCCCTGGTCGTGACCCATAGTCAGAGTCGGCGCAGGGCACTGCGCCCTGACAACGGGGAAGGTACTCTGCCCGAGGCACAGGATCCTAACCTGGTGGGGAGGGAATGCCCAGAGACACGGCTCAGAGAGGCTGCGGCCTCAGACCCAGCCAGCGAGAGAGAGCAGGTCCCCTTCCCTGTCCCAGCTGCTGAGTTCCAGGCCGAGTGGCAGAAAGATCCCTCCCTGCGGAGGCCAAGAGACCTGGCTGACCTCAGTGCGGTACAGACCATGAGGAGAGGTTGCAAGGAGAGGTTCCTGTGGGAGAAGGGGTTCCTGTACCGAGAATGGGCTCCCCCCGGGGAAGTGGAGTCCTGGGGGATCAGGAGGCAGCTGGTGGTTCCCCAGAAGTTTCGCCACAAGCTCCTGTACCTGGCCCATGACATCCCCCTCGCAGGGCACCAGGGAATCCGGCGCACCAGGCAGAGGCTGCTACAGAACTTTTACTGGCCTGGGGTCTTTACCCATGTCCGACAGTACTGCCAATCCTATGACCCCTGCCAGAGGGTGGGGAAGGCCCGGGACAAGGGGAAAGCGGCTTTGAGGCCTTTACCCATCATAGAAGAACCTTTCCAGAAGGTGGCCATGGACATAGTGGGACCTCTCAGAAAGATGACCTGGTCGGGGAAGAAACACATCCTGGTGGTGGTAGATTTCGCCACTTGCTACCCCGAGGCGGTGGCCTTGTCCTCTATCGAAGCAGACACCGTGGCAGATGCGCTGCTGACCATTTTCAGCCGGGTGGGGTTCCCCAAGGAAGTCTTAACGGACCAGGGGTCCAACTTCATGTCGACCCTGCTCCGGTCCTTGTGGCAGAAATGTGGGGTCCGGCACAGCTGGGCATCAGCGTATCACCCCCAGTCCAACGGGCTGGTGGAAAGGTTCAACGGGACGCTAAAAATGATGCTAAAAACATTTATGAACCAGCACCCGCAGGACTGGGACAAGTACTTACCTCACCTGCTGTTCGCGTACAGGGAGGTACCCCAGGAATCTACTGGGTTCTCGCCTTTCGAACTGTTGATGGAAGGCGGGTAAGGGGGCCCCTAGACCTGCTGAGAGATGAATGGGAGGGGAAGGCCGCTCCCGATGGAGAGTCAGTGGTGGAGTATGTCCTGACCTTCCGGGAAAGACTTGCTGAGCTCATGGGCCTGGCCAGGGAGAATCTGGCCTGAGCCCAGAGGAAGCAGAAGGTCTGGTATGATCGCACGGCGCGGGCCCGCGCCTTCGCCACCGGGGATCAAGTGATGGTTCTCATCCCCGTGAGGAAAAACAAACTCCAGGCCGCCTGGGAAGGGCCCTTCAAGGTTGTCAAGCAACTAAATGAGGTAAACTATGTGCTGGAGCTGTCGAACCGGGCGCACCACCGCCGGGAGTACCATGTGAATATGATGAAGCCATATTATGACAGGGGAATGTGGAGTTGGCCGTGTGTGGACATTGGGAGGAGCCGGGAGATGACCCTTTAGTGGATCTATTCCCGGGGACAAAAGCTGGTTCCCCCCTGGAGGCAATTCCCCTCTCTGATCAGCTGACCCCGGCCCAGCACGCTGAGATCAGAGGGGTGCTGCAACTGTACCGACAGCTGTTTTCCAACCAGCCTGGACGCACTAATTTGACTGTCCACCGGGTGGAGACCGGGTCACATCCCCCTATAAGTTGCTCCCCTTTTCGGGTCACTGGGAGAACTGCCCAGGACCTAGAAAGAGAGGTCAGGGACATGCTGGCTTTGGGGGTGATCCAGCCGTCTTCCAGCCCTTGGGTCTCGCTGGTGGTGCTGGTCCCCAGGAAGGACAGGTCGATCCGGTTCTGTGTGGACTATCGAAAGCTCAATGCCATCACCGCATCTGATGCCTACCCCATGCCAAGGCCTGACGAGCTCCTGGACAAGCTGGGAGGCGCTCGGTACCTCACCACCATGGATCTTACAAAGGGCTACTGGCAAGTGCCGCTGGACGCAGATGCCAGGCTTAAATCGGCCTTTATCACCCCTCTGGGGCTCTACGAGTTTCTGACCCTACCCTTCGGCCTCAAGGGAGCGCCGGCCACCTTCCAGCACCTGGTGGATCAGCTACTGAGGGGGATGGAGAGTTTTGCTGTGGCGTATATTGTCGACATCTGCGTCTTCAGCCAGACCTGGGAGGACCATGTGTCCCAGGTTAAACAAATGCTGGACCGACTCTGAGAGGCTGGGTTAACCGTAAAGGCTGAGAAGTGCAAGGTGGGGATGGCTGAAGTATCTTACCTGGGCCATTGGGTGGGGAGTGGCTGCCTAAAGCCGGAACCAGCCAAGGTGGAGGTGATCAGAGACTGGCCCGCGCCCCAGACCAAAAAGCAGGTCCAGGCCTTTATCGGGATGGCGGGGTACTATCGAAGATTCGTGCCCCACTTTTGCGCCATAGCCGCCCCCATCACTGAGCTGCGCAAGAAGGGGAAGCCAGACAAGGTGGTCTGAACCGAGCAGTGCCAGCAGGCTCTCCAGGCGCTGAAGGAGGCTCTGGTCAGTGGCCCAGTTCTGGCAAACCCAGACTTTGACAAGCCCTTTATGGTGTTCACCGAAGCCTCAGACATGGGACTAGGGGTGGTGTTAATGCAGGAGGATGAAAAGGGGGAGAGACACCCCATCGTGTACCTGAGCAAGAAGTTGCTACCCCGGGAGCAGAACTACGCAGCCATCGAGAAGGAATGCCTGGCCATGGTGTGGGCCCTGAAGAAACTAGAGCCATATCTCTTTGGGCACCACTTCACCGTGTACACCGACCACTCTCCCCTGACCTGGCTGCACCAGATGAAAGGAGCCAATGCCAAGCTCCTGAGGTGGAGCCTGCTCCTGCAGGACTATGACACGGACGTGGTCCATGTGAAGGGAAGCGCCAACCTGATAGCGGACGCGCTGTCCCGGAGAGGGGGCCCTAAACTTCCCCGGGTCACTGGGCAGAGTGACCCCGCTCAGTTCAGTCTCGAAGGGGGGAGATGTGATGGAGTAGGGACTGGCTGTGTGGGGGAGAGAGAGCCGGCTGGAGAGGGTTGGGTCAGTTTTGGTTTTGGGCTGGGGGATGCAGTGCAGGGAATCCCCAGCTGGGAACTAAGCTCCCTGCACCCCCAGAAGGACCAGTTTGAGGGGTCCTGGCTGTATCTCCAAGCTCTGCTGTATCCTGCATTCCTGTTGTCCAATAAACCTTCTGTTTTACTGGCTGGCTGAGAGTCACTGTGAGTCCCAGGCAGAGGGGTGCAGAGCCGGACTCCCCGACACTCCGTGACACGCCGTAACAGAGTTTTTCTCACTAGAAGAATGAGTGTGCAGGCGTGAGTGCATGGACATGTTGTGATGAAGTGGGAATTTTTCATAATATTTTGTATTAATAGTGTCCGTGCCTCAGTTTCCCCTATGGCCTGCATGGTTAACTAGGTGGGTGGGGGGAAGGTTGTTTACTCTTTGCAGAGATCCAGGTGTGATTGAGGCCTGGGCCCCACACCCATGGAGATTCCCAGAAGACAGTGGCCGCTCCAGTTGCCCGGACATTTGGCTCCTAGCAACTAACGACCATGGACCACCATCCCTCCCTAGGAAGCCAGAGGGGGTCTGACCAGCTGGAGAACAAAGGGCTGAGGAGGAGGCCAGGTGGGGTTGTTAAGTGTGGGGCTGTTGGAAAGAGATGCTGGAGGGGGGCAGGAGCGCTGGCAGCCTTTTTGCCGCCCTAGGCGGCGGAAGGTCTCGCCCCCGAAATACCGCCGCCGACTGCAGCGGCCAAACATCCGGCCACCGCGGTCACCACCCCCCAAATGTTAGCGCCCTAGGTGACCGCCTAGGTCGCCTAATGGGTCGCGTTGGCCCTGGGGGGGGGTGGTACTGGGGCTAAAGAGGGGTCATTGGGCTCTGGGACTGACCCAAATGGACCATGCTGTAACTTTCTGTTTTCTAGCTTAACTAAGGACTTTCTGCTCTATGTTCCAAACAGCTAATACCCCTCCTGCTGCTGCCCTGCTGGCTGGGAGTCGCTGCAGAGTCAGGAGGTCCCGGAGGGGTGTGGGGGGGCACTGCTCCCTTTTGGGGGTGCAAGTCTCCCTCTGGTGTCCAGCTCAGGTGGACTCGCAGCCCGGAGCTCACGGTGTGAAGCAGGGGGGCTGGAGGCACCGAGGTTTGGTTCCAGGAGGCCGTGAAGCCATGTGGCTTCTACTAGTGAGAGTGTGACCCGATGGATGCTGAAGGGCTCCTCCCAGGGACTGTTACGAAGCCACTGGAGAGCACTGGACCAGTGGATCCGTGACACTTGTGTGAGGGTGTGGGTTTGTGTGAGTGTATGCGGGGAGAGGGGACTTTGCATTTTGGGCATCAGGAAAAGGTCACAAAGTCAGAGAATTCACCACAACAAAATGGTGTTTTTCTATCAGAGGAATGGGTGAGTGTGTGTGTGTCAGCACATGTGTGTACATGCATCTGAGGGTGTGTGTTTGTGTGTGTGTGTTTGCATGTGGGTGTGCCTGTGTCGAGGGGCTTCCGGAGAAGATTAATGAATGAGGAAATTCAGCAATAGTTGTATCCCAGTTTCTCCATTGGAGGAAGGTGTTTTTCTGAGCGCGTGGGTGCTCGTGTGCGTATGTGAGTGGGTGCGTGTTTGCGTGTGCATGTGGGTGGGGAGGGGGCTTCGGGAGCTATCTGCCACGTCAGGGAATTCACTGCAGAGTCTGCCTCGCCTCCACAATGCTCGCTTCCTCGTCTAGTTGGTGCATTGTACAAAGCTGTGTTCTGTAATTTCCGGCTCCCCCGCCCGGATCTCCTCCCCCGGGGAGAAAAGCTGGACAGCAGCAAACCCTGCCGGATGGATGAAGGACATTCCATCTGCAAGGTGGGGAACAGGGCAGACTGAAAACGCTCCCCCTCCCCAGGAATAGTCGTGGCTTGCTTCTTCCCCATCAGAAACGCACCCTGCCAGGCGCTGTCAGTGCTGAAGGGTACAGTACGTCCCAGCATCCCTGCCTCTCACAGGCTGTACAATCCACAGCTCAGTGAATTATTATAGGCACCGCCGTGAGAGCGTGACTGCCGGCTGCGTAGCCAGGCTCGGGCACTTCAACCAGGCCCCACGAGACCTGGAGAAGTGGCTGAACAGGCAGCGGCCACAGAATAAAGTGCAGTTTGCAGGTGGAAAAGTGCCCCCGTGATTGACAGTTTGGGGCTTTCTAACGGATTCTTCGCCTCAGCAAAGAGCTGGTTGGGAATTTCCCTCGAGGATGATTTCACAACAGAAAATGCCCATTTCACACAATCACATTCTTCTGGGAGACAAAGTCAATTCTGCTGAAAATATTTGTCTGTTGGGGAAACCAAATGCTGGTGTCCCTGGAAGGCTCTTGTCAAGCTCATGCTGCGTCCGCAAGCGGGCAGGTCGAAATGTCCTGTTTCGTGTCTCCTGAGACAGCGTTTTGCTGGCAACCCCTTCCTGGGAAAAAGTCACATTTTTTACTTTTTGTCCTAATTCAAGAAGCACATCCCCTCCCCCAAGCCACAAAGGTTTTCACAGGAAGGGATTTCCATTTTCTGGCCAGCTCTAGTGGCTTGATGAAGCCAGCATACCCAGGCAACTAGGCCGTGTTATTCCTGCCTCATGCGCTCACCCCCACTCACAAAGCTCTGGTCTGCAATCAGAAGTGGCAATTGTGGAGGGGATGGACAAGGCAGAGGAGACGCTTGTTCTCGTGTCCGACTGTCCAGGAGCAGGGTGTGCCTTGATTACTGAACTCAGCTGAACTGACTCTGAAGACACCCCAGGGGAGCTGGGGAGAAGGGTCCCAGGCTGGCCAGGAGTCTTGGTCAGAGGAGATTTTCTACCCTGTTACGTGACATTTGGCATCTGTAGGAGCAATGGTCTCAAGTTGCAGCGGGGGAGGTTTAGGCTGGATATTAGGAAACACTACTTCACAAGGAGGATGGTGAAGCACTGGAATGGGTTCCCTAGGGAGGGGGTGGAATCTCCTTCCTTAGAGGTTTTTAAGGTCAGGCTTGACAAAGCCCTGGCTGGGATGATTTAGTTGGGTTTGGTCCTGCTTTGAGCAGGGGGTTGGACTAGATACCTCCTGAGGTCCCTTCCAACCCTGATGTTCTATGATTCTATGACCTGCTTGTTTTCTGAACGGGTAGGTTTGAATCTCAGAGTTGGCAGGGTTGTAGATGTGTGAGCTTTAGGAGACAGTTTTAAAGCTATGGGGCCCAGCACAATGCCACCTGCTGGGCCTGAAATTCACAGACGCCCCTCCCCATGCTGGGCCCAGCACTCACTCCGGCCAGTGTGGCCCACAACAACACAACACCTGCTGCATTAGTCGTGTCCTGCTCAGCAACTGCACATCTCAACATTCCCAGCATGCCACCCCACCCACCACGTGCATTTCTTCCACCATTGTAAGGCACGACACTTGCACTACCCATGTCCCTGGCCAAACCAACCCCGTCACCACCAGCTACCTGTACCCACCTCTGCTGGCACGGGCTGCATGGCCATCTCTCCTCTATATCCCCGTCCAGAGGGGCAAGCGGGAGGGGTGACAGGCACGCCGATGGAGTGTAGGCACGGGGTGGGTGGTGCACAGGGAAAGCCTGACTGCAAGCTGCCTGGACTTCCCTGAGGATATATAGGGTAAGAAGAGGAGCCAGGCCCTAGGGCTATTCTGAGGGGGCAGGTGCCAGGAGGGAGTTGGGGAGGCTGTATCCCCAGCTGTGCAGACAACCTCAGCATCTGGTCACCAGACTTCTGTGAGCCTGGGCTGAGGGTTTGCAGATCCACATGGGTAGTTTGCACAGCCCTTGTGCTGGGCTCCAAGCTCGGTGTGTGGATGAGGTGCTGGAGAACAGTGCCTGTCACATGCATTCTCATGGAGACGTGGACTCCTACCCAGTAAGAGGTGACCCCGTAAGAGCTGGTTACACTGGGTGCCCCCGGGTAGGTGGGGCCCCCCAGATAGCTTGGCTACACCGTGACCTGCCGCATGGTTTTCTTTCCATCTAAATCATAGAATCATAGAATCATAGAACTTAAGATCAGAAGGGACCATTATGATCATCTAATCTGACCTCCCGCAAGATGCAGGTCACAAAAGCTGACCCACCCACTCCTGAAATACCGGTAATTCTCTCCCTTGACTCAGCTGTTGAAGTCCCCAAATCCTGATTTAAATACTTCAAGTAGCAGATAATCCTCCAACAAGCGACCCCTGCCCCATGCTGCGGAGGAAGGCGAAAAACCCCCAGGGCCACTGCCAATCTCCCCTGGAGGAAAATTCCTTCCCGACCCCAAATATGGCGATCAGCTGAAGCCCGAGCATGCGGGCAAGACTCTCCAGCCAGACACTCAGGAAAAAGACTTTCAATATCCCAACATTGACCCTCGGTACTAATTACCAGTGTTGATCACGTTATCCTATCAAACCATTCCCTCCATAAACTTATCAAGCTTAATCTTAAAGCCAGAGAGGTCCTTCGCCCCCACTGTTTCCCTCGGTAGGCTGTTCCAGAATTTCACTCCCCTGATGATTAGAAACCTTCGTCTAATTTCAAGCCTAAACTTCCCGAGTGCCAATTTATATCCATTTGTTCTCGTGTCCACATTAGTACTGAGCTGAAATAATTCCTCTCCCTCCCTGGTATTTATCCCTCTGATATATTTAAAGAGAGCAATCATATCTCCTCTCAACCTTCTTTTGGTTAAGGAAAACAAACCGAGCTCCTCAAGTCTCCTTTCATACAACAGGCTTTCCATTCCTCGGATCATTCTAGTGGCCCTTCTTTGTACCCGTTCCAGTTTGAATTCGTCCTTCTTAAACATGGGAGACCAAAACTGCACACAGTACTCCAAATGAGGTCTCACCAACGCCTTGTATAACGGGACTAGCACCTCCTTATCTCTACTAGAAATACCTCGCCTAATGCATCCCAAGACCGCATTAGCTTTTTTAACGGCCACATCACAATGCCGACTCATAGTCATCCTGCGATCAACCAGGACTCCGAGGTCCTTCTCCTCTTCCGTTACTTCCAACAGGTGCGTCCCCAGCTTATAACTAAAATTCCTGTTAGTCATCCCTAAATGCATAACCTTGCACTTCTCACTATTGAATTTCATCCTATTACTAATACTCCAGTTTTGACAAGGTCATCCAAATCTCCCTGGAGGATATCCCGATCCTTCTCCGAATTGGCAATACCTCCCAACTTTGTGTCATCCGCAAACTTTATCAGCCCACTCCTACTTTTGGTTCCAAGGTCAGTGATAAATAGATTGAATAAGATCGGACCCAAAACCGAACCTTGAGGAACTCCACTGGTAACCTCCCTCCAACCCGACAGATCACCCTTCAATACGACCCGCTGCAGTCTCCCCTTTAACCAGTTCCTTATCCACCTCTGGATTTTCATTTTGATCCCCATCTTTTCCAATTTAACCAGTAATTCGTCATGCGGTACCGTATCAAACGCCTTACTGAAATCAAGATATATTAGATCCACCGCATTTCCCTTGTCTAAAAAAACTGTTACTTTCTCAAAGAAGGAGATCAGGTTGGTTTGGCACGCTCTACCTTTCGTAAAACCATGTTGTAATTTGTCCCAATTGCCATTGACCTCAAGGTCCGTAACTACTCTCTCCTTTAATATTTTTTCCATGACTTTGGAGGAGTTTTCACTAGTGAATTCAATGCCAGGACAGAGACCCACCAGCTCATCCGTGGATGCTTCAAACAGCCTGGTGGAGGGAAGCAGCTTGTTGTCCCTTCCAACGCAGGGCTGATTCCCACCGATGAGGCTGAGGTGGAGCTGTCTGCGTCCCATTCCCAGTTCCATGAGCCGGGCCATCCACCCGCTTGCGACAGCTCATGGATAGCCATGACCTGCTGGTGGACGTCTGCCCCACAGCAGCTGTAGAACGGGCCCGGGGCAAGGCAGTCAATAGGGATCCACCATAAAGAGTAATGGAAAAACCAGAGGTGAGATGGGAGGGACCCAAGCTGGGGCGTATGGGGAATCTATGGGAACTGCAACCATCTAGACTTGGAGCAACAGATGCCTGCAGGCGCATCTTAGAGTTTGAAGAGAATGTCTGGCATTTTCTCTCTCCATTAGCAGTAGCTGTTGCCATGGGATCGCAGCTGTTGCCATGGCACCCCAGCCGTTGCCATGGCATCGCAGCCGTTGCCAGGCTACGCTGAGTGTGTCAGAACAGGATGTTAGGTTAATGTACTTTCTACTGGTTGAGACCTTCCTACATGTCACCTAATTGCTCTGGACGGGTGGTCGCAGGCCTGGTGTGCTGCCTGGCAGTGGCTCCGCCTGCTAGGCCGTGGGGCTCCCAGAGCCATGTGCTGTGCTGATGACACTAAGGAAGGGAGAACTGAGCTGCTGGCAAAAGCATCCTGGGCAAGCGCGCTCAGAGGTGATCCCCGGACGGAGGTGCTGTCCTTGGCTGGCAAGATCAAAGGGTCGATAGAAACTGCCCACAAGGCCAGCTGTCACCCCAGCTCCCTTGTTTTCACATCCCTTCTTTTCAGCCAGATTTAACCTCACCTCATTTGGCCTTTGATCCGCTTCACGTCCCTCGGGATTTCAGAGCTGCTCTCCGAAGCAGAGAGCACTTCGTTCCTACTGTTGGGGTGGGGGTTGGGCAGTTACACCCCCTGGCTGAAGCTATGGAGTGGGCTAGCCACCTTCCATTCAGGCTAGCTGAGGGAACCATTTAATGCCCCTTTGTTTAACTATAGCTGAAACAATGAAAAACCACCTGTGATGGAATAGGGACTGTCTGTGTGCTTGGTAGGCAGAGACAGGTATGCAGCTGTAACATGAGCCTGGCCTGGGGGAGGGGAGGTCTCACCTCTGGCCGGTAGCTAGACAAAAGGGAAGTGGGGAGTGGAGTCAGTTCGTTTTGGGAAGCTGGGTGGTGGGGTTTCAGGGGATCCTAGGCTGGGATCCAAGCACCCTGAACCCCCGGAAAGGCCAGATTGAGGGGTCCTGGCTCTGCACACAAGCTGGGCTGTATCCTGTGTTCCTGTTGTTCAATAAACCACCTGTTTTACTGGCTGGCGGAGAGTCACTGTGAGTTCAGGAAGAGGGGTGCAGGGCCGGACTCCCCCACACTCCGTGACAACTGGTGGTAGCGGTGGGATCGGCGGCACCCCGTGGACGGCGCTTCCTGTAGTAAGTGACTGGGGAGCAGTAAAACGAAGGGGCGATTCACCCCTGGGCGAGTGTGGCCAGAGAGCAGGACTTTGCAGTAACAGGGTCCCCCGGGGGATCACAGTGAGCGATCCCAGGGGCGGAGGAGTCTGCAGCTCGACCCTGGCAGAGAGGCGGTGACCTCAAGGACTGGCACACTAGGGGTCCCCCTGGAACCCGTGGGGAGCGGCGAACACCCCGGCCTGCGAGTGGCCAGCAGGAAGATGTATTCCCAGAAGCGCAAGTGTGAGCTGGTGGAGCTGTGCAAGCAGGGGGGGCTGCGCCATGGGAAGCTCACCAAGGCCCAGCTGATTGCCCGGCTGGAGGAGAGAGATCGCAGGGATGAACCGGTCCCTGTCTCTGAGGGAAGCAGCCGGGCAGATGCAGCACAGGCACCAGTGTCTGGACCCGCTGGGAGTGGTCAGCCGGCTGCTGAGGGCTCCCCGAGACCTCCCAACCCTAGGCCTAGGGGGAGGGGGAGGAGGAGCCCAGCTACCGAGGGCACCGTGACCCCCCCGGCCAGCAGAGGATCGTCCCGGCGACGCTCGGCCTCCGTGGAGCGCAGGCAGCTGGACTTGGAGAGAGAGATACAACTGAAAGAGATGGAGGAGCGTAAGGAACAGAGGGCATATGAGGAAAGACAGAGGGAACGTGAGGAGAGACAAAGCCAGCATGAGCTGGAGGAGAAGCAGAAGCAACGCGAATTCGAGGCAAGGGAAAAGGAGAAGCAACGCGAATTCGAGGACAGGGAGAAGCAGCGCAACCATGAGCTGGCCATGGCCCAGCTGAACAACAGGGAGGCCCCGGCTGCGGTGAGTGAGGGGGGGCCCAAGCCTACAAAGAGCTTTGATAAGAGCTTCCTGGCCCGGCGTAAGGAGGGGGAGGACATAGACACCTTCCTGACGGCCTTTGAGAATGCCTGTGAGCTGCACCAGGTTGCCCCTGCAGACAGGATCCAGTACCTCACCCCCTTACTGGACTCCACCGCCGTGGAGGTGTACAGCCGAATGAGAGGGGCGGAGGCGAGAGACTACAACCTGTTCAAAGAGGCCCTGCTCCGCGAGTTTGGGCTGACCCCGGAGATGTACCGGAAGAGGTTCCGGAGTCAACGTAAGACCCGGGAGGTCACATACCTACAACTGGTCAACCGGGCGCAGGGGTACGCCCGCAAGTGGACAGCTGGGGCCCAAACTAGAGAGGACCTGGAAAGGGAGGTCAGGGACATGCTGGCTTTAGGGGTGATCCAGCCGTCCGCCAGCCCCTGGGCCTCCCCAGTGGTGCTGGTCCCCAAGAAGGACGGGTCGATCCGGTTCTGCGTGGACTATCGAAAGCTTAATGCCATCACCGTATCTGATGCCTACCCCATGCCAAGGCCTGACGAGCTCCTGGACAAGCTGGGAGGCGCTCGGTACCTCACCACCATGGATCTTACAAAGGGCTACTGGCAAGTGCCGCTGGACGCAGATGCCAGGCTGAAATCAGCCTTTATCACCCCTCTGGGGCTCTACGAGTTTCTGACCCTGCCCTTCGGCCTCAAGGGAGCGCCGGCCACCTTCCAGCGCCTGGTGGATCAGCTACTGAGGGGGATGGAGAGTTTTGCTGTGGTGTATATTGATGACATCTGCGTCTTCAGCCAGACCTGGGAGGATCACGTGTTCCAGGTTAGACAAGTGCTGGACCGACTCCGGGAGGCGGGGTTAACCGTCAAGGCTGAGAAGTGCAAGGTGGGGATGGCTGAAGTATCTTACCTGGGCCATCGGGTGGGGAGCGGCTGCCTAAAGCCGGAACCGGCCAAGGTGGAGGCGATCAGAGACTGGCCCGCTCCCCAGACCAAAAAGCAGGTCCAGGCCTTTATTGGGATGGCGGGGTACTATCGAAGGTTCGTGCCCCACTTTAGTGCCATAGCCGCCCCCATCACTGAGCTGTGCAAGAAGGGGAAGCCAGACAAGGTGGTCTGGACCGAGCAGTGCCAGGAGGCTCTCCAGGCGCTGAAGGAGGCTCTGCTCAGAGGCCCAGTTCTGGCAAACCCAAACTTTGACAAGCCCTTTATGGTGTTTTCCGACGCCTCAGACACGGGGCTGGGGGCGGTGTTGATGCAGGAGGATGAAAGGGGGGAGAGACACCCCATCGTGTACCTGAGCAAGAAGTTGCTACCCCGGGAGCAGAACTACGCGGCCATCGAGAAGGAATGCCTGGCCATGGTGTGGGCCCTGAAGAAACTGGAGCCATATCTCTTTGGGCACCACTTCACCGTGTACACCGACCACTCTCCCCTGACCTGGCTGCACCAGATGAAAGGAGCCAACGCCAAGCTCCTGAGGTGGAGCCTGCTCCTGCAGGACTATGACATGGACGTGGTCCACGTGAAGGGAAGCGCCAACCTGATAGCGGACGCGCTGTCCCGGAGAGGGGGCCCCGAACTTCCCCGGGTCACTGGGCAAAGTGACCCCGCTCAGTTCAGGCTCAGAGGGGGGAGAGGTGTGATGGAATAGGGACTGTCTGTGTGCTTGGTAGGCAGAGACAGGTATGCAGCTGTAACATGAGCCTGGCCTGGGGGAGGGGAGGTCTCACCTCTGGCCGGTAGCTAGACAAAAGGGAAGTGGGGAGTGGAGTCAGTTCGTTTTGGGAAGCTGGGTGGTGGGGTTTCAGGGGATCCTAGGCTGGGATCCAAGCACCCTGAACCCCCGGAAAGGCCAGATTGAGGGGTCCTGGCTCTGCACACAAGCTGGGCTGTATCCTGTGTTCCTGTTGTTCAATAAACCTTCTGTTTTACTGGCTGGCGGAGAGTCACTGTGAGTTCAGGAAGAGGGGTGCAGGGCCGGACTCCCCCACACTCCGTGACACCACCCTCCAAGGAGGAGACCACGTGCAAGCCCAGGTAGGGTGACCGGATGTCCCGAGTTTATAGGGACAGTCCTGATATTTGGGGCTTTGTCTTATATAGGCGCCTATTACCCCCCACCCTCTGTCCTGATTTTTCATACCTGCTGTCTGGTCATCCTAAGCCCAGGCAGTGGCTGGGCCATGCCGTCCAAGGGGTTCCCTGGAGGTCTGAGAACAAATGCAAGGGCAGGGGATTGGTTAGATTGTGTCTGTGCGCCTGGGTGTGTGAGTGGGAGAGATGGGCGAGAAGCAGCAGGAAGGCAGGCAGACGAGACGGGCAGAACAAGCTGTGGGAATGAAGCCCTGAGAAGAAGCCCAGGGAGAGTTTTTTTGGGCTGAGTGCTGGCTTAAAAGGGCTTGGAACAGCAAGTGAAGAAACTCTCTCTGGCTGTTTGGGTCCTGCTGTGTTCAGGGAAGGGGACTCCACCCCACTCCTGCAACAATTGTGCCCCCTAATGAAAACAGCCTCAGGACCCCCAAGACTGGCTAACCACTGGAGTCCAAAGGCGGTAACCATGCCACTGGAGAGCAGCTTGGCCTCCAGATTCCAAATCAGACAAAGCAGCCCCCTCTTCCTCCAGCCGGCTGAGATTCAGGGGCTAAAATCAGGCCGGGGCTCACGGGGGGAGAAGAACTCCCCCCCCGCCGCAACCAGAACCAGAACAGGGCGATTTTAAAGGCGACTCTCTTGCGCCCAGCAAGGGTTAGAATCTCTTTGGTGGCAGCGCTCCCAGCCCGGTGAACGGTCCCTAGCTGTGATTCTGGAGAGAAACATTGAGTGGTTCCTTCGGCAGCTCGCGAGCTGCTGCCCAGATGGACACGGCCTCGGATGAGAGAACGAGAGGGGTCGAAATGAGCCAAACCAGCTCCACAGATATCGCGTCTGTCGATGCAGCAGCCGGCTCCCGAGAAGGACGGACTCTCGGCGACTCGTCTCCAGGCCCCGGGCGGGGAGGGGGCCGAGTTAAATCAAACCTGTCGCTGGCTGTGATGTCCAGCAGCTCATCTCACCCTCGCTGCACTGAGCCCTCAAGGGAAGTCACACAAATGGGGGGTTGGGGGCCAGATGGAGCATGTACGGGAGGGTCTGGCCTTGCCCGCCCACAGCTGGATTAGACGGAGCACCCACGCATGGCTGGCTGCTAGCAGCTGCCAGAACCCCGAAGGTTCGAGTCAATTCACAGAAGTACCTGGAGATTTCCAAACAAACCTCAGTGACCCCTGACACCCTGGTGCCCCAGTGTCACAAAGTCCCCGGGCGATGCTCTGGAACTGCTCCCCACCAAGCCAGGCAGGACTCTGGGGAGCCTCCTCTCCCTCGGAGCAGCCTGTCTGCAGGGCAAGAAGCTCCCACGGCTTCACCTCCTGGGTCTGACCTTGGAGCATTCAGCATCCTCTGCCCCTCCGTGCGCTTCCCCCAGCGAGTCCGCCCAGGCGGGGTCCTGGGGGGGTCACAGGGTCCTGCCCCCCCACTGCGCAGTCAGACGTGACTCTCAGCCAGCCAGTAACACAGAGGTTTATTCAATGGCAGGAACAGGGTCTAAAACAGAGCTTGTAGGTACAGAGAATGGGACCCCTCAGCCGGGTCCATCCTGGGGGGCAGTGAGCCAGACACCCACGTCTGCCCTCACTTCCCGTCCCCAGCCAGCCCCAGACTGAAACCCCCTCCAGCCCCTCCTTTCTGGCCTTTGTCTCTTTCCCAGGCCAGGAGGTCACCTGACCTCTTTGTTCACCTTTAGCGTCCCCTTGCAGGGGGGAAGGGCCCAAGCCATTTGTTGCCAGGAGACAGAGGGTATGGCTACACTTGCAAATTTGCAGCGCTGCAGCAGGGTGTGAAAAAACACCCTCTGCAGCGCTGCAAATTGCGGCGCTACAAAGCGCCAGTGTAGTCAAAGCCCCAGCGCTGGGAGCGCGGCTCCCAGCGCTGTCCGTTATTCCCCACAGGGATGTGGAGTATGGACAGCGCTGGGAGAGCTTTCTCCCAGCGCTGGCGCTTTGACTACACTTAGCGCTTCAAAGTGCTGCCGCGGCAGCGCTTTGAAGCGCTAATGTAGCCATAGCCAGAGTGTCGGCCATTTATGCACACTGGAGACTTAAGAAATGCACAGGGGAAACTGAGGCACCCACACAGTATTCAGAGGAAACATTAAGAACAGTCCCACTTTGTCACACTCGGCCACTGTCCGTGGGGGGCTGTGAGCACGGTGAGGGGCTGTGCATGCCACACAGCAGGGTGCAGGCATCTGCTGTGATCTCCTCCCGGCGCCATTGTCTGCTCTGTGCACAGGGAAGGCAGGTGACAGCAAAGTCCGGCTCGTCAGCAGAGTCTGGGAATTGGGAGGGACTGGCAGGAAAGTGGACTCCAGTCGCTCTGGAATGAGGATAATAGATCCCAGAACCACAGGAGCTAATTGGCTCAGCCTGGGGCAGGGCCGAACCCCGGCCTATTGGTGTGATTCCCAATGTTCTGTCCCGCCCAGGCGTGAGCTCCCAGGCAGGGGGGCTCCCAGCAGCTCCCAGGGGACGTGACTCCACAGTCTCATACACCTGCAGATTCGGGGCCCGATTCGCTCTTGCCTGGCACCTGGTGGTGTCATTTCACACCTGTGCGAAGGGAGTGAAGTGCTGCCAAACAAGGCCCCTGGAGACTCCAGCTTCCCTTTATCCGAGCCACCCCCACGCTCCAGCCTACAGACGTCCTCCCCTGCCTGGCTGTTTACACGCTCCATGGCTGCAGGCTGCTAGCATGTCCCCTTCCCCTTACTCATCGCTTAGCCAGGCTAGACCGATATAGCTCCTTGCATCTGCTTACAGCTCAGTCTCTCCAGCCCCTGCTGCTCATCTCGGAATCTCTTGGTGGAGGTGCCTGGAGCTGAACACAAAGGGCCTGATTCTGTTACAGAAACGCCCCTTTACGCCGCTCTGGCAGCATAAAGGGTCTTCAAGGGCAGTGGAAACAGCCCCCTGACCCCACCCCAGGCAGGGGCCTCCTGAGCGGGAGTGGAGCTGGCAGAAGGGGTGTTGCCAGAGCACACTATGCTATTGCTGTTCTCCACTTTGCAGGGCCCACAGGGGGCCATAGTTAGTAGAATGTAAGTTAGAGCAGTCTGAAGGCTGCTCTAAGTTATCAGGGGGGGAGGCCCCAAATTATCGGGAGCATGAAGGTGGCTTAAAGCCACCCCATCCCTGCCTCAAAGCCAGGGTGAGGCTGACCTGACAGTCAGGCTCCAGGTGCAGCTGGATCAGAGCCCTGTCCCCTGCCAGCTCTGGTACGGGAGGCCTCTGTGTGCACAGGCCCGGCATTGCACGTGCTGGTCTCAGCTGTCCGGCAGAGGACACTGCCTGCTCACACCCGCTCCAGGGTTGGGGTCAGCCGCTGACACTGACACACACTGCCCAGCTCTCCTGCTCAGCAACAGTCCTCAGGGGGGCGCTGTACACCGATACGCTCCAGGACAGGAGCACTCTGGGTCAGTGACTGCAGGCGCAGCGGTCTAGGGACAGTGCTCTGCAGCGAGGGGAGAGAAGGGTCCAGGCAGAGCCAGGGCATCTCGCTAAAAGCGGGATTATCTGGGCACCGGGACTGGCAGGCTACGGATACGTCTCTGCTGACAATGCGACAGGCTGTAGCGTTTTGGGGTAGACGCTTGTGAGGGGTTCTCCGGTCGGCATAGTTCATCCCCAAAAGGGTAGCTAGGCCGTCTCTCGGGATTTGTCACACCCCTAAGCGATGTAGCCGTGCCCAGCTGGGACCCGCTCTCAGCAGTGCCATGTGCTGGGCACGCCCCTGTGCACTCCCTGCTGGCCACGGGGGGAAGGAGCGTCTCCGCCGCCTCCACTCCAAGCAATAGTCAATGGAACAAGGGGAAAGCCCTTGGGCCCTGGCCCTGCAGCTGCCTGGCCACCAGCCCTGCCCTCAGCCTCAGGGATGATCTACGTTAGGCCCAGTGCCCTCCTCTCTAAGCTCCCCCTCCCATTGGGCTCCTTCCCCTCGCAATGTCAGCCTGGCCCGGTCCCAGTCAAGGGGGCCGAGGAGATGGGGGTGGTGACCAAGTGAGGTCATGGACAGCGGAGATCCTGGAAAGGCCTGCCGGGATCACCGCCCAGCCACACTGGCTGGGGGACGCAGTGGGGCTTCCCAGTGCAGAGAAGCTGGTGGGTGCTTCCTAGGGCCTGTCCCTGCTGCAGGGTGAGTGGCCACGGGGCCGGGCTGCAGTGTCCCGCTCTGCGCTGGGAGGTGAACACGGCACCATGGTGTCTTGTCTCCTCCTCGCGTCCCCGCTGCCCCGTCCGGGAGCAAGCGGCACCGCACAGCACGCGGTGTTCCCGCACGCGGCGGGACCGGTGCTGGCGCGGGAGACAAGGAGACGGGCAGGAGTGTGCGCTGGGTACGGAACAGGAGGCGTCTGGCAGTGCAGCTCCATGTCAAGGCTGCGAGGACTGAAAGCGCGTGGGTGGTGGAAGCTGGCGGCACACATACTATAGTGGGGAAGGGAAACAGGCCGCCCTGCGTGCCAGCTCCCACGGGGAGTCAAGGCAAGATCGCTCCTGCCTCCCACCAGGCACTGAATGGCCTTGCAGCGGCGAGGAGAACAGGGTGCAAGCTGAGGCCGGGGAAACTGGAACCGTGTCCCGAGGGAAGGGCTGGGAGCCCCATGGCACGGGACATGGCCCAGCGAAGGTGCTCCAGGGAACAATCCTGCACTGGGCATGGGGGAACCTAACTGGGCTTTGCTCCGTGTCAGCTCCAGCCCCAGGGCCCCCCAACATGGTCCCCAGGACAGGGCTGCGGAGCCTTCGGAGCACCTGGTGCCCAGAGACTCCTTCCCTCTGCCTGTCTTCCCTTCCCATCCCAGCCCCGTGTTCTCTGCTGCCAGCTGGGAGCCCCGTTCCCCTCGGCTGGCCCCTCGCCCCAGGGAAGAGTCTGTGAGGGGGCTAGAGGTGCCCGCGCCCCCCACCGCAGGGTCCTGCATGACAGCGCCCTGTGCTGCTGCTCCCGGGGAGGCCTATGGCTCGCCCCAGTGCGGTTTGTGCTACTGATGGTCCCTCTGGGACCTGCTGCGCCCACATGCCCGGGCGGGCCTCACCACCAGCTGTGCAAGGGGGAGTGGTGGAGGAACGGCTCCCAGCCCATGCATGCCTGGGGCCAGGGCTTGGGTACGCAGCAGAAGGCTGTGACAGCACAGTCACCAGCTGGGTACTATCCAGTTCTAGGACACCCCCCCCCCCCGTGGGGGTCCTGCCAGCCCCTCCTCTTCTCCCCGGGCCTTTCACTGCGGTGGTGGCCAAGGGGCCAGCCCAGGCTGGCTCAGCACCGTGCCCTCGGGGAGGGGACTCCCAGCCCAGTCCAACTCCGCTTGGCCGGGGGGGGGCGGGTCTAGGTGGGAGAGCTGCTGCCTGCAGACCCTGAGGCTGGGGTCTGATCAGTACCATGTGGGACAGGAGCCGGCCCAGGCTGGGGGCTCTGCAGGCTGGGGGAGCCGTGGCATCTGGCTGGCAGGGGGCTCTGTGACACGGCCACACTGCATCTAACCCTGCAGCTCACGGCTTTCCAGCTCCCCGGGTCACAGCTCTCATTGCCACGCGTACTTAGCACAAGCTGGCCCACTCCCCAGCTCCGCAGCCGGGGCTCCGAGTGGGCAGGCGCCGTAGCTGCTGCCGGGATGAGCCGGTACCGGGCATTAGCCGGCTGGGGTGACTCAGAGAGGGGATGCGGATCCTGCCAGCAGGGACACAGGGAGAAACCTCCCGCCTCGCCAGGCTGTTCCAGAATTGCCCACTCAGGGGCTCTTGCGCCATCCCGGGAAGCAGCTGGCGCTGGGCACTGTCAGCGATGGGATCCTGGGCAGGCCGGGCCCTGGGCCGAGCTGCTGGGGCAATGCCCGTGTTCCTACCTAGCAACGAGCAGCTGTGTGCCAATGCCAACGCAGCCCGAGCCTGCCCCATCCCCCGACGGGGAGCCAGGGTCACAGACACCCGGGGTGGCCCCCCAGGGCTGTCCCCCTCTAGAGAAGGGAGGACATTGTCCATGGCTCCTAAGGGATGCTCATCTCGGGCTCTCTGCTCCCTACAGGCCCCATCTCCAACAGCCCCCCTTCCCTCGCCCTCCTGCTGCCCCGCCCCCTTCCCAGCTGCCCCCGGCCCCACAGGCTCTGCACAGACACCGCACGCAGGGTCCCCTCGAAACGGGACCAAAAGTGCCTTGGATTTGGCTTCCTGCCTCCCACCTGGCGCTGCAGAGGAAGGTGACGCTACCCACGATGCACCTGGCTCGTGGTGCAATTCGTGTGACCCCCCCCTCGAATTGTCCCTGTTTGGGGTCTTTTCAGTCCCAGATCTTCCTGTGGGCACAGGGATCGCATCTGACATCCCCTCCAAGCCCCTCCCCCTCCAACTTCCCAATTCCCCACCCCCCCGGCCCTAGCCCCTGCTCCCAGCACCCAGGCTCCATCTCGCCCTCTGGTGCGTGACAGACCCTCCCTGTCCTCGCCCTTCCCAGCCCCACCCCGGCCTGTGCTGGCCCCCCAGCAACGGCGCCCACACACACTGCCGCCGCCCTGCCCCAGGCCCCAGCCGGTTCTGCTCCCGGAGGCTCCAGGTGCCCGCAGGCTGGCGCCGGGTCATCTCTGTGAGCCCAGCCGCATGGCACGGCCTGTGCGGCCCCAGCCGGCGCAGCAGAGGGCGGGTCCCTCGCCGCGTGCTGCAGAGACGTTCCCAGCAACGCTGCCCCGGCGGGGGGTGATGCTGAAAGGCCCCGTGGGAGCATCATGCCTCGGGGCGGGCGGAGACTGAAGTGAGGCCTGGGGTGTTCCAGACCAACTGCACCCGGCTCTAGAGAATGGGCCGCAGGAACCAGCCCTGGCACTTAGCCTGGGACAGCTCCAGGCGCAGGGGCAGCGTGGGGGAAGGGAGGGTAGGAGCCTGGGAGTGGGACGGGGTGAAAGCGGATGGCGGCAGAGCTGGCAGTGGGATGGGGGCAGAAGCCAGCGGTGCAGATATTGGCCTGAGCCCGCAGCCAAGCCAGACAGGAGCCCAGCACAGAGCTGGGCGTCTGGCGGGGGTGGTGGTGGCTGATGCACCCCGTGCATTAGGGACGAGGGGCCGGCCTAGGGGTTGCTCTTGTGTGAGGGCGGTTGGAGGACTCCTCTGCGATGGGTGTGGCAGCGTCGGGCACCTCCTGGTGGGACGGGTGTCCCTGGCCCCCGCAGAGCTCGCCAGGGGCACAGCGGAGTGGGGCTGGCACCTGCCCAGGCTGTGTGCATGAGCGGAGCTGTCCTGGTGTGAGGCAGAAGCGCCGTGTGAGAGCAGCCTCCCTGCCTGGGTGAGCGCCACCAGCCCGCCCCACCTCCTTCCCAGCCGCCCTGCCCCCCCAGGGCTCCGCTCCTCAACCTGCCTCCCGCGCTGGCGTCAGCACCGTCCATGCCAGGCTGGCAGGGCTCTGCGCCGAGTGCCCCGTCTCCCACCCCAAAGTCAGACAGGGAAAAGCCCTATTGGGTCCCAGCTGCATCCCGAGAGCCTTGGCCGGTCCGGTCCCTGCGGCACATGCCATGGAGCCGTGTGACCCGCGCTGCGCAGGATGGCATATGCCAGGGCTCATTCAGCACCGGAGCTCACTGGCAGCTAACGCCCCTCCCGCCCCCCAACATACACACATGCCGTGGGGGAGGGGAGCTAAGCCCAGCAGCCCTGAGCTCTCCCCAGGGTTCCCTTGGGTCCAAGTGCTGCTAGAGGGCGCCCCCTGCTGGGCAGATGGAGGGCGATTTCCACCCCCATCCCGTTAACGGGAGGGGTTCCAGTGGGCGGCTTTAGGCTGCTGCTGCTGCCCCCTGGGCACGGCCCTGTCCCTGGGAAGTTGAGCTGAAATGCCCCTGAGGCCCCCAAAACGCTGCCTGATGGGTCTGAGCCAGTGACCCTCACTCCAGCCCTGACGCTGTTTCAGCCCAGGATACTGGATCTGCCCCAGGGACCAGACCCTGAGCCCACGTGGCACCTGCTGTATGTGCCCCCACCATGTGACTGTCCCAGCTTGGGGCCCACTGGAGCGTGGGACCAGGAGAAGCTGCTGTGGGGCGGTGGGAGGAGTGGGGGGAGTCGTTACAGACCTGCAGAAGTCATCCAGGGGCTCTGCCATGGCCTGGCGTTCTCGGCTCCTGCCTGTCCACAGTTCCGGGCCTTGCTCCCACCATCCCCTGGTGACCCAGCTGCGCCCTCCATTTTCCGGTGACCCAGGTGTGTCCTCCATCCCCTGGTGACCCAGCCGTGCCCTCCGTTCTCCAGTGACCCAGGCGTGCTCTCCATCCCCTGGTGACCCAGCCGTGCCCTCTGTTCTCCGGTGACCCAGGCGTGCTCTCCATCCCCTGGTGACCCAGCCGTGCCCTCTGTTCTCCGGTGACCCAGGCGTGCTCTCCATCCCCTGGTGACCCAGCCGTGCCCTCCGTTCTCCGGTGACCCAGGCGTGCTCTCCATTCCCTGGTGACCCAGCTGTGCCCTCCATTCTCCAGTGACCCAGCCGTGCTCTCCATCCCCTGGTGACCCAGCTGTGCCTTCCGTTCTCCGGTGACCCAGGCATGTCCTCTGTCCCCTGGTGACCCAGCCGTGCCCTCCGTTCTCTGGTGACCCAGGTGTGTCCTCTATCCCCTGGTGACCCAGGTGTGCTCTCCATACCCTGATGACCCAGACGTGCCCTCCGTTCTCCGGTGACCCAGGCATGTCCTCCATTCTCCGGTGACCCAGGCATGTCCTCTGTCCCCTGGTGACCCAGCCGTGCCCTCCGTTCTCTGGTGACCCAGGTGTGTCCTCTATCCCCTGGTGACCCAGGTGTGCTCTCCATACCCTGATGACCCAGACGTGCCCTCCGTTCTCCGGTGACCCAGGCATGTCCTCCGTCCCCTGGTGATCCAGCCGTGCCCTCCATTCTCCGGTGACCCAGCTGTGCTCTCCATCCCCTGGTGACCGAGGTGTGCCCGCCTGGGGCCCAGGGGCATTCAGAGTCTGCGGATGAGGAACATCCAGCGGGTGTGCGGAGATGGAGCTGGTGAGGTGCGGCTCCCCAGACATGGCGCAGCAGTGACACTCTGTGGCCAGTTAGGGTCCAACATGTAGCTGGTGCCCCAGGCCCAGGGTGCAGAGCAGGGTGGTGGTGAACGCAGGGCGAGTGAGGCCAGTGCCAGGAATAACCCCACTGGGCAGCCTCCCCTCTCCCTCCGCACCAGGCAGTGGGGTCAATAGCTCAGACCAGGCCAGGAGCGGGTGCTGCCCTGTCTCTGGTGCTCTGGCTCTGAGCACATCCCCAGCCCTGCTCCTGGCTGTCGGTGAGGCCCCCGCATGCAGCAGGGCCAGGTGGCTGGCTGGTGATGGGGGGCAATGGCTCATCACAGACCTTCTCCTAAACAGCTCTGCAGGTCCGCTGGGCATGGGGCCGTGCGTGGGAGAGTGAGGGTCCCACCGGGGGCCCTGAGTGCTAGCCTGGGGCATGGGGCCTGGCCCATACGGCCTGGCTCTCCGGGCTGCTGCCGCTGCCAGGGAACGTGGGCTGGGGGCAGGAGCTGTCACCCTGGCACTCCCTGCTGTCACCCCGGCACTGCCCACTGGCACCCCTGGTGCTGCCTGACCTTGGCGCTGCCTATGGGTGTGAAGCTGCCAATGACCCTAAGGAGCAGCTGGGATGCTCTAGGTCAGTGGTTCTCATCCAGGGATCTGGGGCACCCTGGGGGGCCCTGATCAGGTTTCAGGGGGGCTGCCAAGCAGGGCCGGCATGAGACTTGCTGGGGCCCAGGGCAGAAAACGGAGCCCCACCGCATGGGGCTGATGCCCAGGGCCCTGAGCCCTGCCGCCCGGGGCTGAAGCCGAAGCCTGAGCAACTTCGCTTCATGCGGCCCCGTGTGGTGTGGGGCCCAGGGCAGTTGTCCTGCTTGCTGCCCCCTAACGCGGGTCCCAGCTCTTCTCTGCAGAAGAGCAGTTGTGGAACAAGCAGCCGTGGCGTTTTCATAGCAGGTGGGGGCTGTGGGTGGCCCGGGGTGTCACTGCCATGCCCTAGCCTGGCCAGGGTGTGTAAATGCTGCAGTGCGGCGTGCTGGGTCTCCCCGGGGCATGGGGCTGCTGGGGCGAGGAGGATCTGCTGGGCCTAGGGAGCAGCGAGGCCTGAGCTCCTGCCCGGAGCGAGAGGCTGGTGCTCAGAGCGCAGGGACCATCCCAGCCTCGCCAGCAGAGCGCCAGCCCATGCCAATCGCCGGCACCGGGCCCTGGCCTGCTGCCCTCTGACGGGCCCTGGGGAGAGGATCGCGAGACCCTCGCTAAAGAGCCGTGGCCCGGCCGGTGCCCGAGGAGCCACCCGGGGTGGCAGGTGGGACGGTTCACAAGATGCCCAGCAGGTGGCACTCACAGACCACCTCAGCAGCGAGCGGCTGGGGGGCTGCGGGGGGGCTAATGCAGATCCCTTCCCTGTGCCCCCCCCCAGGCTGCTGCCTCCTCCGGTCCCACCCCCCAGCCCCCCCCCAGGCCTTCCCAGCGGAGCAGACCCGTCAATGGGCCCCCCCACAAGCTGCGCCCGCGTGGTCCGCCTGACACTCGGGCCTACACTGGCTGGTGCCCAGGGAGCTGCTGCCGGCTGCGCTGCCCCCAGCCCCAGCGGGGCTCCGGCCCCCTGCCCCCAGCCCCACAGCCTGGCCAGCGCTACGGGGCGCGATCGGTACCTCTCTTCTCCTCCACCGCGGCGCTGAGGCAGAAGCGGGTGAGAAGCAGGACCAGGACAGCAGCTCGCCCGGTCCAGAGATGCCCACTGGCTGCTGCCCCGGCTGGCAGCTCCAGTCCCCCATCCTGGGCAGGGCTCGGTTTGGGTCTCTCCTCGTCCTCTCCCCGGGTCCACGCCCTGCGGCTCTGCTGAACGGCTGCCCGGGCACTGGGCGGAGACACTGGCACTGGGGCTAAGGGGTACGGGCACTGCGCTCCCCGGTGCCTGGCAGCAGCCCCCACCCCGTGTGCGCCTGGGGTGTGTCTGGGAGCTGGCGGGCTGCATGCACCTAGGAGCCGGGAGGCTCCCCCCCCCCGGTGATTTAAAAGGGCCTGGGGGCCCCTGGGCAATTGCCCCCTTTGCCCCCCCCCCCATTGGCGGATCTGCTCTCGCTCCCTCTGCGGGCCTAGGGCGTCCCTCCGCACTCACATCTGCAATTAGGGGAGAGCATGGCCCTCGTCTCCCCACGGGCAGCGGCTGGTCCGGAGGGGCCGACGGGGAGAACCCGTCCCCACGAGCCCCTGGAGAGCAGCGCCTCCGCCCCAAACCCAGCAGGGACAATTAGCTCCTCTAGTCCAGCACAGGCCACCACACCGGGCCTGCTTTGCCCTGCAGCGAGCCCAGGAACTTGGCTGGCTAAAGCGGCTCCTGGCCGAGTCAGAGACACGGAGCCCAGAAGGGACCCTGGTGGGCGTCTCGTCCGACCTCCCGCACAGCGCAGGCCGAGACCGCCCGGAAGTGAGACCAACAGCCAGTCTGGATTTAAAACTTGCCAGGGAGGGAGAATCCACCAGAACCCTCAGTAAATTGTTCTGCTGGTTAATGCCCCTCACTGGTAACCGTCCGCCTCATTCCCAGTCTGTGTGTCTGGCTTCCGCTTCCAGCCACGGACCTGCCTCTGCGAGACTGAAATGATCGAATTTCTGTTCCCCGTGTAGGTTCTCACAGACTGGGATCAGGTCACCCCGTAACCTTCCCCTTGCCCAGCTAGGCAGACCGAGCTCCTGTGGGCTTTCATCCTTTCATCAGCCTCGGGGCTCCTCTCTGACCCCCTCCGATCTCTCAACATCCTTCTGGGACTGTGGCCACCAGACCTGGGCCCAGGAGCCCAGCAGCGGTCGCACCAGTGCCAGGTACAGAGGGAAAATCACCTCCCTGCTGCTACTGGAGATTCCCCAGTTTATGCATCCCGGGATTGCATGAGCCCTTCTGGCCTGTGTCAGACTGTGAGCTCATGTTCAGCTGATTATCCACCATCATCCCCAAATCTTTTTCAGGGTCACGGCTTCCCTGGCTAGCGTCCCGCACCCCGTAAGTATGGCCTGCTGTGCTCTTTGGCCCTAGCTGTGTGACCTTACCCGTGGCTGTATTGACATGCACGTTGTTTGCTTGCGCCCACTTTCCCAAGCCCCCCAGATCGCTCTGTATCGGAGACCTGCCCTCGGGGTTACTAACCCCCCAATCCTGGTGTCAGCTGCAAACTTCATCTGTGAGGATTTTATGCTTTCTGCTAGGTTGCTGATAAATATGTGGGGCCCAGCGTGTACTGAGACCTCCTCCCCCTTGATCCTGGTGAATCACAACTCCCCCCAGGGGACGGGCAGGTGTGACATTGACAAGTACCTGTGAAGGGAGAGCGTGGGAGGACGCAGCTGGCTTAGGAGCACTACATAGGGGACGGGAGTGCAGTGCCACCCTCCTGATTCACCCCCCAGCCCAGAGCACAGGGGTGTCCCGGCTTGGCAGGATGGGTCTGGCTGAACACCTCCCCTGCTAACACAGAGCTGGAGCCAGTCCTTGCCCTGTCTTCTGAGCGCAGATGCACTACGGAAATGTCCCCTTTCATGCCGGGCTCTGCACCTTGTCAGCTCTTCGCAGCTGCATGCTGAATGTTAGCCCAGGCGAGCTGGGACCTTGGGACAGCCCCAGGCTCTCACGCTGGACTGCCCTGGGCCTGAAGGAGGAATAACAAAGTGGGAATTTGTCTTAATATTTTGTATGAATACTGTTTGTGCCTCAGTTTCCCCTATGTGCTGCATGGCTAACTAGGTGGTGGGACGGTCTAGGTTGGATGTTAGGAAACACTATTTCACTAGTAGGGTGGTGAAGCACTGGGATGGGTTCCCTAGGGAGGGGGTGGAATCTCCTTCCTTAGAGGTTTTTAAGGTCAGGCTTGACAAAGCCCTGCTATCCCTGCACTGTGCCCCCTTCACCCCTAATTCCTGCACCTCCCTCCTGCCCCCAACCCCTGCACTGTGCCCCCTTCACCCCAATCCCTGCCCCCTCCTGAGCCCCTAACCCCTGCACTGTGCCCCCTTCACCCCCAATCCCTACATCCCCTTCACTCCCAACCTCTGCCCCCTCCTGCCCCCCAACCCCTGCACTGTGGCCCCTTCACCTCAACCCCTGCTCACTTCCTGTGCCCCAATCCCCACGTCCCCTTCACTCCTACCCCCTGCACCTCCCTCCTGAGCCCTAACCCCTGCACTGTGCCCCCTTCACCCCAATCCCTGCCCCTCCTGAGCCCTAACCCCTGCACCGTGCCCCCTTCACCCCAATCCCTGCCCCCTCCTGAGCCCCCAACCCCTGCACCGTGCCCCCTTCACCCCAATCCCTGCCCCCTCCTGAGCCCCCAACCCCTGCACCGTGCCCCCTTCACCCCAATCCCTGCCCCTCCTGAGCCCCTAAATCCCTGCACCATGCCCACTTCACCCCATCTCTGCCCCTCCTGAGCCCCTAACCCCTGCACCGTGCCCCCTTCACCCCAATCCCTGCCCCTCCTGAGCCCCTAACTCCTGCACCCTCCTCCTGCACCCATGTGGGGAAACTGACCTGGATGCTCAAAGCAGCTCACATTGCTGCTCGCTCCCCACTGGGCTGCTGCTCCTCCGCCCCGGGCTGTGGGGGCGGGGGGGAGGGATTTCCCTAGCACCCCCTAGTTCCATGCAGTGTTGCCAGTGGAAACACTCGTGAAGTGATTTGTAAGCGAGGTCTGGATGAGCTCTCCCCTGACAGCCAGCAAGGGACCAGCCAAAGTGGATCCCTGGGGCAGCCCAGCTCTGCCTGCTGGCTCCGTAGGCAGAGCTGGTGGCCAGTGTGATGCCGAAGCCTTTCCACCCACCGCTGGCTCATCGCTGGCTGCCAGGGGCGAGCTCACCCAGCAGCGTCTGGTGAGCCCTGCCTGCGGTGCTCAGCCACAGCGCAAACCGCTGGCTCTGGAGGGATAATTTGTCCTTGGTTCGGAGCATAAGAACGGCCAGACTGGGTCAGACCAATGACCCGTCTAGCCCAGTATCCCACTGGCCCCTCCCCCGGAGTCGCGTCTGGGCCGCAATTCCCACTGCCCCCTCTGCCTGTCAAGATGTGGGGCAGTGCAGGGAGGGGGCTGGGCGTGTGGTCGCCATTGTGAGCGGTTTCATTTAACGTGCTGCTTTTTCATGTATGTCCTGTGGCCTTGTGCCAGGCTCCCAAACCGCCTGGCCTGGCTGCAACAGCTCAACATGCCAGACTCCGCTCCCAGTTACCCTGGGGGAAATCCAGAGACCTGTGCCCCATGTAAACGCGCCAGACCCTCTGCCTCCGAGCAGGCCGTGAGCCGTGAGCGGCTCTGAGCGAGCCTGGGGAGAGATGTCAGAGGCTGTGACTCAGCACATCACAAGCTCCATGCTCCGAAATGCAGCCTCTGCGTTTTTCCTCTGCAGAATAATCCTGTATTCCAAGGCCGGGACGTGTCCTTGCCCCTCCCTGCTGCATTCCCACCAGGCCCCCAAAGATCCGGGCTGCACACACCCACCTCCGGGTCGGGAACCAGCCGGGAGTCCCCGAGGGGCCAGAGGGGTCGCTGCCTTGCCATGCCAGCTGTTCCCCCTGCCCGGCCGAGAGCACTGATCTGGGAAGCCAGACACAGGGGGGTCAATTCATCATGGCTGGGGGGGTGGGGGCATTGCTGGTACAACTCCCAGCACCCCAGGGAGCATGAGCCGGGGGCTGGAGAGAGCGTCTCCCCTCTGCGCACTCCCAGCCCCCCAAAGCTGCAGCCAGTGTGGCCCCTTTGCAAAGCCCAGCCCAAAGCAGGAGCCTTGGTGGCGCGGGCTGAGGCTCAGACAAGAAGGCTTGCCCAATGGTTAGGGCACTAGCCTCGGACTTGGGAGGCCAGGGGTCTAAGCCCCTGCACTGCCACAGCCTCCCCGTGTGACCCTGGGCAAGTCCCTTTGCCTTGCGGTGCTGCGGTTCCCCAGCTGGGGATAATGCCTCGCTGAGCGGCTAATGCTGGGGTGGCGCTCAGTTACCGCAGCGATGGGCACGAGGGCAGCTGGATGGCGTCTCACCAGGCACAGCCCTGGAGGGGCCCTGGCAGCCGGTTCCCCTCTGATTTGGGTGGGGCGGAGTGCCCAGAATGGATGCGCCCACTTCTGGAGTGTGTTGGGCCTGAGCTGCACAGGCCCCGCCACTGCTGAGGATGCTAAACAAAGGCCCGGGTGGGACCTGAGTTCAAGTTCACAGCAGGTCCCCTGGCTTCCGAGCTGGTGGAGGGAGCTCTGCCCGGGGGGCTGGTGCTGGGGAGGGGCTGCTCAGGGCCTCTCTGGAGAGAGGGAACCAGGAATCACCTCACAAGCCACCGGTACTCGAGGGCAGCGGCCCAGGACAGAAGGGGCCACTGAGCGAAGTTCCCTGCCCCAGGGCATCTGGGCTCTGGACTCCCCAGGTGCTGCAGGCCCGTGATGCACCAGACAGGGTTACTGGACACTGGGTCACTGCAGCAGCCCCCCTGGGGCTAACCAGCAGGGGCTGGACTGGGGGGGCACCTTAGGAACCCCCCAGAGCCGCTGGGGACTCAGTGATACTGAAATCCAAAGACCAACAGATCTAGCGAGGTTGGACACAGCTGTTTAATGGACACATCTTGCTGCACAGCCCTTCTCACGTCCGCGGCCCCAGCCGTTACCCCGCTCCCGCCGACAGCAGGCGATGGTGCTGTCTCAGCAGTGCCGCCGGCAGGGTCAAGCCTGGGGGGCTGATGCCCCCATGTGCCCCCACGCCCGCTGCAGTCATTGGCACCTGCACAAAGTGGGGGTAAAATGCAGAGGGGTCGGGCTCCGCACAGGGGAACGGGCCCCTTCATCTGTACACTGAGCCCAGCCTCCACATGGCGTGTGGGAATTTGGGTAACCGACGGCTCTGTCCCCCATCAGCTCTAGCCCCCCGTGACCCTGGCCTCCTCGCTGCCTTGCCCCACGCACTTGTACACAGCCAGCGAGACCTGTGCCCCCAGCCAGCCCGCGGGGCTCACCACCACAGCTCCATGCATAAGACAGCATAGCCAGTGCACAGGCTGCAATGCATGTTGGGACGTGTAGTCTCTGCAGCTTGTGCCTCTGCTAAAGCTGATGGAGGCTGCCTGCCGCTCCTTTTTCTGCAAACCAAGGGCAGCCTTCAGGGCCCAAAGCTTGAGCCGCACCCTGGCTCACCAGCCAGAGACAAGCAGGCTGAGGGCTTCAGAGCAGCGCAGAGGGTGCAGAGGCAGGACTGCCCTCATTTCGATGGAGGATGTGGCTGGCTCCCCATCCGGTTACCTCCTGGGCTCAAGCAGAGAGATCCTGGAAGCTACCTGCTTTCCTGTGCCCGTGTCTTCTCCGTCCCACTAACTCAGCAGTGGAGGGACCCCCCATATATTATCCCTGTCTTGTACGTGCCCTCAGTTCACTACTGAAGTGCACTCGGCGATGTGCCAGCCATGGAGTGCGAGCACGAGGAGCGCTCGTCCCCAGCACACTGGCTGCTAGTGCTGCCTGAGCGCTGCGGCCACGCTGCGAGCGCTGCCCCGACTCCCCCGGGGAGGAAAGGTACCGCTGGGCGCTGACGCGGGCGTGAGAGCAGGGCCGGCTCGGACGTGCAGCTCATTCAGTAGCCCTGGTGGGTGGTGTCACTGCAGCTGCCTCGCGTGGCTTCTCGCCATGCCATGCCCCTGGTGGTGTCTGTTGGGGCAGCTCCACGTTCCTTCCCTCTCTGCCCTCGTGAAAGGGGCTGCCCCAGGGAGGGGAGGATTTCACAAGCAGGACCTGTGGGGGGTGGCCTTGGCTCGGACGCCCACGGGTCGAACGTGACTGAGGGTGCGCTGCAATGCAGCCCACAGCTCCACTCCATTCTGACGCAGGGCTGTGTGGTATGCAGAGACCGCGGGTCCCAGGATGTGCTCCGCCTTGATCTGGGGGGCATCGCGGCTGGGGCCTGTCGTCTCCTCTGGGGATGTGAGGGTGGGGACAATCTGCTCGGTGCAGCTTGCCAGCTGTTTGCAAGGTGCGAACAGAGTCATGCGGTGGCAAAGTCTGGGTGTATTGCTCCACTCTGTGCCCACGTACCAGGGCGAGAGGCACCGGAGGAACCCCTTAGATAGACAGCATGGCGGGGCTCCCGTTTGGGTCACTCCTGCGCACTTGAATCTTTTTACGTTCAGCAGCAGCAATCCTTCATCCTCTCCCCACGCACATCAGGTGTGGCCCCAGGTCACCGTCACCGTCCCGGTGGACATGAGGCAGGGCTGCTGAGACGGTGAATCGGGCAAGCCTGTAACGAGGAACTGGGATGGATGGAGCAGGAGGGGGCATTGCAGGCAGCAGGGCAGGCTTCCTTCTGAAAACAGGACAATGTTCTGGGCAGGTCCCTGAGAAACCAAGAGCTGCTGTGCTCCGAATATACTTGAAACAAGGGTAACTGGCCAGTGACCCCCAGGAATGGAGAGCTGCTGGATCTGGAGTGAGCGGTCATCCAGGAGCTGCTTCCCAGGAGACAGAGCGAACCCACTGGCCATCCAGTGACCACGGACTCGCTGACGCCGGGGTGGGTTGTATCTAGCCCCTCCCATCACAATGGGATGGATTCCTCCAGCACAGTCTCTGGCGCCGTGTCCTCTCCTTTCAGCCTTCCCAAGCCAGGCCCATTGGCAGATCTAGCAAGCGAAAGCGAAAGCATTTGCCACACTGGACCAGAGAGTTGGATCCTGCCTGTGGCAAGGGCGGCTATCGGGTGCTTCCGAAGTGACCCCCCGACATGTGACAATGCCCCATGGGTGGAAATTCCCTCCCGAGTCCTGCGGTGCTCCAGGCAGAGCTGTCGGGAAGGACTTTGTTTCCGGCGGTAGCTGGGCACGGCTTTGAAGCAGGCCATGTCTGATGTAACTGTTTTATCTCCACTAGGTTGAACTGTGACCGATTTCCCTCTCCCATTAGCTGAGCCAGCATTTGCTGCAGCCGCTCAGCTCATATGCGGCTGGCTCTGGGGATGGCCAAGTGCTTATTAACGAGAGGCAGAGCCCGCAGGGGGGTGGGGGAGTTCTCTGATGTTCTTGGTGCAGCTCACGGAGCCTCTGTCTACACAGGAGAGCTCTTGCTGTGAGAGGCTCACACCTTCTGCTTTCCCTCCCCGGAGAAACAGGACAAGAGCAAACCTCAGTTCTGCCCAGCACTGCTACCGGAGAGGCCCAAGCCCGCTGATTCTGAGCCCCTGCCCTTGCTGGAGGCCAAGGGGATCCTGTGACCTCTTGTAGCTCACCATGGATCTCCTCTCTCAGGCGTCTCAGCTTCTGTACTGGCTCTAGATGTCATGAATGCAGGCTGGTTCCTAGCTCCTCGATGTGCTGCCGCAACCTGATCCAGGCCCTTTTATAGGCTCCGGGGGCAGGGGATCTGTGGGTCAAGTAGCCAGAGGAATCCATGGCCACCTTCCTAATGAATACGTAGGTGCAGAGACTACAGATCCCAGGGTGCAATGCTTTTCTCTGGGACAAGGGACTGCATTCTCTGCCGGCTGCGCCTTCACGTTCAAGGGGAAGGTAGCTGGTCCCCGCGGCTGCGTTCTGTGGTGGTTAAGCTGAGTGGGGTGGAAATCTGGCCCCTCCTGATAGTGTCTCTGATGAGTTGCTGATCTTGCATCATGGTGCAATCCTGGCTTCTCTTTGTAGGGAACAGGAGGCATTGTTATGAATAGCTGTCAGGTACCGAGTGCCAGTGGGGGGCTGCTAGCACTGTGCCTGTGAAAGGTGAGCAGAGCTACTGCACATGTCTCACCATTGCCTCCTGTTGGGTGGAACTGGAACTGCTCACTGTGTGTCATAGCTCCTGTACTGCTAACAGTAAAAGAAGATTCTTCTTTGGCTCAGGGCAGTGGCCGGTGCTTTTGGAGCTGGAGGGCATGACTTCTATCCTGGCTTATGGCTGTGAAGTCACAGGTGGCTACAGATTCCATAAAGTCTGACGGAGGTCTCAGAATTCGCAGACATGCGATGCTGTGTAGTAAAGGCAGGTAGCTGGCGTCTGACAACTTTGAGAGGACTAAGAAATCACAAGAAGCCTCCCTTCTTCACACATGGCAAGGCCAGAAGGGACCACTGTGACCCTCCAGTCTGCCCTCCTGCCTAACCCCGCCCCGTGACGCCTGCATCCAGCCCGGCACTGGTGGGTGAGCTAGCAAGCGTCTTCTAGAAAGACATCCCGGCGCGAGGCCCAGGTTATGTTAGCGGCAATGCTTCTACGGCTCCTACCATGTCCTCGCTCCAGAAACACAGGGGGCCTGATCTCCCCCCCACAACCTCATCGCAGTGAACCAGGCTCACTTCACTGGAGCTGACACTGGTGGGACCGAGAGGGGAATCTGGCCCCGTGACAAGCAGCCGCCACACAGCCCAGCTCTCAGGATTGTCCTGATGGGCCCCTGGCTGGCAGAGCAGCACCTGGCACCTGAGCGGGGAGGAGGCCAGGAGGTGGAGCTGCTCAAAGGGAGTTCTCTGTGGCTCGTTTACGCAGCCGCAGCGGTGGGTTGGGTGTTTGCCAGCCTGAGGAAAGCAGCTCCCCACTGGGGACACTGAGCTGTTCTGCTTGGTGGCCCCGAATCCACCCTGTCCCCCACCCAGCCCTCCTGGCCAAGGCAGGACTGTCGCTCGGACAGAGACCAGGGCCTGAGTCTTCCCCCGGAGATGGGTGTGAACCAGGAGCAGCTCGGTGGTGGCGGTCACACTGCTGTCCTTGTGGTGGTGGTGAGAGGCGACCCAGGCCTGCGATGCCACGTCCTCGCTGGGGTCTCACGGCGTTCGGCTCTTGCTCCGTGCCCAGCTCTCCCAGCCGGGGATCGGCTCACCCAGGAGGCTGGAATATGGGCGTCGAGAGCCGCCGTGCAGAGCGGAGAGGGTAACACTGCCCTGGCCGCTGGGGACCGGCCCTGAGAGCCTTTGGTGTGTGCGTCTGGGGGCGGGGGTGGTCCCAGAGAGCAGGGGAGAGGCTGGGACGGTGCCCGGCCCAGCTTGCCAGCTGCAGGGCAGCCCCACAGGCCTCCCGCTGCTCTCCAGCAGGCATGCCAGTGCCAGTGCCAGTGCCAGGCCAGCCGGGGGCTCATTAGTCCACAGCCACCGGGGTCACGCCCAGGCCGCCGACCTGCAGCAACGGCACAGGGCGACCTCGACGCTGGAAACCGTGGGGGCTCGCATGGCCTTTCTCGGCCAATCAGAAGCCAGAACGCTGCTGGACTGTTTGCGTTCAGCCCTCTCTCCGCTAATCAGAAAACTGCCGAATTGTGTGCGGGTTGCGGGGGGTGGGGGGAAGCTCCCTCTCAGCCAATCAGAAACCAGAACTCTACTGAGCTGGGGGTGTGGCCGGGCGTGGTGCGGGGTTTGGGGCCTTGCTCCGCCAATCAGAAGGGACGTGGCTGAGGGCGGGGGAGCCGGGTGTGGCTCCCCGAGGCCCACGGGAGCCGGGGCAGCAGGCTGGAGCGCCCCTCTGGCGTGTGAAGCAGCCTGTCAGCTCCTCCAGCTGCAAGCTCAGCGAATACAGAACACAATGGCTAGGACTGGGCTCCGTGCGCCCGGCCTCCCGCCCGCTCATGCATCGTCCAGGCTGGGAGCCCTCGCCCGGCCCCTGTCCCGGGCGGCGGCTACGCCAGCGGCTTCAGGTGGATGGCGGCGCTGTTGGGGCGAGCGGCGAGGATGTAGATGACGTTCTCCTTCAGGAAGGTCGGCCAGTCGACAGGCCTGCTGGGGAGAGCGGAGGGGGTTAGCGTGGGGGCCACACGGGCAGGGGCTCGGACTCCAGCCCATGTGTGCTACGCAGCAGCTCCTGGCCTGACCACGGAGCAGCAAGCCCGTGGGCCATACAGACCCCATCGGGGCTCTGCCTGTGTAGGGACCACTGGGGAGACAGGGTCCCCTCGCATGATGGATCTGCTAAGCAGGGGTCTACAATTCCCATCTGCCCCCTCCCCACTGCACATCCCCTTCCTCCTGGCCAGGTAAAGGGGCACAGAAACCCTGTGAAAGACCCTGAACCGGGATCTGATTGGGCACCCAGGGGAAGCAGCAGCCGCCTGGCGAGGCAGGAGCAGCAGAGAAGCTGGACGCAGAGAGGAACCCCCAGGAACTGGATGCAGAGTCCCGGGCGGAAGGCTGTGTCGGCCGGACATCACAGCTGGGTGCAGGTCTGTGTGGGGGGTAGGGGGCCGCAGCAGCAGCTGGGCAGGGAGCCAGGACAGAGGGATCCCGATGAGACACACCTGCCTGGGAGCCTGCAAGCGCCTATTTGCTGGAATAGCGCCCGGGCTGGAGAGGGCAGCCCAGGCACGGACGAGCCGTCCATGACCCTCGAGTGGGATGCCCCCCAGACCCAACCAAGAACCGCTATTGCTCTTCAAGCCTCGGTACCTTCCCCTTTCCTGGCAGCCCCCGTAGAACACCCTTCCCTTAGCACGGGACCGCCAGCCTAGTGCCTGCAGGGCCCAGCAGCGGAAGTGCTTTTCAGTGCTTGTCTCCGAGTTGCGGTGCAGCTGGCAGGCTCCTGGCCCAGGGGGTTTGGGGCACTCCCGCCCTGAGCAGCTGTGATCATCACCCTGGGACGCTGCACAAATGAGCTCCTAGGGTAGCGCACTCGGGTCCCCCGTGATTCCCGGCCTGCGGAGCAGCCAGGGCGGTGGAGCCGGCGATGAGGGGGGCTGGCAGATGGCTAGAACACAGAGCAGCACATTTTCCGGCCCAGCAGCTGGTTTCTGCAGTGCTTGGCGCAGCTCCAGTGTCTCCTGCCCGCCCATCTGCTGCGTCATGCTCCAACCTTTCAGGGCCTGACCCCTAAGTCCTGGGTTTCTCCGGCAGCAGCTGTGGAGCTGCTTTAGGCGTTTGTGTCTGTGCCATCACCGTGGAAATGTCGGATCCTGATCTTAAGTTAACAATACTGAAGAAGTGGGTATTCACCCACGAAAGCTCATGCTGCAAAACGTCTGTTAGTCTATAAGGTGCCACAGGATTCTTTGCTGCTTTTACAGATCCAGACTAACATGGCTACCCCTCTGATACTAAACATGAACGAGTCGCCCCACGCCCCCGGGAGACAGGCCAACACCATTAGTACAGATGGGAAACTGAGGCACAGGGAGGGGAAAGGACTTGGGTCACACAGCGCGTCGGTGACAGAGCCAGGATTAGAAACCAGGAGTCCTGATGCTCAGTCCCCTGCTCTAACCACTAGCCCCAGCTCCCTCTTTCCTGGGCAAGAGGACGAAAAGGAAGAGCGGCTTTGCTGACTATTCCATTTTAAAACATATTCACTTGCCAGCAGAAATCTGTCCCCCGGGAGGATTCTGCTAACGAGCCGGGTGCTTTTACCAGCGCGCTCCCGCCTGCCTGGGAAAGGGACGCCATCACAATCCTTCCCTGGGTGGAAGAGCTGACGTGTCTGGCACACAGAGAGCCCCACTCAGCCCTCTGTCCCTGCAGCTTTGCACTGATGGGACGCTGCTAAGTTCAGTGATGAAGCTGGCCCTTTCTGCGTGGGCTGAACGCCATGAAATACATGGAGCTATGGCTTACCGAGGTTATTTCCCAGCTGGGTGAATTTCTTCAACCACCCAGTGATTTTAACAGGAGACAGACCATTTTCTCCAGACGCATGGACTGGGGTGGGATAATTATACTGTCTGCCTCATATATCTATAGTGCTTTTCATTACCCTGGAGACTCTCTGACTGCTTTCCCCTCACCACCACCCCACGCTACAGAAATGCAGCCACCTCTGGGGTGCAGCAGTACAGCTGTTTGCTGCTGGCAGTGATGGGAGATTCTCCGGGCTGCGGGAGCGCAGTTCTGCTCTAGCTGGAGTAGAAAACTATCTTGATTAAGCTGCTGATTTCTGTGGATTCCAGGAAAGCTGCTGAGGACAAGTTTTCCTGGACAATGTCACCACTCTGCACAAAGGTGCCTGTGGCTCTGCGTGGGCTTGTGCATAGAGCACTAGGGTGGGACTCTGGAGACCTGAGTTCTAGTCCTGGCTCTGCTACTTGCCTACTGGGTGACATTGAGCAAGTCACTCTACTGCCCTGTGCCTTGGTTTCCCCATGTGCAAAATGGGGGCAAGGACACTGGTCTACGGGTGAAAAGTGCTGTAATTACTGTTGACCCCAAAGAGGTGCCAGCTCAGTCTCACCTGGCAGGTGGCACCTCCAGCAGCCCACACTGGTTTCTCGCCAGCACTGCGCTTAGTGCACGAGGGGACTCACTGGCTGGGTGTTAGGGTGGATCGCCGATCGAGCACCAGTCAACAGGGTGAGGTCATTGTGAAACAGCCTAGTATTGTTAGTCTTGAGAAAAGAAGGCTGAGGGCGGAGCGGCTACTAGCCCTCAGCTGTGGCAAGGGCTATTCTAAAGGAGACAGAGATCAATTGTTCTCCGTGGCCACAGAAGGCAGGACACGTGGTGGGCGTCATCTGCAGCAAGGGCGCTGTCGGTCAGTAGCTCTTAGGAAAGGCTTTCTCATGCTCAGGGGGTTAAGCTCTGGAGCCGGCTCCCAAGGGAGGTTGTGGGATCCCCGTCACTGGAGGCTTTTAAGGCCAGGCAGGACAAACCCCCATCAAGGAGAGTCCAGGTTTACTGGCCCTGTGGCCTAGGTGAGCTCTGGAGGACTCTTCCAGCCCCACATTGCTATGACACCCCCTTTAACACCCCTCCCCACAGCAGCTGGACAAGCTGCACTGGCTTGTGGGGGAGCCCAGCAGAGCTGAACGGACGCTGCCGCCACGGGCCTGGAGACTCCTGCGGCAGAACCCACCTTCCCCCCACACCCCACCCCGCTCACCTGGATTCCTCCTGCTCGGTGCCCAGCAGGGTCTTCTCCTGGCTCCTGCTGCTGCCGCTGCTGGCTGGGCTGCTCTCTGACATGGGCCCCACGTGGCTGATGCTGCGGAGGAGAAAGGGCATTTCCTTCCTTTGCCCCTGGGCCGCAGGAGCCGGGCTGGGACTGGCCCAGTGCCCTGGGGCAGCCGTATGACAAACACGCGTTGCCAGGGCCGGCCGGGCTCCAGCTGTGCCTCACACGCTGGGCATGTGGCATCGGGTGTGTGAGGGGAGATGGGGGGCTCCCCATGCCAATCTCAGGCGGGGGGAGGGAGATGGGGGGACGCAGAGGGAAGTGGGAGCTGTTGCTGGGGGATCTGGCTGATGCTTTGGCCTGCGCTGGGCAGACACTGGGCAGGGGTTCTGGGTGCAATCGCTCCGCTAACTAACCAGGAGTTTGGGCCTCCTGCTGCTCCCCCGGCTCTGGCTGGGGAAGGGTTCTCCCCCTGGGTAGCCCGGCCCTGTTACCTGACGTTGCAGGACGGGGCCTCCTTCTGATGCTTCCGAAACCACGTGTGCTGGGCTTTCCGGCACTCGCCCTCGCTGATCAGCCCCTGGCTGTCCTGGCTGAGGGGCAGGAAGGCGGCTCGCGCCCGCTCCCGCTCCTTGGCTGTCAGTAGCCGCAGCAGGGAATTCTGCAGGAGGGAGAGACCGGAGGAGGGCAGGGGTGCTGGCTGGAGCTCCTGGGCATGGCTGGAGAGGGTGCCGGGGGCAAAGCTCCCCTCAGGCACAGGGACACAAGCCGAGGGCTTGGGTTCATTACAGCTGTGCCAGCCCCAGGCAGCACTGAGGGATGTCCTGGACAGGTTCTTCTCCAGCCATCCCAAGCCGGGGCGGTGGGAATACAGCCCCATCCTGCTGATGGGTGGGGGGAGAGGACACCACACCTCAGCTGGGATGGCCACTGCCTCAGCCTGACCTACAAAAGGGGAGGCTGACTAGTGATGGGTCCTCCATATAATCTACCCCTCTTGGGCTGACAGAGGGGTTCAGATCTGGGACTCTCTCTCAGCATGAGAAGGTCTGAGCCTCTAGGGCTGGAGCCAAAGGAGAAGTTCCTTAGCTGGCTGCTCTAGTGGGCTCTTATCCTCTTTTGTTTCTCAGTGTGTCAGCCAGTGTGTCAGCCAGTCGGGTGGGACAGAGACAAGATCATAAGAGCGGCCACACTGGGTCAGACCAATGGTCCATCTAGCCCCGTGTCCCGCCTGCAGACAGTGGATGGTGCTGGCCTCAGCGGGAATGAACAGAACAAGACAATTTTGAGTGATCCATCCCGTGTCGTCCATTCCCAGCTTCTGGCAGTCCCGAGGTTTACAGACACCCAAAGCATGGGGTTGTGTCCCTGCCCATCCTGGCTAATAGCCATTGATAGACCTGTCTGCCAGGAACTGATCTAGTTCTTTTATGAGCCCAGTTATACTTTTGGCCTTCACAACATCCCCTGGCAACGAGTTCCACAGGTTGTTGTGTGAAGAAATACTTCCTTGGTTTGTTTTAAACCTGCCGCCTATTCATTTCGTCGGGTGACCCCTGGTTCTTGTGTTATGAGAAGGAGTAAATAACACTTCCCTACTCACTTGCTCCACACCAGTCATGATTTTATAGACCTCAGTCATATCCCCCCTTGTCATCTCTTTTCCAGACTGTATAGTCCCAATCTGATTAATCTCTCCTCATACGGAAGCTGCTCTATATCCCTAATCATTTTTGTTTTCTGAACCTTTCCAATTCCAATATATCTTTTTTGAGATGGGGTGACCACATCTGCACACTGTATTCAAGGTGTGGGAGGACCATGGATTTATATAGAGGCAATATGATATTTTCTGACTTATTATCTATCCCTTTCTTAATGATTCTCAACATTCTGTTCGCTTTTTTGACGCCGCTGCACACTGAGTGGATGTTTTCAGAGAGATCTCGAGGAATGGGTAGCTCATTGGGATGGGGAGAGGCACTGGGGCAGTCTCTGGGATGCTCAAGGATCCCCCTTGGCCTCCCGACCTCCCCATGGGGTGCCCCCCACTCCATGGCATTGCCCCAGGGGGCCTGGCTCCGTGCACTCGGGGGGGGGGCTGTCGCAGTACCTGTGGCCGGAGTTTCTGCAGCAGCACGATGGACTCGTGGGAGAGGAAATCCGGCCACTCAACGTGGCCCTTCTTGTCGGGGTCCAGCGCGGAGAACTGCAGGGCAGCTCGCTCCTCCTGCTCCTCGCTCATCGGCCTCTCGAAGTGGTGCTTGTGGACCAGGTGCTTGTAGTGCAGGAAATTGTCCTGCGTCAGGCAGGTCTCTGCAAGGCCAAGCCAGGCACATGTCAGCCCTGTGCTGCGCTGCCGAGGGCGGCCGGGACGCGCCCAGGGGAGAGCACAGCCACAGGAGCCGGCACTGCCTTCACAATCACACGGGTCACGCAGCCCCCTGCACCTCCACTCCCATGCCGGGACCTGCAGCCAGGCCTCCCGTGGTGCCCTGGCAACCACCCATGACATCACAGGCACACTCTGCATTGTGCACCTGTGATGTCATGGATGTGGCCAGGGAAACATGGAACCTGAGTGTAGGTTTTGGCAGGTGAATAAACAAGGAGCAAACCGGGGCCCAAAATCTTGCTCACCTGCTGCCCCAGGGCTTTCAGGACTGGGGGTGCGTGGCTGAAATCCGGGGTGCCTGTGTGAGGCTGTAGGTATCCCAGACGTGTGCCGCATGGGCCTAACTCTGGGCCTGCAAACCCTGGTCTCTCTGCTTGAGTTAAAGGAGAAACTCCACCAGCCGTCAGCAGTAGTAGAGCTTTTATCATCTGTAGCCCCTATACACCCAGGGGCCAGCACACTGCAGGGTGAGGCAAAGGACAGCACATACCGGGGATGATCTTGCATTGCTGGAAGGTCTCCATCAGGCTGTACATCTCCTCCTCCGTCAGCAGGAGGTTGAGGTTATCCTGCCGCAGGGAGAGACGTTCAGAGAGAAACACCCAGGGGTTAGTTAGCACCTGGAGAACAGCCCCCGGAGCTCCACCCCAGCTGCCTAGTAGGATCAGTAATCCCGCCAGGGACTTCGCTGGCCCATCGCCGCAGCATCTGGCGCCTCCCAAGCGTTTAGCCACGGAAATACGGAGAGCCACCTGTCTGTCTTTCTCCCTTCCCAGCACGCAGTGGAACTACTCAGTCAGCTTGCAGGCTGTTGTTTACGGGAGGGAAGCTGTGCTCCATGCGTGTGGATGGGGGAAGGGTGCTGTGTTTCTGTGTGTGTGCACACGCGTGTGAGCATGGACGGGGGTGCACGCAGTGCAGTGTCGCACAGAGGGGTCGAAAAGGATTTAGCAAGGGAAAGCCAAAGTGACAAAACAGGTTTTGCATTTTGTTCTGAACATGGCGAGGCCTGTTGTCAGGTTATTAGAGCGAGTGCGGGGGCGGGGCACACCACTGTGTTATTGTAGGGCTGCGGGGGAGTGCGGGGGCGGGGCACGCCGCTGTATTATTGTAGGGTTGTGTGAGAGTGCGGGGGCGGGGCACGCCGCTGTGTTATTGTAGGGCTGCGGGGGAGTGCGGGGGCGGGGCACGCCGCTGTGTTATTGTAGGGCTGCGGGGGAGTGCGGGGGCGGGGCACGCCGCTGTGTTATTGTAGGGTTGTGTGAGAGTGCGGGGGCGGGGCACGCCGCTGTGTTATTGTAGGGTTGTGTGAGAGTGCGGGGGCGGGGCACACCGCTGTATTATTGTAGGGTTGTGTGAGAGTGCGGGGGCGGGGCACGCCGCTGTGTTATTGTAGGGTTGTGTGAGAGTGCGGGGGCGGGGCACGCCGCTGTGTTATTGTAGGGTTGTGTGAGAGTGCGGGGGCGGGGCACGCCGCTGTGTTATTGTAGGGCTGCGGGGGAGTGCGGGGGCGGGGCACGCCGCTGTGTTATTGTAGGGCTGCGGGGGAGTGCGGGGGCGGGGCACGCCGCTGTGTTATTGTAGGGCTGCGGGGGAGTGCGGGGGCGGGGCACGCCGCTGTATTATTGTAGGGTTGTGTGAGAGTGCGGGGGCGGGGCACGCCGCTGTGTTATTGTAGGGTTGTGTGAGAGTGCGGGGGCGGGGCACGCCGCTGTGTTATTGTAGGGCTGCGGGGGAGTGCGGGGGCAGGGCACGCTGCTGTGTTATTGTAGGGCTGCGGGGGAGTGCGGGGGCGAGGCACGCCGCTGTGTTATTGTAGGGCTGCGGGGGAGTGCGGGGGCGGGGCACGCCGCTGTATTATTGTAGGGTTGTGTGAGAGTGCGGGGGCGGGGCACGCTGCTGTGTTATTGTAGGGCTGCGGGGGAGTGCGGGGGCGGGGCACGCTGCTGTGTTATTGTAGGGCTGCGGGGGAGTGCGGGGGCGGGGCACGCCGCTGTGTTATTGTAGGGTTGTGTGGGAGTGACACTGTCTGTCTGGGCTGGGGGGACCGACACTGTCTATCTCGGTGGGGGGTGACGCCGTCAGTCTGGGCTCCGGGGTGGGGGTGACGCCGTCAGTCTGGGCTCCGGGGTGGGGGGTGACGCCGTCAGTCTGGGCTCCGGGGTGGGGGTGACGCCGTCAGTCTGGGCTCCCGGGCGGGGACTGACGCCGTCAGTCTGGGCACCCGGGTGGGGGTGACGCCGTCAGTCTGGGCTCCGGGGGGGGGGTGACGCCGGCAGTCTGGGCGCCGGGGTGGGGGGTGACGCCGTCAGTCTGGGCTCCGGGGTGGGGGTGACGCCGTCAGTCTGGGCTCCGGGGTGGGGGTGACGCCGTCAGTCTGGGCTCCGGGGTGGGGGGTGACGCCGTCAGTCTGGGCTCCGGGGTGGGGGGTGACGCCGTCAGTCTGGGCTCCGGGGTGGGGGGTGACGCCGTCAGTCTGGGCTCCGGGGTGGGAGGTGACGCCGTCAGTCTGGGCTCCGGGGCGGGGGGTGACGCCGTTTCCTGGGGCTGACGGGGTTGTGGGGGTGGACACAGGGTTTTGGTTATGGGAAGCAGAGCCTCTGCCTGGCGGGTCTGGCCCCAGCCAGGTGCCTCTGTCAGCCTCTGGCTCCTGCTCTGTGCCCCATGGGGCAGCGGGGCCCTGGCGCAGGCACGGCCCTCGGCCTCGGGGCAGGTCAGGGCGCAGCTTACAGCATGCGGCAGGTGTCAGAGACTTGCCTGCTGCTGCCCGGGCGGTGCCTGCTGTGGGTGTCCCCAGCTCGGAGCTCCCTGCCCACCATTTGCACGGCTCCCCAGGGAGCCGTGGGGCCCGGCGCTGGCCCTAGTGCAGCAGCCGGGGGGGCCACACTCACGCAGTAGTAGCAGCTCCAGCCCGTCTCGGTGTGCGCCGTCTCCGTCACCTCCACGGCGCTGCTGTTGTGCAGGAAGCCCATGCGACGCAGACAGCCGTCGTGGTAAACCCGGGTGCACACCCTGCAGGGGAACAGGCTCTCCGCCGTCCACACCTCGCAGATCTCGCACATCTCGTCGCTGCTCACCTGGGCGTGGCAGGCGGGAGAGACGGGGGGAGTGAGCGAGGGGGGACCCGTCACACACACCGCCTCGGCGCTCCCCTCATTCCCTCGGCCCGCAGCCTGCCCGAGGCAGCCACGCAGGATCTGTAACTAGTGAGGGTGCTGTGTGCGGGGAGAAGGGGACTCAGCTCCTGTGGGGATGGGGGCCACATGAGGGAGAGGGCAGGGGATGGATGGACGGAGGGGTACGTATGGGGATGGATGTAGGAGGTGTGTGTGGGGATAGACAGAGGGGTGTGTGGGGTAGATGGAGAGAGGGGTGTATGGCAATGGATGGATGGATGGATGATTGGATGAAGGGGTGTGTAAAGGGAGGGATGGATGGAGGGGCTGGAGGGAGAGTCAGTTTGGAGCTAGCAGGGGACGAGGAGTGAGGGCAGACGTGGGTGTCTGGCTCGCTGCCCCCCCAGAATGGACCCGGCCGAGGGGTCCTGTTCTCTGCACCTACAAGCTCTGTGTTAGACCCTGTTCCTGTCATCGAATAAACCTCTGTGTTACTGGCTGGCTGAGAGTCACGTCTGACTGCAAAGTGGGGGGTGCAGGACCCTCTGGCTTCCCCAGGACCCCGCCTGGGTGGACTCGCTGGGGGAAGCGCACGGAGGGGCAGAGGATGCTGAATGCTCCAAGGAGAGACCCAGGCGGTGAAGCCGTGTGAGCTTCTTGCCCTGCAGACAGGCTGCTCCGAGGGAGAGGAGGCTCCTCAAAGTCCTGCCTGGCTTTGTGGGGAGCAGTTCCAGAGCAGCGCCCGGGGACTCCAAGACAGGAGCGATGGATGGGGATGGAGGGATGCGTGTGTGTGTGTAAGGGGATGGATGGATGAAGGGAGGGAGGGGTGTGTTGGGGGAGGGATGGAGGAATGGAGGGGTGTGATGTCATATGTTTTATGAAAATATGCTAATGAGTGTGAATATAATGTATCTAGAATATGCTTCATGCAAAAGGTCTCTTGTAAGGTATCATTACAAAGGTTATAATCTACTGAATATATTCATCCTGTTTGTATGACTGTATCATTCCTGTATCTAAAACTAGAATAGACTCATAGCCTTCAAGGTCAGAAGGGACCATTATGATAATCTAGTCTGACCTCCTGCACAATGCAGGCCACAGAATCTCACCCATCCACTTCAATAACAAACCCCTAACCTATGTCTGAGTTATTGAAGTCCTCAAATTGTGGTTTGAAGACCTCAAGCTGCAGAGAATCCTCCAGCAAGTGACCCCTGCCCCATGCTGCAGAGGAAGGCGAAAAACCTCCAGGCCTCTGCCAATCTGCCCTGGAGGAAAATTCCTTCCCGACCCCAAATATGGCGATCAGTTAAACCCTGAGCATGTGGGCAAGACTCACCAGCCAGCACCCAGGAAAGAATTCACTGCAGTAACTCAGATCCCACCCCATCTAACATCCCATCACAGACCACTGGGCATACTTACCTGCTGATAATCAAAGATCAATTGCTAAATTAATTGCCAAAATTAGGCTATCCCATCATACCATCCCCTCCATAAACTTATCAAGCTTAGTCTTCAAGCCAGATATGTCTTTTGCCCCCACTACTCCCCTTGGAAGGCTGTTCCAGAACTTCACTCCTCTAACGGTTAGAAACCTTTGTCTAATTTCAAGTCTAAACTTCCTAGTGTCCAGTTTATATCCATTTGTTCTTGTGTCCACATTGGTACTAAGCTTAAATAATTCCTCTCCCTCCCTAATATTAATCCCTCTGATATATTTATAAAGAGCAATCATATCCCCCCTCAACCTTCTTTTGGTTAGGCTAAACAAGCCAAGCTCTTTGAGTCTCCTTTCATAAGACAGGTTTTCCATTCCTCGGATCATCCTAGTAGCCCGTCTCTGAACCTGTTCCAGTTTGAATTCATCCTTCTTAAACATGGGAGACCAGAACTGCACACAGTATTCCAGATAAGGTCTCACCAGTGCCTTGTATAACGGTACTAACACCTCCTTATCTTTGCTGGAAATACCTCGCCTGATGCATCCTAAAACTGCATTAGCTTTTTTAACGGCCATATTACATTGGCGGCTCATAGTCATCCTGTGATCAACCAATACTGCGAGGTCCTTCTCCTCCTCTGTTACTTCCAACTGATGTGTCCCCAATTTATAACTAAAATTCTTGTTATTAATCCCTAAATGCATGACCTTGCACTTTTCACTATTAAATTTCATCCTATTACTATTACTCCAGTTTACAAGGTCATCCAGATCTTCCTGTATGATATCTCGGTCCTTCTCTGTGTTAGCAATACCTCCCAGCTTTGTGTCATCTGCAAATTTTTTATTAGCACATTCCCACCTTTTGTGCCAAGGTCCGTAATAAAAAGGTTAAATAAGATTGGTCCCAAAACTGATCCCTGAGGAACTCCACTAGTAACCTCCTTCCAGCCTGACAGTTCACCTTTCAGTATGACTGGTTGTAGTCTTCCCTTTAACCAGTTCCTTATCCACCTTTCAATTTCCATATTGATCCCCATCTTTTCCAATTTAACTAATAATTCCCCATGTGGAACCGTATCAAATGCCTTACTGAAATCGAGGTAAATTAGATCCACTGCGTTTCCTTTGTCTAAAAAATCTGTTACCGTCTCAAAGAAAGAGATCAGGTTGGTTTGGCACGATCTACCTTTTGTAAAACCATGTTGTATTTTGTCCCAATTACCATTGACATCAATGCCCTTAACTAATTTCTCCTTCAAATTTTTTTCCAAGACTTTACATACTACAGATGTCAAACTAACAGGCCTATAGTTACTCGGATCACTTTTTTTCCCTTTATTAAAAATAGGAACTATGTTAGCAATTCTCCAGTCGGAGAGGGATGGCTGGCTGGAGGGGTGCATGTAACAGGAGGGATGTGTAAGGGGAGGCGTGTGTACAGGAAGGATGGATATATGGGGAGCTCCTTCTCCTTGTCCCCAAGCTGAGGTTGCCTGCACTGTGGAACGACCACCCCCCACCCTCATCCAGGGGTCACCAGGTCCCTCCATGGCATCCCTAGCACCTAGCGGGGGACTGCAGGTCAGAACTGAGGGGCATGGGCCCAGGAGCGGTGGGGAGCGCAGCACGGTCAGTTTGAGGCATCAGCAGACCAGCACATGGAAGTCGAGGCCTAGCCCGTCGGGGAGCGCTGGAGCTGAGGGCTGACAGGTGCTAGACGTACTGAGTGCAGAGCCCAGGGCCGAGAGCGCGGGGGGTCAGGACTGCGGGGCACCGGCGGAGCCCAGGGAGCAGGGGGGTCAGGACTGCGGGGCACCGGCGGAGCCCAGGGAGCAGGGGTCAGGACTGCGGGGCACCAGCTCTCTGCTCGGCTTGGGCAGCCTGGCACGGCAACCTGGGCTCCTCTCCTAGGGACCCTAAAGGCCTTTCTGGGGTGTAGAGGTGCAGACTCATCCCTGCGGCACCTCCTGCTGGTGACTTCTGGGAATTAGCTCGTTCCAGCTCCAGAGCACCCTCTGCAGGCCGGTGATCCCCCTGTCCTCTGGCCACTGTGTCCCTCCCAGGACCCCAGTGCCCCTTTAGCTGGGATGCTGCCCCCTGGCAGTCCCCCACCAATCTGGGTCTCCCCTCCGTGGGGGACCCCCAACCCACTACCCCCACTTCACCTCAGTTTTCAGCTGCTGCCAGTCCCCATCTAGCCCCCGCTCACTGGGGCAGGCTGCAGTGTCAGCCGCTCATCACAGGCAAAGGGGTTTGGACCTGCTGCCTTGGCCTACCCCTGGGCTGCCCCCTGCAACCCCCAGTACCTCTTGGCCTTATGCTAGGCCGCAGCCTGGGGCTTTCCAGGCAGGAGCTCCCCAGCCCTGCTCCACTCAGGGACCCTGTGTCCAGCCCCCTGCAGCCAGGCCCTTCTCCCTCTCCAGGCAGAGGGAGACTGACAGGGCTCCTGGCTCCCAGCCTCTTTATCCAGGCCAGCTGGGGCCTGACTGGGGCGTGGCCCAGCTGCGGCCCCTTCCCCAGCCAGCCCAGCTATTAGAGCTGCAGCCTCCTCCAGGGCTGCTTTTTAAACCCCTCCGGGCAGGAGCCGGTGTCCACCCCGCTACATGGGGCCAAGAGCCCCGACTCCCTGTGCACATGACCCTTCTCCAGCACCCACCGGCCAGTGGCTGAGCCTGGCATCCAGAGCAGCACAAACACGCCTGGGCCACAGGGCTGGGCACAGGGTGGGCCTCTGGTCCCCCCACCCCCACGTGTGCAGCCAAGATGACCCAGGCTGCAGGCATGTGGCTGAGGGTCAAAGGTTAAGCCCCCCATGGCCCGTGGGCTGTGATTGCTGCAGTGACTTGTGTCCCGGGCATGGGGCTTGCAGCCCCCAGACGGTCTCCCCAGGCCAAGAGGCAGCCAGGGGCTTTCAGCAGCACCAGCGGCATCGCCCACCTCGGCATGGTCACCCGCTGGGTCCTGGCGCCCAGGATGAGGGGATGTGACCTGCCCTGGAGCAGCGGGTCTGTCTGCCAGCCCCAAGCTCTGGGAGGCCCCTGCCCCTTCCCACCTGCCTGCCCCAGCCTGGGGAGTAATGGGGAGAGCTCCTCTAAAGTGTCTACCTGAGCTCCCCCATCTCCATGATCGGTGCCCCCCACATCCTCATCTCCATGGCAGGTGTCTCCCCAGCACTCACCTGCTCCCGTTGCTCCAGGCTGATCTCCAGCGGCTCGTCGTCGTGCAGCTCGCGCGTGGGCCGGACGAAGGCCGGCGGAGTGAAGCGGTTGGCACGGTCGAACTCCTCCGGCTCCACACCCCGTCCGTCCCGCAGCCTTTCCCAGGCTGCCCGGTTGGCACGGCTCTCCTCCCGCTGCGTCTGTGAGGGGCCAGCGGCCTCTGGCCTCTCCTCCTGCACCTCCTGCACCACGTGCTCCAGTGTCCCCCGCCGCCCGCCCCACGCCTCTGCCTTGCGCTTGGTGGAGGGCCGCTCCCGCAGCCCGTCCTTGAAGGCAGAGACAGCCAGGCTGACCTTCTGCACCTGCTCCACCGTCTGGCGCCGGGACATCAGCACCCCCATGGCTCTCCTGGCAGGAAAGACGGGGTGGGGGGTTCAGGGGCAGCCTGCCTCACAGCTACCAGCTGACAGCTCACAGCCCTTCCTATCACCGAAAGCCAGCCTCTTCTGGGGTGTGCCATGGCGGCTGCCTCAGCAGGTCTCACTCACCACTGAAAGGCCACCGCCTCTGGGGCAGGGCACAGCAGCACTGCACAAGACTCACGCACCTATGTCTGAAATGCAGCCATCTCTGGGGCAGGGCACAGCAGCTGTTTAACAGTGCACAGCAACCCAGCACCACAGAGTAGGACAGAAGAATTCCTTGTCCAGCTGAAGCTCCGGGCAGGGGTACTGGAGAGTGTGGGGAATCGACTGACCCATGTTAGGCTCTGACCAGGGTTTATGCCCAGATTCTTGTAGAAAGTGCCCAGGTCCTGCCCTCGGTGTGCTTGTAGCTCTGGCCTGAAAGAGGTGTTCAGGGGAGGATGGGACAAACGGAGATCAGCCATGGAGAAGCCCCTCAGCTCCCTCTGACCCTTCCCCGGGGCCTGGGCAGCCCCAGCCCTTCACGCTGCTCCCCGTCAGGTGGCGGCTGCTCCAGTGACGTGCTCCCACCCCTCCCGCAGTGGCGGAGGAGGGGTCTGGGCCAGGCAGTGGCAGCTCCAGGCCCAGCTCAGACACCTTGAGCAAGTCCCTGCACCCATCTCCTTTCCGCCCCTGGAAAGGGAGCCCAGGGTGTTCTCCTGGCTCTGCCGCGGGGAAGGGGCGTCAGCCAGTGTGTGGAGCCGGCATTGCAGATGCAAACCCCGCAGCGGGATTGTCTGTCCGGGAGCAGATCGTGCCTAAGCTGGCGTGGAAATTGTGCTTTGCGTGTCGCCTGTCCGATGAACAGTTCAGCGAGCCCTGGCCGGGTCAGGGAGTGTGAGCACGGGTCAGCCCAGCCCTGCACCCCGCGCTGGCCGTCACACGCAACATGCGCTGCTGCCGCATGCCAGTGCACACGCGTCTCCCTCCTCCACACGCAGCCCCACAGCCCTGTCACATGCAACATACTCACCCAAACACCGGCACACACACACCCCTCCCTCTGTCACCCACAGCCCTGTCACATGCAACACACCCACCCAAACAGCGGCACATACACACAAACACACACACACACCCTCCCTCTCCCATCCACAGCCTCCGCCACATGCAACACACTCACCCAAACACCAGCACACACACACACACACCCCTCCCCTCCCTCTCCCACCCACATCCTCCTGTCACATGCAACACACTCACCCAAACACCAGCACACTCACACACACACACACACACACACCCCTCCCTCTCCCACCCACCGCCGGTGGGGAGGCTGAGTGAGAGGCTGGAGGGAGTTTCAGTTTGGCGCTGGCTGGGAAATGGAGGGGAGCCCCGATGGGGCTTGGGCTTCCCAACGGGGCTGTGGCCTCCCTGGGGCCCCCAGATGGACCTAACTGAAGGGGGTCCTGTTGTCTGTGCCTGCAAGCCCTGTTTTTGACTGTGTTCCTGTCGTCTAAATAAACCTCTGTGTTACTGGCTGGCTGAGAGTCACGTCTGACTGCGCAGTGGGGGGGCAGGACCCTGTGGCTTCCCCAGGACCCCGCCTGGGCGGACTCGCTGGGGGAAGCGCACGGAGGGGCAGGGGATGCTGAATGCTCCAAGGAGAGACCCAGGAGGTGAAGCCATGTGAGCTTCTTGCCCTGCAGACAGGCTGCTCCGAGGGAGAGGAGGCTCCCCAAAGTCCTGCCTGGCTTTGTGGGGAGCAGCTCCAGAGCAGCGCCCGGGGACTCCGTGACACCCCCCCCACAGCCCTCTCTGTCACATGCAATACAAACACCCAAACACAGGCACATGCACAGACCCCCCCTGCCCCACACACTTTCAAGCCCCCCCGTCCATGGGTTTGCAGTTCAAGTTGAGGACACAAAACCCCAGTATGTCCCAGCCCTCGGGCCCCATTGCACCCTCTGTTATTGGACCCGGGGTCACCCGGGCGACTCTGCACCCCCAGCTTGCCCCCACACCACGCATGCACCCCCCCCCGTGTTCCCGCTGGGCCAGCGGCGGCCCCGCACCCCAAAGCGCTGCCCATCTCCCTGCGCGCTCTGCAATAGAAATCAATCTATTGATTTCCTCCCCGGTTGCCAGGGCAACCCAGGCTCCCGAGGCCGGGGCTGGCAGGCAGGTGATTTGCGGATGCTCTGCTGGGGGAGTCGTGTGCGGGTCCTGGGCCCCCCCACGGCAGCGTTCCCGCGGAGTCCTAGTGCCCCGCAGGGCGGAGGGGGCCCAGCCCCCCTGCAACGCAGCGCCCCTCCCTGTGGCACGGCCCATTGATGAGGGAGGGGAGAGCCGGGGGAGGCGCAACGCTGCAGGCCCAGCCGGGAGCATCGGCCCAGCGCCAGGAGAACCATGCAAGGGAGGAGACCCAGGGCCCGGGGCTGGCAGACAGCAGCTGCTGGGAGAGCCGTGGGCTGGCTGGGGGAAGCAGAGTGTGGACAGGTGGGCGGGCGACAGGGCCACGGTGGGCACTGCCATGGGGGCACCATGGCACCGGGAGAGGACACGAGCACAGGTGGGGCAAGAGGCACCGGCGGGCGGCGTGGGGCCCTGTGCAATGGGGCTGCTCACTGGTCACGCTGCACATGTGGGTCTCCGGCTCCCGCCATCCCTTTGAGAAACACCCACACTGCTCCCCCCCACACCGAGAAACACTCACACTGAGAAACACACACACTGCCCCACACACACACTGAGAAACACACACACCGAGAAACACTCACACTGAGAAACACCCACACTGCCCCCCCCACACTGAGAAACACTCACACTGCCCCCCCACTGCCTTCACACACACACACTGAGAAACACATACACCGAGAAACACACACACCGAGAAACACACACACTAAGAAACACACACACTGCTCCCCCACACACACTGAGAAACACTCACACTGCTCCCCCCCACACACTGAGAAACACTCACACTGCTCCCCCACACACTGCTCCCCCACACACTGAGAAACACACACACTGCTCCCCCCACACTGAGAAACACACACACCGAGAAACACACACACTGCCCCCCCACACGCTGAGAAACACTCAAAGTGCTCCCCCCACACACTGAGAAACACACACACGAGAAACACACACGAGAAACACACACACCGAGAAACACACACACTACTGCCCCACACACTGAGAAACACACACACTGCTCCCCCCACACACTGAGAAACACTCACACTGCTCCCCCCACACACTGAGAAACACTCACACTGCTCCCCCCACACACTGAGAAACACTCACACTGCCCCCCCACACACACTGAGAAACACTCACACACTGCCCCCACACACACTGAGAAACACTAACACTGCCCCCACACACACTGCCCCCCCACACTGAGAAACACACACACTGCCCCCCCGCACTGAGAAACACACACACTGCCCCCCCACACACACTGAGAAACACACACACTGCCCCCCCGCACTGAGAAACACACACACTGCCCCCCACACACACTGAGAAACACACACACTGCTCCCCCCCACACTGAGAAACACTCACACTGCTCCCCCACACACACTGAGAAACACACACACCGAGAAACACACACACTACTGCCCCACACACTGAAAAACACACACACTGCTCCCCACACACACTGAGAAACACACACACCGAGAAACACACACACTACTGCCCCACACACTGAAAAACACACACACTGAAAAACACACACACCGAGAAACACTCACACTGCTCCCCCCACACACTGAGAAACACTCACACTGCTGCCCCACACACACTGAGAAACACACACACACTGCCCCCCACACACACTGAGAAACACTCACACTGCCCCCCACACTGCCTTCACAAACACACACTGAGAAACACACGCACTGCCCTCACACACACACTGCCCTCACACATGCACACACACTGAGAAACACCCACACTGCTCCCACACACGCACCCACACACTGAGAAGCACCCACACTGCCCCCCCACACACACTGAAAAACACACACACTGCCCCCCCACACTGCCTTCACACACTGAGAAATACACACACTGCCCTCACACACACACACACACACTGAGAAACACCCACACTGCTCCCCCCCACACTGCAAAACACACACACTGCCCCCCCCACTGCCCCTCACACACGCTGAGAAACACACACACTGCCCCCCACACTGAGAAACGCACACACCAATAAACACACACACTGCCCTCCCACACACACACTGAGAAACGCACACACTGCCCTCACAGACACACACACTGCCTTCACACACACACACACACACACACACACACTGCCTTCATGCGTACACACACTGCCCTCACACACACACTATCTTCACACACACACAAACACACACACACACACACTGCCTTCACGCACACACTGCCTTCACACACACACACACACTGCCCTCACACACACACACTGAAAAACACACACTGCCTTCACACACAGACTCAGAAACACATACACTGAGAAAGACACACACACACTGCCTTCATATATATGCGCATTGAGAAACACCGACACACTGCCCTCACACACACACACACGCACAGACAGAGCAAGTAAGCACACACAGTACACAGACGCATTGAGAAACACACACACACTCCCGCACACACACACACACACAGCAGCAGGCACCCTCCCCCCGCCAGCGCCGCAGGAAGAGGTGTGTATGTGCACACAAACACAGAGCAGAACCGCCCTAATTCCCACGCTGCTAATGCGCAGCCACAGCCGTGCTGAGAGCCGGCAGCCCGGCCCGCCCCGCTGCAGCGCTGTGAGAGCTCAAGGACACGGATATTCTGATTAAAAAGCGAGCGCTTGCTGTGCAGTGTCACCGGCGCCCACGGTAACCAACTGGCTACGGGAGGGGGAATCCTCATCGAACGGGGTCCTGGTGGGATGCCACCGGGCTCGGTCCTAGGCCTGACGCTTTTCAACGTCCCCCCGTCCCCCCGCCCCGATCGGGCAGTAAATATAACCCCCTGCTGGTAAGACGTGCGGCTGGCACACAGAGTGGCGGAGTGGCAAACAGTGACGAGGCCGGGCAGCCACACCGGGCGATCGGGGTCGCTGCGTAAGCTGGGCCTGTGAAAAGCGAAGCGGGTTAATACAGCCAGGCGGAGTTCTACAGGTAGGACCAGACCCATGGAAGCGGGGCTGTGCCCTGGGAAGCAGCGACTGGGGCCAGAGCAGACAAACAGCCCAACACGAGCTCCCAGGGCGAGGCTGTGGCCGAAAGGGCGAATGCGATCCCTGGCTGTACGGCCGGGAGGAGAACGGGGGGTGGGGGGGTGGTTCCCCCTACATGCGGAACTGGTGGGACCAGGGCTGGACATTGCATCCAATTCTGGTAGCCACCATTTAAAAAGGATGCTGAAAAATTGCAGAGAGGGCAGAGAAGAGCCACCAAACTGATCTGAGGGCTGGTGAAAAAAGCCTCAGTGAGAGAGCCCTAACGAGTGCCATCTGCTTAGCTTATCAACGGAGCCTGAGAGGCGGCTCGACGCACCGCCCCGGGGAGAAAAGCCCAGTACCAACGGCTCTTTGGCCTAGCAGACAAGGGCGGAACAAAAGCTGAAGCCAGACAAGTTCCAACGAGGGGAGGCACAAATGTTGAACAGTGCAGGTCACTAACCATTGGCACAACCTGCCCAGGGACATGGCGGATTCCCCATCTCTTGGGGTCTTTGCATCCAGCCGGAGGGTGCATCAGCCAAACCCGTTCCTGGGCTCAAGGCGGGGGGAACAGGGGGAATGTCCTGGCCTGTGAGCTGCAGGAGGGTCAGACTAGATGAGCTAATGGGCCCACAGGGCCTGGACAATCGTTATCATGGTTATAGGGCTGGAAAAGTCCTGAGGAGCAGGAGCTGTAGTGAGAGAACACACGGCTGAGCCTGCCTTGCTGTATAAAATACGCCCCGGTGCACTCGCCGCTGTGCTAGGAAGTATCATCTGAAATAATTACAGCTACACGGCGCTTGTCAAAGGAAATGAGCAGACGTGAGTGGCTTTGATCGTGTTTGTTCGCCTGCTCGCTAAGCTGTAAAATACAGTGCCCGGCAATGGCTCTCCCAGTCAGTGAGCACTCGCCAGGGTCTGCTGTAGACACAATCAGAGACACCCACACACCTCACACGGACACACACCTGCAAACACACTCTATTGTGCTCAGATCCCCAGACATAATTCTGCACAAACACACTCAGCCAGGCGTATAGCCTCCCCCAAACACTGACTACTGCACACACATGCACAGAGGCATGATCATACACACCCAGGCAGAAAAACACACATACACACACTCACATGCAACTCTCTAGTCACATGCACAGACATGCCTGCAGTAGAATTACAAAGGCACACATGCACCAGGATATGTTCATGGCCACTTGTGTGTTCAGGCAGACACACAGGTATATATTCATGCACACCCACGCACAGAGGGCTGTTTTCTTGCACACTCACACACACAGAGGGGCATTTTCATGTGCACACACAAACACACACCCAGGTGTGTCTTCATACACCTCCCACTCACATTCACACAGAGGCATGTATTCATGCACCCACACATGCACACGCACACAGAAAGATGTGCATTCACACACATGCACACACAGAGGTGAGTATTCACATGTACGCACACACAGAAGTGTGTATTCACGCACACACAGATGCATATATTCACACACGCACACACAGAGGCATGTATTCACATGCACACACACAGGTGTGTATTCATGCACATACACACAAAGAGGTGTATATTCACATGCACACACAGGGATTTGTGTATTTACGCTCACACATAGGTGTGTATTCACACACGCACACACAGAGGCATGTATTCACACACAGGCATACATAGAAGCATGTATACATGCACATACATCGGTGTGTATTCACACCCACCCACAGAGGCGTGTATTCACTCACACACACAGAGGTGTGTATTCATGCACCCCCAGCCCCGTCTGGAATCCAGCCCACCGGGTTGATACGTGATTTCCAGAGAGGTGGCATGGAGAGGGAAGGCAAGGCGGGTGTGTGAGTGGCAACGCAGCGTCTCCGTGTCTGCGTCTGTGTGGGCAGCCACCTCCGGGAATCCTCGGCTAATCTGCTTTCGCCAGTCTCGCCTCCCCCACACGCTGCGCTGCCCTGTCAGCAGGTGCTGGAGATGCAGACACCACCAATACCCCAAGTAACAGCCCTCTGACCGCCAGTACTCTGAGAAACAGGCCTCAGAGTAACACCACCAATACCCCAAGTAACAGCCCTCTGAGTACCGGTACCCTGAGAAACAGGCCTCAGAGTAACACCACCAATACCTCAAGTAACAGCCCTCTGAGCGCCAGTACTCTGAGAAACAGGCCTCAGAGTAACACCACCAATACCTCAAGTAACAGCCCTCTGAGTACACCACCAATACCCCAAGTAAAAGCCCTCTGAGTGCACCACCAATACCCTGAATAATAGTAATAGTGCCTCAGGTAACAGCAGACTGAGTACCAGTACCGGTACCTTCAACAACAGGAACAGTACCCAAGTAACAGTCCTCTAAATACCAGTAGCAGTGCCCTTTACAACAGCAACGGTGCTAGAGGTGAGAGTACCTGAAGAACAGTACTCCAAGTACAGTATCAGTATCCCATATCAATGTGTCTGGAGTAACCATGTCCATACTGCAAATAACAGCACCCCAAACAACCCTGTCCATACCCCAAGTAACAGTTCTCCAAGTGCAGTAGCACTCCTCAGGGTAACAGTACCACCAGTCAGAGTGCCAGGCCCCTGTCCCACAGGGGAAGTGCCTGTCTGACTCCTGCCCGCTGCAGGCAGCTGGTGCTAAAGGAGCCATGGCCCTCGCCTGCTTCCATGGCTGCACCGCGCTGATCTATCGCCAGAGGAATTAATGATTTTTCTTCGCTGAGGCCAAGACCAATATCTCCTCCTTGGGCCTCCCAATCACTCCTCACCCCCCACGCCGGCCTGCCGCAGGCTGGGCCTAGAATCTCCTTAGCCGGAGGCCTCAGCGCTCCCTGTCTCCAGCCAACAGCAACGCGTCTCGGCTCCACTGGCAGCCCTGCCCGTGGACGGTCCAGAACAGACGACTCCCCTGTATTTATTATCAGCCCCCCACCTGCGTGGGCTCTTCCCACAGCCCCGGGACCCCTTTGCCAAGCCCTCCCTCCCGGCAGAGCTGCCGCGGGGCACAGGGCCTGTTCCACGCTCTCATGGTCTCAGAGCATCGTGAGCTCTCTCTGTGCCTCCCTGCCTGGCCGAGGGCTCAGGGCTACCACCACCCCGGCCTCCACCCCCTTGCCACCACTACAGACTGGCGCGAGCTGGGCCTAGCATGCTCCAGGGCGTCGCCGTGGCCCAGGCCTGGCTTTACGGGAACACCGAACAACATGGCTAGACCCTCAGGCTGCAGCATCCCTCTCCCAGGTTGCGCTCCCCATGCCCCAGGGTCAGCGCCCAGGCCCTCGGGGCAGGCAGGCAAAGGCAGCTGGTGCAGCTACCCCTGCCCTGGGCTCGGTCCCTGGAGCCCACGCTCCCTGTGTCACAGTCTCCCCGGCGCTCCCTGGGCTCCCCGTGCATTGCAACGGTTCTCCCGGGCTCTCACCCACCCAGGCGCTGGGTCCAGCCAACCTCCTGGGCCTGCGTCTCTCCCCGCTCCCTTCACGTGTTCAGCGCGTCCGCTCTGGGTGCGAGAACCTTCCCCTCTGCAGCACCCGCCCCGGCACAGCCTCCTGTCTCCCTCCTGCCAGGGCACGTTAGCCCCTGACCCGTGCTTGGCTGTCTCCAGCTCTCCCGCCCCGCAGCCATGGCAGAGACACTACGCATCAGTGGTGCTGACGTGGCAGCCCTGCCCGTGCCACGCTGAGCCCTGCTGGCAGGTCCCGCAGCGTGTGCTGACACCTTGGCATGGAGTATCCGGTGCTGCCGCTCACCTTGGCACGGGTTAGTGCCAGCCTGACCTTGTCGCCTGGTGCAGCCTAGGGGCTATTTTTATCTCTCCTTTCTGGAGACTCCAAATCTGGCTGCAGACAGCTGCAGTCTCCACACGCCGGCTGTCCTCAACCTTCGCGCGGGAGTGCCAAGCTTCAAGCAAGAGGCTGCAGCATCCCCCCACCCCCTTCGCCAGCTCGCCGCCCGTCCCTCCCCACTGAGGGCCGGGGGCAGAGCCCACCGCCCCGCTGGCAAAGAACTCAGCCCTGGGGGTGAAAGCGCTCGGCACATCCCAGGCTCAAACGAACGCATCCTCCCCTCCCCTGCGAGAGGGACCCGGAACTGCACCCCCACATACAGAAGGGGAAACTGAGGCCCAAGGGTCACACCCCATATGTGTCAGAGCTGGGCACAGCCCTCAAGAGGAGCCGGCTCCTAGACCTGTGCTCTCCTGCTCGCGCCACAGTGCAGAGCGATGCCCACAGGCCCTGGGAGCAGCACACGCCCAGAGCAACTGAGGCAGGCAGCCTCTTGGCAGGGTGTGAAACAAACTCCCAGCGACAGGAGGGGTACATAGGAACGGGGGGTGGAGGGATCTTTGGAGCAGTGTATAGACAGGTGCCATCCCAGGGTTGCACCCCCTGGCCTGGGGGGCCCTGCAGGCACCCTGCCTCAGTTTCCCTCAGGTGCCAAAAGTAACTGATTCACGCCCGGTGCCTTTACAATAACAGCCCTCCTCTCCTGGGGCCTCATGGAGTCAGATTAACCCGCTCCCCTTTTAGAGTCAGGGGTTTGCACCCTCCTTCCTGCCTCTCCCCAACCGCCTTCCTGGGGCTGCATCTGCACTGACCTTTCCCCTCAGCAGCTCCCCCTTGGCTGCGTTCGGAGCCTCCTCTCTGAGCCCCTGCCCAGTCATTTGGCCCCAGGTGGGTCTCATCATCCCACACCCCTGGCTGGCCCCGGTGGGAGACAGGGGATCCCTGCCCTGCCTGCTCCTGGACCCTGCCGTCCCCCTCCCAGGCACCGACTGGTCGCAGGCCCAGCTTCCTCTCCTGCTCTGACCCCATCAAGGCCTTCGTCCGCTTCCCCGGCCCAGGTGAACGGGGGACCTCACCGTCTCCTCCGGCCGCCAGGGCCAGCCCCACTCCAGCCGCGGTGCCGGGGTGCATGTGCACGACCCACGCGTGGCTAGAGGGGCCGAGCTGGCGGCTGGGGCGGCTCAGGGCTTGGGAGCAGCCTCAGGGCTCAGGCCTGCAGCGGCGGGAAGCAGCATGGTCTGCTGGCTGGCTGAGATCCCACGAGGCGAGCTGGCGAGGCACAGCCTGGTTCCTCGGGGACAAGGGCCCACCTCGGGGACACCCTCCCCCCCGCCCTGGCAGAGTGGCTGTGGGGACTGACCCCCCTTCCGGGGCAGGGCTCAGGCACTGGTGGGGGTTCGGGGGTGGTGCCTGGGGGGTGGCGTAGTGCTGGTACGGCCGGTTCTGTGCACGGGGCACGTCAGGCCTCGCCTCTCCCCTGGGCGAAGAACACGGTTCCCTAAACCCCAGGGGGTGGCCCCAGGCCCCTCCCTGGTGGGGAGTTCTGTGCCGCCCTGCCCTGCCCAGTGCCCAGCCCAGCAGCCCCATCAAACACACACTGGAGAGAGGAGCTGCCACCTCAGCCAGCTGCCCGCCGGGGGCCAGCTCAGACCCCCTCCCAGCCCAAGCTCCCCTCCAGCAGATTTCCCCGCTGGGCGGCCTCCACTGCAGATGGCATTAAAAACGGCTCAGCTCCTGGGAGAGGCACCTGCACGATGGCAGGTCTCTCCTGCTTTGTGTCCCCCTAGTAAAAGCCCCTTTTCCCTTCCCCAGCCCCCGGCCCAGTGCCTGCACCTGGCTTCTCCCGACAGGGCAAGGCAGGCTGGAGATGCCCCCCTTAGAGGGGGGAAACTGAGACATGGAGAGGGGCTGGGATCGGCGCTCACGTGACAAGGTCCATGGTGGGAAGGTGCCAGGGGCTGGGGGTGAGAGCTGGGGGGCATGGAGTTGCTATGGGAACGGCTGGCACAGTGTGTGGGGGGGTGTGAGGGGCTGGGCTGAGGGGGGAGGGATTGTTCCAGTGGGAGGTAACAGACCCAGCCCTGGCACCACGTCGGGCACCTTCCTGCTGCCAGCTCTGACCTGTAAAACAATTGCTCCGGGCCCTGCCACCTTCAGAGCTGCCCTCCCTGCCAGGTCCCACTCTGAGCCCGTGTCATGGAGTGTGGGGGAGTCAGGGCCCTGCACCCCTCCTCCTGGGATTCACCGGGACTCTCAGCCAGCCAGTAAAATGGAAGGTTTATTGGACAATAGAAACGCAGGCTAAATCAGAGCTTGTAGGTACAACCAGGACCCCTCAGTCAAATCCTTCGGGGGGCGGGGGTTGGGGTTCAGGGAGCTTAGACCCCAGCCTTGGGGTTCCCTGCGTTCCACCACCCAGCACACAACTGAAACCAAAATCTCCTCCCTTCCCCCAGCTCCTCCTCTCCTTTGTCCAGTCTCCCAGGCAGAGAGTGGGTGTCACTTCTCCCAACCCCCCTCCTGGCTCAGGTTACAGCTCAGGGATCTTCCTTCAAGGGAAGTCCCCCATCCCCAATGTAACTCCCCTGCAACATTCCCAGGTCAAATCCGCCCTGCTTCCTGCTCCGCCACACCCCGCCAGCCCCTGCACTGGCAGCAATGCCTGCGGGTCGCTGCCGTCTGGCCATTGGCACGGCTGGCACCCCTGCACCTAGCCGCAGGGCCCCCGAATGCGTGCATCACTTGGCCCATCTGCACAGGCACCTGGCCATCTCCGAGGTGGCGAGCGTCTTGGGCCCACCCTGGCCCGTCCGTCTGCACAGCACCTGGACAGCCCTGAGCCCACCCCAGGGTGCAAGCAACTCTGCTCTCCTTGGCACCACCTGGGCTCCCCACGCTCTGCCCCAGCCTGGCCAGGGCTCCCTGGACACTGGCATGGAGTTGCTGGGGCTGGGCCCTTGTCCTGAAATCCCAGTCCGGAATCCGGAGGGCCCTGCCCCGCTGCCTAGAGACGAGAGCGGGTGGCAGGGTGCTGCGCTGAGACGTCCTGCCTGCCTGTGCTCTGCTGCTGAAGGCAGGAAGTTTGGGGGTCTGGGGTCTGGCACCGTTTCCATCAGCAGCTAGTCCAGGCCTGGGTAGGGTGACCAGACGAGAGGAAGAAAATATCGAGACACGTGTGTGTGTGTGTGTGTGTGGGGGGGGGGGGGATATGTCACCAGCAGAGCACAAAAAATAGAAGAGCGGAGCAAAACAACAACAACAACAATGAAACATTCATCGGGACGCAGGACAAACACCTAGATATCGGGACGCTCCCGATTTTATCAGGACGCCTGGTCGCCCTAGGCCTGGGCCCCCCAACCCCACCTCCCAAGGGCCCCTCAGCCCTGACCTGCAGCCCCCTGCCAGTCCCTCTGCTCAACCTGACTGTGCCGGCCCTACTGGAGCTGTGCTAACCAGGATTTGCGCCACCGCTCTCCAGCAAAGTGCACAGCCCCCGCCGTATCGCTCCCAGCCACATATGCCCAGGAATCTCCTCCCTCCCCCCACAACTACAAACCACTAACCCAGTCCCCCAACCCAAATCGATGGGTCCTGGGCCCCAGACCACTGCACCATTAAAGTCCATGCATCACCCCCGCCTCCCGAGCTACAATCCATTCACTCTCGGCCGCCTCCTCTCCCCAGGCCAGTCACCGCCCCAGCCCAGCTGAAATCCCGCTGACCCTAAGTACCTGTCAGTATGCTGTCTTAGGGCTGTGAGAAAGAGGGTTGGGTTGTTATTGTCAGGCTGAGAGCCCAGCACTGGGTTATTATGACTGGGTTGTTATTGTAGGGTTGTAAGCACAGGGATGGTTGTTATTGTCAAGTGGAGAGCCCAGCGCTGGGTTGTCATGGTCAGGTTGTGAGCAGAGGGCTAGGTTGTCATGGTCGGGTTGTGAGCCTAGCGCTGGGTTGTCATGGTTGGGTTGTGAGCACAGGGCTGGTTGTTATTATCAGGCGGAGAGCCCAGCGCTGGGTTGTCATGGTCGGGTTGTGAGCAGAGGGCTAGGTTGTCATGGTCGGGTTGTGAGCCTAGCGCTGGGTTGTCATGGTTGGGTTGTGAGCACAGGGCTGGTTGTTATTGTCAGGTGGAGAGCCCAGCGGTAGGTTGTTATGGTTGGGTTGTGAGCACAGGGCTGGGTTGTTATTGTCAGGCAGAGAGCCCAGCACTGGGTTGTTATGACATGGTTGTTATTGTAGGGTTGTGAGCACAGGGCTGGTTGTTATTGTCAGGCGGAGAGCCCAGCGCTGGGTTGTCATGGTTGGGTTGTGAGCACAGGGCTGGTTGTTATTGTCAGGCGGAGAGCCCAGCACTGGGTTGTCATGGTCAGGTTGTGAGCACAGGGCTAGGTTGTCATGGTCGGGTTGTGAGCCCAGCACTGGGTTGTCATGGTCGGGTTGTGAGCCTAGCGCTGGGTTGTCATGGTCGGGTTGTGAGCACAGGGCTGGTTGTTATTGTCAGGCGGAGAGCCCAGCACTGGGTTGTCATGGTCGGGTTGTGAGCACAGGGCTGGTTGTTATTGTCAGGCGGAGAGCCCAGCACTGGGTTGTCATGGTCAGGTTGTGAGCACAGGGCTAGGTTGTCATGGTCAGGTTGTGAGCCCAGCACTGGGTTGTCATGGTCGGGTTGTGAGCACAGGGCTGGTTGTTATTGTCAGGCAGAGAGCCCAGTGCTGGGTTGTCATGGTCGGGTTGTGAGCACAGGGCTAGGTTGTCATGGTCGGGTTGTGAGCCTAGCGCTGGGTTGTCATGGTCGGGTTGTAGGGCTGGTTGTTATTGTCAGGCGGAGAGCCCAGCACTGGGTTGTCATGGTCGGGTTGTGAGCACAGGGCTAGGTTGTCATGGTCGGGTTGTGAGCACAGGGCTGGGTTGTCATGGTCGGGTTGTGAGCACAGGGCTGGTTGTTATTGTCAGGCAGAGAGCCCAGCGCTGGGTTGTCATGGTCGGGTTGTGAGCACAGGGCTGGTTGTTATTGTCAGGCGGAGAGCCCAGCACTGGGTTGTCATGGTCAGGTTGTGAGCACAGGGCTAGGTTGTCATGGTCGGGTTGTGAGCCCAGGACTGGGTTGTCATGGTCGGGTTGTGAGCCCAGCACTGGGTTGTCATGGTCGGGTTGTGAGCACAGGGCTGGTTGTTATTGTCAGGCGGAGAGCCCAGCGCTGGGTTGTCATGGTCGGGTTGTGAGCCTAGCGCTGGGTTGTCATGGTCGGGTTGTAGGGCTGGTTGTTATTGTCAGGCAGAGAGCCCAGCACTGGGTTGTCATGGTCGGGTTGTGAGCACAGGGCTAGGTTGTCATGGTCGGGTTGTGAGCCTAGCGCTGGGTTGTCATGTCAGGTTGTGAGCATAGGGCTAGGTTGTCATGGTCGGGTTGTGAGCCCAGCACTGGGTTGTCATGGTCGGGTTGTGAGCACAGGGCTTGTTGTTATTGTCAGGCGGAGAGCCCAGCACTGGGTTGTCATGGTCGGGTTGTGAGCACAGGGCTGGGTTGTCATGGTCGGGTTGTGAGCACAGGGCTGGGTTGTTAAGGCTGAGTTGCTCCTGAGGTCTCAGGCTGCATCTGGTGAGTTAATGAGAACTCAGCATGTGGCCTTTGTGTGGAGAAGGGAAGCATGGAAGGCCTCAGACCTCCTTGAGAGCTAATGTGGAGCTGGGACCCCGGGGGGGAACCATCCACCCCAGGCTGCTGCAGTTCAGCATCAGCCCCTGCTCTGAAGATGGTGTCCTGGGGTTTGACCTCTTGTCTCCAGCCCCCCTGGTGGGCCTGCGCCCTCCAGCCCATCCGACTGGGCTTTGCCTGGGCTCCATCGGTCTGTCCCCTGCAGTCTAGTGCTCAGCACGATGGATCCCTCAGCGTTCCTCTCCCGCCTGCCCTGGAACGTGACCGGCCGGACCCGTGCTGGGCTGATTACAGCCGCCTGCGCCCTCCTGCCCTCGGAGAGGAGCCTGTTCTCCGGGGGGCACCGGGCGCTGTGGGTTTGCACCCTGCCCCCACTCCAGTAACTGGGCCCGGCGCACACTTCTGTCACTAGTGCAAATGACGGCTCAAAGCTGGCGTCTGCATGGGGCCCTCAGGGCTTTCTGTGCAGCGTTCCCCGGAGCGGGCAGGGAAGGAGCTCTGATCTCGCCCCCTCGGGGGAAAGCCCCTGGGAAGGAGGGAAGCCAGCTGCCGCTGCGTGTCTCTGTGCTGGGTCTGTCAGACACTGGGGTGGGGCTGGCAGTCACGGCAGCCAGGCTGCCCCTGGGCTGGCGTCTCCTCCAGCCGCTCCGCCCGGTCTGGGTGCAGCTCCCCCTCCCTCTTTGGGTCTCCCCACCATGTCAGGGTGGCTTCCCCGGCTGACGGCCCACGGCTGGAGGAGATCCCCGGCTGGGCAGGCTTCCCTGACGGTGGGTGTATGCTCTGCCCCTGCTGGTGGCCACCCTGCGCGGTGCAGCGATGGTGTCTGTGCCAGGGCAGCAGCTCATAAGAACATAAGAACATAAGAAAGGCTGTACCGGGTCAGACCAAAGGTCCATCTAGCCCAGTATCCTGTCTACCGACAGTGGCCAATGCCAGCTGCCCCAGAGGGAGTGAACCTAACAGGCAATGATCAAGTGATCTCTCTCCTGCCGTCCGTCTCCATCCTCTGACAAACAGAGGCTAGGGACATCATTCCTTACCCATCCTGGCAAATAGCCATTTATCCTGGCTAATAGCCATTTAAGCTCCCCTTATACTCGGTGAGGGGTGCATGGGGGGAGCACATGGCAGCCAGACGCCCAGGCTGGCACAAGGTGGAGAGGGAAAGACGCCTCCTGCTGCCTACCCCGAATCCCTGCTTTGGCAGCAGGGCCCTGGTGTCTGCGCTGGCCGGGGGAGAGTGCGGGTGGAGGAGGTGGCCTGCGGAAGCTGCTGTGTGGCTCGTGGAGGAGGATGCAGCTGGGTGCCCCGTCCGACACAGCGCTGTGCCGGGTCGCTGTCACTGAGTGCCCCGGGGAGGAGGAGCAGGGCAGCGGGACGGTCACTGCTCTTTATACGGAGCCCGGGAGCTCGCAGGCTCCCTCCACTCCAGGCATGCACCCTGCCCCTCTGTCGGCTCTGCCACCCGTCACTTCACCCCTCGCTTTTCCCCACTGGAGCCCGTGGCTGCCCGGCCTCCCAGCCCATGGGCTGGCGTGTGTGCAGGGGGCGCGGAGGGGAGGCTGCAGTCAGAGGCTGGGGAGGGCTGGGGCAGCCCAGGGGGGGTCACCAGGGGTGAGGGGAGGGCGAGAGAGAGCCAGGAAGAGCTGTTGAGCACGAGGTGTGTCCAGCTGGGGAAGCAGGGAGCTGGGAGCCCTGACGGTCCCGTGGGACGGAAGGGCTGGGAGCGGGTCACCGCGCTACGCTCTCCGGATTCCAGCCGATGCAGGCCGGGCGAGGAAAGGGCTGAGGTGGGCACCTGGAGCCAGTGATGCTGCCCCAGGGCCGAGGTGCCCGTCCCTGGTTGGGGCAGACGGACAGACAGACTTCAGGCCGGGAGAAGCTCCAGAAGTGACTGCGGGTGATGGCCCAGGAGGGTAGAAGCATGAGGAGCCCGTGTCTGGGCGTTGCCAAGGCGGGACGGACCTTGCAGGGGCACTGCCCCTGGGGCTCCGCAGTGAGCTGTGGGCTCACACTCCCCAGGAGGGCAGGAACGACCCTGGGACCTGGCCTCGTTGGGGTCCCTGTGTGGGGCATGGCCCAGCAGGGGCTGACAGCCCCATCTATGCGCAGGGCAACAAGGGACAGCTGTGGGTGGGCTGGGAGCACTGCGGGTGCCTGGAGAGGGGACAGGGTCTCAGGGCCCATTGTCCCCCCCAGCTGGGCTCAGGGCGATTCCCCCAAGGCCAGGGGGGCTGGGGGAGGGCTACAGTCTCCTCTGAAGCATTCAGCATCGGCCCCTTCTTGGAGCCTGGGGAGCAGGCAGCGTGGGCTGGTAACCTGCGCCGGCTGGAGGCTGGGCTAGCATTCCTGGGAAGCCCAAGAGGGGCGCTCCCCGCACCCCCTGCTCCTGCTTCATTGGGGCAGGGCCCCCCGGCTCTGTTCACCCAGCGTGGTCCTGCTCGCGCCGGGGCCGCGCTGCAGGGTCGCCTGCGGGAGAGGGGGGCAGAGGGACTGACCAGCAGCCGCGCCTGGCCCGTGCAGGGCAGCTGGTTCCCGGCTGCTGGCCCCCTTCGCTTGGCTTGGGCGTGGGCAGGGGCAGGCGGGCCTGCGTGGCTCAGCAAAGGCGGGTTCTGGAGGCAGCGCTGAGGGGCCCAGGACGCTATTTCCACTGGCTCTGCCTGCCCCCACCTTGGCACTGAGCTGCACCGAGACCCAAGTGGCAGCCCCCGCGGGCACAGGGGCGCAGCCGGTGCCCAAGCTGCCCCTGCTCTGTGGCTAGCTGGGGATTCTAGCCCCAGGGCTGCCTGCCAGCACCTTCCCCAGCACCCAGGTCACTCGGACGAGATTCAAGCAGCGGCAGGAAGGGAAGGGCTGGAGCAGCTCGAATTGGGGCTTTCGCAGGCTGCTGAGCTTGCAGCAAAGCAGCCGATGGGGCTCAGGGCAGCCTGGCACCCCGGCCCCGGGGCAGGAGGCTGGGCTCTGCGGGCTCAGAGAGCAGGAGATTTTGTTGTTCTGTCGCACGTCTCCATCTCCCAGAGGGCAGCAGAAATACCAAGACAGCACAGTCCCCGGCCCTACAGCACACTCAGCACCCCTCCCCCCGTTTGCACGGCGCTCCCACGCCCACCTGAGACCCCCTCAGGCCAGCACCACATCGGGACCCTGCACCCAAGGGAGAGAGCCAACCGACTGGCCCTGGTGTCTGACTTTCCGCCCCAAGGCGACACCAAGGCCAGGTCCCCCACCGGCTCAGACTGGCTCTGAACCCCTGCTCCCCAGGCCAGCAAGAGGGGTGCCTGTTCTGGAGAGGAGGGGGGCCAGCGGGGCGACGTGCCCCGCCCTGTCACTAACGAGTTCCCGAACGCTCTCCGCCGGGCATTCACAGCGGGCTCGGCGCTGCTCCCCCGGACGGAGGCTACGCCTCACTTACCGGAGAGGGGATCCGGACGCGCCGCGAGCCCTAAGGAGCTGCCCGCACTGTGCCCATTCCGTCTGCTTCTCCCAACCGCCTCCTCCTTGCCCGCCTTCACTGCATCCCTGGTGGGGCTCCCTCGCCGCCCCAGAGAGGGGCTGCCGGGACGTGGGCGCCCAGAGAGGCGATGCCTGCGACTGGAGCTGGGAGGCTGGTACCCGGAGCAGATGCTGCCGGAGGATGCGGGAGGAGGAAGATGCTGGCAGCTGGTGGCAGAGCCTAGCGCGCGTGCACACGGCTGCGAGCAGGAAGCAGGGCTGAGCAGATGCCGCCTGGCTTGCTGGCCCTGTACCAGCTACTGCCTGAGCTGCGCTAGACGCCTCGCTGGGAGATGAAGCGGGTTTTTAACCAGTCTGACGTTGGCTGGGACATACCAATAAAATCCTTCCCCACGTCTCTGGCTCCCAGGCTGAGCTGCCCTCATTAGTGACAACCTCAAGGACTGCAGCGGGGGACTGCATCCACTCAGGAAAGAGCCGAGCAAGGTCAGCCCAGCCTCTCCCCGCCCCACCCAGCCCCAGCCCCAGCCCCGGAGATCCCACACGCAGCCTGTGGGGCTTTAACCCTTCCCTGCCTAGAGAGGTACCTTCCCAGAGCCCGAGCAGCAGAGCCGGAAAGGGCCGGCTGGGGGCTCCCCAGCCCACGCCCCTGTGGCCAGGGCAGGATCGGTCCCTCCTGGACGCCGGGTTCTCGCCTGGCCATCCAGCGAATGGAAGGTCACGGTGAGCTGGGTGCAGCTAGCTGAGGCCCTGCACGCCCTCGGCACCGCCTGGCCCCTGCCGCACCTCAGCCGGTCTGGGGGGTCTCTGGGAATTGGCCCGGCTCCCTTGCAGAGCTGGGATCAAATCCCAGGCTAGGTCACAAGTGAAATGAGTTTGGTGGATTCTCATCCTTTCGAATGGGCCACGGGGTTGGCCACACGAGGGAGTAACTGGGAGAGGACTAAGCGTGGAGGCCGGGATGGAAGGGCTCTGACAGAGATGGTGACGGGTGTCTGCGAGCCCAGGGCTGGGACAGCAGGGGGGCAGGATGGAGGGACACTGTCAGAGCTGGGAGGTCAGCCCCATCCTGGGGCTGATCCATACCCCCCCACCCCACCCCGCAGGGGAACCAGCAGCTTCTCCCTTCTCTGCTCTGCACCAGAATCCAGCCCCTAGCACTCACGGGGCAGAACTGCAGTGGGGCGGTGCGAACAGAGGGGCAGCAGGACAGACCCACACTGGGAGCTGGGCAAGGTCCTGGGGCTGAGGGGGGCTGGGTCAGGCTCCTGGGGTGGGTGGCTGGGAGCTGGGGAGGGGCCTGGGCTGGGCCAGTCTCCTGGGGTGGGGGGCTGGAGCTGGGGCAGGATCCCAGGCTGGTGGGGGCTGGGTCAGGCTCCTGGGGAGGGGCCTGGGCTGGGTCAGGCTCTTGGGGTGGGGGGCTGGAGCTGGGGCAGGATCCCAGGCTGGTGGGGGCTGGGTCAGGCTCCTGGGGAGGGGGGCTGGAGCTGGGGCAGGATCCCAGGCTGGTGGGGGCTGGGTCAGGCTCCTGGGGAGGGGCCTGGGCTGGGTCAGGCTCTTGGGGTGGGGGGCTGGAGCTGGGGCAGGATCCCAGGCTGGCGGGGGGCTGGGTAGGATCCCCCATATGGTCTTTTTTTTTTTACTGATCCCCCAAAAGCCCATTCTGTGCCCATGGAGCCAGGAACCTCCTTTCCCAGCTCCCTCTGCCACCAGCCAGCTGCTCCCACAGCAGGCCAGGGCAGCCTGCATGCTCGGTGCTGAGGGCCAGGACATCACCAGCCACGCCCGCCTCATGCCCAGCTGCTGCCCACAGCGTGGGATGCCAGCCCTGCAGTGGCAGCCGCTCCCTGTCTGTGCCCTGTGTCTGGTGCCATCGCAGGCAGAGGGACGGCTGGTGGTGCCTGGGGCTGGGCTGAGGGCGCTGACTTCACGGCGCATTTACCGTCCGGCTGGAGCCATTAGCCGCAGGCGGGGGACCCGTCGGCCCCTGCCCGAAGCCCCACGGCGCTGGTTCCCTCGTGCACGGCATGATGTGGCTGGGGTGCCTGGAGGCCAGCTGGGCCCAAGCCCAGGGCACCAGGGGTGGGGTGGTGGGAGGTGTCCTGCATCCCCGGAAGTTAGCCCAGGTGAAGACATCACTGCTAATGGCCAGGCTGAGGGCAAGGTGGGGTTAATCACCCCGGGGAGCCCCACATCTCCGGGGAGGCTCTTGGGGAGCAGAGGCACCTCCTGGGTGCCAGTGCTCACGCTGCTGCACAGGGAGAGGGGTCCCAGGTCTCCCGCATCCTCTCCTCCTAGCCCTGCCCAGAACTGCTCCCTCCAGCCTGCCTGGCTCTTCGGTAGGATCCCAGTCGCCCCTGGTACCCAGCGTTCTGCGTGGCTGCACCAGCAGCGCCTGGGCCGCTCACCGCCCCCCGTCAGGCAGGCACCAGGGGACTTTGTATTTCTCTGCACAGAAGAAAAGGTCTGGTCAAGCCGTGGGGGCTGGCAGAGCCATATCCACTCGGGGCTGCCTGCAGCTGACGGGGGGCAGGGGGGATGGGACTGTTTTAAATCCAAGTTTAACCCCTCCCAGCTCCTCCCGCCCCCCAAGTTTCTTCCTGTCACATTTGTCTCTTCTCCTTTCCCCGCAGGGCAATCCCTGGCTTTGGGCCCCTGGACACGGTACCGCACATTTAAAGGGGTTCACACCACCTCCCCTTCTGGGGAGCTGCGGCTGATTCAGCCCCCTGCACTGGCAAGGGGGCCAGGGTTGGGTGTGTGGCTGGTGCGCAGATCCAGACCCAGCATCTCGTGGGCTAATGAGCAGCCAGTGGATCCCGGCTCGCCGGGTTTCCGGGAAAGCGCCGCATTGATTGTGCTCTCTCGGTGCACTGCAGGCCAGGCTGGATGTGCAGCGACATCACTCAACAGCAATCGAATCATCCTCCTGGCTAACAACGCTCCCGGCCTTTCCCCGCACCCCAGGCCCAGCCAGCACACGGCAGCTGCCCCCTCTGGCTGCGGGCGTGGAAAGCAATGGGCCGGAGGAGACGGCACGAGCCGCAGAGATGGAGCGTGAAGGGGCAGAAGGGGCCAGGAGCCGCCCAGGGCGGGAGCTGCGGAGCAGAAGGCTCTTGCACGCGTTGGCACAGGGCTGTTGGGATGGACGGAGACGGGGCCGTCACTAGGAGCGGGACCAGGGGAGTTGCGCCGTTGTCTCCACTTTGGCTCAGGGCCGGGATGAAGAGCGGGCGGCGGGAGGGACAGGGCTCGGGAGAGTGGCGGGAGGGAGTCTGTGCAGGCCCCAGTTCTGATCCCCTGGAGGTGCACATCAGGCTGGGGTCACCCCTGGGGGGGAGGTGTGAGCCGGCTGGGCGAAGGGCGGCTCAACGCCACACACCACACTGGGGCGGCCAAGAACCCGAGTGCGAATGGAGCCTCTGCTCGCCCTCTGCGGGCTCGTACAGACAGCTGCTCCCCCCACCCCTGCAGAATGCCCCCCCCGCACTCACCCCCTGCCACTGCAGAATGCCCCCCCTGCACTCACCCCCCGCACTCACCCCCGCCCCCACAGAATGCCCCCCCCCGCACTCAGCCCCCGCACTCACCCCCCGCCCCGGCAGAATGCCCCCCCGCACTCACCCCCTGCCACTGCAGAATGCCTCCCCTCCAGTCTCCCCCCACACTCACCCCCGCCCCCGCAGAATGCCCCCCCTGCACTCAGCCCCCGCACTCACCCCCGCCCCCGCAGAATGCCCCCCCTGCACTCAGCCCCCGCACTCACCCCCGCCCCCGCAGAATGCCCCCCCTGCACTCAGCCCCCGCACTCACCCCCCGCCCCTGCAGAATGCCCCCCCGCACTCACCCCCCGCCACTGCAGAATGCCTCCCCTCCAGTCTCCCCCTGCACTCACCCCCGCAGAATGCCCCCCCTGCACTCAGCCCCCGCACTCCCCCCCTGCCACGGCTGAATGCCTCCCCTCCAGTCTCCCCCTGCACTCGCCCCCAACCCCCGCAGAATGCCCCCCCTGCACTCAACCCCTGCACTCACCCCCCACCCCCGCGGAATGCCCCCCCGCACTCAGCCCCCGCACTCATCCCCGCCTCTGCAGAATGCCTCCCCTCCAGTCTCCCCCCACACTCGCCCCCGCCCCCGCAGAATGTCCCCCCTGCACTCAGCCCCCGCACTCACCCCCCGCCCCCGCAGAATGTCCCCCCTGCACTCAGCCCCCGCACTCACCCCCCGCCCCCGCAGAATGCCCCCCCCCCAGACATCCCTTGCATTCCCCCAAACCCATTTGGGCATGAACACAGCCAGGTAGCCGTCCCCGTCCCCCCCAGACTCGCTAATAAGAACGGCCAGACTGGGGCTGCCGACAGCGGCCAATGCCAGGTGCCCCAGAGGGAATGAACAGAACAGGGCAGTTATTGAGTGATCCACCTCTGCCGCCCACTCCCAGCTTCAGGCTGATGTCGCTGTGTGCTGAGGTTGGGCTAAAGTCAAGATGGCAGGCTAGGCAGGTCCGTGTGGGGGTACGTGTGTGTGTGTGCTACATGTGGGTGTGCGTGTGGGTACGTGTGTGGTCGGGTACATGTTTGTGGGGGATACGTGTGGTGTGTGCAGGGGGTACATGTGTATGTGGGGGTACATGTGTGGGGGTACATGTGTATATGAGGGGTGGGGGTACATGTGGGGTACATGTGTACATGTGGGGTGTGTGTATGTGGGGGGGTAGATGGGGTACATGTTGGGGTACATGTGGGGTGTGCATGGGGGGTACGGTTTTTGGCCCCGCGTCGCTGTCTAGGGAGGGAAGGGCGGAAAGGCCCAAGACCCAGTAACTGGTCTCGTCTCTGCAGCGTGGGCTCACCCGCCCGCTAGTCCTGCTCCGCTGCAGACGCGCGACCCCCAGCTCGGGGCAGACGGGGCCAAACCGGGGCTCAGAGAGCGTGTGCCGGCAGCAAAGGGGGCGGAGCCGCCATCTTGGTCAGGCTGAGCTGGATGGTTAACATGGGCTGTGAGTTGGCATTGGCTGGGCACAGCCTCCCGCTCCCGCCTGGGGACGAGCGCTCCGCTCAGGCCTAGCTCCGCACACCATAGCGAGTCTCGGCTGGGACGAACCCCTGCCCCAGCTTACAGCCTAAATAGACAAGACAGACACAGCGTGAGAGGGGAAACTGAGGCCCAGGGCAGGCCCAGGGTAACCCATCTCTCCTGAGTCCCAGTCTGGTGCCGTGTCCGTCTGACGACATTGCTTCTCCACAGCCTGTAGTGTCACCCACATCCCATCACTCCCAAATGACACCCCATACCATCATCCACAGTCCTACACCCCCAGACATACACCCCACATCACCCCAACCCGTTCTCTCAGACACGTACATGACACAAACAGCCCACAACATGGGCCAGATCCTGCCCTCCTTCACCCCAGGGCAGCCCGACTGCAGTGGGGCTGAGAGGCAGCGCTGCAGGCAGGTTGCTGCTCACTCTCCACTCTGCTCCCTGGGCTCTAGGCATGTGAGCTGCTCCCATGGGGACAGCTGGGAGGGGCCAGCGGGTGCCGCTCACTTCACTTGTCTTTCAGGGCCCCGGCTGCTGAAGCCCCTTCGCTGTGAGCAGAGGGGAGCAGGGGGTATGTGCACCCCTGTGTGTGTGGGGTGGGGGATGGGCCCAGATCACACCCTTCTCAGAGCTTGTCTGGCTGGTCCCGGGGACTGGCGGCCTCTTGGGCACATTCTAGACACTGGCAGGGGGATACCCACGCCCGGGCAGGCTGCCAGACTGGCCCCAGATCTGGCCCCTGCCTCCTCCCAGCCCAGCTGGAGGTCACTTAACTCCTTTCCTTCCCCCAGTGTCTCCAGCATCAGCAAGGCTGAGTCTCCAGCTGCTCCGGGATCTGCCATAGAAACAGCGTGGCACCTCCTACCCATCCCCCCTGCTCACCCCAGGCAGCTGGCCAGGCACAAGGAGCTCCTGCCAATCTACCTAAGCTCTACACGGTGCCCAGCTGCAGACCACGTGGGTAAGTATCGCTGAGTGCCCACCTCTCTAGTGAAGCGGCCGTTTGATCTCCAGTGAAGATGCCTGGATCAGCTTATGGTCCGCAGGGTGATCCTCACCTGGCAGAGGGTCCTGCCTCGGCTCCATTTCAAGAACACCCTAAAGCTACAGCACCCACAGCCTGTAGTGTCACCCACAACCCATCACCTCCAAGCCTACACCCATAGCATCACCCACAGCTGGCTGAGCACAAGACTGCGAGATGATCCTGCCTCTGACTCCATGGCTCTGTTCGGCAACTCACGCCCCCTCTGTGTGCCTCAGTTTCCCCATGTTCAAAATGGGAATAATAGTGGGGGGGAGGAACCTGCAGCAGATCTGGCTTTTGCACGGCCCCAGGGTTGGGGATCCGACAGTAGCTCTTGCCTTTCTCCTTTCAAGGGGTGATACCAACAAATATCGGCTCTTTGACTTGCACCGAGCCATGTGCTCTTTAGGGTATCTGGGTCATTGTAAGCATGGACTCACCCCTGCGGCGCCTCCTGCTGGCTGGTCCCAGGAATTAGCTGGTGGTCCACTACCGCTTGGCCCCCCTGTCCCTCCCTGGACTCCGGTGCCCTGTTAGCTGCGGTGCTGCCCCCTGGCAGTAACCCCTGTCTCTCAGGGTCTCCCCTCCCCAGGGAACCCCCACCCTCTATCCCCACCTCGCCTCAGTATAAGCCCCCATCTAGCCCCGCCCCCTGGGGCAGGCTGCAGTGTCAGCCACTCAGCACTGGCAAGGGGGGTTTGGACCTGCTGCCTTGGCCTACCCCTGGGCTGCCCCCTGCAACCCCCAGTACCGGTTAGCCCAATGCCAGGCCGCAGCCTGGGGCTTTCCAGGCTGGAGCTCCCCAGCTCCTCTGCCTGTCCCCAGCCCTGCTCCCCTCAGGTATCCTATGTCCAGCCCCCTGCAGCCAGGCCCTTCTCCCTCTTCAGGCCGAGGGAGACTGACGGGGCTCCTGGCTCCCAGCCTCTTTATCCAGGCCAGCTGGGGCCTGATTGGGGCCCGGCCCAGCTGCGGCCCCTTCCCCAGCCAGCCCAGCTATTAGAGCTGCAGCCTCCTCCAGGGCAGCTTTCCAGCCCTCCCAGGCAGGAGCCGGTGTCCACCCCGCTACAGTCACCCATGGCATCAGTCGCTCACTCACCCCCACTGAGGTGAGGGGACTCCTTCAAATGATCAATGAGTGACCGGTCCCCGCTGCTACCCAGGAGCTGCTCTCCCGGGCGAGCCCGGGACCGAACTAAACCCAAAGGGAAGCCACTGGCAGTTTGCGCCGGTCCAAAGCGCGTCTGTCTCCGTGAACTCGGCCCCTGGGCACCTCCAGGCAGCCGCCCTCATTAATAGGTTCAGACATTGTCCCTCCTCCCGCTGTGCAGCCTGCCGGCGCCCGGCCCGCACCGTCCCAAAGGGAGCAGCCTCCGCCGTTCGCCCGGAGACGGGCCCTGCCAGCCCGGGGAGCCTGACGGGCTCAGGCAGCCGGGAGCCGGGGAGCAGGTTCCCAGGCACCCGGCACTGAGTCCCTGTGTGCCAACACATGGCACAGGCACCCCCACTTCACAGGGACACACACACACACTGACACAGGCACCCAACCCCCCTTCACAGGGACACACACACACACATACCCCCCGACACAGGCACCCAACCCCCCTTCACAGGGACATACACACACACACACACACCCCGGCACAGGCACACAACACCCCCTTCACAGGGACACACACACCGACACAGGCACCCAACCCCCCTTCACAGGGACACACACACACACATACCCCCCGACACAGGCATCCAACCCCCCTTCACAGAGACGCACACACACACACACACCAGCACAGGCACACAACCCCCCCTTCACAGAGGGACGCACACACACACGCACACACACTGCGACACAGGCACACAACCCCTCCTTCACAGGGACACACACACACACACACCCGACACAGGCACACAACCCCCCCTTCACAGGGACATACACACTGACACAGGTACCCAACCTCCCTTCACAGGGACACACACACACACACACACACTGGCACAGGCACACAACCCCCCCTTCACAGAGGGACACACACACACACACAGACACACACACACACAGAGGCACACAACCCCCCCTTCACAGGGACACACACACACACACACACACACACACACACACACACACACACGACACAGGCACACAACCCCCCCTTCACAGGGACACACACACACACTGACACAGGCACAGGCACAGAACCCCCCCTTCACAGGGGGACACACACACACCGACACAGGCACACAACCCCCCCTTCACAGGGACATACACACACACACATCTTCCACACCAATAAAGACACACACCCCGGGACACACACACACCCCCTTCACACTGACACAGACACACGCCCCAGGACACACACACTCCCTACACACTGATAGACACACATCCCGGGACACACACACATACACCCTCCACACCGACACAGACACACACCCTGCCCCCCCCTCCACACCGACACAGACACACACCCCGGGACACACACACACACACACTCCACACCGACACAGACACACACCCCGGGACACACACACACCCCCTCCACAATAACACAGACACCCCCCCCTCCACACAGATTCGCACATATGCACCCCCACTACAGGGACACACCCACACAACACTCCTCTCCTCCCCGCCAGTGCAGACAGACAGCCCCGCTTTCACATACGTGCCCCCCACGCCCCCGAGGGAGACACACACCCCCCAGGTCCCGCCACAGCCATACAGAGCAGCTCACACGCACTGAATCGCGTACCTGCACATAGCCAGTAGTCCCCCAAACTACAGTGCCACACAGCTACACACACACACACACAGCTACACACGCACACACAACCCCTCCCTAACAGAAACATAGTGCCCCACTCGCTCAGACCTCACCACCCCACCCCCCGAGAGAAACTGCCTGGCACAGACCCAGGCAATCGCACCAGCAGAGAGATGCACATGTGAGCCCACAGCCCCCGCACCCGAGTGACACAAAGGGCTGCGTTCAGCCCCCAGCCGCTGGGCTCAGGAGTTGGCTGTTGACCACGGGCGAGGGAAAATGCTCAGAGCCCCGGGTGCAGTTCTGCTGGAGGCAGCGGGGCGGGAGAGGCGCCCATGGCGTGTTCCTTCCCTCCAGCCCCTTGATGTCTGTCTTTTAATTATGCTGGAGTCTGGCTGCCTGGTCTCCAGAGCCGCAGCCGGGCTCCACCGAGACTTCCCCAGCCAGCCAGAAGCTTTGCAGCAGCGCAGCCTGGGCCCCTTCACCCTTTGCTCCAAGGCAGGCTGGGTGCTGGAGCCAGACGCAAGAGACACGGTCCTGGCAGGAACCGTCCTGCCTGGGGTAACGCCAGCCCTGCCCCCCAGGCAGGAGTTCCAGGAGCCCCCTGCCAGCTTGTCAAGGGCTGCAGCTCTGCCGCGCCCTTCCAATGTCCGTCCGCCAGCGGGGGATTTCGGGGAGTCTAGTCTAATCTCCCGCTGCTGCCTGGCCTGGCTCACGCCTACCCACCCTGCACCTCGCCCTGGCCTCCACCCTCACATCCCCTTTCCACTCCCTCTGGACCAGCCCAGCTCCTGCCACCTCCTCTCCTCTTGGGACCCATCTGACATCCAGTCTGGTCTCCCACACAGCACAGGCCTGGGACTCTCCGCCAGTGACCCCTGCATCCAGCCCGTCACCGCTGGCACAGCCACAGCGCCTCACTGAGAAAGAGACCCCTCGGCCGGATTTCAAGGCAGGGGGAGGGATAGCTCAGTGGTTTGAGCATTGGCCTGCTGTGACGTTATTGATATACTTTGGGACCATATAGAACATGGTTGCAACCAAGGTCCTGTAGTGGCACCAAATCTTAGGTAAAGGGGGTCATATAAGGTGTCTAAGACCAGGTTCTGGGTTGCTGGTTACGATTATGCTGTCTGTGTGCATGTGTCATTTTTGTAGTTGAAGTTATGAATATTGGCTCTATACTGTCTGTATTTCAAACTTATGCTGTGCTTCTGGGAGACATCCCAGACAAGTTGGTGTCAGCTCTGCCTAGCCTGCTTGATGGCCCATTAAGGACCATCAGCTACACAATTGACCCATGGAGAGAAGGCAGACACGCCTTGTGACTCAGCAAAGTATGCAGGGACTTTCCCATGTGACTCCAGACTCCATTTTGCTGTAATTTTCCACAGTAAAGACAAAGAGGTTCTTACACCTGGAAAAACTATAAAAGGCTGATGCCTCATCTCCATCTTGTCTTCAATCCTGCTTCTTACCTCTGGAGGGACTTTGCTACAAACTGAAGCTCTGAACAAAGGACTGAATGACCCATCCCAGCGGGGGATGTTCTCCAGAGACTTGATTTGAACCTGCAGTTTACTCCATCACTGCTACAAGCCTGAACCAAGAACTTTGCCATTACTGTATGTAATTGATTCAATTTAACCAGTTCTAGCTCTCACCTCTACCTTTTTCCTTTTACGAATAAACCTTTAGATTTTAGATTCTAAAGGATTGGCAACAGCGTGATTTGTGGGTAAGATCTGATGTGTATATTGACCTGGGTCTGGGGCTTGGTCCTTTGGGATCGAGAGAACCTTTTCCTTTTATTGGGGTGTTGGTTTTCATAACCATTCATCCCAGGACGAGTGGCACTGGTGGTGATACTGGGAGACTGGAGTGTCTAAGGGAATTGCTTGTGTGACTTGTGGTTAGCCAGTGGGGTGAGACCAAAGTCCTCTTTTTCTGACTGGTTTGGTTTGCCTTAGAGGTGGAAAAACCCCAGCCTTGGTTGGTAACTGCTCTGTTTAAGTGATTTGTCCTGAATTGGCACTCTCAGTTGGGTCCCGCCAGAACCGCATCATCACACCTGCTAAACCCAGGGTTGTGAGTTCAATCCTTGAGGGGGCCACTTAGGGATCTGGGGCAAAAATCTGTCTGGGGATTGGTCTTGCTTTGAGCAGGGGGTTGGACTAGATACCTCCTGATGTCCCTTCCAACCCTGATATTCTATGATTCTAAGTGGTGGAGAAGCCGCCCTGCCCCAGCTCCTCAACCTGCCCTCAGTCAACCCAGACAGTTTCCAAGGCGCCAATCTGAGCCCTGGCAGGTCTCACTCCATCTCCCTTGGCCTCTCACCCCCGTTCTGGGCTTGAGGAATTACTTGCTGCAGCCTGTGAACTCCTTGGGACAGGGACAGGGACTGTGTCTTGTTCCCCTTCTCCAGGGCTCGTCTGGGTGCTGGATGAGTGAAGCACACTGCAAAATAACGAGCCAGTGAAACTTGCCTTCAGTGGTGAACCAGGGGCTGGCAAAATGAGCGGCCTTGAAGTGGGGGATCTTTATGCAGAAGTGGAACAAACGTGCTGGGAACCTCGGGAACCCTTTAAAGGCAGCACGGAGGAGTGGGGTGTGTGGGGTGGGGCAAATGGCCATTCAGGCAGCTTTCACTGTAGAATGAAAATATTCACTCACAAAGCACTTTGCTGTGGGTCACCCTGCACAGTGGGGCCTTCTGCTCCGCACCCCCATGCTCTCCCAGAACACAGGGCTCTCCGTCACCCCAGACTCAACCGCTGGGGAACTAGGGTCTGCCATGGAGTGCTGGAGAGAACACGAGTGTAACGGGAAAAAGAAAACCTCAGACACAGCAAACCTGACCCGGCCTGCTTTGGGCTGCCATCCCATGGACCCCCACCATCTCTGTGCACCATGGTGATACCTGGGAGGGCTGGGGGCCTGGAATAGGGCAGGCGGCCTCTTTAAGGGCCCTGTTCAATTAGTCCCAGCCCGCTACACCTGCGCTGGGTGGAACAGGAGAGACGAAAGGCCAGCAGTGGAGAGTGGGCTGCAGGGGAGGTTGCTGGCTGTGGGGAGCCAGAGGAGGCCTAGGGGGCTGGCCAGGAAGGGAGGGGGAACGACATAAGAATGGCCACACTGGGTCAGACCAAAGGTCCATCTAGCCCAGTGTCCTGTCCACCGACAGGGGCCAATGCCAGGTGCCCCAGAGGGAGTGAACAGAACAGGTAATCATCGAGTGATCCATCCCCTGTCGCCCATTCCCAGCTTCTGGCAAACAGAGGCCAGGGACACCATCCCTGCCCAGCCTGGCTAATAGCCACTGATGGACCCGTCCTCCATTAACTTATCTAGTTATTTTTTGAACCCTGTTATAGTCTTGGCCTTCACAACATCCTCTGGCAAAGAGTTCCACAGGTTGACTGTGTGTTGTGTGAATAAATACGTCCTTTTGTTTGTTTTAAACCTGCTGCCTATTCATTTCATTTATTGATCCCTAGTTCTTGTGTTATGAGGAGTAAATAACACTTCCTTATTCATTTTCTCCACACCAGTCATGATTTTATAGACCTCCATCATATCCCCCCTTAGCCATCTCTTTTCCAACCTGAAAAGTCCCAGTTTTATTAATCTCTCCTCATACGAAAGCCGTTCCATACCCCTAATCATTTTTGTTGCCCTTTTCTGAACCTTTTCCAATTCCAATAAATCTTTTTTGAGATGGGGCAACCACATCTGCACACAGCATTCAAGATGTGGACGTACCATGGATTTATATAGAGGCAATATGATATTTTCCATCCTATTGTCTCTCCCTTAATGATTCCCAACATTCAGTTCACTTTTTTGGCTGCCACTGCACATTGAGTGGATGTTTTCAGAGAACTATCCACAATGACGCCAAGATCTTTCTTGAATAGTAACAGCTAATTTAGACCCCATCATTTTATATGTATAGCTGGGATTATGTTTCCAATGTGCATTACTTTGCATTTATCAACATGGAATTTCATCTGCCATTTTGTTGCTCAGTGAGATCCGTTTGTAGCTTCACAGTCTGTCTGGGATTTAACTATTTTGAGCAGTTTTGTATCATCTGCGAATTTTGCCACCTCCCTGTTTACCCCTTTTTCCAGATAATTTATGAATATGTTGAACAGCACTGGTCCCAGTACAGACCCCTGGGGGACAGCACTATTTACCTCTCTCCATTCTGAAAACTGACCATTTATTTCTACCCTTGTTTTCCTGTCTTTTACCAGTTACTGATCCATGAGAGGACTTTCTCTCTTATCCCATGACAGCTTCCTTTGCTTAAGAGCCTTTGGTGAGGGACCTTGTCAAAGGCTTTCTGAAAATCTAAGTACACTATATCCACTGGATCCCCCTTGTCCACATGCTTGTTGACCCCCACAAAGAATTCTAGTAGATTGGTGAGGCATGATTTCCTTTTACAAAACCCGTTGACTCTTCCACAGCAAATTATGTTCATCTCTGTGTCTGACAATTCTGTTCTTTACTGTAGTTTCAACCAGTTTGCCCGGTACTGAAGTCAGGCTTCCTGGCCTGTAATTGCCGGGGTCGCCTCTGGAGCCCTTTTTAAAAATTGGTGTCACATTAGCTGTTCTCCAGTCATTTGGTACAGAAGCTGATTTAAATGATAGGTTACAAACCACAGATAGTAGGTCTGCAATTTCACATTGGAGTTCCTTCAGAACTCTTGGGTGATACCATCTGGTCCTGGTGACTTATTACTGTTAGTTTATCAATTTGTTCCAAAGCCTCCTCTAATGACACCTCAATCTGGGACAGTTCCTCAAATTTGTCACCTAAAAAGAATGGCTCAGGTGTGGGAATCTCCCTCACATCCTCAGCCGTGAAGACCGATGCAAAGTATTCATTTCGTTTCTCTGCAATGGCCTTATGGGAGGTGGACAGGAGCCTGGGAAGGGTGAGAGCTGAGCAGGGTGAGAGGTGGGCAGAAGAGAGCGTGAATCGGGGGGAGAAGGCAGAGCCCTCAGGAAGGAGGGGCTGGGCCCAGTGGCAGCCTGGGTCAGAGCCTCTGAGGGGTGTTTGCTTTGGACGGGGCTACCCTGGAAGTGCTCAGACGGGGCAGGTGGGCGGGAGGGGGCCAGCAGTGCTGGGATCCTGCCGTAAGAGACTCTAGTGGTGGCACAACTTGCTTGCTCTGGGGCCAGGTGGGGAGAGTGGGAGGGGTGAGCGAATAGGGGCTCTGGGGAGATGTGGGGAAGGGACGGCTAGAGGGAGCCTGGCAGGCAGGCGGGTGAGATCAGTGGCAGGGTGGAGACTGGAGCTAACAACCATCGGCAGACAGAAATGAATGCACAGCCCGCTGACATCACTGATGTGTGGGGGTTCTCCGGGGCGGCGAGGGGAGACCCCTGGGCTGGGAGCTCTGCTTGGTGGAGTCCAGGGAACCCTTCCTGGCCTGCTGCTGCTCCCTGGTGCGGCTGGGAGTCCTCGTGCTCCTAGGTATTCTTCCTTCCTTCCTGCCCCAAACAGCTCGGTGGCACTATTGGGTGGCTGTTAAACAGCTGCTCCGCTCCACCCCAGAGGGGGTGCATTTCCACATGAGCTGAGGCAATCTGTCTCCGCCCATCCAGCATGCCAACTGTCAGGCACCCAGGGCAGGGCTGGAAGCACTCTGCATAGCTGATGACAGGCACTCTGCGGATGCCAGTCATTATTGCTCATCATCATCTGTGTCCCTGGAGCACTCCAGCGTGTGAGTGCTGAGAACGCTGCCTCTGCCAGCTGGAGCCTGTGTGGGGAGCTGGGAATAGCTCTGAGCGGTGGCTGGTGGGGGATGGTGGCAGTTCGCACAGCCTCAGCTGGGACCCCAATGCTGGGCTGTGTCAGCAGCTGCCCCATGGCAAGGTCACCGGCTCCTGCTCCCCCGGGTGACAGCTCTCAGACCCATCCCTGCTGAGCCTGCAGCTCAGCATGGACAGAGCTAGCTTATCTGCAAAGCACTTACAGGCACTAGCTACGTCACCCTCCGCACCCTGCCCTTCAGCTGCTCCTACGACATAAGGCCCCGCCTGGGCACTGCACCCCTGCTCTGGAGGGACCCCAGCGCTTCTGGAGATGTGGAACCTTCCCACGAGGAGCCAGGCCGAGACCCATCAGCTCACCCTGCCCAGGCCTCCAAAGAGTGGCGGGTGGTCACAGCAACACCCATCAACGGAGAGCCCCGATCTCCCAGGGGACGAGCCCCATGACGAGGGCTGTTTCAAACTGGGTGCTGGAGAGAGCAGTGGCCGGGCAGAGACCGTGATGACTGTCCCTGCCTATGACTGTCCCTACTACATTGAGGAAGGAACAATCAGTTGCACACACTCAAACTGGGACATAGCCTAGGAAGAAGCTCTGCACAAAGGGATCTGCGGATCCTAGTGGATGACAAGCTACATATGAGTCAACCATGTAACACGGTTGCAAAAAAACCAAACATCGTTCTGGGATGTATTAGCAGGAGTGTTGTAAGCAAGACACGAGAAGTAATTCTGCTCTACTCCGCGCTGATTAGGCCTCAACTGGAGTATTGTGTCCAGTTCTGGGTGTGACTGTTCTTAATGTTTCCTCTGCATGCTGTGTGGGTGCCTCAGTTTCCCCTATGCAGTTCTTAAGTCTCCAGCGTGCATAGATGGCCGACACTTTGTATCCTGGCAACAAATGGCTGGGGCCCTTCCCCTTCCCCCTGCAAGGGGATGCTAAAGGTGGGGGAGAACAAAGAGATCAGGTGACCTTCTGCCCCGGGAAAGAGACAAAGGCCAGAAAGGAGGGGCTGGAGGGGGTTTTGAGTTTGGGAGCTGGCTGGGGACGGGAAGTGAGGGCAGACGTGGGGATCTGCCTCGCTGGGCCCCAGAATGGACCCGGCTGAGGGGTCCCGTTCTCTGCACCTACAAGCTCTGTTTTAGGTCGTGTTCCTGTCATCGAATAAACCTCTGTGTCACTGGCTGGCTGAGAGTCACGTCTGACTGCGCAGTGGGGGGTGCAGGACCCTCTGGCTTCCCCAGGACCCCGCCTGGGCGGACTCGCTGTGGGAAGTGCACGGAGGGGCAGAGGATGCTGAATGCTCCAAGGAGAGACCCAGGAGGTGAAGCCGTGGGAGCTTCTTGCCCTGCAGACAGGCTGCTCCGAGGGAGAGGAGGCTCCCCAGGGTCCTGCCTGGCTTTGTGGGGAGCAGTTCCAGAGCATCGCCTGGGGAGTCCGTGACACTGGGTGCCACATTTCAGGAAAGATGTGGACAAATTGGAGAAAGTCCAGAGAAGAGCAACAAAAATGATGAAAGGTCTAGAAAATATGACCTAGGAGGGAAGATTGAAAAAAATGGGTTTGTTTCGTCTGGAGCAGAGAAGCCTGAGAGGGGCCATGATACCAGTTCTCAAGTACATAAAGGGCTGTTACAAGGAGGAGGGGGATAAATTGTCCCCCTTTACCTCTGAGGACAGGACAAGAAGCAATTGGCTTAAATTGTAGCAACGGCGGTTTAGGCTGGACATTAGGAAAAACTTCCTGTCAGGGTGGTTCAGCACTGGAATCAATTGCCCAGGGAGGTTGTGGAATCTCCATCATTGGGGATTTTTAGGAGCAGGTTGGACAAACCCCTGTCAGGGATGGGCTAGAGAATACCGAGTCCTGCCCTGAGGCCGGGGGCTGGACTAGAGACCTCCCGAGGTCCCTTCCAGTCCTATGATTCGAGGATTCTCTGCAGCATCGGTGCTGGAGCATGACCTGGCTACGCGTCGGTAGAGGGGAGTCAGAACTGCTCCCTCCGCCTGGACCTGGAGTCCTGGTGCCCCGGGGTGCGCAGGGAGGGGCACCTGGACCGGGGCCAGCGCAGCAGAGCGGGCACAGGGGGTGCTGACTGGACTGGCTGCTTGCCCCTCAGAGCAGCGGGGAGTGGGAGGAGACTGGCGACAGTGGTATCTCCTGGGGCAGGGCCCTGGCCCCGGCCCTGCTCAGCTCCGTGGGGAGAGCTGTTCTGACTAGCACCATCTGACCCATGAGTTTGTGCCGTCCCTGGGGTAGGATTTCTTCTAGGCACCACACCAGGCTGGCCGCACCGGCAGCAATCCTGTCCATTAACCAGCCAATCGGTCGCTCCCCGGCTATGCAGCCAGCCAGCCCATCCAGCACAATGCTAACCGCCATCAGCCCTGCGACTGATCCGGGGGAACGTCCCGCTGCTGGGAGACAGCCCCAGGGAAAGGGGCCCCTGGGGGGCTAAGAACAGGCTTCCTTGCCTCGTCCTAGGGAAGCCCAGGGGATGCTGGCCCTCAACATCCAGGTGACTGGCTGGCTACTCAGTGACGGAGTGTGACACTTTGCAGGGGTGTCCGGGGCAAATGGCTACCCCCTGCTCGTGCCAGGAGGGAGCTCAGCAGTGTTCAAAGCTGGGCCTGGGCCATGTGTGCAGCGCGTGTCAGCGCAGACACGCTCAATCCCCTGGACTCCGACCTGTGCTGCTGTAGAACAAGAGGATGGGTCCCGGCACGCTGGGCTCGCTTCGGTCCAGTGAGGTTTCCCGAACCTAGTGACTTTCCCATGAGACGGGGGGCAGAGCGGGGATGAGACTCTAGGAACGCCTGCCTAGGGAAAGAGCAGGAGACACGGGCTGCAAGCCAGGATGGACGGCAGGGCTGTGCTGGGAAGCGCTCCAGAAACTCCCTCAATCAGGGATGCTGCAAAATGCCCCCACAATGTCCATTCACTTCCCATGAAACTCCCGGCCCCAGTAGGGGCCTGGCAGACGCCACTTGGGGAGGAGCGGGCACCAGGAGCTAGATTCGCAGGGTGCTGAATGGCAGGGAGTCAAGGTGACACCTGGCCCTACCTCCTTCACGGGACAGCAGCAGCTTTGCGTAGTGTGGGTGTGGGACGGAGCAGGAAGCAGGGCGGATTTGACCTGGGAATGTTCCTTTTTTCCCCTTAATAAGCTGTCTGAAGCATTTGACAGAAGTAAGCAGTTTGGCTAGATTGTACTCAAGTCTTCTAAGCATAAATGCCATTAAAGAAGAACAACAAAGGTGGGGGGGAGAAGAACCCCCCCCCCCAAATGAAACAAAAATAAACCTCAACCCAGACTCTAGAATGTTGCAGGGGAGTTACACTGGGGATGGGGGACTTCCCTTGAAGGAAGCTCCCTGAGCTGTAACCTGAGCCAGGAGGGGGTTTGGGAGAAGTGACACCTTCTGCCCAGAGACTGAACAAAGGAGAGGAGGAGCAGGGGGAGGGGGAAGAGCTGCTGGAGGAGGTTTTGTTTTCAGTCTTGTCCTGGGGGGTGCAACGCAGGGAACCCCAAGCTGGGGTCTAAGCTCCCTGAACCCCCTGGAAGGACTTGATTGAGGGGTTCTGGTTGTGCCTACACGCTCTGCTTGGGACTGTGTTCCTGTCAGCTAATAAACCTTCTGTTTTGCTGGCTGGCTGAGAGTCCCGGTGAATCCCAGGAAGAGGGGGGTGCAGGGCCCTGACTCCCCCCCACTCCATGACAGGGTGTTAGACCCATGTTAGCAATGCAGGTAGGGCTGGGGCCAGGGCGAGGGCACACATGCCGGCGTGAGTCCACCAGCCCCTTGGAACAAGCCGTAGCCTAGCGATATCATTTCCAAGGCCTCCGCAGCTCTTGCCGTCAGCCTCCTCTCCTGGGTCTTAGGGGGCGCAGGGGAGAATCTAGACAACATCCACCTACCTCTCTGCTCTTCCAGCCTCCCTCCCTTCGCCCCTGGAGACCACAGCAGCACACGCTCTCTGCACTCCTTCCCTAGGCTGAGAGCGGTAGCAGTAATTGCATTGTTGATTAAGGAGCTCCTTAAATGAACCGAAAATTACAACCTAGAATTGCTGCTGTGATTATGAATCCATCCGTCACTCTCCTCTGGTACTGCATCAACAAATGGTGCCACCCACCCGGAGCCAAAGAGGCTTCCTGAGCCCCCACCTAGTCTGGCTTCCCCGGGGGCCAGTACAGGATGGTCCCAGTGCCTTCTCCAAGCTAGTTTTAATAGCCTAAGGGAATGAGGCTCCCAGCATCACCCCAGCTCTGGCCAGTCTCTGTCCCAGGGCTCTGCTGCCAGTGATGATCACACGGAACAGATGCTCACCCGAGATTCCCATATCTGCCCGGATTCAATTGGGGTCAAAAATACCTTGGGAACAGACTTCCACCTGGCTGCCCCTGGGAAGCGCAGAGGCAGCTGCATTGAGAAGCATCAGCCAGAAAAAGGACTGAGCTGGGCTTTGCAAATCTGAGGGAGTCCCGGGCCAGTCGGAGTTCTGGACAGGCACAGTGTGAGTTAATGACAGCTCCTCGGAGCAGCCAGTCCTGAAACCCACAGGGCAGAGGCAATTCTTGATTTAGTTCTAAATGGCTCATAGGATCTGGTCCAAGAAGTGAATACAGCTGAACCCTAATGTAATTAAATGTAACATCTTTTTGTGTGTGTGTGTGCAGGGGCAGGGTGGGGGATACCAAAGAAACCCACCACAGTAACATTTAACTTCAAAAAGGGGAACTACACAAAAATGAGGAGGCAGGAAAAATGGAAATTAAAAGGAACAATCTCAAGAGTGAAATGCCTGCAAGCTGCATGGAAACTTTAAATACACCATAATAGAGGCTCAAATGAAATGTACGCCCCAAATTTAAAAAAAACCTAGTAAGAGGATGAAAAAATGCCACCATGGCTAAACAGCCGAGTAAAAGAGGCATTTAGAGGCAAAAACTGGAAGTTTTTAAAAACTGGAAGTGAAATCCCACTGAGGAAAATAGAAAGGAGCATAAACTCTGACAAGTCAAATGTAACTGTGTAATTGGGCGGCCAAAAAAGAATTTGAAAAGTAAGTAGCGAAAGACACAAAAACTAACAGCAACTTCTTTTATGTCTGTCAGAAGCAGGAAGCCAGTCAAGCAAGCAGTGGGGCCCGTGGATGACAGGAGTGCTCAAGGAGCACTCAGAGAAGGCTGTTGCAGAGAAGCTAAATGGATTCTTTGCATCGGTCTCCATTGGAGGGGATGTGAGGGAGACTCCCACACCCGAGCCGTTCTTTTTAGGTGACAAATCTGAGGAACTGTCCAAGATTGAGGTATCAGTAGAGGAGGTTTTGGAACAATTTGATAAATTAAACAGCAACAAGTCACCAGGCCCAGATGGTATCACCCAAGAGTTCTGAAGGAACCCAAAAGTGAAATTGCAGCACTACTAAGTGAGGTGTGGAACCCATCGCTTTAATCAGCCTCTGGCCCAGAGGACTGGCAGATAGATACTGTGATGCCGATTTTTTAAAAAGGCTCCAGAGGCCATCCCAGAAACTAGAGGCCGGTAAGCCTGACTTCAGTCCCAGGAAAATTGGTTGAAACTTTAGTAAAGAACAGAATTATCAGACGCAGATGAACACGATATGTTGGGGGGAGAGTCAACGTGGCTTGTGTAAGAGGAAATCTTGCCTCACCAATCTGTTAAAATTCTCTGGCAGTGTCAACAAGCATGTGGACAAGGGGGATCCAGTGGATATAGTGTACTTAGATTTCCAGAAAGCCTTTGACAAGGTCCCTCACCAAAGGCTCTTAAGCTAAGTAAGTTGTCATGGGATAAGAGGGAAGGTTCTCTCATGGATCAGTAATGGTTAAAAGACAGGAAACAAAGGGTAGGAAGAAATGATCAGTTTTCAGAATGGAGAGAGGTAAATAGTGGTGTCCCCCAGGGGTCTGTACTGGGCCCAGTCCTATTCAACATATTCATCAATGAGCTGGAAAACGGGGTAAACAGTGAGGTGGCAAAGTTTGCTGATGAACAAAATAATTCAAGGAGTTAAGCAGACTGTGGAGAGTTACAAAGGGATCTCATAAAACTGAATGACTTGGCAAGAAAATGGCAGATGAAATTCAATGTTGATAAATGCAAAGTAATGCACATTGGAAAGCACAATCTCAACTATGCATACAAAATGATGGATCTAAATTAGCTGGTACCACTCAGGAAAGATCTTGGAGTCCTTGTGGATAGTTCTCTGAAAACATCTGTTCAATGTGCAGCAGCAGTAGAAAAAGCAAACAGTATTAGGGACCATTAGGAAAGGGATAGATATTAAGGCAGAAAAGATAATGCCACTCTATTAATACCTGGTACACTCACATCTTGAATACTGCCTGCAGGTCTGGTCACCCCATCTCAAAAAAAGATATAATAGAACTGGAAAAAGTTCCAAGAAGGGCAACAGAAATGATTAGGGGTATGGAACAGCTTCCATAGGAGAAGCAAGAAAAAAGGCTGAGACTGTTCATCTTAGAAAAGAGACGACTAAGGGGGGGGGATATGACAGAGGTCTATAAAATCAGGAGTGGTGTGGAGCAAGTGAGTAGGGAAGTGTTATTTACCCCTTCTCATAACACAAGAACTATGGGTCACCCAATTAAATTAACAGGCAGCAATTTTAAAACAAACAAAAGTACAACACGCAGTCAGCCTGTGGAACTCTTTGCCAGAGGATGTTGTGAAGGCCAAGACTATAACAGGGTTCAAAAAGAACTAGGTACATTCATGGAGGGATAGATCCATCAGTGGCTGTTAGCCAAGATGCTCAGGGAAATAATCCCAAACTCTGGGTGTCCCTAAACCTCTAACTGCCAGAAGCTGGGACTAGATGACAGGGGATGGATCCCTTGATAAATTGCTTTGTTCTGTTCATTCCCGTGGAGCACCTGGCAGTGGCCACAGTAGGAAGATGGGATACTGGGCTAGATGGACCTTTGGTCTGACCCAGTGTGGTGTTTCTTATGTGCTTATGTTTACTCAGAAGGTTCACCCCAAAGCCCAGCGTGGAATCTCACCGGGATGCAGCCAGGCGCTCTTCCAGCAGCCAAAGCTCACATTGAACAGTGTGTTAGTGCGATGGCCGTGCTTGGCCCAACTGCAGGCTTTGCTGGCAACTTACCAAGAGCCTGAGGGCTGCAGATAGATTAGTGCTTCCCTTATCTTGAATGCATCTCATCGTGTTTCTCAGCTGCTCCATATTAAGTGGCAGGACAAGATCAGCAATGAGGATATCTGTAGCCAAATCTACCAGTCGCCTCAGTGAGCACTGATTTGGTCGTGGTGGCTTTCTTGGTAGGGACATTTTGTTGGGATGGAAAACCGATGATTTATGAAGCGTGTTTTCCAAAGAATGCTGTTGGATGGCCGGCGAGCACGTGGTCACCAAACGCTTTCGTGGCACTGAAGGACCTCAAATGCTGGACCTAGATGGAACATCCATCCAGCATGTCTAAAGATTGAGCTGGATGGTGTGTGATCTGCAAGGAGGCGATGTCCCTTTGGGATTTGCCTTGCTGCTGCTGCTGCTGCTGCTGACTTGAATCCAGAGGTGAGGGCCAATGGAGACTACAGGTGCCAGCATGCTGTGCTCCAGCTGGGTGCACCGTGGCCTCACTACGTTTCATGCTGGGATCCATAGTCTCGGTGCCACCGGCTGGCCTGCAGGAGTCTGCACTGGAGCAGGAGTCCTATCGCGTGTGCTGACAGCATATAGAACGGAGACCGGCTCAAGCGCCAACATCCAGCCTCCGCACAGCCCAAAGCCCGAGGTGGGTTGGATCCCACACGGTTGGGGTCAGCACATTTTGAAGGGAGGGGCGATTTGTAAAATCTGGGCCTGGCCTGTGGTTTGGTTCCAACTTCCCCAGCACTGTGGGGAGGGCTGGGACTTTGCTTCTGGTCTATGGTTTCCTCACCCAGACTCTTTACCCCATGTCTCCTCCATGCTAATTGTGACTCACCCTTCCTGACTGGGCTCCACACTCCCTCCCGCTCCCCCCCTTCCACGGTGCCGGCTCCTGAGGTCCTACTGAGTTTGCAGCCTGGTGTTTGCCACTCCCCCTCCAGACAGAGGGATGCAGGAATCTCAAGGGCCGGTTGGTGACCTCCTTAAGTCAGCAGGTACAATTACAGAGTGCGATGCGGCGAGCACTCGCTGATGTCAGGGTCAGCCCTTCTCCAGAGGGGAGTGCGAGCAGGCTGGCGTGCACGCGGCTGCAGCCTTGAGACACATGGGGAAAGGCTCATTAATACGTTACATGCAAAGCTATTGTCATAGGGGCAGAATCACAGGCATCAAACTCATCTGCTGTGACAAAGCCAGAGGAAACCAAGGCACTGGCACGTGAGCCCACACACAGACACGCATGCTTCTGCAGATGCACAAGTACACACACCGACGTGTACAAGCTTCTGCAGATGCACAAGTGCACACAAACATACATGCATGGCCATACACACATTCTGACTCATGCCTGCACATACACAAAACGTATGTGCACTAACATCCATTCATATGCCACCCACTTTGGAGCTAGTCCATAGAGGCAATAACAGCCTACTACTTCTGCCCCCTGATGGAGCTACTCCTTTAGCTCAAGAGGCAGAGGTCTGTGCTTTGGTGCTGAGGGTTGCAGGTGGGGGATTGTTACACACATTTCCTACTCAGGTCAGATGAACTTTGTCCTGTACAGGCTCCTCTCTGCTTTCTCATGGCCCTCCCCCTGCAACTCTTGCTGGCAGCGGCTGGGCCCCAGGGTGCAGTGTGGCCCCAGGTAGACACAGTGCACCCAGGGCCGGCTCCAGGGTTTTTGCCGCCCCAAGCTACGGGGAAAAAAAAAAAAAGCAGCGATTGCGATCGGCAGCAGCTCCACCGCCCCGCTTTCTTCTTCGGCGGCAGCTCCTTCCCTCCGAGAGGGATCGCGGGACCCGCCTCCGAATTGCCACCGAAGATCCCGACGTGCCGCCCCTTCCCCTTGGCCACTCCAAGCACCTGCTAGCTGAGCTGGTGCCTGGAGCCGGCCCTGAGTGCACCGGTCCCTGGAGCTGGGCTCTTTGCGGAGCATCTTCCGTGCCATCGCCCAGTGAAAATGAAGCGTCGCTGGGAGCCCTGCGTCACCGGTGGCTGCTGCGGCCTCCATGCCGCCGGGTGGTGAGGAAATCGCGGCTGTGCCGGGCCTCCTTTGCTTTAGTCCCCTCCAGCTGGCGAGCTGGCCTGGGCTGAGCTGGGCCTCTCTCCTGCCTGCTCACTGGTGCGGACGCCAGGGGCTGGCGCCCAGATGATTTCCTCAGTGTCCCATCTCTCTCTCCCCATGTTAATCTGGGCCCAGGCGTCTTATCTTCCCCCAGCGTTTTCCTCGCTCCTGCTTGTCCCTCGTATACACCAGGGCTGGATGACGCCCGTCCTACACCCCTGTGCTCTCCACCACTGCCTCTTCGGGATCTTACCAGGGACTGCACGGGGTGCTGCAGAGAGTGACACTGGTGACCCCGTAGGGGGCGCTCTCCCCTCACGATCAGTGCTCACCCCAATGGCCCAGCGCAGTGCTAGGGGGCGCTGCTGCTCTGCAGAGAGTGACACTGGTGACACTGGTGACCCCGTAGGGGGCGCTCTTCCCTCACGATCAGTGCTCACCCCAATGGCCCAGCGCAGTGCTAGGGGGCGCTGCTGCACTGCAGAGAGTGACACTGGTGACCTGTAGGGGGCGCTCTCCCCTCATGGTCAGTGCTCACCCCAATGGCCCAGCGCAGTGCTAGGGGGCGCTGCTGCACTGCAGAGAGTGACACTGGTGACCTGTAGGGGGCGCTCTCCCCTCATGGTCAGTGCTCAACCCAATGGCCCAGCGCAGTGCTAGGGGGCGCTGCTGCACTGCAGAGAGTGACACTGGTTACCCCGTAGGGGGCGCTCTCCCCTCATGGTCAGTGCTCACCCCAATGGCCCAGCGCAGTGCTAGGGGGCGCTGCTGCACTGCAGAGAGTGACACTGGTTACCCCGTAGGGGGTGCTCTTCCCTCACGGTGAGTGCTCACCCCAATGGCCCAGCGCAGTGCTAGGGGGCGCCGCTGCACTGCAGAGAGTGACACTGGTGACCCTGTAGGGGGCGCTCTCCCCTCACGGTCAGTGCTGGCCCCTAGTGCAGTGACAGTCCGTGTCCCCGTGCAGGGCCCTGAGGCGGAGTGCGCTAGGCAGTGAGCTGTGGTGACAGGATACGAGCAGTAGAGCTGGCTGGCAGTGCCATGCTAGGAACCCCTTTCCCTTGCTCCTCAGCCCCAGCAGGATAAATTACTAGCCCGGCTCCCCTCTGGCTGTCTCGGGACCTGCCAGACCCGTCTCCCCCGTTCCCTGATGGGGCAGCGCTTCCCTGCTGGCTCCCCCGGACCTTGGCATGGGCCTTCTTGCCTCAGCCCTGCTCCCCGTGCCCATTCCCCACCAGCTCAGCACCCCACCGTGGGTCGGAGAAGGAAGGAGCATTCCTGCCCCCAGCTTTCCCGTCCCAGGTGGCAGAAAGATGCAGGCGGGGGAGAGCCGTGCCCTGCGGTCGAGGGGGAAGCTCCCAGCGCTCCCTGTGAGCAGCCCTCCAGTCCCGGTGGCAACCCAGAGCCCGTGTGCGGGGCCCCAGGCGGATCTGGGAGCTCTGGGCAGGCCGAGCAGACCCCATGGAGAGAGCTGAGTGACTTCGGAGCTTGGCTCGGCCCTGCCGCGGGGGCTGTGGAGGGGCTCTCTGCTGAGTGACCACGAGGGGGGCTCTGGGGAGGCGGGGCAGTCACCTGAGGGGGACACACTGCTGAAATCCCAGTGACAAGAGTCTGTTGGAAATAACCAGGGGGCTGGGCCCCTGACGGGGATCCCAGGCTCTGATCCCTTCCTCACTGCCGGGGGAGATTGCTGGCTGCTGGGCACCATGCGTGACAGGCTGCAGCCCCCGCTGCCCTGCAGACAGACTGGCACGGACCGGAAGCCAGCTCGCTGCGCTCCGGGCCGCGCTGGGGCGGGGGGTGTTCAGCCGAGATGGCTGGGGGGTGCGACAGCCCAACCGGACGGCTGCCTGGGTAGGGTGACCAGATAGCAAGTGTCAAAAATTGGGATGGGGGTGGGGAGTAATAGGACCTGTACAAGACAAAGCCCCACATATTGGGAACTGTCCCTATAGAAATGGGACATCTGGGCACCCTGTGCCTGGACAGTGTGGAGATGGCAATGGGGCAGGCCGAGTGCTGCTGTCTGCGTGTCTGGCAGGTGCCCCCAGCACCTCCCCTCTGGGCTGACGGGCTTGGGGCAGGTCCCCCCACCCCGCCCAGCACCTTCCCTCTCTGACACGGTGCCCTGCTTCGGGGCATTTCCAGCCACAGGACATTTTGTCCTTTGGAAATCATCACAGATCATGGGGTGGAAACCGGGATGGGAGGGTCTGAAGCATCGCCCTGCCCTGTTTCCTCTCTTGCAGACATACCAAAGAGCAGGAGATGTTAAGAGCCTTGCAGACTGGATTGAACCTGACATTTGAGACAGGGAGGGAGGACCCCTTACGCCAGGCAGAGCCCTCCCCGCACCATTGTCTCCCATGCGGTATTTCCTAGCTGTGAAGATCTTGGCGTGAGACTCGTTCCTGGGAAGCTCTGGCTGCGCGTGGAGCTGCCTGGCACGTCTCCAGAGGAATGATTTACTGTAATTCCCCTGGAAAGCCACTTTGTCATCACTCAACTGGAGAGCTTGAGCCGGACTTAAACAACAGGCTCCTGAGGAGCCTTGAATAATTCACTGTAATAAATATTAATCACTCCCATCTATTGTGGCGGGCGTGTAATTGCCAGGAGTGTTCTGGAAGCTCTGGGCCGCCTGCAGTACGTTAACTCTGCCATTGCCATGTGGTGACAGCCAGGACACGGGGACACGGCCTCCCGCCCGGGCGCTGGCTGGAGCGCATGTCTGCAGCGTGCCGGACGCAGCCTGGCCCACGCTGCTTGAGGAACGCCGGCGCCCACCGCAGTGAAACGGGGAGGAGCATTAGCAGCCCTAGCTATTAGGGCAAATTCCTACGGCGAGGAGAACCCTCTTGGGGTGCCACAGGCCTGCTGTGTGGTGCTGGCACGGCTGAAGATCCGGAAAGCGACAAAAGACAATCGTAGTTCGATTTCAACAAGCCCCCTGCAGCGCCTTGAGTCTGACACCGGGCGTGACACCGGGCATGGGCTGGGGGCTTGGGGTTCTGCGGCGTAAAGCCCCCTGCAGCACCTTGAGTCTGATACCAGGCGTGACACTGGGCGTGACACTGGGCGTGGGCTGGGGGTTCTGCGGCATAAAGCCCCCTGCAGCGCCTTGAGTCTGACACCGGGCGTGGGCTGGGGGCTGGGGGTTCTGCGGCATAGAGCCCCCTGCAGCGCCTTGAGTCTGACACCGGGCATGACACCGGGCGTGGGCTGGGGGCTGGGGGCTGGGGGTTCTGCGGCATAGAGCCCCCTGCAGCGCCTTGAGTCTGACACCGGGCATGACACCGGGCGTGGGCTGGGGGCTGGGGGTTCTGCAGCATAGAGCCCCCTGCAGCGCCTGGAGTCTGACACCGGGTGTGACACCGGGCGTGGGCTGGGGGCTGGGGGCTGGGGGTTCTGCGGCATAAAGCCCCCTGCAGCGCCTGGAGTCTGACACCGGGCGTGGCACCGGGCGTGGGCTGGGGGCTGGGGGTTCTGCGGCATAAAGCCCCCTGCAGCACCTTGGGTCTGACACCGGGCGTGGCACCGGGCGTGGGCTGGGGGCTGGGGGTTCTGCGGCGTAAAGCCCCCTGCAGCGCCTGGAGTCTGACACCGGGCGTGGCACCGGGCGTGGGCTGGGGGCTGGGGGTTCTGCGGCATAAAGCCCCCTGCAGCGCCTGGAGTCTGACACCGGGCGTGACACCGGGCGTGGGCTGGGGGCTGGGGGTTCTGCGGCATAAAGCCCCCTGCAGCGCCTGGAGTCTGACACCGGGCGTGGGCTGGGGGCTGGGGGTTCTGCGGCGTAAAGCCCCCTGCAGCGCCTGGAGTCTGATACCGGGCGTGACACCGGGCGTGGGCTGGGGGCTGGGGGTTCTGCGGCGTAAAGCCCCCTGCAGTGCCTGGAGTCTGACACCGGGCGTGACACCGGGCGTGGGCGTGGGCTGGGGGCTGGGGGTTCTGCGGCATAAAGCCCCCTGCAGTGCCTTGAGTCTGACACCGGGCGTGGGCTGGAGGCTGGGGGTTCTGCGGCATAAAGCCCCCTGCAGTGCCTTGAGTCTGACACCGGGCGTGGCACTGGGCGTGACACCGGGCATGGGCTGAGGGTTCTGCGGCATAAAGCCCCCTGCAGCGCCTGGAGTCTGACACCGGGTATGACACCGGGCGTGGGCTGGGGGCTGGGGGTTCTGCGGCATAGAGCCCCCTGCAGCACTGTACACTCCTCTGTGGGGCTCCTGTGCTGTGAGGAACCTTCTCGCTGATTTAAACGGGGCCCTGGGGGGAGGGGCCTGCCCCTCCCCCCCCCCAGCAGCAACTGATTGAGGTTGACAGTCCAGAAATCTAGAGAGCAAATGCCAATGACGTAATACCCCAATTTGCATAGCTCACGAATACATATTTTCTCATTTACATAAACAGCAGAAAGTAACCCAGTTCTAACAGCCCCCGGTTCAGCAGAAGCCACCCACTGTCTGTCTGTCCTCAGCTCCTTCTGTATTCTCACTCTGGCTCTGCAAGTGTTTTGCCCAAGGGAGGGCCAGGGGAGGGTGGTGAAAGCCAGTGCCTGGGGGGCGAGGGGGCTCAGGCCTGGGTCCCCAGTGCATCTGTCTGTCTCTCCTGGGGAACCCGGAGGCTCCGAGGCAGGGAACCGGGCTGAGCTGAGAGCAGTGTTGCCAACTCTGAGCCACTTTCAGGATGTCCAGCAGGATTTTTCTTACCCCCCAGCTCCTGGAGTCATGGGATGACGTGAGAATCTCAGTTTCCATTTAAAAAAACAAGGAAGTAGTTTCTGGCCCTCCTGGTTGTGGAGAAATGCCTGAAACTGTGACTCCGAAAGGCTCAAAGGCAAATCAAAAGACCTCTCCACCCGCGGTTTATTATGTTTAGACTCTGAAGATTTTGGGGCCAGATGCATGAGTTTGGAGCCCTGCCGTGGCTTTGGGCGCTGGCCCTGCCGTCCGCAGGAGCTGCAGGCTGACAGTCCCGCCAGGCAGGGGGCAGATGGCAGCTGGCGCACTTTTGCAGATCTGCCGCCCACCCGAGAACATGCTGCTTTGCACCCAGCCAGCCCCTGCTCCACCCAGGACTCAGCCACAGCTGCAAGCTGCCATGAAGTTGGAGAGGGGGGAACGCGTGGGGAGTCAGGCGAGATCCCCCCACATACTCAGGAGTTGGCTGGTTAGGAAGGGAATCCTGGGTGGAGTAGCCATCCCAGCCCTTCCCGCTGCTTCCCCGGTGAGGCCAACCTATCCCCCACAGGAGCCGCGGGCGGTACCCAGAATGGGCTGGGCTCAGGGTGCATCTCCTGCTCCAGACTCAGCCGTTGGCAGGTTTCGGGCCAGGCCGACCTCCACCCCCAAACAATCCTAAAGGGCGAGGTTCACCCTCTGTACACAGGCCCAAGTGCGAATTCAGACTCATTTCCCTGGTACCTCATATCTGTGCTGGCCTCTGGGCAGAGTGAATTTCGCCCCAGGGGATCCGTGATCTGCTCTGCTCGGGGTTCCCTAGCAGCTCCTGCGTCGGATGACGGGATCAGTCATTCGAGGCTGGAGCATCCACGGGCAGCCCCGATCAGCTCCTCCCCCTCCCTCCCAGGGCCTCCCTCCTAGCACAATCAGCTGTTCAGCGGCATGCAGGAGGCACTGGGGGGGAAGAGGAACGGGGGCGGGGAGAGGCGGGGTGGGGGTGGGGACTTGGGGGAAGGGGAGAGTGGGGGCAGGGCCTGGAGCGGAGCCGGGGTCGAGCTCCCCGCGGGAACTCATAAAGTTGGTGCCTTTGTCTCACAGCCAGCCTCCAATTAATATAGCGATTTAATACCAGCAGAGATGTGATAGACTCAGCTGAACGGCCGCATGACACTTTAATGAGTGTTAATGGGAGGTAAGAATGAAATCCTGCTGGCGCATTAGCATGAGAAAAGGCTGGCGCGCTGGCGGGAAGGTACCATCTGTATTACTCCTGCCATGTTGCACTGCCTGAGCAGCAGGAATGACATTTCACGTTTGAATTCATTTGCTCATCTTGCCAATCAGCTGGAGACGAAAGGTGAGGGCCCTGGGAGGAGCTCGGTGTCTGGAATAAATGAAGCCCAGAGGAGAGACGCTGATTGCGAGAGACCACGCCTGGAGCTGGACTGGATGGGACCCCTTTCAGATCCCACCATTGCCTTGCTTAGATTGGCCACAGGGGGCACCACAGAATCACATGAGTGGCCACCTCATGTCCAGGATTGAATCTGGAATGGCCTGCAGGTTGATACACAGGACCTGCACACACCACGCTCTCGCCTGGAGACTTGACTTTGGTTCTTTCTTGTTTCCCTTACTCTCTCATCAAAGCTTGTTTCCACTGGAAGTTTGCATCTGCTCCGAGTGCGTGGGAATGTAGCCCTGTGCCTGTGAACAGGCCGCAAAGCAGTAAAGGCCCAGGACAGAGCGCCAGGTCTGACTGTAAGGGCGTGTTGGCATGGGAACGTGTTTTCAGTGGAACTTTAGATTTCTGGCATGAGCTGCTGCGCGTCCCCACACACACAAGGCGTTTTCTCAACTTCTCTGGCGTCCTATCCCACTCTTGCTAAGCCACGTTGGAAGTGACAAACCCTGGTTTGGAATGAGCGATGGTGGCATAAGGTGTGTGTGGCTGCAGCCCAGATTCGCCAGAACGCTTCTGGCAGTCCTCCCCCCGCTATCCCACACTGCATTGCTTCCTGGCCTCGTGCCTTCTGCTGCTCTGGGCTCCTCTTGACCAGATGTCACCTCCCTTTGTCAATGCTGGCACATGGCCAGCGGCGTGGCGAGTTCACAAACATGGGCACGGACCCATTATTGCAGCCATGTGCCGGGCGTCTGCGTGTCTGGTCCGGAGATGCTGGGCTTCCTTGGCCTGTGGGGACAGGAGCACTGCTAGTCCCATCGGAACAGAAGTCAGCAGCATGCGACGCTATAGGAGCAGCTAGCAGAGAAATGTGGGGGAAGGGGCTGAAGCCAGGGAGCTCTGGCAGAATCACAGTACCGCTCGGCACAGAACAGGATCTGCAGTGATGCTCCCATTGCCTGCACTTCCTCTGAGGAGCTGGACCGGATGTTTGCTGGGAGACTACCACGGGGTCCTGGCATGGGTTTCTGCACAGCTTGGCTGGGGCATCAGAAGGTGCCTAAGCGACCAGGGATCCCGGCCTGGAGGATATTACCCCGGATGGTCTGGATCTCTTTGCAAGACCTAACCCCGCCCCAGAGATTCAGGCAGAGACGGAGCCAGAGATGCCCCTGAACCCCAGGCAGAAGGCCAGCCGGCCAGAGCTGGGGAGGAGAGCTCTGCCAGGCTGTGCCCTGTGCTCTGGTGCAGATTTCAGCCACCTTATGCCGGGTGCCGTCAGGGTGTCGCCACGTCGGATGGATGTGAACTAGTCGTCTCTCTCCCCCACTCAACTTTTCTCCTCCCCGCCCAGCACGCACTAGATGGTGTCCGCACCAGAGACTTCAAAGGGTTTGTATCCCTGAAATATCAACTCCCCCAACTAGCGCCCCAACATGCCCCCTGTGATGGAGCCGAGGGATCGGTGCTACGCCCCCGGCTTCGGAACGGTCTCTGGGAGGAACCTCTTAGATGTGCCAGACCCCCGAGGGGTCTCACTCTTCAGGGAAGGCCACCCGGCCTCACCGCCTCTGGAGACTGAGCCCTGAGCTCCGCCCTGCGCGTCCCACGGACACGGTATTTGCAGGGACTCTCAGTCTGTGCAGTGACACCCAGGCAGCACTTTGCAAACAGTCGGTTTATTAGTCAGCTGGGCACAGCCTGGGAAGGCCTGAGGTTAGCACAGAGAGATGAAGGTTACAGCGACGGGAGGGGTTCTCCCATCGTCGGTAATCCACCCCCGCGAGAGGCAGGAGCTAGGCTGACAGAAGAAAGCTTTCATCCACCCGGCGCTGCCATGGCTCAGGGGGTGGATTTTCCATACTCCGAGCCACGTAGCGGGGTCGACCTAACTTTTTAGCGTAGACCTGGCCTCGTATCGAGCTCAGCTCGGCACCCCCGGGTCAGCGCTGTTAGAAGGGAGAGGTCAAGCCAAGGCTCTGACTATGGGCCGCTCGGCATGTCCTGCAGGGTTCCGGGGGTGTCAGGTCGGCGAAGGCCTGCAGCTGTGGATGGGATCCGCCCCCCACTTCTGAACATTGCTTCCCATCGGCTGCCAGGCCCCAGGGGAGGCGGTGATGACTCCTCTCCGTGCAGGACGGGCGGCGCTGGGTGGAAAGGCACCAGCCCCACGCATGAGGCTCTTCGAAGAGTGACTCCTGCTGCAGGGAGCGCCCAGCTCTGACTCGCGTCAGTACCGGCCCCTCTGGAATGAGGCCGTTGCGCACGGTGAGCGGTGGCTGCAGCCTGCGAGCGCTGATGAGATTGCACCTCGGCTGGCACCACTGCCCCAGTTTTGCAGATTAAACGGCTGTTGCCAGGCTGCATGTTTTATTTCAATGCAAAGAAATCTCCCGGGACGGGGCCGTTCGCCTGCGGGATATTGAAACGCAGAGTGAGGGGAGGTGATGGGAGCCGGGCAGCCGCCCGTGAGCATCGCGGACGCTCCAGCCCAGCCGCGCTCGCCAGGATGCTGTGGCCCAGGCTTGCTGGGCTGTGGAGTGCAGGTAGGACCTGCCAGCTGCCATGGGCATGGAACCAGGACAGTCCCCTGCCTCTGCCCCACCTCCAGCTGCCCTACATTGCCCTCTCTGTACCAAGCACTACCGCAGGCACCAACGGGGCAGCATCTGGGGCCCTCGCTGTAGGATGCTGCAGGGTTTTTGGGTCAGATCTCGAGGAGGGGGCTTGTGAGTCCCTGAACAAAGCTCTGACTGGTGCTGGGCACGGGGGGAGTCACTCCAGATTAAGGGCAGCATTCGGGTTCAGCCCCAGAGTTCAGTGACCCCGACCTGATGTGCACCCTGGTAAGATGAGGTCACTGCGCAAGCCATGGGCTGCGGAAGCAGCGGGCACCGCCTTCTCCGCATATTCCTCAGCTGAGCTGCTGGAGTGCAGGGGGCACCTGGCCGAGCCATCCATCTTCTGCTCCCTACCCCCGTGTTCGTGCCAGCCCTCTCGGGGTGTGCACCGCTGCCCGCTGCGGGGCAGAGTCCTGGGACCAGGCCAGGGGCAGCCAGGCCTCGGTGTTGGAGTGGGAGTCAGGCCTAGTGGTTAGAACAGGAGAAGGGAGACAGGAATCAGAGCCAAGGGCCAGTCAGCTGACTCTGCCCACCAGTCAGGCAGCCAGCCGTGCTCGTTAGCATCCCTGGGCGCTGGCTCTGCTGCAGGCCCAGATTCCTGACACACAGACTGAGCTGCTCAGGGACATGTGGCTTCGTTCTATGGGTGTGTGTGTGGGGGGGGTCACTGACGCACCCCCCTTAGTGACTGTGCCGTTACCGGCTAGTCGCTGTCCTGAGTGTTAGCCGGCACCTCCACCGGAGTCCTTCCCTGCAGGCCTGTGCAGCCAGCGCCCAGCCAGCTGCTCCTCGGCTCCTGGGGGCCAGGGGATGCTGGGGTTGGTAGCCACGCGAGGGGTTCAGCGTGCCCTGGGCACTTAGCAACCTTTGGGAACGAGGTTTAGTTTCTGGAGGCCCTGCACTAAATCTAGGGCTGTTTGCACGAGGGCTGCAGGGCGAATGCCACTCCGAGTCCTGCCCGTCCTCTGTGCTTGGAGCGGCGCCCGTTTGGAGGGGCAGGGTCCATGTGTGGGTGCAGCAGCCCTTAGGTTGGCATGTAGCAGCTGTGAGTTGTGAGCCTCCCCCAGCCCCTCGCTGGCACTGCTGTGCCAGGGCTGCCAGCGTTACCCCTCCGGTCGCCCAGCACGGGCTCCTCCAGGAACGCAGGCTGTGGGCACCGGGCACCCCACAGGGCAGCACGGTGAATTTCCTGGGCCTGACATTTCTTATGGCACCGGGCAGTCCAGCGTGTTCTCTCGCTAACACGCGGCCGGCTCCGGAGGTCTACACGCGGTTAGCGAGCATGGTGAGTGCATTGGGTGCGCCCCCCAGGGGTGGGGACTGGCTTGCTGCCGCCAGGCTGGGCGTGCGGGGTGGGCACGGGTTGGCTAGTGCGCTGACACTTCCTAGCTCCGTCCTTCCCTCCCTGGGCGGAGCAGCCGTGCTTCATCCCCGACGTGCCCCTGACTCCTGGGCTGCAGGACCAAGCCGCTGGGCGCCGGGTGCCGCCTCGGAGCTGGCATTAGGCCCAGCCTGTGGCTGAGAGAGTCACTGTGCAAACGCTGCTGCCATCTAGCGTTTGGCACAGCTGTGCACCCTCACGACTCTGCGCTGAGCCAAACTCGGGCTGAGATCCTGGCCCTGCTCCTTGGGCCGAAGGGGAGGGGGAGGGGCCCTCTGTGCCAAAAATGGCATCGCCTGTTTCCCAGTCACCCACTGCTTGCAAGGAAATGATCCTGGGTGCGTCTGGCTCAGTGTCCTAGCGGAGATGGCGCAGGACGGGGTGTCAGTTGGTGTCTGCTCCAGACCAGCATGGCACACTGGGGAACAGGACGACCAGCTCCTTATGCACCAGCTATAACGTGTAGGGGAAATGCTGCATGAGCACAGGGGACTTCAATTTGCCTGACAGATGCTGGGGTCTCCTGCTGCCAGGGCTAAGACATCCTGGGAATTTATTAACATTACAGATGAGCGTTTCCTACCACAAACGGTGTTGTATCCAACATGGAGATTTCTATATTGGATCTCGTCTGAGGCTGGTGCGACCGCTGCTGGAATACTGCCCGGTTCTGTGCCCGCCTTTCCAGAAGGATGTTCTAAATGAGAGAGAATTCACAAAAGAGCCTCAAGAATGCTTCAGTGGCTAGAAAACCTGCCTCCTGGTGAGAGACTCACGGAGCTCAGTCTATTGAGCCTAACAAAGAGAAGGTTAAGGGGTGATTTGCTCACAGTCAATCGGTACCTACATGGGGGAATCAGTATTGGATAGTGGGCTCTTCCACAAACACCTAACATGATCCAGTGGCTGGAAGTTGAAGCCAGATGAACTCCGATTGGAAATAAGGCACATGTCTTAACAGGGAGGGTAATGAACCATTGGATCAACTTCCCAAGGGGCGTGGTGGATTCTCCATCACCGACAATTTTAAATCAGGATTGGCTGTTTGTCTAAAAGCTCTGCTCTGGGAATTAGTGTGGGGCAGGTCTCTGGCCTGAGCTGTGAAGGAGGGCAGAGCAGATCACAGCCTGGAACCTGCGTAACTAGAAATCAATGGGAGTTTGGCCATTAATGTCAACAGAATCAGGATTTCCCCCAAGATACCTCAAGCCAGACCCCTAATCCACCTACGGGGCTGGATTTCCAAAAGGACTAAGCACCCACTAATCCCCCTGAAGCCACGGGGGTGTGGGGTGTGGGGTCACAGCTACTCTGCATGGCACAAGATTATAGCCTACACAATTCGCTCACAGGCACGAGGCAGAGAGGAGGCAGTGGCACGTGGAGAGCATCAGAGTTCTCAACCCCAAGCTTCCTGCTCAGCTGTTCGAAAGGCCTGCTCAGGACTCAGACGGCACGTCCCTCCCCTCAGCCGGGTGGGATAAGCAAGTGCAGAGCTGTGTGAATCCTCTCCTGTCCGAGACGTCCCTCCCGGGGAAATGGCGCCTTCTGCCCAAAGACCCCTTAGTGCTTTACACACCTGGCCTCGTGCCTTGACTCAGACAAACTCACCTTGTCTTCAGTGGGAGTTCCCGGCATTAGGACTGTACGGTCAGGATCTGTGTTCACAGGGATATCTCACCCGGCACTGAAGTGCAGCCACCTCTGGGTTGGGATGCAGTAGCTGTTTAACAGCAACGCTACAGAAGAGTCCGGGGGGAGAAGGTGGAGGATCCTGTACCCAAGTGAGACTGGCTGGGGAATCAGTCGGGAACTTGCCCAGACATCGGGATTAGCTGTCCTGCCCTCGCTGGAAGTCTTTGGGAGCTGGAGGGTCAGTGTCCCCCCTAACGAGGGTGCAGTGGGACAGAAGAATTGCTAGCAGAGTTTGTGATGACTGGGGGGATCTGTCTGGGGGCAGTGTATGAATTCTGGCCGACGGTACGGAACTGTGATTATGAAATAGTGGAACCAGCAAAGGGGGGCTGGACAGAGGAGCCACACCCTGAGAACGTACCCAGGGACCCCAGCCCAGGGGACGTGTCTGGGCTCTGCTCAGGCTCTGGAGGGTTAAAGCACACAGGGTCTGGTCGAACGAGCCCCAAGCACAGTGGCCTGGGGAGGGTTCGGCCAGGGGGAGCTCTGCCGGGCTGGCAGCGCGGGAGGCAGTGGGAGGCGGGAGGGAGCAGGCCGGACAGATCCCCGGCAGCCGGGGGGTGGTCGGGTGGGACGCCTGCCCCAGGGGAGCCGGGAGCCGGGCTGGCAGCGCGGGAGGCAGTGGGAGGCGAGAGGAGGAGCAGGCCAGACAGATCCCCAGCAGCCGGGGGGTGGTCGGGTGGGACGCCTGCCCCAGGGGAGCTGGGAGCCAGGCTGGCAGCGCGGGAGGCAGTGGGAGGCGGGAGGGAGCAGGCAGGACAGATCCCCGGCAGCCGGGGGGTGGTCGGGTGGGATTCCTGCCCCAGGGGAGCCGGGAGCCGGGCTGGCAGCGCGGGAGGCAGTGGGAGGCGGGAGGGAGCAGGCAGGACAGATCCCCGGCAGCCGGGGGGTGGTCGGGTGGGACGCCTGCCCCAGGGGAGCCGGGCTGGCAGCGCGGGAGGCAGTGGGAGGCGGGAGGGAGCAGGCCGGACAGATCCCCGGCAGCCGGGGGGTGGTCGGGTGGGACGCCTGCCCCAGGGGAGCCGGGCTGGCAGCGCGGGAGGCAGTGGGAGGCGGGAGGGAGCAGGCAGGACAGATCCCCGGCAGCCGGGGGGTGGTCGGGTGGGATTCCTGCCCCAGGGGAGCCGGGCTGGCAGCGCGGGAGGCAGTGGGAGGCGAGAGGAGGAGCAGGGCCCAGGCCTGGCCTGCCCCAGACACGCCCGGCCCGAGGGGCAGAGGGCCTGCTCCCCATCAGACCCCTACCCCAGGGGTCGCACCAGGGCACGGAGCCCCCCTCCCCCGGGGTGCCCAGCCGGCTAGTGTCTGTGTTTGTCACCCAGCGCAGGGCAGGCTGGGGACACCGTCTCCATGGCAACGCTTGGAGCTGGGGGAGCAGGGCGAGCGGGGGCGGGGGGGACACACATATAATCTCCATGGCAACACCCAGTCGTTTTAAATTAACCACGTCCGGGTCATTAGCCCCCGCCTTCGCCTCTGACTTGAAGAGAGGCCGCGTCCGATTGGCTCCTGTCACGGAGAAGTCCCGCCCCTACTTCCGGCTTACTGAGTGTTGACAAGATGGCGGCGATCGCGGGGCTGCAGGACCGGGTGGAGGCGCTGGAGCGCCGGGTGTTCGGGGCCGGGGCGGCCCGCGGGCCGCGCAAGGTGCGGGGGTGGGCGGGGTCCTCAGCACCCCCCGCCCGGCCTGCGTGTGACCCCCCGGAGCGGGGCCCAGGCGGGGAGCTGCCGCCCTCCCCCCCCGGGGACCGTCCTGGGGCTGGGCCAGCGGGGCCCGTTCCCTGCGGCTCGGGGCCGAGTGCCGGGGCAGGTGGCTCCAGCCTCCGCATTGGGGGCAGCAGCCCGGGGGGGGGTTGGCCCCCGAGGGGTTCACGCGGCGGGGTGGGGGGTTGGCCCCCGAGGGGCTCACGCGGGGCGGGGTGGGGGGTTGGCCCCCGAGGGGCTCACGCGGGGCGGGGTGGGGGGTTGGCCCCCGAGGGGCTCACGCGGGGCGGGGGGGGGGGTTGGCCCCCGAGGGGTTCACGAGGCGGGGGGGGGTTGGTCCCCGAGGGGTTCACGCGGGGGGGAGGCAGCCAAGCTCTGGCTGTTTGTTCTTTCAGCAGCCAGGCCCCGCCCCGCCCCCCGGCTGCGGGTTCTTCTCCCGCGGGCCTTGCGACGCTCACGGGGGGCCCGAGAATAGCGCGGAGCCTTTTCTCCCAGTGCCCCGGACGGGCCGCCTGCCTCGGGCTGCTTCATTGACTTCTGAACTGCAGCCACCTCGGGGGTGCGACCTGGGCGCTGTTCAGCAGCCTGTCGTGGCGTTACGGACCCATTCAGGCCGCTCGCTGAAATATGCTGCGTGTGAATGTCAGTCACTGAAACAGCTTTAAATAGACGTTTTATCTTCTCTCACCGCTGGTCTGTTCCTGACAGTTGAGTTGTGGGATCCTGGTTAGAAGTGTCACTTAATCACGGTTTGGTTTATAACACCATCGCTTTCCTTCCAGGCAGCAGATGGCTTGGTGAAAGTTCAGGTGGCTTTGGGGAACATCGCAAGCAAAAGAGAGAGGATTAAAATTTTGTATAAGAAAAGTAAGTATTTGTCCAGCATTTGTGTGTTGTGGTTTTTTTACCCACAGGGTTTAGATCCAAATTGTATTTTACATGGTGGTCTTGTTGGGTGGCCTGTTCGAGATCATTTGAGTTGGGTTTTGGAGTGAGTTTTAAAAACAACCCTCATCATTAGTTCCTTGGGAGGAAAAGGACTGAGTAGACAAGCCGGCATCTCTCGAGTGCAGTGCACCTCTTGAGAGGTGAGAGTAAGGAATCTGCTTTGGTTTCTGTGTCGGTATCAGAGATATAAAACCTAAGGGTTCAGCTTTACTCCTTCCCTAGGACTGTGTGTGCTCTCCACTGTGATCAGATCCCCCTAGAAATCTGCAGCCTGTCAGGCCTGGTGTCATCAGAAAGGGGTAGGACATGTTCAGTGTATGTCCACTTGCAGAAAATCAAGGCCTCTGACTGCTCACTGGCATTGGAGCTTATTTCTCCCTGTTGAGTCTATCAAGGACAACTCAGGTCCAGTCTACGCTTGTTGGGGGGTTGATCTAAGTTATGCAACTTCATCTACGGGAATAATGTAGACATACTTAGACCTACTCACCGTGGTGTCTTCACTGCGGTGAGTCGACTGCTGCTGCTCCCCTGTTGACTCTGCCTGCGCCTCTCGTGGTGGTGGAGTACAAGGAGTCAACGGTAGAGCGCTTGGGGATTGATTTATCGCATCTAGACTAGACACGATAAATTGATCCCCGCTGGATCGATCGCTGCCCGCTGATCTGGCGGGTAGTGTAGACATACCCTCAGATTGCAAAGAACCTAGGGATTTTTGTAACGGAGGAGAGGTGTCACAGGAACAGCATGCTGTGCCTGGAGGGGACAGAGTGGTGCCACTTTAGAACACCCTCAGCCAGCTTCAGAAGGCAAGACTTGCATGTGTAGGAAAGACATTTCAGAGGGCAGGGGAAGTAGCAGGCCACATGATGGAAAGTGAGCACTGTGTGTCCTCCCTTTAAAGAATGGACTGTGAATTCTGCAGTTGAATTTAAAATTGGCTAATGTGATACTTAGCAGGTTAATGGCACCTTCTGTAAATAATAGGCACCTATTGCTGTTGGGCCATGTGTGTACACACTTTAAATAAAATCAAACAAGGAAACTTAGGGGGGCTTGGTGCAGCAGCAACTTTGTAATGTTGACTCAAAAAACATTCCTCTCCGATCCCCCACTGAAGATGCCTCTGCGTCTTGGTACATCTGAATTGTGGTCTAATACAGTGAGCCAGCTCAGATTTGTAAGCTCTTTGAAGCGGAGTGTGTCTTTCAGATGTTCTATAAAATGCTGTGTAAATTCATGGTACTGTTAAAAAGAATCAGCAGCTATAGTACTTCTACAACATCTTGTAGTAAGTAGGAAATTGTGACAGGCAGTACTTCCAGAACTAGTCACTTCTCTTCTTCTCCCTCCCTGTCACCTACTTCTGATCTTAGTTGAAGATTTAATAAAATATCTGGATCCTCAGTACATTGATCGAATGGCTGTTCCTGATGCCATGAAACTGCAGTTCATCTTAGCAGGTACGTCATGAAATGGAAGGAGTATGCTCATTCCCCAAAAGCTCACAAGACAAGGTGGGGGGTGGGATTTTAATTGAATGCAATTCATTTAATCTCTCTCAGTCATGGGTTTAGGACAGAAATGCCTCCTTTGGTGTCTAGTCTTCCTCTGTAAACTGGCTAATGCTTCAGTAAAAGATCAGAAGTGGAGAAACTACAGTCTGAATCGTACAGAGAAGAACAAGCGTGGTTCAGTCCCCAGGCTCTGGCTCCCTGGCAAGCACTTGGAATGCAGCTGGCACAGTGGAGCCAGTGCCCGCATGAGGAGTGCTTTTCTCGCTGTTGAAGGCCTTCCCTTAATGAGTGACCGTGACTCCCTCTGAGTCTGTCTGGCCTTTGGTCAGAAGTTTGGAGGGGGAATTGTTGTCCTAAGCCTAGCAACTGTTACAATAACAAAATGGCTCTTATGAACACTGAAGTGTGTATATACTGTGAACTTCTAACCCTGTCCAGCTCTCTCACAGGGGATCTGAGTTGCCCCGCTCCTGTGGTAGGTGTGTGAAACTCCATTGTCTCCAGTGGCGTTTCCCCCCATTCAGACTGGTGTCAGTGAGGGAGAGTCAGAGCCATGAGGTTGACTTGTAATGGGACTCAACAACTGAGCCAATGAAAGAGCAAAAAGCATGTGCTTTTTCCATCGCTAGCTTAGTGAGGAACATCCTGGCTTCTGCTCCTTCGGGTGACCAGACGTCCTGATTTTGTTGGGACTGTCTCGATATTTACTTGTTTGTCCTGCGTCCCGACCGATGTTTTGCCCTCCGGCACACATGCGGAGGGGGCTCGTGCCCCCCCCCCCCAACTACACCCCAGCCCCGACTCGATCCCTCCCCAAATCCCCACCCTGGCCCCACCTCTTCCCCAAGCACGCTGCATTTCTCGCCTCACCCCTCCCAAGCTTGCGCTAATCAGCTGTATGGTGGCACAAGTGCTGGTGGAAGGGGGGAGAAGCAGGACGTGGCAGCCAGCTCAGAGGAGGTGGATGCAGAGCGAAGGTGAGCTGGTGCGAGGTGAGGGGGGCGGGGTGTGGAGCTGCCGGTGGGTGCTCAGCCCCGCTCCGGCGGCTCTTGGGGGGTGTGTGTGTGGTTTTTTTTGTTTTGTTTTGTTTGTTGCTCCACCAGCATGCACACCCCTTCCTGCATCCTGATATTTCATGTCTCTCATCTGGTCACCCTACTGCTCCTGGTTCTTCCCTTTATGTACTGTGTGCTGCCTTTGAGCTTCCGTTTCCCTATCTGATAATACCTACCCCAGAAAAGGGTGGGGGGTGTTTGCGAAAGGCACAGAGATCCTTGGTTGAAAGGTGCAGTAGTAACGTAAAGCATCATTGTGGGGACGTCTTTCTGCTGCATGTAGGTTTGGTGCCTTATGAGAAGGGGAAGCTGAACCAGGCCAGTTAATCAACTGATTTTTTTTTTCTCATCTGTGAAAAGCTGAAATAGTGTTAGACTTAAACTTCTCCTTCTCTGTCTTTTAAACCAGAGGAGCAGTTTATTCTTTCCCAAGTCGCCCTTCTGGAACAGGTGAACAACCTCCAGCCGTTCTTGGACAGTGCACACATCAAAGGTAACACATGCTCATCTGCAAGCTGCCTTTTCATAGCTGCTGTCCTGCAGCTAGTGAAGACAAGTGGCCTCTCTTTCATTACCCTGGGCACTAAGAACAGTGTGGAAATGCTGTTTTTAAAAGTTCTCTAGCTGTCTGCCTCAAATAACCGGAAACCACTGTAAGTGTTTCCAACTCTGACGAGTTTGCAATCTAAGGAGGCTGTAGGTGCTAAAGCAGTGCAGCAGCTTGCAGAACAAATGCAGAATGTGGCATGGTCATCATCTTCAGCGACATGGGCGTGAATGTATTCTCCTGGCTACGATACTGCCACTGTACAGGGAGGCTGAATTTAAGTGACCCCAGAGCCATGTTATACTGGCAAGGCTGTTAAGTATTCCTGAGATGCTGGTCCAGTGAGCCAGTGTAATTGGGGGTGGGAATGGAGGCCAACAAATGCACACGTTGCTCTACACAATCCTTAGAATCTTATAGGGGAAAAACTCAGTAGAACGTCTCCTTTCTAAGGTGCAGCTTCCTGTTCACTGCGTATCTCTGCCCCTTGCATGGTGAGTCTCTGTAGTCTCCATGCAGTTGCTTATCAGTAATAGTCACACACAGTAATCCAGTTGCCTGCTTCATACAAGTCTCTTGGGCATCTAATCCTCAGTTTGGGACCCACATCTCATGGCCCCAGAGGCAGCAGAGAGGTGACTTTGGAAAGTTGTTTTCAGTTGGTTCTGATCAGCGTATACACAAACAACTAAAATGTTGGCATTTCACTTTGCAGTAAAGTGGCAGTAAGCAGTGGTGGTCTGGTGGCCAGCAATATTTATCTTCGGGGCATTTCCGAGCTGTAATGTGCTTCGACTGACAAGAAATGTATTGAATTAATCCCAATAGAAAGATTTTAAATATGCTCTTAGACAGTCGTCTCTACTTTGGGAACTGCAATTCCTGGATGTCAAAACGAAGCCGGGACTGACTTTTGTTCTGTGTGTTTTGCAGCTGCTCCTGACCACGCTGCCAAACTGCAGCGACTTGCTCAAATCCACATACAGCAGCAGGTAGAGTGAATACTCATCATGGTTAATCTTCAGTGGGCAGGGAGGGGGCCTCTTGTTAACCGTAGGTAATTCGTGGGCAAGGATGGGGTAATTAGTAGCACAGACTACAGCCACTCTAGTTAAGATTGTCAGTATTTCTTCTTTCCATTACGTTTTCAGTTTGTCCAGATCATGGCATTTCCAGGAGTCAGAGGAGATCTCTGCTCCGGAACATCTCAGTGTACAAATAGCTTTGGGTGGCTTTTTAAAACCTGCAGTGGATTTAACGGAGTAACATTTCTGTGTTAGAGAGAGAGGAACTGGGGCATGGAGAGGTGAAGCGACCAGCCCAACATCACACAGGAAGTTTGGGGCAGAGCTGGGAAGTGAACCCAGAGCTCCTGAGTCCCAGACCAATGTCTTACTCCCCAAACCAGTCATCCTTGTACCTGGTGTGTTTGTGTTACTAGCTCCTTTGTCTCTTCTCCCCCCGGTTCTGTACCTCCGCATTAGGGCTCGTCTCTTCTGCAGCCTTAGGCTCCTTGGGCGGGTGATTCGCTGACTGTGTCTGTAGATTGCCTAGCCCAATAAGGCCTGATCCCAGCTGGGGCATGTGGCCACTAGTGCAGTGTAGGTTTTGTAGTACACCTCTACCCCGATATAACACAAATTCAGATATAACGCGGTAAAGCAGCGCTCCGGGGTGTGTGTGTGTGTGCGCGCGCACTCCGGTGGATCAAAGCAAGTTCGATAGAACGCGGTTTCACCTATAACGCGGTAAGGTGGTTTTTTGGGCTCCTGAGGACAGCATTATATCGGGGTAGAGGTGTAGTTACAGTAGCACCTGGAGGCCTCACTCAGGATCCTGTTGTGTAGGAGCTGTACAGAGTACAATTGCTGCCCAAAACACTTGCGCTCCAGGGAGAAAAGGTGCAGCGAGAGGGAGGCAGTCAAATATTATAGTGGTGGAGTCATTTGACTGAAAGGTTCCTGAATTACAGGCCTTCCTCTTCACTACCTCCCCCCCATGATTTCCTTTTGCTGCCTTGTACTGCTCAGTTGAACAGCACTAATAAGGGATGAATCTCAGACCCGTTGACGGCTGTGAACTCACCCTTCAATGAACATAACAAAGGATTAATTCATCACAAGCCCCGACCTAGGTTAAAAGTTGTTTTGGTCTGAGCGACTGGAGGTTGCTATAATTTGTGAATCATGGGGAGCAATTTTATTTTGTGGGGAATGTCTGTGGGGCGGGGATTAGACAGGTGAAGGCTTCCTGGGAAGGGGGAGGTATCGGGGGATGGGGCAGTACAGAAATGGAGGGAGATGGGTTTGGGAATGCAGCGAGGGGAGTTATGGGGATGGATGCTAGGGGAGGCAAGAGAGGTTGGGGGTTCAGGCGCAGGAGGTACAGTACCCCCTAGCTCTGCCAGTCTCCCTTAACTGCTGTGCCATTGCACCCCAATGCCCTGTAGCCCCCCCAACCCTATCCCACTGAACTGTAGTTGCCCTTTGCTTCAGGCACTGCATGCGAGCTGGGTTATAGGCGGGGGAAGTAACGGAAATAGAAGCATTTTGTAGACCAGGCCAATGAAGCCTTCAGGGAGATGAGTTCCCCGATGGAAGGCCTGGTTTAGTTGTGGGGGTGTGTGCGTGTGTGGTGGTGGGGGGGGGGGGAGGGCAGGTTGGAGGAGGGGACACCTTGAAGGGGTTAGGAGCATGGCTTGGGAGGTGTGCTGAAGCTTGGCTGGTGGGGTGCAGCTGGTGTATGGGGATGAGGGGAGACCGGGACAGCTGGCTCAGTATGCTGATACCTACAGCCATTTAAATGACCACTAGCTCCTACCAACAACCTAACTTTTGTTTAATACCCCATGGGAATTCCTTGGCAAAGAAAGCACAGTTAGTGGAGTTCAGGGTGCTCTGTGGTATGTCGTTCCCTTGCAGAACAGCAAGCTGAGTTAAAAACTCCACTGCCTGAAAACCAGGAAATGCCCAGTTACGGGTGCCCATGTGAGCTTATGTCCTCTTTCAGCAATGCCCCAATATACCCCCCAACCCCACAACTGCTGAAACGTGCGAGCTCTTCACCTCCACTTACAGACCAGTTGTGCTCAGCCACAGGATTCCATCGAGCGCTGTTAAAGCCCCTGCCACCTTCCTGGTGTTCTCAGGGGCCACTGCCAGCTCCGGGGAAGCATTTGGATGCACTTCAGCTGCAGACAGTGTTGTACCAATATAATAAAAACCAGCAGGATCTTATTAAGAGGGATAAGGCAAAGATGCCACATTTATTGTAAATACCATAACAAAACAAAAGACAATGTTTTCCTACTTGTTTCCATTACTACTTATTCCTTATACACACACACACATATTCATCCACACAATCATTCATTCAGGTTCTGTATAGATGTTATAGTTACCAGCCTAGATGTTGCTCATGCCAAGTTACTGGCCAGGTACCTTGGTCATGAGGATGGAGCCGAGTCTGTGTCAGATGCATCTGATGCTCCTGGAGGTTGGTATCAGAACCATAGACTCAAAGTCCTCAGTCTTTAGAGTCCAGTTTTATAGGGATTTTTCCCTATGTTAGTTCATAGGAGTTGCCTCATTCTGCTGTTGCTAAATCAATCAGCAGATGGCTGGCTCCATTCTGTCAGATGCTTGTTTTTCCTTCCTTTGAGGTGTGGTGGGTCATCTGGTTGATCCCACTTGACACCTTCTTCAGCCAACACTGAATTCTTCAGACTGGTAACTCCCTAACCATTCAGTCACATACATTCTCTATCTTAATCACATCTATTTCACTGTTTTGGCTTACTTAGAGTTAATTAATGTTTAACAAGTTTTATACAAAGTATTTCTTTGAGCAGGCTTCACACAGACACAGCTGGTGGCTTGCAGGTTAGAATCACAAATTTACTTTTAACATAAACCTTTAGTTATGAGGCATCAATTAACAATAAGTCATTTTTCATATAAACCATGTCTAATATAAACCTTCTTTAATATCCCTACAACAGTGTGTTAGATGGCCCTTCACTAACTGGTGGAGGCAATAATTGGGCCGGAGGATATGTGTGGATTTCTTTGAGGTGCATGGCAGAGCTGTGATTGCGATAGAAGGAGATCTGTGTTTTGCAACCTCTGATACGTGTGAGCAAAGGGAAGAGGTAGAGGTACGTGGGTACCTTCAGGATGCAGCATGCATCATTTCTGTGCACAATTTTATTGTGTACGTTTTGTCAATAGCAGGGCAAAGGGCTTTTCTAATGCAGGGTGTCAGCAGTGAGGGGGAAGGAGCGGGTTCTAATGCTTTCGGGATGGATAAGTGAAATGAGATGGTCTCCTAGGAGGAGGTTTAAGGGGGTTGTAAAAGGCTGAGAAGTGGCTCTCAAATTGCACACTTGTGCTCTTTCTGGGGAGCCGGCTACGGGCTTGTCCGCACTTGAAGTGCTGCAGCAGCACTGCTGTCCTGCTTCAGTGTAGATGTGACCTACGCTGTTGGGAAGGCTTCTCCCATTGGCGTAGGGAATCCACCTCCCCACAGGCAGTAGCTTGGTATCGAGCGGAGTGCCCCAAGGGTCAATCCTGGGGCCAGTTTTGTTCAATGTCTTCATTAACGACCTGGAGGATGGCGTGGACTGCACCCTCAGCAGGTTTGCAGATGACACTAAACTGGGAGGAGTGGTAGATACGCTGGAGGGTAGGGATAGGCTACAGAGGGACCTAGACAAATTAGAGGATTGGGCCAAAAGAAACCTGATGAGGTTCAACAAGGACAAGTGCAGAGTCCTGCACTTAGGACGGAAGAATCCCATGCACTGCTACAGGCTGGGGACCGAGTGTCTAGGCAGCAGTTCTGCAGAAAAGGACCTGGGGGTTACAGTGGACGAGAAGCTGGATATGAGTCAGCAGGGTGCCCTTGTTGCCAAGAAGGCTAAAGGCATTTTGGGCTGGATACGTAGGGGCATTGCCTGCAGATTGAGGGACGTGATCATTCCCCTCTATTCGACATTGGTGAGGCCTCATCTGGAGTCCTGTGTCCAGTTTTGGGCCCCACACTACAAGAAGGTTGTGGAAAAATTGGAAAGAGTCCAGCAGAGGGCAACAAAAATGATTAGGGGGCTGGAGCACATGACTTCTGAGGCAAGGCTGAGGGAACTGGGATTGTTTAGTCTGCAGAAGAGAAGAATGAGGGGGGATTTGATAGCTGCTTTCAACTCCCTGAAAGGGGGTTCCAAAGAGGATTGATCTAGACTGTTCTCAGTGGTGGCAGATGACAGAACAAGGAGCAATGGTCTCAAGTCACAGTGGGGGAGGTTTAGGTTGGATATTGGGAAAAACTTTTTTTCACTAGGAGGGTGGTGAAGCACTGGAATGGGTTCACTAGGGAGGGGGTGGAATCTCCTTCCTTTGAGTTTTTTAAGGTCAGGCTTGACAAAGCCCTGGCTGGGATGATTTACTTGGGGTTGGTCCTGCTTTGATACCTCCTGAGGTCCCTTCCACCCTTGGTATTCTATGATGAAAGAATTCTTCTGATGACAGCGCTGGCTACACTGGGGGTTAGGTCTGCTGAACTGCATCACTCGGGGTGGATTTTTCTCATCCCTGAGCAATGTAGTTAAATCAGCCTGATTTGCTAGTGTACACCAGGTCTGTGTGTGTGAGTGTACGGCAGGATCTGGAACCTCCGGAATCATACAGTGCCAAGGGCCAGTCTGAGTGTGTGCTCTTGAGGCATTGCTTGAGGAGAGGAGAGGGATGGTGACATGCGGCAGCTTTTTGCACCTTCAGTAGTGCTAGATGGCATCCTGTGGGTAATGGTAGATAGGCTTTTTGTGACAGGCAAAGTCCAGGCCACCCAGGAGAGAACAGGGGTCTGAACCCCAAAGAATAAGCAACTGAATCAACTGGTTATACACAGCGTTACTGTGTAGAAATGTGTCAAGTAAGGTCTTCTATGGAAGCTTGTGATGGTCATGAAGTGATATGTACACAGGTAATGGTTTTGTGTGTGTAGAACAGTGTAATTGTAACTAGGGCCTGGCCTACACTAAAGAGTTACGTCAGCCCATCTTGCGCCACTGAGGGTGTAAAAAATCCACCCCCCTGAGTGAAATTGTTAAGTTGACCTAGCCCCTGCCATTAGCATAGGCACTGTCCACGCGGCGTCTGTGCTACTGTAGCATTTCAGGTGTAGACAAGCCCTACAATGCAACTGCAGCATCACCTCACAACAGGAGGTGAATTAATCAGGCAGGGAGGGTTACAGGCTAGCTGTTTGCAAAGCTAACTGCAAGGATCTAGCACTGTACAACCTAGGGAAAGACAACGGGGACCATTACGTTTAATGGAAAGACATTGAAACTGAAAAGAAATCCTCAGGTCCTGGAAAACTAAGGCCCGGTCTACACTAAAAAGTAAAAATCTACAGCCCTGCACAGTGTAGTGAAGTCAACGTACCCCCCAGTCTAGACAGTGCTAGTCAGTGACCTATCTACAGCTTCCCAGGGACATGGATTACCTATACCAACGGGAGAACCCCTCCCATCAGCATAGGTCGCGTCTGCAGCTGTAGCACTTCAGTGTAGAGCTGTAGCGTTTCAAATGCAGACAAGCCCTAAAGAAGCGGGGGAGGTCCCCCACCCCTCTCACCGCTGCTCTGCTGTGTACCCGTGAATTATTACTGGAGTCGGGGAGGGGCAGGGAAACCCTGCACACCCTGTTAAAAGGGAAGAGGGTTTGAAGTGAAGGTTATTCAGAAACTGAGTGCCAGGATCTAAGCAGGTGGCATCAGTATGAGACTGGATCCTCTCGAGGACGCAGTAACTTGTACTAGAAAAGGGAATTTAGTAGGGCTGTCAAGTGATTAAAAAATTAATCACAATTAATTGCGCTGTTAAACAATAGAATACCATTTATTTAAATATTTTTGGGTGTTTTCTACGTTTTTCAAATATATTGATTTCAGTACAAAGTGCTCATTTCGTATTTATTTTTTATTATGAATATTTGCACTGTAAAAAACAAAAGAAATAATTTTCAATTCACCTAATACAAGCACTGTAGTGCCATCTCTTTATCATGAAAGTTGAACTTACAAATGTAGAATTACATACAAAAACCACCTGCATTCAAAAACAAAACTAGTCCAATCAGTCCTCCTTGTTCAGCCAACTGCTCAGATAAACAAATTTGTTTACATTTGCAGACGATAATGCCGGCGTCGCAAGATATTTACATGTCAGATGTGCTAATGATTCATATGTCCCTTATTCCTTCAAACACTATTCCAGAGGACATGCGGCCATGCTGATGACGGGTTCTGCTTGATAACAATCCAAAGCAGTGTGGACCGACACATGTTCATTTTCATTATCTGAGTCAGATGCCACCAGCAGAAAGCTGATTTTCGTTTTTGGTGGTTTGAGTTCTGCAGTTTCCACATCAGAGTGTTGCTCTTAAGATTTCTGAAAGCTCCACACCTCATCCTTCTCAGATTTTGGAAGGCACTTCAGATTCTTAAATCTTGGGTTGAGTGCTGTAGCTATCTTTAGAAATTTCACATTGGTACCTTCTTTGCATTTTGTCAAATTTGCAGTGAAAGTGAACAACATGTGCTGGTCATCATCCAAGACTGCTATAACATGAAACATATGGCAGAATGTGGGTAAAACTGAGCAGGAGACTTACAATTCTCCTCCAAGGAGTTCAGTCATAAATTTAATGCATTCGTTTTTTTACAAGCGTCATCAGCATGGATGCATGTCCTCTGAAATGACGGCCAAAACATGAAGCATATCAAACTTTAGCCCATCTGGCATGTAAATATTTTGCGATGCCAGCTACAAAAGTGCCATGCGAACGCCTGTTCTCGCTTTCAGGTGACATTGTAAGTAAGAAGTGGGCAGCATTATCTCCCATAAATGTAAATAAACTTGTTTGTCTTAGCGATTGGCTGAACAAGAAATAGGACTGAGTGGGCTTGTTGGCTATAAAGTTTTACATTGTTTTGGTTTTGAGTGCAGTTATGTAACACACACAACTACATTTGTAAGTTGCACTTTCACGATAAAGAGGTTGCACTACAGTCCTTGTATGAGATGAATTGAAAAATACTGTTTCTTTTGTTATTACAGTGCAAATATTTGTAATAAAAAATATAAAGTGAGCAGTGTGCACTTTGTATTCTGTGTTGTAATTGAAATCGATGTATTTGAAAATGTAGAAACCCATCCAAAAATATTTAATACATTTCAATTGATATTGTAGTGTTTAACAGTGTGATTAATTGCAATTAATTTTTTTGAGTTAATTGTGTAAGTTAACTGTGATTAATCGACATCTCTAGAATTTAGCTAGTACAGAAGTGAAGCCTGAGATTGCCTGTGTCTCTTTTCTGTGTAACTTTGCTTTTCCTCCCTATTTCATCTTTGGATCTGCGTTTTCTGTGAAATTCTGTTTGCTTGTACCCCAAACTGTGGGGAGTGTGTGCACCAAAGTGAAGTGATAACTGGGCAGGATTCACTCCTTCGGGAGTGATGAACCAGAGGGGAAAAGTCTGAGTGTCTGGTAGTTAAGAACTCAGGGAGATGGATTTGGGGGTGGGGGTGACTCAGGACCAGAAGGGCTAGTGGATCATCCTGCAGGGAGTAACTAGGGGGGTGGAAACCAGTGTTGAGACCTTTATGCTTGTAGGCTGGCTCGTGGTGTCAGGGCTCTGAGCCACAGCAGCACAGCCAGAAGGCACCCAAAGTTACAGGCAGGCGGGGACAACCCCTTACTGGTCTAGGTGATCCCCAGAATATATGTGTGGTACTGGGGCATTGCTGGAAGAGAGAGCTGAGGCTGTTGCGTGGATTTCAGAAGCTGGGGTTTTGCTCAGCTCCGAGGTCTGCAGCGGGATGACATCCTCCCAGCAGCCTTATCTCTGCATTAGCATAGATGTTGCCATTGAGTGTCCAGTACTGCCAGCTCCTGTGCTTTAGACACTTCATTTGCTTTGTGGTTTCCTGCACCACGTTTGATTGTCCTTTTCCATGACTGTCAGAACTTCCCGCAGCAACCCTGATCACAGCCTGGAACGGCCAAATGTGAAGCCAGGCTCTGACCTGGGCCGAGGTGCTTCCCCCCTGCCTCAGTTTCCCTAGGACAGTTACCTTCCTCCCGGGGGCTGGGAGGTAAATGCTCTGAAGTGCTTTGGAGCTGGAAAGTGCTGTATCCAGATCAGGATGTCCCTTATTGCCTGTTCACTCGGCGCTTTCCTCCTGTTGCAGGACCAGTGCGAAGCAGTAACCGAAAACGTCAGGGTGCTCCTAGAAGACTACAATAAAATGGTATCCTTTAACCCAGGGCTGCGGGCACAGCCAGCCAGTGTGTGGGGCGCTGGCGGCTTGCAGGGTGATTGTTAATCTGAAAATAGCTGTACCAAGGGGCAGAACGACACTCCAAGGATCCTTCAGCCCACTGGATAGCTTGGGTAGCTGACTGTTCTAGCCCCCGGCTTGTGACAAGGGAGAGCCGTCTGTGTCCCGTGCCGTTCCCTATAGCACAGCCTCTGTTCGGAGTGAGACACGCAGCACTGTGTCATGTTAGCAGACAGAACCCAAGCGCTGATACTGATACTGCCCTGAGCATCCAGCTAGCCCAGTGAGTGAGCACCTAGATCCCCCGCTCTGCGGAGCTCACGCTGGGCTGGAAGCGCTGAGGCCGGAACGCCTCACGAGGGCAGGTCTCACCACAACAGCAGAGAAACCCGTACGTTTGCACTCTCCATTCCGACAGCTTCTTGCCCAGAGCCCATCCTGGGCTGGGAGCTGTCAGCATGTGGGTCGCTTGGACTGCTGATCACTGAGAGCACCCGCCTGAGCTACATTAATGGCTCTGCTGCCTTCAGAGTGAGAAGTGTGGATCCAAGCGAAGGCTGTGGGCCTCCTTCCTGTGGTGCGGCAGGATAGAGAGCAGGGCATCACGTGGGCTGTTCTGACTCCGTACTGAGCCCCGCTGTCATCTTGGGCCCTTGAAATCCCAGCTCTGGGCGAGACTCCTCAGGATCAGCACAGTGCTTCCCTGGGCTTGAATCTGATCGCTTGCTCTCCGCTTGCTGCAGTGCATGAGCCCAGGCTCCACTGTTACCCGTCACAGGGTAGAGGCGGAGGCCCCAGGACTGGTCTGTGTTCACTTCTGTCTGAATCAGGTGTCTGACAGTGGCTGGGCTCAGTCTGGGTTCATTCTCCGGGACCATGCCAGCCTTGGCTTCACTACCACCTTCTTTGCCACATTCCACCTCTTCTTCCTTAAAAGCCTTTTTCAGACCCTGCTTCTGTCTAAGCAGTTTGTCCAGTGGGATGAAATGCTGACGCAGCTGGAAGCAGCCAAGCAGGTGAAGCCTATGGCAGAGTGATGGCAGCGATGTATCGCCAGGAGAAATGCAGCCGGCAGCCCCAGGGCAGCCCCAAGCTTGGGTGAACTGGGGAGGATTGCCCCTGTCCTGGCCCCACAGGTTCCAGTATGCAATGCTCTGGCCCGGCTGCTTGGAGCAGAGCGCTGCATGCTGGGACTTGTAGTCTCAGTGGGCTGCACCTACATACTGAAGATGAAGGTGGCTGCCAGTGATGCCATAGGGTCTTGTAACCCATTTTTGGCCTATGAGCTGCACTTTGCCCTCCCTTCTCTTCTTAGAAATGAAGCCAGGTGACTGGCGCCCTGTTCGCACTCGCCGGGCTGCACTCCTCCTGACTTGCACTTCCCTGAAATAACTTTGACTTCTAATTTATTTAAAACTCCCTGCTCAGCTCGCTGTTTGGGATGTGACGGAAACGCGGATCTGTTACACTTACCTGTGGACCAGAATAAAATCCTCAGACATTAACTACGTTGTGGCTCACTTGCTGTTCTTTGTGTACGTCTGGAGTTATGGTAAAAACATAAGAACAGCCACACTGGGTGAGACCAAAGGTCCATCTAGCCCAGTGCCCTGTATTCCGACAGGGGCCAATGCCAGATGCCCCAGAGGGAGTGAACAGAACCGATAATCATCAAGTGATCCCTCCCCTGTCGCCCATTCCCAGCTTCTGGCAAACAGAGGCCAGGGACACCATCCCTGCCCAGCCTGGCTAATAGCTATTGATGGACCCGTCCTCCATTAACTTATCTAGTTCTTTTTGAACCCTGTTATCGTCTTGGCCTTCACAACATCCTCTGGCAAGGAGTTCCACAGGTTGACTGCCTTGTGTGAAGACATACTTCCTTTTGTTTGTTTTAAACCTGCTGCCTATTTATTTCATTTGGTGACCCCTAGTTCTTGTGTTCTGAAGAGTAAATAACACTTCCTTATTCACTTTCTCCCCACCAGTCATGATTTTATAGACCTCTATCATATCCCCCCCTTAGTTGTCTCTTTTCCAAGCTGGACAGTCCCAGTCTGATTGATCTCTGCATGTGGAAGGTGTTCCACAGCCCAGATCATCTTTGTTGCCCTTTTCCAGTTCCACTATGGTGCTGCTAGTGGCATGGGAGTTCACGTGGTCCCAATGATGGGCCTGCTGCTGGTGCCAGTGTGATGAAATCTCCCTTGCGTAACTGCAGGTACCAGGGTGGGGCTCACGGTGAGCTTCCGCACAGCAGGCCCAAGATGTATGTTTATAGCTGACTAAATAGCAGTGGGCGCTGGACAGGCTGGCAGGAACTGCTCTGACTGGCACCAGGCAGTAAATTTTAGCCTGGTCTCTGGCACGGCAGGGGGGACTGTGCCCGTCTGATAGGGGGAAAACTAGCTGAGCTGCTTTGGTTGGCTGGTGCATGTGCTATAAGGGACTCCAGTCAATCCCTCCGCTGAGAAAAGGGCCATTTCCTCTGATGCTCACCCACCGTCCTTTGCACAGGACAGAGAGCTTGTGAAGTCATGGGGAAGGTTCCCCACCCCCACCCCATTCCCCTGCTTTGTAACTCAGTCCCAAGAGGGAAAATAAGGCCAGGTGCCTGCAGTGCGAGGGCATAAAAGTGACGGGTCCTCCCACACCGAAAACTAGAGAGAAGCCCAGCGGGTAGGTGTAGGTGCAGGGCCTGTCGCAGGCTGCCAGGCCCTATGCCCACTAGGATCCATTTGGGCCCTTCTTAAAAACTTTTGTCTTGAGTAGGAGAAGGGGGAGTGTCCTGGCTAAAGGGGGGCAGCTGTGGAGCCCGGCAGGATCGAATTGGCTGAACAGGTGGCACCAGCCTCAGCTGAGCTCCGATCTAGAAATCTCCATGTTGGATTTGTGGTAGGAAGCGCTCATCTGTAATGTTAATAAATTCCCAGGATGTCTTAGCCCTGGCAGCAGGAGACCCCAGCATCTGTCAGACAAATTGAAGTCCCCTGTGCTCATGCAGCATTTCCCCTACACGTTATAGCTGGTGCATAAGGAGCTGGTCGTCCTGTTCCCCAGTGTGCCATGCTGGTCTGGAGCAGACACCAACTGACAGCCCGTCCTGCGCCATCTCTGCTAGGACACTGAGCCAGATGCACCCTTGCAAGCAGTGGGTGACTGGGAAACAGGCGATGCCATTTTTGGCACAGAAGGCCCCTCCCCCTCTCCTTCGGCCCATGGAGCAGGGCCAGGATCTCAGCCCGAGTTTGGGAAATGCTGCCTCAGCGCAGAGCCGTGAGGGTGCACAGCTGTGCCAAACGCTAGATGGCAGCAGAGTTTGCACAGTGACTCTCTCAGCCACGGGCTGGGCCTCATGCCAGCTCCGAGGCGGCGCCTGGCTTGGTCCTGCAGCCCAGGAGTCAGGGGCACGTCGGGGGTGAAGCCTGGCTGCTCCGCCCAGGGAGGGAAGGACGGAGCTAGCAAGTGTCAGCGCACTAGCCAACCCGTGCCCACCCCGCACGCCCAGCCTGGTGGCAGCAAGCCAGTCCCTGCCCCTGGGGGGCGCACCCAATGCACTCGCCATGCTCGCTAACCGCGTGTAGACCTCCGGAGCCGGCTGGGTGTTAGCGGGAGAACACGCTGGGCTGCCCGGTGCCATAAGAAATGTCAGGCCCAGGAAATTCACCGTGCTGCCCTGTGGGGTGCCCGGTGCCCACAGCCTGCGTTCCTCGAGGAGCCCGTGCTGGGCGACCGGAGGGGTAACGCTGGCTCACAGCTGCTACATACCAACCCCCGAGGGCAACCTAAGGGCTGCACCCACACTTGGACCCTGCCCCTTGCAAGGGGTCTGCTCTCAGCCCCCCGCACTGTAGGCAGGTGGAGGGTCCGTGCGGCTCCCACAGCTGCCTGTGCTCCCCGGCTGGCTGAGGCCTTGAGGGGAAGAGGTGGGGTCCGCTCTGGTGAAAAGTGGGAGGGCCCTGGCCCCTCTGCTTCCCCCCAGTCCAGTGCCACTGGTCCCTGAGCAGCTCAGTCTGTGTGTCAGGAATCAGAGCCCTCAGCAGAGCCAGCTCTGGGCAACCTAACGACCACAGCTGGCTGCCTGACTGGTGGGCAGAGTCAGCAGACTGACCCTTGGCTCTGCTGCCTGGGTGCTAATTCCTGGCTCCCAACTCCTGTTCTAACCACTAGGCCTGACTCCCGCTCCAACCCTGAAGCGCAGCTGCTCCTGCCCCTGGCCTGGTCCCAGGACTCTGCTCCCCAGCGGGCAGTGGTGCAAACCCCCAGAGAGCGGGCATGGACGTGGGGAGCAGAAGACGGATGGCTTGGCAAGAACTTACCTAGGGGCCTGGTGAGTCTCCATCCCTCGGAGTCTTTACATCAGGGCTGGGTGGGTAGCGAAGATTTGCGAGAGCTCAGGGGAGTCTTGGCCTTGCTGGAATGTTTCCTCGGTGAGGTTCTGTGGGCTGGATGCTGCAGGGGGTCCGACTAGCTGCTCTAATGATCCTTTCTAGCTTTGACATCTAAGAACGTGGGTAGCTGAGTGTGACGTGCGGTGCCGCTGCATTGAGCTCAGAGCTCTCCACTCTCACGGGGGGCAGGTTTTATGCCCGCCCTGCACAGATAAAAATGACAACACACGGCACCAGGTGGGAGAATCCTAAGTGCCCTAAGTGTGTGTGTGTGTCAGTGTGTCTGTGCGTTGTCCACCTAGGTATGGCATACAGCACCCTGGGGAGTCCCACAGATGTGTCAGAAACTCGCCAGCCAGCCCCGTTGGCATTTCGCCAGCCAGCCCCGTTGGCATTTCCTTCTGAGCCCAGGATCCTCCCGGCACATTCTGCCATCAGCTCGGCGGGTGGGAGATTGAGGGGAGCTGGCTGGAGAATATTCTGCCAATTTCGGCTTTGATTGTGGCTCTGGGCAGCGGGCGGATGATTTGAGAATCTCTCAGGTATCTGGGAATTTTCTAAAAAACCAACGAGGAGTCCGGTGGCACCTTAAAGACTAACAAGTTTATTTGGGCAGAAGCTTTTGTGGGTAAAAGCCCCACTTCTTCAGATGCATGTGGGTTTTTTACCCACGAAAGCTTCCGCCCAAATAAATCTGTTAGTCTTTAAGGTGCCACTGAACTCCTCGTTGGTTTTGTGGATACAGATTAACCCGGCTACCCCCTGATACTTGGGAATTTTCTGTGACTATCACCGGGACCAAACCGCAGCCTCTGGCTCCTTCCCCTTCCCCGGGGCTGCTCTCCTGTATTGTGCGTGGAGCGGCTACACCACAGTGCAACCCTCAGGCTTGGCTGAATGCCACAAACTTCAGCCAAAGCCTGGCAGACACAAAAGGGCTTGAAAGTGGTTGAATTCACCTGACTCCCTAATACATGCAAACTGTCCAGGCCTGGAATGCAGCCAGCGCTAGCAATTAGCATCCAATGGAATAACAGCTAAGAATGACATCGGCCAAGCCGCAAGCCAACCCCACCCAGCTGGGGTCCTGCTTAGCGCCCACGGGTGCCTGTCTAGTGGGGTCTCGGCTAAGGGCCCCTCAGACACACACAGGCAGTTTCTGATATGGCACTCCCAGGTGGGGCAACGTGACCCCTGCTGTGAATTGGCAGCATGCGCTGAGGGGGAGTGAGCCTGGAGACGTGCGGACTCACCCCTGCGGTGCCTCCTGCTGGTCACTTCTGGGAATTAGCTCATTCCCAGCCAGGAGCGCCCTCTGCAGGCTGGTGATCCGCCTGTCCTCTTGACCCCGGTGCCCTTTTAACTGGGGTGCTGCCCCCTGGCAGTCCCCCACTTTGTTAGCCTTTGTCCCCACTTTGCCTCAGTTTTGGCTACTGCCAGTCTCCATCTAGCCCCGTGCCCTGGGGCAGGCTGCAGCATCAGCCACTCATCATAGGCAAAGGGGTTTGGACCTGCTGCCTTGGCCTACCCCTGGGCTGCCCCCTGCAACCCCCAGTACCTCTTGGCCTTATGCTAGGCCGCAGCCTGGGGCTTTCCAGACAGGAGCTCCCCAGCTCCTCTGCCTTTCCCCAGCCCTGCTCCCCTCAGGCATCCTGGATCTAGCTCCCTGCAGCCAGGCCCTTCAGAGGGAGACTGTTTGCTCCTGGCTCCACCATGCTGCTTTCTTCTTCGGCGGCAATTTGGCGGCAGGTCCTTCCCTCCGAGAGGGACCAAGGGACCCGCCGCTGAATTACCGCCGAAGAGCCCAACTTGCCGCCCCTTCCCCTTGGCCATCCCAAGCACCTGCTTGCTGAGCTGGTGCCTGGAGCCGGCCCTGATTGAGATGTCTCCCTGTCCCATCTCTCATGCAGATGAGGCTAAGGGAGTTGTCTCTGCTCTCCATTTTGTATGCTAATGGAGATGTCTTAATCTTGTCACCCTTGTCAGGAGGGGTCTAGGTGTGTCTCCCACCACCCTTCATTGCTCTCTGCAAGTCTTTTCTCTGATGGGTTTTGGTTTAAGCAGAGGCTGGTGGGGGGTATTTTTCATGAGTCAGACAGGCTGGATACTGCGCCCTGGTTCCCCAAGAACACAGAGCTGATTGGTATCAAGTGTTCTGTGGCTAAACAGACCCTTCCAGTGCTGTCAATGTGCCTCCGTCAGCGACTGGCTGGGCAGCAGTTCTGCAGAAAGGGACCTAAGGGGTTACAGTGGACGAGAAGCTGAATATGAGTCAGCAGTGTGCCCTTGTTGCCAAGAAGGCTAATGGCATTTTGGGTTGTATAAGTAGGGGCATTTCCAGCAGATCGAGGAATGTGATCATTCCCCTCTATTCGGCAATGGTGAGGCCACATCTGGAGTACTGTGTCCAGTTTTGGGCCCCCCACTACAGAAGTGTTGCCGGCACAGAGGCCCGAGGCGACAGCAACAGTGGTTCGTTGCCCGGTGTGCTTCGCTTCCAATAAACACACCAAGGTGGAGAAGCAAAAACCAGGTTTATTTGAGCCCAGATAAGGTGCAAGGGAGAACTAGCAATCTCAAATCCTGCACACCAATACAAGCGGTTTTCCTCTCTTTATACATAACTTCAGCTAAGCATTCCCATCACCCCCACACTCCTCCTCTCCCCACCTTTCATTCCCATACAGCAAATACACTTTGCAATAGCAATCACATGAAGCAGTTAAGTCATACTTGGCAAAAAACCACCTTAGCTCGTTAGCAACTCTTCTGTGATCAGTTATCTGTACTTTCCCACCGTGGGGGCTACGTTCTCATGCATATAACTTTAATTACAGCACCTGCTTTCCGCCTATCTTATTTAGTATTGGCTACATCTAGTATCAAGCAACCTTGCCACTGCCAGTAATTAGCACATAACACAAAAGGTTACAAAAGTTTAGTAAGGCTAACAAAAGCACTTTACATAAAGGTACTTTGGGTCACATAGGCCCAAAGCCATCCTCCCGAGTTACCTAGATTTATGCCTAGTGACACCAACAGAAGGGTTGTGGACAAATTGGAGAGAGTCCAGCGGAGGGCAACGAAAATGATGAGGGGGCTGGGGCACATGACTTATGAGGAGAGGCTGAGGGAACTGGGATTGTTTAGTCTGCAGAAGAGGAGAGTGCGGGGGGATTTGATAGCAGCCTTCAGCTACCTGAAGGGGGGTTCCAGAGAGGATGGAGCTCGGCTGTTCTCAGTGGTGGCAGATGACAGAACAAGGAGTAATGGTCTCAGGTTGCAGTGGGGGAGGTCTAGGTTGGATATTAGGAAACACTATTTCACTGGGAGGGTTGTGAAGCACTGGAATGGGTTCCCTAGGGAGGGGGTGGAATCTCCTTCCTTAGAGGTTTTTAAGGCCCGGCTTGACAAAGCCCTGGCTGGGATGATTTAGTTGGGGTTGGTCCTGCTTTGAGCAGGGGGTTGGACTAGATACCTCCTGAGGTCCCTTCCAACTCTGATATTCTATGATCCTATGATTCTGTCTCAGTGACGTCTCTGCCCCCTTCTCTGGCCCTTTAGAAACAGGGATGTCCCAGGACAGCAGGCTCCTTCTGCGCAGGGACAGCCCCCCACTGTTGGTGTGTGCGTTAACCGCAGCCCAGGGGCCTGAATGAGTCTCACCAGAAAGCTCTCTGGTGCCCCTGCCTCGCTGCGTGGCCTGGGGAGCTGCAGGAGCGGCCCTGCCTCCTTTGTCCTTGGCCAGGCCTGGAGGTGAGTTGCCCAGCTGAGCAGGTTGCACTGCACAGGTCTCCCTGGGCCCAGTTTCTGTCATAATGACATCATGGGAGGGGAGATGCTGCTGCTGGGGCTGCTTAGTGGCCGCGTTCCAAGGTTTAAACAGAAAGACAGAGATGCAGGTCTAACTCCTCAGCCAGATCCATGTGGATTGCAGAGCCAGGGTCCCTAGTGGTTCCGGCACGCTCATCGCTGCGAATATCAGTGTACACCCGATCTGCTCCCACCTGTCCAGGCCCTGCTGCTTGGTATGGGGCACACCCTGACCCCAGGGGTTCAAGGGGGCAGAGCCTGATCTCAGTTAAACCAGTTTGAATCCAGAGTGACTGCACCCACTTCAATGGGGTTATTGCAGGCTCACAGTGGACTAACCCAGGGCAGGATCCAGCCCAAGGTGACTTGATAGGGCTAGTGTCCAGGGCCAGACCTGCAGTCCCTGATTCGGACAAAGCTTCAGTGGGAGTTTGCTTGCACCAGAACTGAAGAAGGGCCTCAGGATTCGGCCCTAGGATCCTACCTGGTGCAGCACCCACTGCGATGGGGCCCACGTGGCTTGGGGCTTTGCAGCCCCTGGGGGTAGCTAGCAAGGGTGATCAGACTCTCCAGGCTGGGCAGGAGGTAAAGCTGCCTTGTGTGGCGCGGGAGTGGGGAGGACCTGGGGGCGGGCCAGGGACAGTTCTGGGCCCGCAGAGAGTAATGAGAAGGTTTACAAGGAGAGGGTTCGATTTCGCCCTGGCTGCCAATCTCTGAAAACCGACTCAGTTTCCCGTGACCTTTTCCTGACAGCCTCCCAAGATGTGCTTCGGCTAGAATTCATGCTTTTGGCAGCCACGGCTGGCAGCTTTGCCTCTTTATTGCCGTTTCATTAAATCCAAACAAGGCAAGAGAAAATACCTGTTGTTTGATTTGCCGCTCAGGTCAACCTGGGGCTATTTCATTCTCATAACATCAAACGGATTAAATTCCCCTGGAGGAAAGCCTCAAGGACAGGTGCATTGTGGGCCAGCTTGTACTGTGCTGGCTGTGAATGTGTGTGCTGGGGAGGTGGCCACAGCCACGATGAGAGGCCTGCTACCAGTGCTGGCGAAGGGAGCCTGCATTTAGGGACCCGAGTGAGCAGGGTTCCTGGTGCTGCTCCTTCCCGAGCTGTGTGTGCTGGGGGCAGTGAGTGGGGCTTTGTCGGGATTCGTTGCAATCTGCACACTGGATTCTTTTAGGAAGGGGGGAGGCTGGTTGTCATGTATCCCTTGTACATGATAGGTTGCAGGGCTGCTCTCAGCAAGTCAGGCTAACACCAGATATGGAGTGGCCACAGAGCTTCCTTCCCAGAGAGATACACCCCAGATGTGTTTATTATAAGATCGTTTAATGCTCTGCCAGGTGTGGCCGAGGTTAGCTTAAATAAGGTCTGTCGCACACAGCGCTACTGGGTGGCTGAACAGTATAATGCAATTTTATCGTTCCATCACATCTCCCTCTTTACGTTCTACATTCCTGCCATGCATTTACAGTGTTTATTCTATTATGCTGCCTTTGAAGTTCAGTACGGACCAGTCTGCGAAGTGTCTCTGGATCAGACTGTTCCTTGAGTCATCTTCTTGTTTTGCAGCCGCCCTCTGGGGTGTTTGCTCTGTTGATTATTGTTTCTGAGGGACAGTCCATGTTGACAGTTTCTGTTGGACTCTCCATTGTCGGAGAGTCCAACACGTTGCTCACGTGATCAGGGCTCTGAATTATTTTTCTTTGTGACAGTTGGAGGTCTCCTCCTTTTCCTCCATCCAATATGACATGAACACTGTCACCAGGTTCTAGACCCAGCAGTTTTCTAACCAAGGGAATAGCTGTTTTAAAAGCATTTGTAAGCTCGTTTTGCCTTTTTATCAGATTCGGCTACTCTCGTCCAGTCTGGCCATTTCAGAGAGAGGTTCTTTTCCAAAGCTGGAACAGTAGTTCTGAGTTGTCTTCCGATCAGGAGTTATGTTGGACTGTATCCAGTAGCTGCTATTGGTGTTGATCTGTGTCCCTGCCAGCAGGTAGGGGATCTTGGGGGACAATTACCACACGGGTGGGGTGCAAAATAAACTTTATTAAGAAAATGCAAAAACAGGGAAAATTCAATAGTGAGGGGTGTGGGGTTTGTTAAGGTAGACAATTGGGGAGGGGTTTCTTTTGGTGAACAGTATAGGGGGTTTCAATAGTGAGGTACAATACAGTTGGTAAACAATTAACACTGAGGTATAAATGTAACAGGTAGCTAACAATTTCTATGTAAAAAGGTGTGTCACAGCAGCATATAACCAACTAACAGTTATGGAAAAATATGTTAAATAATAAACAATTTTAGGTAAAAATGTGTCACAGTGGTGTAAATATAGAATGTGAGGTGTATCAGAGAGGAAAAAAGTAACCAATGGGGTTTTATGCTAGATTGGGATGGGGGGAGAGGAGCACGTGGTGGAGCAGAGGGAGATTTAAACTTAGAGAGACACAGGGAACAGACAGACTGTAAGGAGTCAGAGGGACACAAAGAAGCTGGGCGGGGGGGTTGCAGTGGAAAGACAGACTTAACCACAATTATACAAAACACAGCAAAATCTTACCTATGATCTAACTTAACCAAGACTACACAAATTAGCAAGTAACAAAACACAATGCAACAATTCTCTAAGCCTAACTTACAGAGTATAATGCTAAACCTAACTTAACCTAATGAGTGCACCTTATACTAGGGGTGGTTCTCCAAGGGTGTGGCTGCAGCAGTGGAGCAACTGCAAGTGAGCTGCCCAGGATAGAATCCAGGGAGGCACAGGTTTATTTCTAGCAGCAAAGGAGCTGCAGAACCAGAACCAGAATACAGATGCAGACCAAGGAGTTAACTTGGGTCTGTCTGTTGGGGAAAGAAAAGCCAGCAGCTAGAACAGGGAGGGTCTGCAAGAGAGAGTTCTTACCAATCCCCAGGACAACAGCAGAGGCAGGCACAGCAGCAGCATCAGAGGACACAGAGAGGACTCAATTTGCCCACAATAATCAGGAGATCTCCAGGCAAAATTCGTTGTTCGTGGGAGGGGAGTTTAAAAACGGGGGTACGCTCAAAAACAAACGAGAGTGGGGAGAGGGCCTCCCAAAGACCCCTAGCTGATCAGACCAGGTGGCAAAGCAAGGACCTTCTCCGAGGTCTGCTTAGAAAATGTCTGGTTATATAGGCAGACTTAGGCAGTTTCCCGCCAGTAACTTTGATTGGTCCCCCTTGTTAGAGGGGAGGAGAGAAAGCAGGGAAAGGTCTTCAGGTGAGCACAGACATGTCTGGGCTAGTCCTAAGTCACAGGCATGACTTACATGCTCAGCTATGTGGCCATATAAGGTCTTGCATTCTTGGGCAGCGCCCCCTACACCGAGCCCAGGTCTGAACAAAGGAGGCAGGGGCCCACCCCCACCTGAGCAGAACAATGGCTCCGGTTAGTCTGCAAAGGCCATTCCACTGAGCAGGGCCAGGCTATGACTCTTGCTAGCCCCATGGCCGGGAGGGGCGGCCACACAGAGAGGAAAACAAAAAAGAGGAGCAAGGAGTGGATCTTCCTGCTGTAGGATTTTCTTGGCTGTCTGTACAGCTCTCTCAGGCTCTCCATTCACTTGTGGGGAATGGAGGCTTCTAGTAATATGGTCAAAATCATATTTAGTTTGGAATGACTTAAATTCTGCTGCAATGAATTGTGGCCTGTTGTCTGTCTCTAGTTATGCTGGAATACCGAAGTGAGTAAAAGGTACACTTCAGTTTCTCTATTACACAGCAACATGTTAGGTAATAATTGGAGATATACCAATCTCCTGGAACTGGAAGGGACCTCGAAAGGTCATCGAGTCTTTCAAATACGTGATTTCTATATACCTGGGAAAATAGTCCACTACAATCAGGTCATGATGTTCTCTGAATTTGCATAAATCTGCAGCTAGTCTCTTCCAAGGGCTTCCTGGTAGGTGTGTTTGTACACTATATGGTTCAGCGTTGTTTCTTAAGTTGATTTGTACTGAATGTCCCATTAATGTCCAATATCATAAATCCTCCATCCTTCCACCTGTCTCACTAGGCCCATCATGGCTGTCACAGTTTTGCTGAGAAGGTTGTTGGTCTTTGATCCTTTTATCAAGTTCACTCTGAATGTGCAGCTTTTGTCTTTGTAAGTTGTTTCTGTGGTGAACTGGCCCATGCAGTTCAGAATCCCTCCAAGGCTAATTGAGGTGATGTCAGGTGATTTCAGCTCTGGGAAGGGTTGAAGATGATTTTAAGTCCCTTCTGCATTGACTGTGACGTTTGCTTCTGAGTCAATTTTAAAGTCAATAGTCTTGCTATGAATATTCAATTTCACTCTCCGGGCAGGCTCTGTGTCATCAGATGTGATAGAGCCCAGAAACAATGGATCTCGATTATCTGTAATATGGGCCAACTCCCTGATTGCCTTGGTACGGCAAACAGCTGCAAAATGTCTTATTTTTTGCATTTATTACACCTTGCACCTTTGGCTAAACATACAGCTGTTGGGCTATGCATTTTTCCACATCTTGTGCATTTAGGCTCAAAGGCTTTGGGTTTTGACTTGAATTTGTCCCTCTTAGCCTGGGAGTTCTCTCTCCTTTCCTCAGGAGCTTTAGGATAATCACTTTTAGCTGTCATGCTCTTTACAGTTTCTAAGCTAGTTCATAGAATCACAGAATCTCAGGGTTGGAATGGACCTCAGGAGGTATCTAGTCCAACCCCCTGCTCAAAGCAGGACCAACCCCAACTAAATCATCCCAGCCAGGGCTTTGTCAAGCCTGACCTTAAAAACCTCTAAGGAAGGAGATCCCACCACCTCCCTAGGGAACCCATTCCAGTGCTTCACCACCCTACTAGTGAAAAAGTGTTTCCTAATATCCAACCTAGACCTCCCCCTCTGCAACTTGAGACCATTACTCCTTGTTCTGTCATCTGCCACCACTGAGAACAGTCTAGATCCATCCTCTTTCAGGTAGTTGAAAGCAGCTATCAAATCCCCCCTCATTCGTCCCTTCTGCAGACTAAACAATCCCAGTTCCCTCAGCCTCTCCTCATAAGTCATGTGCTCCAGCCCCCTAATCATTTTTGTTGCCCTCCTCTGGACTCTTTCCAATTTTTCCACATCCTTCTTGTAGTGTGGGGCCCAAAACTGGACACAGTACTCCAGATGAGGCCTCACCAGTGCTGAATAGAGGGGAATGATCACATCCCTCGATCTGCTGGCAATGCCCCTACTTATACAACCCAAAATGCCGTTAGCCTTCTTGGCAATAAGGGCACACTGTTGACTCATATCCAGCTTCTCGTCCACCGTAACCCCTAGGTCCTTTTCTGCAGAACTGCTGCCTAGCCAATCGGTCCCTAGTCTGTAGCAGTGCATGGGATTCTTCCGTCCTGAATACAGGACTCTGCACTTGTCCTTGTTGAACCTCATCAGGTTTCTTTTGGCCCAGTCCTCTAATTTGTCTAGGTCCCTCTGTATCCTATCCCTACCCTCCAGCGTATCAACCACTCCTCCCAGTTTAGTGTCATCTGCAAACTTGCTGAGGGTGCAGTTCACGCCATCCTCCAGATCATTAATGAAGATATTGAACAAAACTGGCCCCAAGATTGACGCTTTGGGCACTCCACTTGAAACCTGCTGCCAACTAGACATGGAACCATTGATCACTGCTCGTTGAGCCCGACGATCTAGCCAGCTTTCTATCCACCTTATAGTCCATTCATCCAGCCCATACTTCTTTAACTTGCCAGCAAGAATACTGTGGGAGACCGTATCAAAAGCTTTGCTAAAGTCAAGGAATAACACGTTCACTGCTTTCCCCTCATCCACAGACCCAGTTATCTCCTCATAGAAGGCAGTTAGGTTAGTCAGGCATGACTTGCCCTTGGTGAATCCATGCTGACTGTTCCTGATCACTTTCCTCTCCTCTAAGTGCTTCAGAATTGATTCCTTGAGGACCTGCTCTGTGATTTTTCCAGGGACTGAGGTGAGGCTGACTGGCCTGTAGTTCCCCGGATCCTCCTTCTTCCCTTTTTTAAAGATGGGCGCTACATTAGCCTTTTTCCAGTCATCCGGGACCTCCCCCATTCGCCATGAGTTTTCAAAGATAATGACCAATGGCTCTGCAATCACATCCGCCAACTCCTTTAGCACCCTCGGATGCAGAGCATCTGGCCCCATGGATTTGTGCTCATCCAGCTTTTCTAAATAGTCCCGAACCACTTCTTTCTCCACAGAAGGCTGGTCACCTTCTCCCCGTACTGTGCTGCCCAGTGAAGCAGTCTGGGAAGTCTTGTTTGTGAAGACAGAGGCAAAAAAATCATTGAGTACATTAGCTTTTTCCACATCCTCTGTCACTAGGTTGCCTCCCTCATTCAGCAAGGGGCTCACACTTTCCTTGACTTTCTTCTTGTTGCTAACATACCTGAAGAAACCCTTCTTGTTACTCTTAACATCTCTTGCTAGCTGCAACTCTAAGTACGATTTGGCCTTCCTGATTTCACTCCTGCATGCCTGAGCAATATTTTTATACTCCTCCCTGGTCATTTGTCCAATCTTCCACTTCTTGTAAGCTTCTTTTTTGCGTTTAAGATCAGCAAGGATTTCCCTGTTAAGCCAAGCTGGTCGCCTGCCGTATTTACTATTATTTCTACACATCAGAATGTTTTTTTCCTGCAACCTCAATAAGGATTCTTTAAAATACAGCCAGCTCTCCTGGACTCCTTTTCCCCTCATGTTATTCTCCCCAGGGATCTGCCCATCAGTTCCCTGAGGGAGTCAAAGTCTGCTTTTCTCAAGTCCAGGGTCTGTATTCTGCTGCTCTCCTTTCTTCCTTGTGTCAGGATCCTGAACTCGACCATCTCATGGTCACTGCCTCCCAGGTTCCCATCCACTATTGCTTCCCCTTCTAACTCTTCTCTGTTTGTGAGCAGCAGGTCAAGAAGAGCTCTGCCCCTAGTTGGTTCCTCCAGCACTTGCACCAGGAAATTGTTCCCTACACTTTCCAAAAACTTCCTGGATTGTCTAGTTTCGGGTTTTTAAATTACTCCGGCCTTTTGCTTTGCTGTTTGACTCGTTCAGACTGCTTTGCTATCTGTATAGCTGTGGATAAGATTAAGTCTGTTTGTAATTATAGCTGCTGTGGAAGATTGTTGTCTGTTAGCCTAATAACCAGCCTTTCTGGGATATTTTCTTGTTTTGCTTTCCCAAAATCACAGTGTTCTGACAATGTATGCAAAGCTTTTATAAAAGAGTCAACATTCTCTCTTGGTTCCTGCATCCTCTGCTGAAAACATGCTCTTTCGTAAGCCACATTTCTGCGAGGTATAAAGTACGCACCAAACATCCCCAGGAAGGACCCTTTCCAGTCATCCTTGTGACTGTCTTCAGTGAAATCAAAGGACTGAAAGATATTCTCTGCTTGCTTCCCTGTAGCATAACTAGAACCCTTCACTTTCAGTTTTTATTTTATTTTATTTTTCCTGGGAATTTATCAGTGTTTATTATCACAATAACAAAAACCGGTGAAAATCAGTGCAAAAAAAAACTATTAATATTTTTTCTGGGTAAATATCGGGGTTCATTTTGGTGAATGGAAAGACGGAGGGAAAGTATTTAGTAGATTAATGCTTTGAATCCATTAATTAATGTGGTTTGCTGCAGAACTAAAACAGAACTCAAAACACCCCACTTCTGAGTTTAAGAAGACCATATATCTCTAATCTCCAAATAAAACTTTTCATTTGAATAAACTGTTTACGGTTGAAGACCTAGAACTATAATTAGACTATAAATATTTACATTTAATAATTGGGCCACGCCATTTGCAGTGCATACACTCCACTTCATCCTTTTCTCCTGCGTTTGGTTTTTTTAAATTTTTGAATACTTCCTTGTGTTCTGAAATGTATTCAGATACAGATTTTCGTTTTCTTCCCATTTTAGTGTGTCAAATCTTTAAACTGTTATCTGCTGGCAGCTTGAAATGTGTACGTGGCAGGTGTGAGATTCATCAGTACATTAAGATGCGCACACACTGCAGAGCTTGTGTGTGCTCCTGTTTGTTTATTGTGGGTATCTTCTAGACTAATACTTAAGAATGTAAGAACATAAGAACGAAAGGTCCATCTAGCCCAGTATCCTGTCCACCGACAGTGACCAGTGCCAGGTGTCCCAGAAGGAGTGACGCTAACAGGTAATGATCAAGTGATCTCTCTCTCCTGCCATCCAGCTCCACCCTCTGACAAACAGAGGCTAGGGACACCATTCCTTACTCATCCTGCCTAATACCCATTAATGGACTTCACCACCATGAATTTATCCAGTTCTCTTTTAAACCCTGTTATAGTCCTAGCCTTCACAACTTCCTCAGGTAAGGAGTTCCACAAGTTGACTGTGCGCTGTGTGAAGGAGAACTTCCTTTTATTTGTTTTAAACCTGCTGCCTATTAATTTCATTGGTGATCCCTAGTTCTTTTATTATGGGAATAAGTAAATAACTTTTCCTTATCCACTTTCTCAACATCACTCATGATTTTATAGACCTCTATCATATCCTCCCTTAGTCTCCTCTTTTCCAAGCTGAAGAGTCCTAGCCTCTTTAATCTCTCCTTGTATGGGACCCGTTCCAAACCGCTAATCATTTTAGTTGCCCTTTTCTGAACCATTTCTAGTGCCAGTATATCTTTTTTGAGATGAGGAGACCACATCTCCTCATCTCAAAAAAGGAGATATACTTTTTTGTATAAAGGAAGTCGGGGGTGTAGGGCCTTGTGTCCCCGCACACTCCGTGACAACCGCTTCCTGTCTGTCCATTCTGAAGGTGATGTCAAGGCTGCAATTCTCTGGGGACATTGAAGAGTGGCATGTTGATGAGGTCCTGCAACCTTTGTTGTTTTTTTTCCTTCGACTTGTTCTCTGGCATTAGTTTCCTTCTGGTGCCATGTCACAGACACCTTGTACATGGTAGGTTGTGGGGCTGCTACTAGCAGGCTGGGCTTCTGTAGCATGTAGGGACCGGCCACAGAGCTTCTTCCCAGAACCTAATGGCTGAACTGTAAAATTCCGTTTCGCCGCCCATTAGAGTGGTTAAGGCCCTGGGTTGGGATTCAGGGAGATTTGGGTCAGTTATCATCTCTGCAGCTGTTCGCTTGGCTGGGCCTCCATTCCAGTGGAGAGCGAGGCGCCTGTCTTTCTCCCACCCCCGTGTGCTTTGAATCCTGACTCCCTGCTGTGTCAGTCAGTCAGTTTTTCCCACTCACATCACTCCCTGTAGCAGGGTCAAGCACGCTGAGGTCTGACGTGATGCTTTGCACTTCCCGTGGCTGCCATCTGAGGGGCTGCCAGCCTCACAGGCACCACGGGCCAGATTTAACATCCCTTTGTCATGAGAATCCCTTGAGCAAGGGCTGATGAATCTGGTCCTAGTGAAGTACATCTTCATGTCACTGCCAGGGAAACTGAGGCACGGAGAGACAAAGAGGTCAATTCACTAAGGGATTTAGGCACCTAAGTCCAACATTGAAGTAGCATTGACACTCACAAAACTACTATTCAGATGCCATATAGTCCTGTAGGTGCCCGAATCCCCTAGGGGTTTACGCTTCTGTTGATGGGCATGTGCAAAGCTGCCTAAATCCTTATGCTAATGAGCTGCTCAGAGCCTTCTAGCAGACCTAACCCCAGCAGGACTCTCAAACTCGGCGTTCCCCCACCTATCTCACTTGTGGGGGCCGACGCGTTTGGCGTGCTCAAAGCACCTTTAATTTGCACAAACGACAGCCAGGTTGAGAATTTTGGGAATTGGTGTGGCCAGAATACCCAGGAGCCCTGGCCCTCAGATGGGACGTCGGAGAATTATGTTTTCAGCCACACTCACCTGCCCTCTGGTCTCCCCTAGTCCAGGTGAACGCTGTGACGCTGTCTGGAATATGGGTGACCATTTATAGTATTATGGGTGCCAATGTCACAAGGAGTCATACAAGAGATGCCGTGTAAGGTATCAGTGGAAACGTTATGATTTGCTAAATATGATAAACTGATTTATATGCATGTATCATCTTTGTCCTGTGAGGTATAAATATGTGTGCTCTATTGATATCTCAGACTTGCGCTGTGTTTCTGGGTGACACCCCCAGACAGATTGCCATCAGCACTGCCCAGCCTGCTTCGTGGCCTATCGAGGGCAATCAGCTGTACCACAAACCCACTGGGGCTACGCCTAGGAGTCAGCAGGACGTGTCGGGACAGGCCTGTGGAGCGGGGACTCCAGGAGCTTTTCCATGCCCATGTGCGGGGAGCTTGTCTTTGGGACAGAGATTGTACACGCCACATGGCAGCTGCGTCATCTCCATTTTGTCTTCAGTCCTGCTTCCCACCCCAGGAGCAACTTCTCCTCAAACTGAAGCTTTGAACAAAGGACTGACAGACCCAGGCAAGCTTTGGGTGTGTTCCAGAGGGAATTTACAAGTCAGCAAACTCACCAGCGCTGCTAAGAATCAGCGACATGGACTCTGAAGTCACATGTATGTATCTGATGGCTTTGACCATTTAGCAACTCTCTTCTCATTCTTTTCTTTTATAATGCAACCTTTGGGTTTCGGTACTAAAGGACAGGCTGGCAGCGTGGGATTTTGGGGAAGACTGGCCGGCCCTTTGGGGTCAGAAGGACATTTGGTATAACAAATAGAGTTTTAAATAACTTCTCACTGTACTGGGCCTGTGTGCTGACTGGGAGCCAGAGAACTGGGATGCACTAACGGGGGCTGGGTGATTTTGTTTGTTCAGCTTCTTGATAACCAGTGTGTGACTGGTTGATGAGTCTTACTTCAGTGTTAACTACCAGTTTTGGGAGCCTCTGCTCTCCTTTGTGCAGCCTGCCCTGACTGTGGCATTGTCAGTGTGGGCTCCCCTAGGCACCTCGGCTCCCATGCTGGGGTGGAGCTGTTCCACTGTATATAACTAATGTTAATCAATGGGGCAGAGACTGAAACCCAACTCTCCCACAGGCTGCCTGAGCAGCAGAACCACGCCCCACCCCCACTGAATATCCAGTTATTTACAACAGGTGGACCAGCTCCGGCAGGAGAGATTGAGCAAGACCTGGCCCCACTGCCCAGTGGTTAGAGCACTCAGCTGGGAAGTGAGGGTACATCTTCACCGCAACCCCACCCCCCCGGGGCAGCAAGTTTCAGAGCCCAGGCCCACGGGCTCCCCCTGCGGCACCAGAAGTAGCCACGCAGATGTTCTGGCTTGGGCGGGGCGGTGGGTTTCAGCGTCTAAGCGGGAACCTCTGCATGGCTACTTCTAGTGCGGTAGCATGAGCCCAAGGCTGTAGCCCCAGGTGCTGAGACTGGCGGCGACGGGTTTGTTTGTGCTGTGTAGACGCACCCTTCCAGACCTGGGCTGACGGCCCAGCTCCCAGTCAGGCAGAGTGGTTTGAAAACAGTCTCCTCCAGCCTTGGGGAGTGTCCTAGTCACCAGGCTACTGGGCATAAGGACAGGGCCGGCTTGAGCAAGTGCGGGGCCCGATTCGTACTCACCCGGCGGCGCTCCGGCTCTGCGGGAGTTTGGCAGCGGGTCCTTCACTCACACCGGGTCTTCGGCAGCACTTGGGCGGCGGGTCCTTCGCTCACGCCAGGTCTTCGGTGGCACTTCGGTGGCGGATCCTTCGCTCGCTCCGGGTCTTCGGCGGCACTTCGGTGGCGGATCCTTCGCTCGCGCCGGGTCTTCGGGGGCACTTCGGCGGCGGGTCCTTCGCTCACGCCGGGTTTTCGGCGGCACTTCGGCGGCGGGTCCTTCGCTCGCGCCAGGTCTTGGGCAGCACTTCGGCGGTGAGTCCTTCGCTCATGCCAGATCGGCGGCGGGTCCTTCACTTGCGCTGGGTCTTCGGCGGCACTTCAGCGGCGGGTCCTTCACTCGCGCTGGGTCTTCGGCGGCACTTCGGCGGTGGGTCCTTCACTCGCGCCGGGTCGTCAGCGGCACTCAAGGACAGGGCCGGCTTGAGCAAGTGCGGGGCCCGATTCGTACTCACCCGGCGGCGCTCCGGCTCTGCGGGAGTTTGGCAGCGGGTCCTTCACTCGCACCGGGTCTTCGGCAGCACTTGGGCGGCGGGTCCTTCACTCACGCCAGGTCTTCGGTGGCACTTCGGCGGCGGGTCCTTCGCTTGCGCCGGGTCTTCGGCGGTGTGTCGGCGGCGGGTCCTTCGCTCGCGCCGGGTCTTTGGCGGCACTTCGGCGGCGGGTCCTTCGCTTGCGCCAGGTCTTCGGCGGCACTTCGGTGGCGGATCCTTCGCTCGCTCCGGGTCTTCGGGGGCACTTCGGCGGCGGGTCCTTCGCTCGCGCCGGGTCTTCAGCGGCACTTCAGCAGCGGGTACTTCACTCGCGCCGGGTCTTCGGGGGCACTTCGGCGGCGGGTCCTTCGCTCGCGCCGGGTCTTCAGCGGCACTTCGGCAGCGGGTACTTCACTCGCGCCGGGTCTTCGGCGGCACTTCGGCAGCGGGTCCTTCGCTCGCGCCGGGTCTTCAGCGGCACTTCGGCGGCGGGTCCTTCGCTCGCGCCAGGTCTTGGGCGGCACTTCGGTGGTGAGTCCTTCGCTCATGCCAGATCGGCGGCGGGTCCTTCACTTGCGCTGGGTCTTCGGCGGCACTTCAGCAGCGGGTCCTTCACTCGCGCTGGGTCTTCGGCGGCACTTCGGCGGCGGGTCCTTCACTCGCGCCGGGTCGTCAGCGGCACTCAAGGACCCCCCACCGAAATGCCGCCGAAGACCCGGAGCACCGACGGGTGAGTAAAAATTAAAAAGGCGCCGGCGCAGGGCCCTCTTCGGTGCAGGGCCCGATTCCGGGGAATCAGGTGAATCGGCGTAAAGCCGGCCCTGCGTGAGGACATGCAGCCAGGCGGGCGACTGGGCATCCCGCGGCCTTTCACGCTCTCTTCTGATTCCCCCAAGAAAGGGGCGGGGCTGATCTAGTTTAGGTACCTTCCGGGGCTCATCACATGATCAATCAGGGACCAGAAATGGTTCTCGCCCCACCCTTCTTTCCCCCTTCTTATTGCAGGAACAGCCGCCGGGGTCTCTTGGATTCCCTGGGCTGGGCCAGGCCAGGCAGCCTGGCTGACGAGCTGCCCACCCCACCCGCCCTTGCTGTGCCCGTAACTTTAGGGGAGCACGAATCAGCGGGAAAGGGAAACGCAGAAGAAGCCTCGAAGCATTTTCTCCTTTGTGGTGCAGGGCGGGTGGCCTGTTTGCTTCTGATGGGAGGGGGCCCACCCTGTGGGGTGGTTTGACGTCTAACCCACCGCCAGAATTTTGCTGGGACTTGGCTTTGTAATGTTGGCCCTGAGCTGCAGGGTGTTGGAGCTCAGTGGCAGGTTCTGCAGCTTGTAAAGGTGCTAAAGCAGTGAAATCCAGCCAGCTGCTGACTGAAGGGAGTTGGTGGCGCTGTCGGAGGAAGCGTGGCCTAGTGGTTAGGGCTTGGCAGAGATGGGTTCAAGTCCCTTAGCCTCTCGGTGGCCCACCTGAGTGCCTCGCAGAGGGGTTGTGAGGATAGACACCTTACGGGCGGCTGGCGGTGCTCAGGGGCGCGGGTGCTGGGGGATAGATCGCTCCAAGCAGCGTTTCCCTCCTGAGCTGGGATCCTACAGCACCGGCGACCGTTCTGTGGGGGAACTCGGCGTCTCAGATTACAGGGTGCACCAAGCTCTTCGCAGTCTCTGGCAGTGTCCCCTTTAATGCACTAAGCTCCAAACCTCCCCCTTTTTTCAAGGGCAACCCCCCCACCCCCGGTCTCCACTACTCTGAGCCTGGGCTTCCTGGCTCCAGCAGCTCAGTGTCTCACCATGGCTCTCCAGTGGGTCCACGCGAGTTCAGACCCCCTGGTAGAGACTTCGCCTCAGCAGAGCTTTGCGGTGCCACAGGGCAGCCGGGGTTACTGGGCCAGCTGGCAGGCCGGGCCGTCAGGTACGGTGGGATAGCAGAGCCTGTTTGAGAGCCCATTGGCAGCAATTCACCCCCCGTCTCACCCCCAATCCCAATCCCAGGCTGCTCCACCAGCCACCTTCATCTCCATGTGCAGCTGGGCTGGTTCCACGTGCTCCTCTTCCCTTGGCTGCTGGTCATTAAACTCGAATGCCCCGTTATCGGCCTCCATCATCCACATGGGGGCAGGTCCTGATAGTTCATTTGCACCAACCCAGCCCGCCTGTGTGACTCCAGCACCCCATTCCCCTGTCCTATGGGAGAAATTAACCCCTTCACACCCAGTGGGTGGCAATACACATTGAGTGGGGAATCTGAATCACTCATATTTTCTGTCAAAATATTACCAAAGATGCCCACATTCTCCATGCGCGGGGACCAGGAAAGGGATGGGCAGACAGAGAGGGGAGGGTGCCCAGCGCTTATGGGAAGCCATTCACCGAGTTACTGGGCTATCAGGAGTGGGTAACCCAGGAGATGAAGCCACAGGTAGGAGCCAGTTGGGACGCTCAGCAGCGAGTGCTGTGTCCCAGAGGTGCTGGGCCCAGGGCTGCACGGAGAAATGATTCCTCTCCTTGCTCCAGGTCACAAAGCTGCGTGTGTGGCCCGAAATCTCATCGCCTGCCGCCGCGTTCCCCCAGCACCAGGGGTTCCGGGTAAATGGCCCCTACCCCTGTGTGGCTTTCCCCATGTGGGCCCCTGCTGGTTGGTCTTGCTGAGTGCTTGGAATCATTACGATCCCACGCTTGGGCTCCCCACAGCGCCGAGCCCTGCTTGGAAATCCCCTGCGCAGATGCCACTGGATTTCTTGGCGGTCCTGTCAGCTGTGTTTAAAGTGGGAAATGGGGCAGCATTAACACAACTGCTGATTACGCCGCTTGGCTAAAAGCAGTCGCATTCTGGAGCTGTTTGTTTGCAAACCTCTTCTGGCTGGGTCCTTGCCTTAATCTCTACCATTAGCTGAAAATGGAGGGACCATCCCTCAGAGCCTGGGAAGAGGGACAAACGCACGGGGCTTTGCAGAACTTCCCAGAACAATGTGCTTAATTTGGACTGAGCCCTGGGAGGACACGGCGCCCTGGGAGGCAGCGTGATGGGGAGGTCTCAGACCACACAGCGTGAGGCTCATGCATCAGTTTGTAAGTGCCCGGAGGAAAATAAGGGTATAAGGAGTATCCAAGATGGAGCTGTCAAGAGCAAATCAGACCAAACCAACCTATCTTCCTTGTTTGACAGAGTCACTGGCCTAGCGGATGGGGGGAAGCAGTAGACCTGCTATATCTTGATTTTAGTACGGCTTTTGACCCATTGTGACATTCTTACAAGCAAACTAGGGAAATGAGGTCCTGATGAAATTACTCTAAGACGGGTGCACAACTAGTTGAAAGACCGGAGCCAAAGCGTAGTTAGCAATGGTTCACTGTCAAACTGGGAGGGCGTGTCTAGGGGATGGGTAACCTAGGAGATGAGTCCTGCAGGGGTTTGTCCTGGTCTGGTGCTACTCAATATTTTCGTTGATGATGTGGGTAGTGGAATGGAGAGTATCAGCGGGGTCACCGTGTTAGTCTGGATCTGTAAAAGCAGCAAAGAGTCCTGTGGCACCTTATAGACTAACAGACATCGTGCATCCGATGAAGTGGGTATTCACCCACGAAAGCTCATGCTCCAATACGTGTTAGTCTGTAAGGTGCCACAGGACTCTTTGCTGCTGATGGAGAGTATACTTATAAAATCAGCAGACGACACCACACTGGGGTCGCAAGCACTTTGGAGGACAGGATTAGGATTCCAAACAATCTTGATAAATTGAAGAATTGGTCAGAATTAAATAAGGTGAAATTCAATAAAGACAAATGCCAAGTATTGCACTTAGGAATTAAAAAATCAAACACAGATTGTTCTCCATGTCCACTGAAGGCAGGACAAGAAGCAATGGGCTTAATCATCAGCAAGGGAGATTTAGTTTGGATATTAGGAAAACTTTCTAACACTCAGGGTAGTTAAGCTCTGAAACAGGCTTCCAAAGGAGGCTGTGGAATCCCCATCATTGGAGGTTTTTAAGACCAGGCTGGAGAAACCCCTGTCAGGGATGGTCTTGGTTAACTTGGCCCTGCCTCAGTGCAGGTGGTTGGACCAGATGACCTCTTAAGGTCCCTTCCAGCCCCACATTTCTATGAACGAGACACTCTGCTCACACCAAACACACATGGACAACCAGGCCAACTCTCTGACCCCAATGTGTCCCTGCTGTAGTTCTATCTACAGCATCATTGGTTTCAGGCCAGAAGGGATCATTAGATCATCTGGCCTGATCCCTTGCACAGCACAGGCCAGAGAGCCCACTCAGGGAGTTCTGCATCCAGTGCAGAATTTGTGATGGAGCTGGAGCATGTCATCAGCAAAGAGAAATCAAATTTCACTCTAGAGACCCCAAGTGATGGAGAATCCACCAGGTCCCTGGGAAGCTGTTCCAATGCCTAATCCCCCTCCCTGTTAGAAACGTGCGCCTTGTTTCCTGTTCAAACTTTGCTGATTTCAGCTTCCAGCCATTGTACTTCATTCTGCCTCAGCTTCTAGATTAAAGAACCCTCTGCAATCCAAAATCTTCCCTTGGAGGCACGTACAGACCATGATCCAGTCACCTCTTAACCTTCTCTTTGATAAGCTAAATAGATTAAGCTCTGTGAGTCTCTTGCTCAGGGCAGGTTTCCTTAGGGTTTTTCAAGGCTCTCATCCCTATGGCTGTTTGAGCGGCGGCGGGGGGAGTGGTAGAATGACCCCAATGGAGCCAGCACCACCGGCCCCTGCAGCACCATGGGCTTTCCTTGCACAGGAACGGGTTTCTACTCACTGAGCAGGTTTGTCTCCCTCTTGATAAAAGATGCTAGAGGTGACCCAGGGAATTAGAGAGCAGTGAGCCTCTCTCCAGCATCTGCTATGATGGGTTCTACATTAGTAGCAACCACTCCGAAACACATGAGGCATGCTGGGAGCCAGCTGCATGAAAACCTCTTTTCAGTGCCCCGCAGCAACCAGAAAGGCTGTGGGAATACAGGGACAGAGAAAGCACACAGCAAACGGGCCCCCAGAGAACTCTCTGGCCAGCAGAGTTAAGGACAATAAGAAGGCAGGATTTTTAAAGTCTGTTAGGAACAAAAGGAACCGTAACAGCGGCATTGGTCCATTGCTGGCAGGAAATGGTTGGATTCTCAGTTGCAGGGTAGCAGGGCCAGCTTTAGGAGCTGCGGGGCCCAGTTCAAATACCCAGCGGGGGTCTGGGTCTTCGGCGGCACTTCACTTGCGCCGGACCCCCCACCGCCGAAGTGCCACCGAAGACCTGGACCGCCGCTGGGTATGTAAAAAAAAAAATTAAAAATTAAAAAGGCGCTTAAGGTGTGGGGCCCTCCTAGGTGCGGGGCCCGATTCTGGGGAATCGGCCTAAAGCCGGCCCTGCAGGGTAGACGAGGTGGAACTGTCCAGGGACTATTTCCGTTTTGTATTTAGGAAAAGGCCAGATGAGATCTCTCTGCCAGATGATGGTGATAAGGAAACACTTTCCATCCAACATTAACTGGGGAAAATGATCATAGAATCATAGACTATCAGGGTTGGAAGGGACCTCAGGAGGTATCTAGTCCAACCCCCTGCTCAGAGCAGGACCAAACCCAACTAAATCATCCCAGCCAGGGCTTTGTCAAGCCTGACCTTAAAAACCTCTAAGGAAGGAGATTCCACCCCCTCCCTAGGGAACCCATCCCAGTGCTTCACCACCCTACTAGTGAAATAGTGTTTCCTAATATCCAACCTAGACCTCCCCCACTGCAACTTGAGACCATTGCTCCTTCTTCTGTCATCTGCTACCACTGAGAACAGCCGAGCTCCATCCTCTTTGGAACCCTCCTTCAGGTAGTTGAAAGCAGCTATCAAATCCCCCCTCACTCTTCTCTTCTGCTGATTAAACAATCCCAGTTCCCTCAGCCTCTCCTCATAAGTCATGTGCTCCAGCCCCCTAATCATTTTTGTTGCCCTCCACTGGACTCTTTCCAATTTTTCCACATCCTTCTTGTAGTGTGGGGCCCAAAACTGGACACAATACTCCAGATGAGGCCTCACCAGTGCCGAATAGAGAGGAAAGATCATGTCCCTAGATCTGCTGGCAATACCCCTACTTATACAGCCCAAAATGTCGTTGGCCTTCTTGGCAACAAGGACACACTGCTGACTCATATCCAGCTTCTCGTCCACTGTAACCCCTAGGTCCTTTTCTGCAGAACTGCTGCCTAGCCACTCAGTCCCCAGCCTGGAGCAGTGCATGGGATTCTTCCATCCTAAGTGCAGGACTCTGCACTTGTCCTTGTTGAACCTCATCAGGTTTCTTTTGGCCCAGTCCTCTAATTTGTCTAGTCCCTCTGTACCCTATCCCTACCCTCCAGCATATCTATCGCTCCTCCCAGTTTAGTGTCATCTGCAAACTTGCTGAAAGTGCAATCCATGCCATCCTCCAGATCATTAATGAAAATATCGAACAAAACTGGCCCCAGGACCGACCCTTGGGGCACTCCGCTTGATACCGGCTGCCAACTAGACATGGAGCCATTGATCACTACCTGTTGAGCCCGACAATCTAGCCAGCTTTCTGTCCACCTTATAGTCCATTCATCCAGCCCAGACTTCTTTAACTTGCTGGCAAGAATACTGTGGGAGACCGTATCAAAAGCTTTGCTAAAGTCAAGGAATAACACGTCCACTGCTTTCCCCTCATCCACAGACCCAGTTATCTCCTCATAGAAGGCAATTAGGTTAGTCAGGCATGACTTGCCCTTGGTGAATCTATGCTGACTGTTCCTGATCACTTTCCTCTCTTTGAAATGCCTCAAAATGGATTCCTTGAGGACCTGCTCCATGATTTTTCCAGGGACTGAGGTGAGGCTGACTGGCCTGTAGTTCCCCGGATCCTCCTTCTTCCCTTTTTTAAAGATGGGCACTACAGTAGCCTTTTTCCAGTCATCCAGGACCTCCCCTGTTCGCCACGAGTTTTCAAAGATAATGGCCAACGGCTCTGCAATCACATTCGCCAACTCCTTTAGCACCCTCGGATGCAGTCCTAAGAATGAACATAACTGTGCCGCATTGCCTGGCAGTGGTGCTTCAGGAACCACCTTCTCTTTCTCACGCAATTTCCTGAAGTTCGTGGTATCAGTTACAAGTCCAAGGTATTCAGATGAAGGTTTGAAAAAACTCACATTCATCTCAGTGTACTCTCAATCCACGGTCTTCCAAACATTGCATGACAGCATCTATATTTTGAAGATTATCCTCTTAATCCTTTCCTGTAACAATGATGTCATCCAAATAGCACTGAACTCTGTTCAGTCCCTTCTGGCTCTCATTCTTGGCTTTCTGGAACAGGGCAGGTGTCAATGTGATACCAACAAGCCTTTTTGTGTGTTGATTGTGAGTTATTTGCAAGATGCCAGATCAGTCTCCATTTGTAGAAAATCCAATTTACTGAAACACTGTCCTCCACTAAGAATAGCAAACAAATCTTCAACATGAGGCAGTGGATACTGGTCTGCACATAAAATTAGATTCAGTATTACACGGAAATCTCAATGAATTCGGACTGAGCCATCCCTTTTTAACACTGGTACGATGGGTGTAGCTCACTCACTGTGTGAAACAGGTGACAGGACTCCAATGTTCCCTAAACAGACCAAAACAGCTTCCACCAGAGGCTTTAGAGCAATATTTTGTCTGGCTATCAGACTTAACAGTGAGCTTCACTGACCCTTTGCTCATCTGTCCAAACTCCGTTTCAAAAACTTTGGCGTGTCTGTCCAGTATTTCTTGAAGATTTTGAGGTGTTTTGAAAACCCATGCAATGGATAATACTGTAGTCATGCTCACACCCCCGAAGATATTCTAGGATCTGATGGATCTCTCAGTGGATGATCATCTGTAGAGGGGTGGTTCCTGATGGGGTTTCCTGTGGGTCTTCCCCGTGTAGCCCAGCCATGGGATCTCCTTTATCCTATTGTTATGGCCACACCTACACCTTATGTATATGTATGAGGGTTTCAACCCTCTTTTCCTTATCTGTACTTCTACAGCCCATGAATATTGGGGTGCACTGTTTTCATAGGTGGTTTCTTACTTGCCCTTATTTTCATTAGCATCTATGCACAACATGTGTCCGTGGTAACCTGCGGTCAAAGCAGGGCATCCTATGATGTTGCAATCAAGTATCTCGTGGTCTTGGACAGTAAGTGGTCTGCTTTTCCAGAACCACCCATTGGCACATTGTTCCCAGTAATCTTGTAATCTTACTGGCACAGCGTTAGTTCTAGGTCACTCACTCATGTCAAGGATTCGAAAACCTACGGCCTAGTGTGGCTAAGCTAAAACCTTACAGGCCCCAAGGCGTAGGTCTGGCATTAGTCAAGTCTTACTCATATACCTAATGCACACTCATCCCTCCTAAATACTTGTCAATCTAATACTTCATAACCCTACACTTTAAATCGATTTAGATATGAAATAGCCTGTGAGTTGAGCATAACACTAAATAACACAACGATAAATGGATGATAAAATAAACTAATTGGCTGCAATGGCAAGTGCTCCTTCGACAGCCTTGTTGAAGGTAAGTGCTGATACAGACAGGAACATTTTCCAGACTTGGTCATCGCATAATCCAGAGACTAATTGGTCACACACGGCATCACTTTACGTTTGTCCGAACAACTTCCTTAGAGCAGCAACGAACTGTGGCACCGACTTGCCACGTCCCTGCTGTCGCTAGTGGAACTGATATGGTGGTTCTGTCACCGATGGGGTTGGAGAAGAACGTTCCTGCATTGGTGCAGTAATTGTGGCGTACGTGGCCGTTCTGGGCACAGCCGGTGACACTAGGGCGTGCAGCAGTCCGTGTGCCTTCGGGCCCATCACTGTGAGCAAGGCTGAAACTCGTCTGTCTGGAATGGGCTTGCAGGTTACAAATGTTCCAGTTACACCACCTGTGAGTCGCGGTTTTTGTCAAATTCACCAGCGTTGCCCACAAAAGTTGCCATTTCTCTGTTCTTCTTTTGGATTTCACACCCCTGGACACCTTCTCTGCCACAGGGAAAGTGTATTTGTGTTACTGCACAATGTGTGCACGACCTGCCTCCTCTGGCTGCACAGAACACGGCAGCCTGCCGAATTCTTCCTTCAGCTGGACTTGGGCTCCCTCAGCAGGCCACAAACCTTCAGTGTGGGCTGTTTCTCTGCCTGCCTGCTTGCGGGAGATTAACCAAAGATAACTGCCTACTCCCACCTCACTGCTTTGTTTCTGTAGCAGCTAGGCAGCAATGGCAGAAACCCCCCCTCACGGCTTTGTGTGCAGTTGCCTGTTCCGTTGTTCTGTTGTTCATGCCAATCCACACACCCCCAGCCCCACCCCCCGAGCTGGCTGGCTCACACTGTCCCAGCAGCAAAACCCCCAGTTAGTCACGTTGTGCCTCTAGGCGACCCTTCTCCCTCTCGTTATCGGATTGTTTGCTTACTGTTCGCCTTCATTTGGCAAAGGCAGCCAAGGCCCTTAAACTGAATTCAACAAATGTTAACTTAATTCAGGAAGGGTTGTCCAGGCTTTGGCATGAAATTGCCATGTCTGACAAAAGCTCAACGATCTGCATGATGGCCTGGTCCGAGTAGGCACATTCAGACCTTAGTAGATAGCTGCCAGGTATATAACAAGGAAAAAAAGTCACCAGACCTTTACTCTACAAAATTACCTTACGGACCTTGGCAGTGGATTGCAACATATTTGTTTTTCTGGAAAGGACACACATACATTATTGTACTCAATTACTTCTCCAGATTTATTGCCTTGGCTGTATTTACATAGACCTCATCGGCACAGGTCAGCCAGAAACTACAGTCAATGTTTGCAAAACATTCCTGAAGTTCTTACATCTGATAATGGGCCTCAGGCCTCTTATCTCTGACACATTTCTAGTATTGGCATAGGACTTCGGTTTGTAGACCGCATTAGCGCGGGAGCAACAGCGAGATGGCGAGAGCAGTGCAGACTTTAAAAAGACTTCTGCATAAATCAGTGGACCTAAATAAAGCACTCCTGGCATATTGGGGAACGCCACTGGCATCTGGACTATCTCCAGCAGAACGTCTGATGGGGTGAAGATTGAGGGTGTCTTTACCTGTGGCACTGATTAAGTGACCTGATCTGAAGGAATATTGAAAATGGGATGCTGAAATAAAAGTTTAGCAGCAATAAAACTTCCGTGTTTGTCACAGAACAAAAGCATGACCTGACCTGAGCCCGAGCAACAAAGTTTGGGTCAAAAGCTCCCAGATGTTTGAAATTGTTTGGAACTTGGCAGAAATTCCCAACCTGGTGGAGACTCCAAAACGACTTCTCTGGAGGGATCAGGATGAGCTGCAATATTTGGTAACTCAACAAAGAGAGGATCTGGGAGCTGCAGGGAGGGTGTCAGGAAGTGAATCCCCTCCCCAGGGATCTCCGTATGCAAACTCATTGGAAGTGAGAACATGGTCTGGAAGACTCTCAGACTCCTTCAAAGACTTGACCTTCAGAATACCACTCCGGGCTATTTAAATGCAGTTGTTAAGGTGACACTGGATTGTAAATAGTTTTAAGACATTTTAAATTTATTTGTGAATTGGTCTCTCTCTCTCTCTCTCTCTCTCTCTCTCTGTAACACCCCCACACACCCTGTTTACAATGTTTTAATTTTTTATTGCAAAGAAACGGAGATTTTATTGCAGTGGTTATAGAGTTCCCAGTCCTCCAGAGCTACCAGAGGGTACCAGGATGTGTTGCAGCTTGAGGGTAATAAACAGCAGGTTGTTCCTATCAGGGAGTTCTCTAGTTATGATTTAAGACATGGTGCTTTGTGCTTATGTCCTCACACTACAAGGTCTCCATCACTGGTCATTTTTAACTCAAGATTGGATATTTTTCTAAAAGATCTGCTCAGGTTCAGACAAGACTGCCTGGTTTGAAAGAAGGAGAAACTAAAGAGCTCATCATTATCAAAGAACATTCATTCCCCAAACCAAATTCACCAGCCACTGGCGTGGAACAGAACAATGAAGCCATCCAACAACATGAAATGGCTGCTTTCCCAAAGACCAGGACTTCAGGGAAAACCTATCTTAATCCCCCAGTGATGCTCGCCAGCAAGGACAAATGCAAAAGAGTTACCAGAGATGCTGTCAAAAGGCCAATGGGGAAACTCAACTGACAGATGTCATTATTGTGATGTGTGGTCACTGAGCACACCGGCAAGAGGATGTCAGATGCGAGGTCAATATCAGGAATCAGGGAACGAGAGAGGGTCACATCCAGTGGGACAGGGAGTGGAAATCCCAGTATGTTTGCTCCTTTTGCCAACTAAAATAAAGAACAGCTTATGTGGTGTTCAAAGTGTCTCCAGGAAATGTGGTGCAAGGAATTGTCAGATGCAGCCCTGGAGAAAACATAAAACTATCTGCCAAGCCCAGCAACACACCACAGAGAACAGTAATTAGCTACCCGATCCTGTGCCTAACGAAACCTCTAATGGAGGTGCTCCTAGACAGCCAGGAGAAGTTGCCACATGAGTTGGAAAAGAGTGTTTAGTGTGGTATGTCAATGGTAGGACATACTGGGGCACCTGGCATTGGCCACTGTTGGTAGACAGGACATTAGGCTGGATGGACCTTTGGTCTGACCCAGTCTGGCCGTTCTTATGTTCTTAGGAAAGTAACAGCATCTTGGGACACAGGTGCCCAGGTATCTGTGATAAAAAATGGAAAGAGGACCATCTCTCAGAGCTGGATGTAAGATCCACTGAAGAACTGTCAGATATTGAAGGGACACTTGATGTCAAAGCAGTGAACGGCACGAGAGTCCCTTTGAAAGGTTGGGTTGAAATAGAATCGTGCTCATCACCACCTACTGCCAGTCCTGGGACTAAGGTTGGTATCGCTATGCTGGTGAGTTTAGATAGACGGAGCAACCTGTCACAGGCGTCGACGTCATTGAAGAGATCATTAGGGTGACTCCAGGAAAGGTGAATGCCCCTTTCTCACAACGTGCGCTACTCTTAACCTCAGCTCTTCATCTAGAGGGAAACGGAGCAAACCCCCCACCCAGTTCAATACACCAGAGGGCAGAGGATATTTGCACAGTCAAGAAAGGAACAAGGGATCTCAGTATTCAGAGAGGAGAAGCAGCTGAAGTGACACAAATAGCATGAACCGATTGCACAGAGGGAGACAGCCTGGTGCTATTTATTCCAAATGAAACCGTGCCCTGGCGCGGAGGGCTGGTGTTACACAATATACTGCATGTGCCTCTCATCAAACAGGAGTGAATGTCAGGAACATCACTGAACAGGGAGAACTACCTCAAGGAGTTTTCCAGAGTTCATGCTCTGTCCACCCTCTGATCATGGGTACCCAGATCTCCAGGAACCATTCACCTTGCATGCTGATGTCTGAAAGCGGGGGCTTGGGGACCAGCATCAGGAGCGAGGACCCCAGGGGATTGCCTGTGGATCCGGAACTCTATCACCTGCAAGGAAGAACTGCCATTTACAGTCTGGGAAATGGGGCTTGCTCGCTCTGAAGTGGGTTCAGAGATTCCCTCTTCTGTGCACTTTCACTTACAGCCTGTACTGATAATAACCCACTGACACAGGGGATGGCGTCAGCCAAGCGAAATGCTTCTGATCCCAGATGGCTTTTGGAGCTTTCAGATTTTAACTTCACCATAAAATTCCATGCTGGGGAAGTGACTCCTTCTCCGGGGAACCTTTCAATATGGAAGCCTACGTGAGCGAATGTGTGCAAGAGTATGATCCTGAGAGCATTTCAGCAACTCTTCCAGCTGCGAAAGCCCCAAATGAGGGTCACGTGGAGTGGGTGTCAGGAATTACGGCACATCTATCCACCCTGCAAGCAAAAGAAAACAACAAATTGTACCCAATAGCAGAAAAATTATACCTGAGGAGCTAACACAGGGGTGGGTGAAGTTTTTGGCCCAAGGGCCACATTGGGGTTGCAAAACTGTAAGGAGGGCTGGGTAGAGAAGGCTGTGCCTCCCCGAACAGCCTGGCCCTGCCCCCTATCCTCTCCCTCCCACTTCCTGCCCCCTGACTGCCCCGCTCAGAACCCCTGACCCATCCAACCCCCCCGCTCCTTGTCCCCTGACTGCCCCTTCCCAGGACCCCTTGCCCCAACCGCCCCCCAAGGACCCCACCCCCATCCAACCGCCACCCCCGCTCCCTGTCTCCTGACTGCCCCAACCCCTATCCACACCCTGCCCCCTGACAGGCCCCCTGGGACTCCCACATCTATCCAACCCCTCCCCCATTCCCTGTCCCCTGACCGCCCCCTGCCTCTTACCCAATCCCCCTGCTCCCCACCCGGAGCAGCAGGACCTCGCAGCCCGTCCGGAGCCAGCCATGCCGCCGCGCTTCCCGGCACGAGCGGTGGGCCAGAGCGCTTCGCGGCACAGCGAGCTGAGGCTGTGGGGCAGGAGGGACAGCAGGGAGGGGCCGGGGGCTAGCCTCCCCGGCTGGGAGCTCAGGGGCCGGGCAGGACGATCCCGCAGGCTGGATGTGGCCCAAGGGCCATAGTTTGCTCACCTCTGAGCTAACATCAGCTCAAGCAAGAGATCCTGCAGTCGGAAGAATTATAGCATTAAAGAAAACAAACACAAACTGAGTCTCAAGGAAAGAAAAAAGGAATCCTAGGACACTTGACTGTTTCTCTATGAGTAAACCTGGCTTCATGTAGACTTCCCTGGTGTTTTGAGATGCCAGACAGCCTGTAGCACCCAACTTGTACAGCAAGGCAATATAGAGAACTAGTTTATAAACAGTTGCATGAAGAAAGTTAGGGGGGGGAGGGATAGCTCAGTGGTTTGAGCATTGGCCTGTTAAACCCAGGGTTGTGAGTTCAATCCTTGAGGAGGCCACTTAGGGATCTGGGGCAAAAATTGGTCCTGCTAGTGAAGGCAGGGGGCTGGACTCGATGACCTTTCAAGGTCCCTTCCAGTTCTAGGAGATTGGTATATCTCCAATTATTACCTATTACCTTATAAATGGCTCACTTGGGAATAGAACAAGTAGTAACCTCGCAAGAAGCAGGTTCTTTTGGCCTAAGATGTGACAGGACATAGAACGTTGTGTCACAAGAGTTTTGTCGCTGTGTGAAGCAAAAAAGGCGTAAAGCACCTATGCAGAGCGTCATCTCCAGGGCACCCTTTGAAATGATTTGCATTGATTACCTTCATTTGGAGAGGAGTAAAGGTGGGTCTGAATATATCCTGGTGATTGCAGATAATTTAACAACATTTGCCCAAGCACCTGACAACAAAGAAGTCTGGTAGAGTTGCTGCTGAGAAAATATTCAGTGATTCCGCAATGAAATTTGGGTTCCCTTCAAAGTACACCATGACCAAGGAAAGGAATTTGAGAGCTGCAGGAATACACAGGCATCCAAACTTCTAGAAGAACTCCTTATCACCCTCAAGCAAATCTAGCTGAGCGTTTTCACTGAACTTTACTCTGCATGCTCAGAACTCTGGAAGAAGACAAGAAATGAAACTAGAAGGAATATCTGAAGCAAGTGGTGCACGCCTGTAATTGCACAGCTAATGAAGTGACAGGTTTCTTACCCTGCTGCCTTTTGTCTGAGACACACCCAAAGTTACCTAGTGACTTATCTGGACTGAGGCCAGATCAGGGAAGTGACACCTACCAGGGATATGCTGAGCCCTGGAAGAGGCAGATGAAAGAAATTTACCAGATTTCATACAAATAAATTCAGCAGTCAGTCATTAGAAGGAAAGAATCCTGTGACAAGACCTGAGCCTCAGTCTGGTGACAATCAGTCTATTGATGAGGAATGTGTTGGAAAGGGGAAGGGCCGAGAACATGCCCAGCATTTTGGGAGGATCAGGTTCATACCGTCACTAAGAGAAAAGGAGACGATAGAGTTAAGCCGGAAGGAGCAGGATCATTCATGGCAACCTGCTAATGCCCTATGACTCCCAAAGGCAGGAGCTATCCAATGCAGAAGTAGAGGGGATGTCTTTGCAGAAGTGACTGGAGGAGCCACAGACTGTTCTGGAGGACCCGGACAGCTCAGAAGGGGAGGGTTTTGGAACTGGACCATTTCCTCCATTGACCCAGCTGACCGCCCTTTGGTACAAGACAAAATATTCTGCACAGAGAAACAAGGACACAATTGAATCCTGAAGCAACAGAGTTCATTACTGGCTCCAACCACACACAGCCATCTCCAGAGGGACTGAGGCCTGCTGGCCTGTACCTGCATGCTGAGACCTCTGTTTCAGAACATTTGGAAGACGATGTCGCTCAACCAGAGTCACTAGGAGATGAGAATATGTTAGTACAAGAGGAAGTACTACCATTTGTAGGGATTGGGGAAACCTCAAAGATAATCAGCTAGAATACGACAGCCAAAGGAGATACGGCCAGACAATCGTTTGGGGAAGCTTCTCTTACAAGTCTACAGTTTGGTGGACATGGACAGCCATCAGCCTAAGCCGTGTTTGAGGACCTGTGGCACCAACGATCCCTGTCTCTCACTGTGGCTCCCTGCCATGAATCCAGCCAAGCCAGACTCCTGCAGGATTTGTACGACATCTCTTCAGGGTGCAGAGCTCCCAGGGAGCATGGACAGGGACAGAGGCAGCGTTTCAAAACAAGGCAACAATTATTAGTCACTTAGCTACAGAGTCTGAAAGTCCTTAGGTTAGCACAGAGAGGCAGAAGTTACGCCTTAGTCTACCCTGGCCAAGCCAGTGCCATCAACTGAGCTGTGCTGGACCCCATCCCTGGCTCTGTCTCCCTGTCCCCTTTGTCTGCCCAGAGCTCCTGAGTCCCTCCAGAGGGGCAGTCCTTATTCCAGTCCTCAACACCTTGTTCTCCAATTCAGTTCACAGGTCTTGCCTGCCTGGGTTTCCTGCTGTTAGATGTGGATTGTTCAGTCATTGGGCATCTCTTGGTCGACCCTCTGTTGATTTGGGTTGGTTTTGGCCAGTTCTTTAATGACTCTATTCGTTCCACTCGACAGGGAGGAGACATGCACACCCCAGTGTCTCTTAGTCAACTCTACAAAGTACAAGGTACATCGGAATACGCAGTTAGTATATCGCTGGTGTGTGCATACCTGGCTCCCTGGATCAACAGTGCGTGGTCTCGCCAGGAGTGTGTGTGTGCCAATGCACAGTGCAGTGTACCATGGGTAGCTATCCCAGTGTGCAACCCACACACTGTCTTTTGGGTAGTTTTGGCGATGCATGGGGGGCAGAAACAGCTTGTGCAGGGATGACTGGGAGCAAGAGGTCAACTTCCCATAATGCAATGTCATCCATCCCATAATATGCCTATTTCCAATGAACCCACACAGGACTTGTTGCTTTCCGCCCTCTCTGAGACAAGCATGGAGCCTGCGCAGCTCTGCACTGTTGTCAGGGGTGTTGCAAGCACAGGATGCACAATCCTCCGGTATTTGCAGAGCCACAAGAATAACTGCTACATGCGTCTGACGAAGTGGGTATTCACCCACGAAAGCTCCTGCTCCAATACGTCTGTTAGTCTATAAGGTGCCACAGGACTCTCTGTCACTTTTAAAGAATAACTCTGGAGAACATGACAATTTCCTGATGGTCCGTTTGCTGTGGGGCATAGTGAAAACCAATTCAAGGTAGTTGGTGGCATTCATAGAGCAGCTGCAAACAGTGGAGTGAGGCTTGGTGGGATCTCATCGTAATGCAGGTCTGAGATGATGAGCAGTGGCTGCAGACTTTTAGATGTGCAAGGCCACATTCCTGAATCTATGTGCTGAACTCGCCCCAGCCCTTCAGGGCAGGGACACCAAACTAAGAACTATACTGACCGTGGAGAAGCATATGGCACTTGCACTGTGGAAACTTGCAACACGAGATGGCTACCAATCAGTAGGACACCATTCTAGAGTGGGAAAATCCACTGTGGGGTCTGTTGTCATGCACGTGCGCAGGGCCAGTAATTGTCTCCTGCTACACAGGACGGTGACTCTCAGCAATGTGCAGGACATAGCGGATGGCTGTGCAGCTATGGGGTTCCCGAACTGCGGTGGAGCAATAGATGGCACACATATCCCTATTTTGGCCCCAGAGCACCTTACCACAGAGTACATCAACAGAAAGAGCGACTTTTCCTTGGTTATGCAAGTGCTGGTGGATCACCAGCGATGCTTCACTGACATGGTCAGGAAAGGTGCATGATGCTCACATGTTTAAGAACACAGGACTGTTCAGAAGGCTGCAAGTAGGGACCTTCTTTCCAGAACAGTGGATTACCATCGGCAATGTTTAAATGCCAGTAGTGATCCTGGGAGATCCAGCCTACCCCTTAACTCGTCTGGCTCATGAAGCTGTACACTTGCCACCCCGACAGCACCAGGGTAAGATTCTTCTACAGGCTCAGCAGGTGCAAAATGACAGTGGAATGTGCTTTTGGTAGACTGAAGGGGTGCTGGCGTTGTTTAATCACCAGACTGAGCTCAGTGTGAAAAATATCCCCATGGTTATAGCTGCCTGCTGTATCCTGAATAATACCTGTGAAGCAAAGGGGGAAAAGCTGGCACTGGGATGCAGGTGGAGCGGCTGTCTGCTGAGTTTGAACAGCCAGACACAAGGGCTATCAGAGGAGCTCAATGAAGAGCTATCTGGCTTAGGGAGGCTTTGAAAGAGCACTTTAACAGTGAGCCTGGCGCAGCTGTTCGGAGCTGTGTGGTGCTTGCTGCACATCGGTGCGCATATCACTGCCAGTGCTTCTAGTCACGTTGGGCGTGTGCTGTACATTTATGATACCAACACCATTTGGCACTGATCCTCTGGGTTGTTAGGGGAGAAGAGCATTACTTCCACTCCCTGCAGGCTTTATACACTATGTTGTAAACTAATAAAGATGAATCACTTTCAGAACAACAGCGTTTTATTCACTTACAAGAACAGCTCCAAAAAAAAAAAAAAAGAATTGGAAGAACTTAAAAGTAAAAACATTTTAACTTAAAAACATTTAGGAATCTTAAAAATAGACCAGAGGAAGGAAGCTTGCTGTCCGTTGTAGCTACACAGACATCAGGCATGGCTCTCAGAGGTCAGTGTAGGTGAAGCTGCAGCTGTCCATGCTTTCCCCCGAGGTGGAGTGACGGGGTAGGCAGGCTGGCCCTCAGGCCATGTGGAACACGGAGCGGGGTGGTGGTGGTGTGGGGAGGTGCTGTGCTGCAGTTCACCACCAACTGCAATGGGAGTCAAGCCCGGGAGTGTTGAACCTGGAGATCCAAAAGAGTCTGGAGCATCTGCATTTGCTGCCAGAGAAGCCCCATTATGTTCTGATGCCTTTCTCCTCCCTGCTATCTTCTTCTGCCACATTTCCCCTCCAGCCCCCTGCTCCAGGTCTGATAGCTTTGTAGCGTAGACCAGGCCTCATTCTGCTCTGAGACAAAGATTAATCCTGTTCCCCACACTGGGTAGCAATGGCAAAGTATGGGGGGTAACTGGGGCCCAGATAGGATTCATAAGAAATATTACAAAAAAATCCCACTTCATAACATCCTTCTCTTCAATGAACTAACTAGATGGAGTTGCTTTAGTCTCTCACTGTAAGGCCAGTTTTCCAGCTTCAGCTCCCTCCTGCTGCTGCATATGTTCCTGCTTTTGTGTCATCTGCAAATTTAGCTAGTATCGATTTTATATTTTCTTCCAGATAATCGAGAAAGCTATTGACTAGCATTGGGCCAAGAACAGAACCCTGCAGGCCCCTGCTTGAAATTTCCCCACTGGGTGACAAGTCTCCATTTACAATTATTTTTTGTGATCCATCAGTTAGCCAGTTTTAGCCCATTTAAAATGGGGTAAACTGAGTTTGTAAAGTGCTAATTTTTTATGAGAAGTAACATTGGATTGTCAAGTACTAAATGGGAGAGAATAATTTGTGTGTTGTACAGGGCTAAGCACTTCCTCTGCTACTAAAATAATTAATGACAAAGGTGCTGCTCTTCACCCTTTCCCATAACGCGGAAACAAGGAGCCGCCCAATGAAAATGAAAGACAACAAATCTAGAATTGGTGACAGAAAATACTTTTTTACACAATGCATCATTAGACTGTGGAACCCACTGCCACAAGATATTGCTGAGGACAAGTGCATACGGGATACCAAATAGGAATAGACATTTATATGGGTACCAGGAATATCCTTAGTTAGATCAGTTAGGATTCGAATGGCTAAAGCTATAGATTCTTGTGTTTCAGGACATAAGCTGTATTGGGCCTGGGATCAGTGGGGAACATCTCTTTGTGGGGAGTTTATCTTCCTCTCAAGCACTTGGTACTGACAACAGCTGGAGCCAGGATACGACCAGTATGGCGTCTCCTGCGCCTTTCCCTTTGCTCTTGACCCCATCGTGTGCAAAGGGCTTTGTGTGGGGACGGGGTGGTCTTGGGCAAATTCCTCTTGTTACGGCTAAGCAGTGGGACTCGTGTGCCCAATAGTCCTTCCTTGCTATGAGCTGTTGACTTAATATTAGGAACACCCAGTTGAAAAGAGACCCTGGCGGCTCCGGTCAGCACCGCCCATCGGGCTGTTAAAAGTCCGGTTGGCGACACTGCGGGTCTAAGGCAGGGTAGATCCTACCTGTCCTGACTCCGCACTGCACTCTGGAAGCAGCCAGCAGGTCCGGCTCCTAGGCAGGGGGGCCACGGGGCTCCACGAGCTGCCCCCACCCCGAGCACCGGCTCCGCACTTCCATTGGCCGGGACCCTAGCCAATGGGAGCTGGGGGGTGGTGCCTGTGGGCGAGAGCAGCACCTGCTGAGGTGCCTCCCCCACCCCCACCTAGGAGCCTGGGGGCTGAGCTATCCTGAGGGCCAGGGAGCAGTGGTCCAGGGGAAGTATATGAGCCCTAGGCTAATTAAGGTGTGGTTCCCTGAAGACTAGGGAGGGTTGCTACAGGTTAATTGGAGCATCTGTAGTCAATTAAGGCCCTGTTAGCAACCTAATAACGCCCCCTGCTTCAGGCAGTCAGGGAGAGGGAGGAAGGGAGAGGACTGGAGCTGGGAGGTGTGCTGTGAGACTCGGAAGATCAGAAAGCCGGAGTAAGGGAGACCCTGCCCCTGCAGGGGAGGGAGACTCCCTCCCTCAGCGTCTAAGGACTGAAGGTTCCCCACCCAAGGGGGAAGAGGGTAAGGACCCGTAGGGGTTGAGAGGGGCTGGGACTCAGAGTGAGGAGCAAACCCAGACCCCTCCCCTGCTTCCCCCCCTTTACCACCTTCCCGGGCCACTAGTGGGGCCCTCGGTGCCCCAAGAGCAGGGGCAAGGGGGGGCATCTTAGCCCCCCCACCAAGAAAAGCACAGGACCCACCATACTATATCGGACATATTGTCACATCTGACTTTACCCAGACTAGCCCTGGGGTCGTGCTCCTTCTCCGGGCAGATCCAGACTCCTCAGGAAGGAGCAGTGGCTCGTGGGTAAAGCTCTGCCCGGGACCGAAGAGTTCTGATCCCGGCTCTGTTCAGCTAAGTGAGCGTTACATTTAACCTCTGCCTCAGCTACCTGGTTATTCACCCACTGCCGCCCCTCCCCTTGGTTGCCTTGTCTGAGCCTGACGCCAGCCAGGTGATTTCCATCAGAAGAGAAACCCAAGAAGAAAGTGGGCAGGTCTGCAAACTGCGAGACGGAGCAGGCACCGCTCCAGAGCAGGGCACAGGGTTGGGGATGGGGAACGGGCGAGGAGGCCGGGGATTTTTCAGGAAGAGGAGGACGCAGGATTCAAAGAGTTTCTGGTGAAGTCAGTGGCTGCAGCCAGAGCGAGGAGTCTGGAGCAGGGCTGCCTAGGGCCAGGGCTGGGAACTGGTTCTGTGTCAAATCGCGGGTGGGCAAGTCTGGAGCTGCCACAAAGAGCGGTTGTGATGGGCACCAGGCTTCAATCCAGAGTGATCTCGGCTGCTCGCCAAGGTGGGCCCCATCTAACATGTGTTAATGCAACTGAATGCCTGGTGGTAGGAAGACAGACTGCAGGGGCCTCACGTACAGGGTGGAAGACTCTATCCTGGGACACGGTGACTCTGAGAGTTAGGGGTCCTGGTGGATAATGTGCTGAACTCCCAGTGCGACGCTGTGGCCAGAAGGGCTAATGTGCCCCTTGTATGAAGCAGGGGAATATTGAGTGAGAGCAGGGAGGTGGCCTTGGCCCTGAACACAGCACTGGAGATACCACTTCGGGAATACTGCGTCCAGTTCTGATGTCTGCACATCAGCAGGATCCGAACAGATCTGAGAGGGTTCAAAGAAGAGCCTCAGGACTGAGTTGAGGCCTGGACGTCCTGCCTGATGGTGGGTGTTAACGGAGCTCAATCTGTTTAGTTTGTTGAAGAGAAGGTCCAGGGGCAACTTGCTTACAGTCTACAAGTACCTACCTGGGGAGAAGATCTGGCAGTGCCAGGCCACACAGGACCCAACGGTTGGAAGCTGCAGCTAGTCCAGTGCAGCTGGATATAAAGCACAACAGTGAGGGTGATACCCACTGGAACAACTCGCCGAGGGACGCGGTGGGGGGCTCGCTCTGGAAGCTCTGCTCCAGCTGAGTGTGGGAATCCTGGGGCAAGCGTCTCTGGCCTGTGCTGTGCAGGTGCTCACGCTGGATGCTCAGAACGGTCCTGTCTGCCCTGCACATCTATCCAAACAGGGCTGCCATTTTTGTATGCTTTGGCCTTCGTGCCCAGAGGCCGGGGGAGGTGGTCATCCTCTGGGACCGTCGTTAGAATCGCCACGGAAGGAAAATACAAAGCAGAGTTTAAGAAATGGTGTCGAGTGAGTTTGAGTGGCGTGAAGCAGCTGTGGAATGGGGAGTGGCAGAGCTCGGGGGTGGGGGGTGACAGGATGGTCAGAATGCCCTTCTGAAGACTGCTGGTGTCCGTATACGGCCCTTTGGGAATGTGTCTTCTCTGGGCAGCGTCGATGGGACAAAGCCCCGTTTGGGCGCGTCTATTCTGGGCGGCAATTTCGCTGCCCACCTTCAGCAACGTCACCCCTCTGCCAGCAGCTACCCCAGAGGTGTCACGGCCACCAGAGTCTGGGACACCATTGCTTTGTTCTTCCCTGAAGGGTGCTCTGCCTGAAGGACAAAAGGGAACCATCACCCGAGCTGTGTCCTGGGGACCTCCTGCATCCCAGGAGGCCCAAGCATCCTGTTCGCCCTCTGCCTCACGCCAGTGGCCAAGGATCATCGAATCAGTAACTTTCCTCTAGCACTGAACAAGGAGCTCTACTAGAATAAGGGAAGGAGCATTATCCCTACAGCTACCCTGCCTCCTTGCTTCATTGCAGAGCTTCTGCTTAGAACTGTTCCTTGCCCCAGGCTGCCTGATACAAATGTAAAGAAACAATGCAGGCATCCTCACTGGCTTCACATCCCCCCCCCCCCGTTTAAAGAGACATCTAGACAATAATACTATTTCCCTCAAGTGTCTTCCTAAATATTAAATCTCCTTTTTTTTGATCTTTGAATCAAAGCCATTGTAATAGACAAGACTTGTTTGCTGACACCCCAAGACCTGAGCAAACATCTATTCTTCTGTCTCTAACACTGCAGGCTGCATGTCAAAGCTCTGTTCATTTACAGATCTGCCTAACCGGTCTTTAAAGTTTGGCCCTGGGTCAGGTCAGTCTGGGAGGTAATTAACTCTTTCTGGCCCTGTCACCTTTCAATGAGATATTATATCACACTCATAATGTCACAGATGAAAATTCCACAACCTCCCTAGGCAATTTATTCCAGTGCTTAACCACCCTGACACTTAGGAAATTTTCCCTAACGTCCAACCTAAACCTCCCTTGCTGCAACTTAAGCCCATTGCTTCTTGTCCTGTCCTCAGAGGTTAAGAACAACAATTTACTCCCTCCTCCTTGTAACAACCTTGTATGTACTTGAAAACGGCTATGATGTCCCCTCTCAGTCTGCTCTTCTCCAAACTAAACAAACCGAATGTTTTCAATCTTCCCTCCTAGCTCATGTTTTCTAGAACTTTCATCATTTTTGTTGCTCTTCTCTGAACTCTCTCTCCAGTTTGTCCACATCCTTCCTGGAATGTGGTGCCCAGAACTGGACACAATACTCCAGTTGGGGCCTAATCAGTGCAAATAGAGCAGAAGAATCACTGCTTGTGTCTTGCTCACAACACTCCTGCTAATACAGCCCAGAAGGTTGTTTGCTTTTTTTTTTGCAACAGTGTCGCACTGTTGACTCATATTGAGCTTGTGATCCACTCTGACCCCCAGATCCCTTTCCGCAGGGCTCCTTCCTAGGCCGTCATTGCCCATTTGTATGTGTGCAACTGATTGTTCCTGCTAAGTGGAGCACTTTGCATTTGTCCTTACTGAATTTTATCCTATTTACTTCAGACCATTTCTCCAGTTTGTCCAGATCATTTTGAATTTTAATCCTATCATCCAAAGCACTTGCAACCCCTCCCAGCTTGGTATCATCCGCAAACTTTAGAAGTGCACTCTCTATGCCATTATCTAAATCATTGATGAAAATACTGAACAGAACCGGACCCGGAACTGATCCCTGCGGGACCCCACTCGTTATGCCCTTCCAGCTTGACTGTGAACCACTGATAACTGCTCTCTGGGAACGGTTTTCCAACCAGTTTTGCGCCCACCTTATAGTAGCTCCATCTAGGCTGTATTTCCCTAGTTTGTTTATGAGAAAGTCACGCGAGACAGTATCAAAAGCTTTACTAAAGTCAAGATATACCACGTCTACCACTTCCCCCATCCACAAGGCTTGTTACCCAGTCAAAGAAAGCTCTCTGGTTGGTTTGACACGATTTGTTCTCGACATATCCATGATGATTGTTACTTATCACCTTATCATCTTCTAGGTGTTTGCAAATTGACAGCTTAATTATTTGCTCCATTATCTTTCTGGCTACAGAAGTTAAGCTGACTGGGCTGTAATTCCCCGGGTTGTCCTTATTTCCCCTTTTAGAGATGGGCACTAGATTTGCCCTTTTCCAGTCTTCTGGAATCTCTCCCGTCTTCCATGACTTCTCAAAGATAATTACTAATGGCTCAGATATCTCCTCAGTCAGCTCCTTGAGTATCCTAGGATGCATTTCATCAGGCCCCTGGTGACTTGAAGACATCTAACTTGTCTAAGTTATTTTTAACTTGTTCTTTCCCTATTTTAGCCTCTGACCCTACCTTATTTTCACTGGCGTTCACTATGTTAGACGTCCCATCGCCACCAACCTCCTTGATGAAAACCCAAACAAAGACGTCATTAAGCACCTCTGCCATTTCCACATTTTCTGGTATTGTCTTTCCCCCCTCATTGAGCAATGGACCTACCCTGTCCTTGGTCGTCTTCTTGCTTCTAATGTATTTGTAGAATGTTTTCTTGTTCCCCTCTGTCTCTGGCTAGTTTGATCTCATTTTGTGCCTTGGCTTTTCTCATTTTGTCCCCACAGACTTGTGGTGTTTGTTCATATTCATCCTTTGTAATTTGACCTAGTTTCCACTTTTTGTAGGACTCTTTTTTCAGTTTCAGATCATTGAAGATCCCCTGGTTAAGCCACACTCTTGCCACACTTCCTGTCTTTCCTGTGCAATGGGATAGTTTGCTCTTGTGCCCTTAATAATGTCTCTTTGAAAACCTGCCAACTGTCTTTAATTATTTTTCCCCTTAGACTTGCTTCCCATGGGATCGTGCCTACCAACTCCCGGAGTTTGCTAAAGTCGCCATCTTGAAATCCACTGTCTTTATTATGCTGTTCTCCTCCTACCATCCCTTAGAACCATGAACTCGACCATTTCAGGAGCACTTTCACCCAAGCTGCCTTCCACTTTCAAATTCTCAACCAGTTTCTCCCTATTTGTCCAAATCACATCTAGACCAGGAAGCAAAGCCTTGTTAGAATGTGATTGGCACATGCACTGCGGCACAGTTGTGCCTAGATACTACGGTGATCGGTGCACTCAGAATGTCATAGGTTCTAGCAGGGTTTCACAAAGCATGGGATGTGTTGCTCCCTGGAGGTGGGGGACAGGAGTGGACTAGATGTGGGGCTGTGATGGGTTCTCTGGGGTGCAACTTGGAACTGGGGTACTGCTGAGCTCTCTGGCTTACCAACCTGAGCTCCCTCTCACTGACGTTGTGATGTTGTGACAAGCTGCAAACCTCTTCAGGTCCTGCACTCACACAGACATCCACTGGCAGGGACACACCCAACTGCGTTACATGAATGCGTCTCCCAGCCACTCATGAACCAACACTAGCAAGGCACCAGCCAGTTCCCCAGCCTAGGTCCCCAGGGCTGTACCGCCCTGCCCTGTAAGTTATTTCTCAGTCTGCCACTTCTACAAAGGAAAGTGGACGTGCACCAGCCCTTGCACCCTGAGTCCCCAGGCACCTCAATCACAACACACTCTTGAGGTAAAACACAAACCAGGTTTATTAACTACAGACAGACGGGTTGTAAGTGACTACAAGTGGTGAGCGTAGCGATCAAGGTTGGTTACCATAAGAAATAAAAGTAAAATCGCAGTCTGAGTTCTATAAACTAGACAGGATTTGAATCAAGCCGGGTCTCACCCCAATACATCATACAAGCAGGTCACAGATCTTTCATACACAGGCTGGAACTTTCCTTCAGCCTGGGACCACCCTCCCCAGTTCAATCTTTGTCCTCCAGACGTGTTTCCAGGTGTGGAGTTGTGGGGGGAGAGAGGCCAAGTGATGATGTCGCGTCCACTCATTTATAGTTTCTTCCAGCTTGCTGGAAAGACTCTTTGCTATGACGTGAGTGTGACGTTACTGACATAACCTGTGACCGTAGAGATCATTGTTGCAACCACTGTTATATCTTTGCAGCAAATATTGTACAAAGGTCGTCGTGTGAGGGGTCTATGGAAAGGTTCGGATTTGCTGGTTATGGTTATACTATCTGTGGGTGTGTATCATTTTTGTAGTGGAAGTTATGAATATTGACTAGGTACTTGTCTCTCAATGTGTTTTGATTCTATGTAGCCTCAGTGAAGCATTTGGTCAGCTTCTTGAGAAGGGACTATTCTCAGTAGGTGATGGAGGAGATGTTGACCCATCCCAGCGGGGGATGTACTCCAGAGACTTGATTTGAACCTGCAGTTTACTCCATCACTGCTACAAGCCTGAACCAAGACTGCCATTAGTGTATGTAATTGATTCCATTTAACCAATTCTAGCTCTCATCTATTTCTTTCTTTTTATGAATAAACCTTTAGATTTTAGATTCTAAAGGTTTGGCCACAGCGTGATTTGTGGGTAAAATCTGACTTGTACATTGACCTGGGTCTGGGGCTTGGTCCTTTGGGATTGAGAGAACCTTTTTCTTTTATTGAGGTGTTGATTTTCATAACCATTCATCCCCATAACGAGTGGCACTGGTGGTGATATTGGGAAACTGGAGTGTCTAAGGCCACGTCTACACTACCCGCCGGATCGGCAGGTAGTAATCGATCTATCGGGGATCAATGCCATGTGAATCCAGACAGGGCTGGGCCATGGACGTTCACTTCAGTTGGATGAGCTTGTAGCTGGGCTTTGACGGGGGAGGTTCGACATGGGGCAGGAGCTGGCTAGAACCGATGTAGCCAGCCTCAGTTTCCCCTTGTGTCGCATGGGGATAACGACACCGTCTGGCTCACAGGGGGCTGGGGGATGTCAGCCATGTTTCCGATGTGTCTTGAGGGTGCCGGATGACAGACGTGAGAGAAATGGATTTATTTGGCAGGCAGGGGAGCCCTCCCTAGCAATGAAGGGGTTAACTCCTCTCTTTCCCCACACCCTGGCCCCTTTGGATGCCCCTATAATGCTGCTGCCCCTGTTTGCCGGTGGGGGTGGGGAATCCCAGGTGTTTCTCTAACAGGAAAGTTGGCTGCAGAGCCTCACCCAGGAGCAGACGATGCTCTGCCCTTCCAGCCCCCCCTCACCCTCCCCCCGCTTGGGATGCAGATCCCCTGCTCTTCCCAGCAACCTGTGTCAGCTAATTCCTTGGGATTTAGGGCCCGTGGCCGGGCCGCAGCTGGACACATGCAGCCCTGCTTTTCCAGCAAGGCTCCTCTGGCTGTTCTGGATGGCCGGTGCCGTGGGCCTGGCAGGCAGCCAGCAGCCAGCCAGCCTGCAGTTCCCGAGCGGTGGGGCTTTCCAGGCTGCTCACACAGCCTCTGTTAGCATCTGCACATGGGAACGGAGGACTTTGCAGGAAGGAATCTGCTGGTCAAGGAGAGAAAAGAGCGAAGGGCTTGGTGATTCCTGTTAACAGTTGCATCAACTGGGACATGGTGCCCCAGTTCCCATGTGCAGGATGAAGGGTTGTGGGCTTGGAAATTCCCAGTCCCTTGTCTGGCTGCACCCCCCTGCCCTGAGCCTGCTCCCTGGGACAGTTGCTCTTGCAGGCTGGTTATTTCAACCGCTCTGCAGGGAATAGAGATCCCCAGAGGAGAGGAAGGGAAAATGGCCCCAGTAGGCCAACAGGCAGCTTCTGCACGCGGCGGGGGGCACCAGCAGAGCTGGGTGTGTGTGCAGGGATCCCAGGACTGGCGTAACGAGGGGCTGAAGATCGGGACTGAGGGGCACCAGCAGAGCTGGGTGTGTGTGCAGGGATCCCAGGACCGGCGTAACGAGGGGCTGAAGATCGGGACTGAGGGGCACCAGCAGAGCTGGGTGTGTGTGCAGGGATCCCAGGACCGGCGTAACGAGGGGCTGAAGATCGGGACTGAGGGGCACCAGCAGAGCTGGGTGTGCATGCAGGGATCCCAGGACTGGCGTAACGAGGGGCTGAAGATCGGGACTGAGGGGGATCAGCACAGTTGGGGGCCAGAGTCCAGGGCTGGAATGGGGTGTAGACGCCAGTTGGTTCCTGCCCTACTCCAGCTCATTTCCCAGACCCCGGTGGCCTTTCTGTGCCCTGCAGTCTCAGAGGCTGCCCGGCTGGCTTTGGCGCAGGTTCTGTGCCCTCCGGGTAGCTCAGGGCACCGGCACAATCCCTCCCTGAGACTGGGCACCTGCTGCCCACAAGAGCTGAGACGAAGCGGGGACGAGACGGGAGCTGGTTCCGAACTGCCCCTGCAGCGGGGTTGGCAGGGTCATGGCCCTGCTGGGTTCCTCCCTCAGTAATGAGAAGTGGGGGCAGACGGGGGGTCACAGGCTGCCAGAGGCAGCTGGGCAGAGGAGAGCCAAGCCATGCCGTCCGGCCGATAGGCGGTCCTGGGAGAGAGGGGATCTCGCGAGAGCTCGCCAGAGCTGAGACGCTGCTGCAGATCGGATAGCAGCTCCTGCTGGACCTGGGAACCCTCCCCGGCCCCCCACTGCCCCGGCTATGCCGGGAAGGGGCGACTGGCGCTGGGCGGTGTGTGCACGGGCTCCCGGGCTGCTGCTAAGGGGGATTAGTAGCGAGCGCAGGATTGCACAGTGCAGGAGGCGGGGGGCAGATCGCTGGGGCTGGGTACAGCAGGTCACCAGGAGGGGGCGATATCACAGCCGCCTGGAGGAGCAGCGGGGAGGGGGCAGATCGCTGGGGCTGGGTACAGCGGGTCACAGGAGGGGGCGATATCACAGCCGGGTGGAGGAGCAGCGGGGGGGCAGATCGCTGGGGCTGGGTACAGCAGGTCACCAGGAGGGGGCGATATCACAGACGCCTGGAGGAGCAGCGGGGCGGGGGGGCAGATCGCTGGGGCTGGGTACAGCAGGTCACCAGGAGGGGGCGATATCACAGCCGGGTGGAGGAGCAGCGGGGGGCAGATCGCTGGGGCTGGGTACAGCAGGTCACCAGGAGGGGGCGATATCACAGCCGCCTGGAGGAGCAGCGGGGGGGGCAGATCGCGGGGGCTGGGTACAGCAGGTCACCAGGAGGGGGCGATATCACAGCCGGGTGGAGGAGCAGCGGGGGGGGGGCAGATCGCTGGGGCTGGGTACAGCAGGTCACCAGGAGGGGGCGATATCACAGCCGCCTGGAGGAGCAGCGGGGGGTAGATCGCTGGGCACTTGGTATTGTTCCTGCTCGAGGCACGGGGGTGGGACAATGGCAAAGCAGCCACTAACTCCCCAAAGGGGACGGCTCCTCGGGTTCGGAGGGCCCCGCTCTGAGCCCCCCAGGTCTCACCACTGCCCCCCTCCTCCCCATTCATCTGGGCTGGGTCCATTTTCTGTGATCCCCACGCAGCAGGGGCAGTGATTTCCCTACACCCCCCCCTGAATTTCCCCAACACTCCCCCCAGTTTTGTGAGCTAGTTACATACCAATTCAGTGACTGTTTGGAAATCCGAATTTAAACTGAAACATTCACACACACTTTAAAAGCTTATACAGTGTATGAGAAAATACGTGTATCTGAAAAAGTATCATAGATTTGAAAACATAGACTAGCTCCTTGCTTCCTTATACCACTGTTTTTTATGATGTCAGTGCATTCATGTCGGTGATGTTGGCCAACCTAATAATTTCAAATGATGATTTGTGAGCAAAGTCTAATGAGCTCTCCCTGACAGCTAGTGATGAGCTGGGGGCTAAGGCTTCAGGGCCAGATTATATTTACATTCACACCTAATCCACCTAGGGATCCAGCAAACAGAGCTGTGTTGTCCAAGTGATAGATTTCTGCTGGGGTTGGGTTACAAACCACTTGAATGTGTGGGGCAGGGGGGATGAAATGTTGTTGTTATTGTATGAGTAAAGGGCAGTAGAGCTGTACTTAGCCTGTGATGATTTGAAGGCATCAAGAGAGAGGGTGGGGACCTGTCCCTCTCCGCTGTTTAAAGACAGAGCTGATTAGGCTCCATAGAGAGTCTTTTGTTCTGTTAAGTGACCACTGCAGCTGAAATCACTGACAATCAGGTCCTGTTGCAGGGACAGTGTTTCTGTGTAAGAGACGGCCCAGACTGCACTAGCAGCGAGTGAGGTTCCCGCACTGAGAGCTCAGCTGAAATCACTGAGAGCTGGTGGAACCTCAAGAGACCAATTCGCAGAGGTCACAGTGGGCAGGTGGCAGCCGAAGGTGACTGTGCAGGGCCATTGGCAACAGAGCGGTGGAGTGAACGGTGGCACAACGAACAGTGGCCAGAGCGAACAGTGAGCAGCTGGAGGAATGAGCAAGGTGCCTTCTTGTCCCCCACCTGGGAGGTGAACTCACGTGAAAGCACCTTTGAACTCTGAGTCTCCACTGACCAAGGACAGCACCGGTGAGTGGAGTGCGGTGCAGGCATGTTAAATAAACATTTGTTTGTTGGACTATATTTTAATCACTTTGCTCCAGAATGCTAATTTGTGACTGGGAATGGAAACATATAAATATGTTTCCTAGTAGGCCAAGATTTTTAAAATGCAGTATTTGCCAAGGTTGGTATCTCACGTTGTTGTTATCTTGGGAGGTCATTATGTTGGGGAGTTTCTGTACTAAACATTTTTATTATAATTAATTTTTACATAAGAATGATCATACTGGGTCAGACCAATGGTCCATCCAGCCCAGTATCCTGTCTGCCGACAGTGGCCAATGCCAGGTGCTTCAGAGGGAATGAACAGAACAGGGAATCATCAAGTGATCCCTCCCCTGTTGCCCATTCCCAGCTTCTGGCAAACAGGCTAGGGACACTCAGAGCATGGCGTTGCATCCCTCTCATCCTGGCTAATAGCCACAGATGGACCTGTTCTCCAGGAATTTATCTAGTTCTTTTTATAATCCTGTTATAGTTTTCGTCTTCACACCATCCCCTGGCAAAGAGTTCCCTGGGTTGACTTTATACTGAGTGAAGAAGTTCTTCCTTTTCTTTTTTTAAAACCTGCTGCCTGTTAATTTCATTGGGTGACTGCTAGTTCTTGTGTTATGTGAAGGATTAAATAAAATTTCCTTATTCACTTTCTTCGCACCAGTCAAGATTTTGTCGACCTCTATCATATCCCCATTAGTCATCTCTTTTCTAAGCTGAAAATTCCCAGTCACTTTAATCTCTCCTCCTGTTTCATACCCCTCATCATTTTGGTTGCCCAGCTCTGAACCTTTTCCAATTCCAATATATATTTTTTAGGATGGGTGACCAGATCTACACACACTATTCAAGGTGTGCATGTGCCATGGATTTCTATAGAGACAATATGATATTTTCTGTCTTATTATCTATCCTTTTCTTAATGATTCCCAACACTGTTTGCTTTTGTGACTGCTGCTGCACATGGAGTGGATGTTTTCAGAGAACTCTCCACAGTGACTCCAAGATCTCTTTCATGAGTGTTAACAGCTAATTCAGATGCCATCATTTTATATGTATAGTTGAGATTTTTTCCAATGTGCATTACTTTGCATTTATCAACAGTGAATTTAATTTGCCATTTTGGTGCCGTGTGTGTCACCTCTCCTCGTGTGTGTGTGTGGGGGTAGGAGTGTGTGTGTGTCACCTCTCCTCGTGTGTGTGTGGGGAGGTAGGGGTGTGTGTGTGTCACCTCTCCTCGTGTGTGTGGGGGGGTAGGGGTGTGTGTGTGTGTCACCTCTCCTCATGTGTGTGTGGTGTCACCTCTCCTCGTGTATGTGTGGGGGGTAGGGGTGTTTGTGTGTGTGTCACCTCTCCTCGTGTGTGATGGGGTAGGGCTGTGTGTGTGTGTCACCTCTCCTCATGTGTGTGTGGGGGGTAGGGGTGTGTGTGTGTCACCTCTCCTCGTGTGTGTGTGGGGGTAGGGGTGTATGTGTGTCACCTCTCCTTGTGTGCGTGTGGGGGGGGGCAGGTGTGTGTGTGTGTGTCACCTCTCCTCGTGTGTGTAGGGGGGTAGGGGTGTGTGTGTGTCACCTCTCCTCGTGTGTGGAGGGGTAGGGGTGTGTGTGTGTGTCACCTCTCCTCATGTGTGTGTGTGGGGTAAGGGGGTGGGTGTGTCACCTCTCCTCGTGTGTGGGTGTGGGGGGGTGAGGGGTGGATGTGTGTCACCTCTCCTCATGTGTGTGTGTGGGGGGGGTAGGGGTGTGTGCGTGTCACCTCTCCTCATGTGTGTGTGTGGGGGGGTAGGGGTGTGTGTGTGTCACCTCTCCTCGTGTGTGGGGGGGGGGTGGGGGGGGTGCGTGTCACCTCTCCGCATGTGTGTGTGGGGGGGGGTAGGGGTGTGTGTGTGTCACCTCTCCTCATGTGTATGTGTGGGGGGGTAGGGGTGTGTGTGTGTCACCTCTCCTCGTGTGTGTGTGGGGGGTAGGGGTGTGTGCGTGTCACCTCTCCTCGTGTGTGTGTGGGGGGGTAGGGGTGTGTGCGTGTCACCACTCCTCGGGTGTGTGTGGGGGGTGGAGGGGTGCGTGTCACCTCTCCTCGTGTGTGTGTGTGTGGGGGGGGGGTAAGGGTGTGTGCGTGTCACCTCTCCTCATGTGTGTGTGTGAGGGGGTAGGGGTGTGTGTGTGTCACCTCTCCTCGTGTGTGTGTGTGGGGTGGGGTGTGTGTGTGTCACCTCTCCTCATGTGTGTGTGGGGGGTAAGGGTGTGTGTGTGTCACCTCTCCTCGTGTGTGTGTGTGGGGGGGTTAGGGGTGTGTGTGTGTCACCTCTCCTCGTGTGTGTGTGTGGGGGGGGTTAGGGGTGTGTGCGTGTCACCTCTCCTCATGTGTGTGTGTGGGGGGGTAGGGGTGTGTGTGTGTCACCTCTCCTCATGTATGTGTGTGGGGTGGGGGGGGGGTGTCACCTCTCCTCATGTGTGTGTGTGGGGGGGTAGGGGTGTGTGTGTGTCACCTCTCCTCATGTATGTGTGTGGGGTGTGGGGGGGGTGTCACCTCTCCTCGTGTGTGTGTGTGTGCGGGTAGGGCTGTGTGTGTGTCACTTCTCCTCGTGTGAACCTTAAAGCCTTCAAGAAAGCAGGTAAATGAAGAGAAGCCAGCTCGGCAGAATTGCTTTTCACGGCGGCTCAGGGAACTCAATGTTAATGTGACTGTTTGTCCTGCCCGGTTCTGTTCGGTTGCCATTGAACTCACGTGAACACCAATAACTTTACCGTGTGTCCCGTATGCCGCGTAGGGGACCACACAGGCCCCTCCTGTCTCCCCCGGGCTGTGGAACGAGAAGGGGCAGGCCAGGGCAGCGGCAGGGGGCGGGGGGAGTCAGAGGGCACCCGGTGCTCCTGAGGGGACGGGAGGGGCACAGGAGCTTGGGCATAGGGTGATCAGCTCGGCCAGAACCCAGCATGGGCATCTGCCCAGCAGAGCCCTTTCCCCGGCTGGCTGTGCGGGCGGAGAGAGCACAGCCATCATGTGCAGTACGCTCAGGCTGGGGGCACCACTAGTAGGGCTTTTATCCTCTGCGGGTCTCCAGCCACCAGGGGGCTCTGGTGCACACATGCTGCTGGCCACTGGTGAGCTGCTGGCGGCCCCCAGGGACAGTGCCCTGGTTTCTGCACATCCCTGGGCCTGTGTGAGCCCCCTCCGGCTTGTCCCACACTGGGCACTGGACAATCCCCTGGCACCCCACATGCTCCCCAGTGCCCAGGCCCCATGTCCAGTCTGCACTGGGAGTTTGCTGGCTGCAGGACGCTCCCCGCAGGGGCCCCTGGGGGAGGGGGCCGGGGCTGGAGGGGAACGGCCTTGGGGACACATGAGACTCCAGGCCTTTCAGGCAGTGACGGAGCCAGGGACGGAAGGTGTGCACACGCATGCACATCCACACGCATGCCTTGCACGTGCCCTGGTGCTCACAGACGCACGCATAGAGGCATGTTCCTGCATGTGCCCACAATGTCCGCCACTGTGCAGCAGACCCTTCATGCCCTGGCGCCTTGGCCCCTGCCCATTCCCTGAGCGGGGTTGCTTGGTCCTGGAGGTGCAGGCCAAGTCCTTCAGGGAGGCCCTGGCTCCTTTCCAGCAGGGGCTGATTATCCCTTCCCGACAGCACAGGGAGACGTTCCAGGGTGGCCCGTCGCCAGAGAAAACTTTGTTTAGCATCCGAAACATGAGAAACACACGGGCACGGGCAGGGGTTTTCCAGGCCCGCTCCGGAGCCAGACCATGCTGGAATTCAGCAGGGAGCCCTCGGGGAGATGGTGCTCGGACAGACCTGCCATCAGCCGCTTCTAACCCTTCACGGCCTTGCCTGGGGCTCCCGGGGCCGGAGCGGGTCCCGCCCCGCCAGACTCCGGGGTTCTGCTCCAATGGTGCTCCTCACCTCTTACTTCAGTCCGTAAATCACAAACCGGTCTGACACCACCACAGAATCCCCCCCGCCCCCCGAGACGGCCCAGCCGGGGGCTTTGCCGCGGCGTGCAGAGACCACGGGGCTGGAACGGGTCCTGCCCCGCCAGACTCCGGGGTTCTGCTCCAATGGTGCTCCTCACCTCTTACTTCAGTCCGTAAATCACAAACCGGTCTGACACCACCACAGAATCCCCCCCGCCCCCCGAGACGGCCCAGCCGGGGGCTTTGCTGCAGAACGCAGAGACCACGGGGCTGGAACGGGTCCTGCCCCGCCAGACTCCGGGGTTCTGCTCCAATGGTGCTCCTCACCTCTTACTTCAGTCCGTAAATCACAAACCGGTCTGACACCACCACAGAATCCCCCCCGAGACGGCCCAGCCGGGGGCTTTGCCGCGGCGTGCAGAGACCATGGGGCTGGAACGGATCCTGCCCCGCCAGACTCCGGGGTTCTGCTCCAATGGTGCTCCTCGCCTCTTACTTCAGTCCGTAAATCACAAACCGGTCTGACACCACCACAGAATCCCCCCGAGACGGCCCAGCCGGGGGCTTTGCCGCGGCGCGCAGAGACCATGGGGCTGGAATGGACCCTGCCCCGCCAGACTCCGGGGTTCTGCTCCAATGGTGCTCCTCACCTCTTACTTCAGTCCGTAAATCACAAACCGGTCTGACACCACCACAGAATTCCCCCCGCCCCCCGAGACGGCCCAGCCGGGGGCTTTGCCGCGGCGTGCAGAGACCACGGGGCTGGAACGGGTCCTGCCCCGCCAGACTCCGGGGTTCTGCTCCAATGGTGCTCCTCACCTCTTACTTCAGTCCGTAAATCACAAACCGGTCTGACACCACCACAGAATCCCCCCGAGACGGCCCAGCCGGGGGCTTTGCCGCGGCGCGCAGAGACCACGGGGCGCTGCGGCCGCGCCCCCGGACGGAGGGCGAGATGACGGGAATGAGCGACGATTCAGTGGGTCCATACGGAGAAACCTCAGCGGTGTGTCTGTCTCTCTGTCCCCTGGCTGGCTGCCGGACAGAGCTCTGACTGACGACGCTTCCCCAGGGTTAATACTAGGCTCCCGAGCCTTGTCTACCCCGTTGCTGGCCCCATCTCACGCCCCAGACCCGGCAGCAGTGGGCGCCCTAGAGCAGCCAGGTTGCCGATGTTCTATGCCCCCCGCCCCCCTGCCCTGCTCAGAGTGGGTCCAAGCTGGCTGGGCTGCAGACGGGCAGGAAGGGGGTGGTCCCTGCAGGTTCCCTCCAGCTCTTTGCCTGCCTCAGCTAAGCAATCGGCGTCTTGCTGTCTCTGCATGGATCTGGCGTGACGGGTGGCCCCTTCTCTCAGCCACCGCCGGGCTTTCTGGAAATGACCCATATTGGCCACAGGTAGCTGGAGCCATAGACACTCGGGCCAGAGGGGACCTGTCTGACCCCAGGCACAGGGCAGGCCAGAGACCCTGCCCTGCGACCCCTGGAGTTGTTCTTCACTGCTAGTAAGGGACACAGCTGGTCCCAGTGAATTGTGGTTGAAGTAGGGCCCGTCCTTTCGGAAGAGTCTCCTGAACTCAGCATGGTCCCCTGAGGGCAGCGGGTCGGGGCTAGGCCCAGCCAGGTCTGGCCAGTGCTGTTTTCTCCCCCCTGTGTTGTTGCATTGTCACCCGGCCCCTGCGGGTGGGGCAGGCGTTCCTGCTGGATGCTGACAGGTGGACGGCTGGGTGGATGGACAGATGGCTGGGCAGACAGGTGGATGGCTGGGTGGATGGACAGATGGCTGGGCAGAGAGGTGGCCGGCTGGGTGGATGGACAGTTGGCTGGGCAGAGAGGTGGACGGCTGGGTGGATGGACAGGTGGCTGGGCGGACAGGTGGACGGCTGGGTGGATGGACAGATGGCTGGGCAGAGAGGTGGCCGGCTGGGTGGATGGACAGATGGCTGGGCAGAGAGGTGCATGGCTGGGTGGATGGACAGATGGCTGGGCAGAGAGGTGGACGGCTGGGTGGATGGACAGATGGCTGGGCAGAGAGGTGGATGGCTGGGTGGATGGACAGATGGTTTGGCAGAGAGGTGGACGGCTGGGTGGATGGACAGATGGCTGGGCAGAGAGGTGGACGGCTGGGTGGATGGACAGACGGCTGGGCAGAGAGGTGTATGGCTGGGTGGATGGACAGATGGCTGGGCAGAGAGGTGGCCGGCTGGGTGGATGGACAGTTGGCTGGGCAGACAGGTGGATGGCTGGGTGGATGGACAGATGGTTTGGCAGAGAGGTGGACGGCTGGGTGGATGGACAGATGGCTGGGCAGAGAGGTGCATGGCTGGGTGGATGGACAGATGGCTGGGCAGAGAGGTGCATGGCTGGGTGGATGGACAGGTGGCTGGGCAGAGAGGTGGATGGCTGGGTGGATGGACAGATGGCTGGGCAGACAGGTGGATGGCTGGGTGGATGGACAGATGGCTGGGCAGAGAGGTGGACGGCTGGGTGGATGGACAGGTGGCTGGGCGGACAGGTGGACGGCTGGGTGGATGGACAGATGGCTGGGCAGAGAGGTGGACGGCTGGGTGGATGGACAGATGGCTGGGCAGAGAGGTGCATGGCTGGGTGGATGGACAGATGGCTGGGCAGAGAGGTGGCCGGCTGGGTGGATGGACAGATGGCTGGGCAGAGAGGTGGACGGCTGGGTGGATGGACAGGTGGCTGGGCAGAGAGGTGGATGGCTGGGTGGATGGACAGATGGCTGGGCAGACAGGTGGATGGCTGGGTGGATGGACAGATGGCTGGGCAGAGAGGTGGACGGCTGGGTGGATGGACAGGTGGCTGGGCGGACAGGTGGACAGCTGGGTGGATGGACAGATGGCTGGGCAGAGAGGTGGACGGCTGGGTGGATGGACAGATGGCTGGGCAGAGAGGTGCATGGCTGGGTGGATGGACAGATGGCTGGGCAGAGAGGTGGCCGGCTGGGTGGATGGACAGATGGCTGGGCAGAGAGGTGGACGGCTGGGTGGATGGACAGGTGGCTGGGCGGACAGGTGGATGGCTGGGTGGATGGACAGATGGCTGGGCAGAGAGGTGGACGGCTGGGTGGATGGACAGATGGCTGGGCAGAGAGGTGCATGGCTGGGTGGATGGACAGATGGCTGGGCAGAGAGGTGGACGGCTGGGTGGATGGACAGATGGCTGGGCAGAGAGGTGCATGGCTGGGTGGATGGACAGTTGGCTGGGCAGACAGGTGGATGGCTGGGTGGATGGACAGATGGTTTGGCAGAGAGGTGGACGGCTGGGTGGATGGACAGATGGCTGGGCAGAGAGGTGGACGGCTGGGTGGATGGACAGACGGCTGGGCAGAGAGGTGCATGGCTGGGTGGATGGACAGATGGCTGGGCAGACAGGTGGACGGCTGGGTGGATGGACAGATGGCTGGGCAGAGAGGTGGATGGCTGGCAGAGAGGTGGATGGCTGGGCGGACAGGTGGATGGCTGGGTGGATGGACAGATGGTTTGGCAGAGAGGTGGACGGCTGGGTGGATGGACAGATGGCTGGGCAGAGAGGTGCATGGCTGGGTGGATGGACAGATGGCTGGGCAGAGAGGTGGCCGGCTGGGTGGATGGACAGTTGGCTGGGCAGACAGGTGGATGGCTGGGTGGATGGACAGATGGTTTGGCAGAGAGGTGGACGGCTGGGTGGATGGACAGATGGCTGGGCAGAGAGGTGCATGGCTGGGTGGATGGACAGATGGCTGGGCAGAGAGGTGGACGGCTGGGTGGATGGACAGATGGCTGGGCAGACAGGTGGATGGCTGGGTGGATGGACAGATGGCTGGGCAGAGAGGTGCATGGCTGGGTGGATGGACAGATGGCTGGGCAGACAGGTGGACGGCTGGGTGGATGGACAGATGGCTGGGCAGAGAGGTGGACGGCTGGGTGGATGGACAGATGGCTGGGCGGACAGGTGGATGGCTGGGTGGATGGACAGATGGCTGGGCAGAGAGGTGGACGGCTGGGTGGATGGACAGATGGCTGGGCGGACAGGTGGATGGCTGGGTGGATGGACAGATGGCTGGGCAGAGAGGTGGACGGCTGGGTGGATGGACAGATGGCTGGGCAGAGAGGTGGACGGCTGGGTGGATGGACAGATGGCTGGGCGGACAGGTGGACGGCTGGGTGGATGGACAGATGGCTGGGCGGACAGGTGGACGGCTGGGTGGATGGACAGATGGCTGGGCAGACAGGTGGACGGCAGGATGCCTCTTTCAGGTGCCCCAGCAAGGCTCCACTCCAGCCCCGATTCCTCCTGGGCAGGGGGAGCAGCCCCTAGCCAGGGAAAATCCCGCATGAAGGTTTGCACTTTCCAGTGCTGGGGGATGGTGCAGCCACCAGCTTCCCTACTCTGAGCGACGCTGGGCACAGCTGGCACCAGACGCCCAAGTCCTCCGAGCCCGCTCCAGGAAGACGGTTCTCCTGGCACCTCAGCGGCTCTGCATCAATCCCAGCAAAGGCCTTTGACCTCGGCGGCCATAAAGCTGCCGCTGTGCGAGCCGCGTGGCCTTGGACTTGTTCCAAGTGCACTAACCGGGCAGGAGGCGGCCTGGGCCCTGGAGCCCGGCCTGCTCGGACAAGAGGGGGGTGGCCCTGGGTCTCTGCGTGGTCACTGATCTGCCAGGGCTGTGGCTGGGGTGGGGCAGGGCCTGGGCAGCTCGAGGGGCCCCAGACCAGGAGAGCCTGGGCGTGAGCCCGGGGCCGCAAGGTTCTGCAAGATGCTGAGAGCCCGGGCTGGGGACCCCACTGGGCCGGGCCTGGGGGGCAGGAACCGCCCCTGGGGGGAACATGAATGGGGGGCTACGCTCTGAGGACTGAGGCGGCCAAGAGGAGAGTCCAGCTGGCAGCTCAGGGGGCAGCAATGAAGCCGGGCGTGGGGGGACCCTGGAGAGGGGGAGTGGGTCCGGTGACAAATATACCCCAGTCCCACCGATCCAAGTGGCAGAGCAGCTGGCGAAGGTGGCGGGAGCCGGATGCCCTTTGGGCAGAGTACAGTGGGTACCGCGCAGGGGACCTGTGCACAGGACAGGCTGTGGGGGGCACGAGGGGATCCCAGAGCTGGTGACGGGGGGCTGCTGGAGAGACCCCGAGTTCAGGACCGGCTTGGATGCTTCTCCGAACCCCGAGTCTCTTGGGCCTGCCGAGGCGGGCTGGGAATCTCTGGGAAGGGGCTTTCTCCCGGGACTCCGGCTCTTGGCCAGACAGACCCCGGCTAGCAGCCTGTCTTGCTGCAACTGGGCTCCAGACCTGCCGTGGCGCGTTGGAGCCGAACCGCTTGGCACTGGAGAGCGCTAGGGCCAGTGTCACGGCACAAACTGCAGCCGGTGCATTTCCCCACCACGCCCAGGCCTGACTGTCGGGGGGCTCCTGGCATAAGGCCGGGGCTTGGCGGGACCTTGACTCCACACCAGTTTGCCCCGTCCTGGCTTTTCACTCGGGAAGCCACAGACAAGGCCAGAGCCCGCCCTGCGGGTCGGCACGGTAACACCGGGATGCTGTGCGTTCGGACGGGGCAGCTGGGCTGGAGCCAGAACCGGCGGGCGCTGGGCTCAGCGGGTCCAACACAGAAGCTCCGTTGGAGCTGGAAGAGCCGAGGACTCTTTGCTGTGGGGCTGATACGCCCGGGCCCGCCCCCTCGCCACAGCCCCCGGCTGGATCCCTGGCCCGGTGCCAGTCATGAACTTGCCAGAACACATCTGCAAAGGGGAGCTGCTCCTGCCAGGAACCTTCCCCTCCTCCCGCCCAGCTGTGCACACTGGAGCTGAGCCTGTCGGCTGGCCGGGATGGGAGTGGGCCGCCAGCCAGGCTCTTGCAAGGAATGAAAGTGAAAGCTGGCTGCTGCAGAGGATAAATACAGGCCGCCGGGCAAGGGGCCGAAGCATCTCAGCTCTGCCTGCTCCTGAGCCACAGGACGCCTCAGCCTGCCTGATCGCCCTGCCCCATCGCTGGCCAGAATGACCCTCCGCATCCTGCTGCTGCTGGCGGCTGCGCTGTGCATCTGCAAGGCCCAAGGTACCGCATGGTCCCAGCTGGTCCCCAGCTGTCATTGCCCTGGGGACGGGAATGGGTCAGCAGGTGGGGGGGGGTGCGCCTCCGAGCAGCTGGACACGGGGGGTAGCCCAACCCGCCCTCTTGCAGCTGGGGCTGGGTTCCAGCCGGGGTGCTGCTCGGGTGGAGAGGGGAGGGGAGCGCTGGTGTGCTGGGCAGTGCAGCTGGGGCTGGGTTCCAGCCGGGGTGCTGCTCGGGAGGAGAGGGGAGGGGAGCGCTGGCGTGCCGGGCAGTGCAGCTGGGGCTGGGTTCGAGCCGGGGTGCTGCTCAGGGGGGGAGGGGAGCGCTGGCGTGCTGGGGACCTGGGCTCTAGCCCGGACTCTGACCCTCGTTTGATGTGAGACCCAAGTGGGTCTGTGCGGCCGATCCCGCCCCGCAAAGGGGGCTGTCTGTGTAACCCGGGCCTGCTTGTCCCCGCTTCGTCCTCTCTAGTGGCAGCTAGTGCTTGAGGAGCCAGCTACAGCCTTGGCTAAAAGACACGTCTCTTAGCTTGTGCGTTAAACTCCTGAGGTCCCAGGGTCAATCCCGGCTGACGCCAACCCGGGTCTGGCGCTGTGACACTAGTGCTTGCCTGTCTCCGGTCCATGCTTTGTGATTCCCCCAGTGAAGAGTGCCGTCCGTGGCACATTCCCTGCTCCCCCAGTGCTCAGCGGTGGGGAGGGGCTGCTGGCTTAGATCCTGCTCGGGCGTCTGCCCGCTGGCTGCCCCAGCTTGGGGAGGGGTTTCTCAGCCGCTCCCGGGCTGCGGAGTGAGATCACCTTCCTGCAGAGAGAAAGCAACTACCTGGCTTTATTCTGAGTGGCTAGAAACTGGGTTGATTCAGCGAGCTAGTCAGCTGATAAACATGGCGGGGGGTGTCCCAGGAGCTGCGGGTCAGGAGTGAGGGTCACCGGCAGAACCGTGTATGAGAAAATCCCTCTCTGCAGCACCTGGGGCTGGCAAGCCCCATACGTGTGGCAAAGCCCCGCAAGCCACTGACGCTCAGTAAGGGGCTCGGGCTGGGGAAGGTGCCTCGGGTTTGCATGCAGCTTTCCAGAGGCATCACACCAGAAAGGCATCCCCTGCCCACGTCTCACCCATGCCCTTGTCTGCTTCCCACCAGGGAGCGAGAACCAGGCGTCTGACTGCTGCCTGAGCCACAAGAATAATCGCATCCCGCACCGGCTCCTCTCCGCCTACAGGATCCAGAGTCCCGAGACAGGCTGCCGGATCCCAGCTATTGTGTAAGTACCCGAGCCAGTGTCCCGGGGGAGCCTGCAGGGATGGAGGCTCGGTAATCCTGGGTTATGGCAGGAGAGGCGGGGTTCTGGCTGTCCCCAGGTAGGGGTAGGCCTGTTCCGTCCCCTCTTAGCAACTCTTCTGTCATGACTCAGGTTCATCACCAAGAAGAACAAGAATCTCTGTGCCCCCCGCGATGCTCCCTGGGCCCTTGACCTGATGAAGAAACTGGATGGAAAAAAAGGACAAAGCACAGTGGTCCGCGCTGAGAAACAGTCCCACGCCAAGGGAGCCAAGCACCGGAAGCAGAGGAAGCCCCAGAACTAAGAGGTGGGGATGGCAGAGCCCCGGGGGGGGGGCCGGGTGCGGGGAGGGACGAGCCACCGCTGCTCCAGGGAGCTGAGTCTGCCGTCAGCCTGGGCCAGATCCTCAGCCGGTGGAAAGCAGGGCAGCCCCGCCAGGCTCTGCCCTGCCATGCGGGGGCGCTGTGGGCTGTGGCGATAGCGAGTGGGAGGGGGGGATTGAAGCAGCAGGTGTGCTGGTGCTGAGCGCAGTGAGATGTGACAAGTCCTGGGCCGGGGACGGAAGGCGCCCGCTGGACCGAGCCCATCTCTGCCTCTCAGGGCCTGGCCGGCCTGGCGATGGCACACGGCGACCGGTCACTAACGGCGTGTGCTGACGCCCCGACGACGCTGCCTGGGGCTGCGGATTGGGAGCCACTAGAAAGGGGGTGCTTTAGGAAATGGGGGAGGGGCTCAGAGCTCCCCGCCCTCACGCGAGACCCTCCCCTGCTCTCGCTAACTGTTCTCTCCCCTCCCAGGGCACTGGCCGTCCCCGCCCCGGCGCCTGCCTGCCTGCCTGCTCAGCTGACCTCCGCAGAGCCCCCCGGCTGCAAGCAAAGGAGACCTGGCTGATGCCTGCCCTGGGTGTGGAGGGCTTGGCTTGGGGCAGTGGGTGATTTCCCCTGGAGATGCTGCACCTCCTGACCACGTGCCGCATCCTGCTAAGCATCTGTCACACTGTGACTCCCACCCATGGCTCCCAGCCAAGCTCGTATCTATGGCGTGACCCCCCGCCTTTGCATAAAAGCCAGTAATTAGTGAGGCTGCTGCGGCTGGACGCGCCTTTCCTCAGGGCCAGCTCCAGCCAGGTCGAAGGGAGCACGTGCCCTGACCACGTGGGCTATTGGTCGCCCCTATGTAAACCTGGGAGGCTGCAATCCCTGCTCCCCTTACGCCGCCTCGGCTCCAGCACCGTGGGCAGGGCCAGTACCTCTCCCAGAGGGGGAGATGTTTGCCCACAGAGCCTCCAGCCAAGGACTTTGGTTAATTGAGTCCCATGCAGCTCTCTGGTTGTAATAAAAAGATACGCAGGGCCTAGTAATGGCCGCCCAGACGGCAGGCTGGCTGGACGAGCACGTCCTTCTTGCTTCTCTCCAGCGCGCTTAGCTGGTTCGATTGCTTTATTAGCTGGCTCCTTCAGACTGTAGTAAGAAACTGTGATGTCCTAGCTGCTGCAGGACGTGCTATGCAGGAGCTGTGCCCTGCCCGCCGCGCTGTGCCCTCGCCTCGCCGGGAACGCACAGCCGACCGCCACACTCAGTCAAGTCAATAAAAATGATTTAACCCCCCCAGAAGCAAAGGCGTGCTGGTGTGCTTGGTGTTGTGAGCGTGCCGCGGGGGGGCTGGGTCGCCTGTGCCCGGGACGGACGGCGCTGAGAAATACGGACGGGCACGCCAGCTCCACCACCCGCTGTCGGGCTGGAGGCCGGAGCCCCCGGGTGAGGCTGGTGGGTCTCGCCCCATGCACGGGGGTCTAACGGGTTTGGGGTTGGGGAGGAATTTCCCCAGAGCCAGACTGGCAGGAACCCTGGGGGGGGTTTCACCTCCCTCAGCAGCGTGGGGCATGGGTGACTTGCGGGTCTGAACTCAAGTAAGTGGGGGAGTCTCTGGCAGAGGCTGCGGGGCTGTCACAGGAGAGGGTGGGCGAGGTTCTGAGGCCTGCGATGTGCCGGTCAGACGGGGTGAGCCCGACGGGCCTGGTCCCGTCTCACCGGAAAGTCTGAGTCTCTGCAGTGAGCAACCCCAGCCAGGGAGCATGTGGGGTGCAGAGCCGGGCCCCCCGGTGAATCCTGAGGTGACTGCAGTGACTTGGGGGGTGGGGGGGGAGCTGGAGACAGACTGTTATTGCCTGTTCTGATCTGTGCAGTGCTGCAGCATGCCAGCACCCTGCCGAGCACGGCCCAAGGCACGGCCCCTGCGTGACAACGGGCTCTGGCCAGGCTTCCCTGCCGGCCCCCACCAGCCTCCTGCGGGGAGAGCAGGCTGCCACACGCCTTCCTCCCTGGCCTCGCTGTTCCTGGGCACTGACCCTCAGTCTGCTGCCCCCCCCCCGCCCACCTGCCCTCGGCCGCCAGGGGCAGCGCTGACCCCCAAGTCGCCCCGGTAGCTCAAACGGGGGAGCGGCCGATGTGGGGAGCCCTCCTCCAGGGGCTCTCAGAGCCCGGAGATGTAATGGTTGTAGGAAAACAGCAAATGTCCAAGGGTTCGTGAATAGTGGCCAAACGGGGCCCACAAAGGGTTAACTTGGTGAGACGGGGTGGGGGGTCGCTCGTACTCCCCTGACCAGGATGGCAGCTGGTCGCTCAGGCCTACGTGACGGCCAGTTCCTCAGGCCGGGGGCACAGGGTGGTGACGGACAGGTTCCCACTCCAGGCACCGTGCACGTGTCCTGCTGTACTCTGACCCCCAGCGGCAGTGCAAGGGGGTGGTTAATGGGGAGACATGCGTGGGGTGGAGAGTGTGGGACAGCGAGACCCCTGTGTGGTGCAACCCCATCGAATGCTGACGGGCTGGGTGACCTGGGGGAAGGTCCCCTATGGGGAGCCCCTCGCCCTGCCTATGGCTCTGATCCCTGGGCAGACCCAGGAGGGGATGGGGGGCTGGCCATGGGGGCTCTCCAGAATCCCAGCTTTGACGTACGTTCGGGGAGTGCCTATCACTTTAAGACAGGATCCGGGCCCGGCGTGTAATGGCCAAGGATGTGAATACAGGCGCCAGAAGGCTGCGGGTGCAGGTGTCAGGGAAGATGCAAATAGCCCGGCTGGCAGGGAGGGGATTTCCCCCGGGCTGGTAACATACAGGAAAGGCTGCTCAGCCCAGGACACCTGCCTGTCTGTAACCGGGGCCCTGGGCCTGGCGGGGCAGAGGATCCCTCCCTCCCCCATCTCACACAGGCTCAGATGCGGTGACGGAGGGGCCGGCTCACCGCCTGCCCTCGCTGGGAAACCGAGGCAGAGCTGAGACCCCAGCTGAGCGCGGGGAGAGCCAGGCAGGGCAGGACGGCTGCCAGGCAGGGCCGCCTTGTCCCAGGGTGAGAGAGGCCCCAGGGGAGGCGGGCGGCGGGCGGCTGGCAGGGGACGCTGCTGGTAACAGGCGCCTGGTCAGAGGGTGGTCACAGGCATGGGGGGTTCCCTTACCCAAGAGACCCCCGAATCTCAGCCCTCCAGGAAGGGGGCCGGGAGGGGGCTCTGCCCTGGGGGTGAGGGTGACAGGGAGCCCCCAAAAGGGGAGATGGGCTCCTGGCACACACAGCTCCAGGAGGGGCCTGCCCCAGATCATCAGAGCCCCAGAGATCTGGCTGGGGTAGGAACCAACGCTCAAGGGGTCACTCCCTGTTCCACCCTAGGGGTCAGGGGACCCCAGGCTGCGGCCCAGACGCTGACACATGGAGCAGGTGGGGTCACTGCCCTCCCCACTCCCTGGCAGACGAGGGGAGGAGGCAGTGGCAGGACCCCAGCCCAGTTTCAAACCCAAAGGTGTTGGGGTGGCGAAAGGGCCCTCCTGTGCCCCCTGCTAGAGCCACACTCGGGCTCAGAGAGGACGTGACGCTGCTCTGAGCCGTGCCTGGAAACTCTCAGTGTGCTGGCTTAGCAAGAGGGCTGCGCGAATCCGCCAAGTGCCTGGGAAGACAGCAACGGAGGGGAGGGGAAAGATGCTGGGGCATCTGTGGATCATTTGTGGGTTCGAACGTCCCCAGGTCCCTGGTTAAAGCGACTCTGCTTAGTTTGGTCCTGAAGGGGGAAGAGAGGTGACAAGTCAGAATATTTTGTAATTTACTTTTGAGGCCTGTTTGTGCCTCAGTTTCCCCTATGTGCTGCCTTGTGACCCGGGGGTGGAAAAGGCCAGTTAGCTCAGAGGGCAGGCTGAGGGACATAGGCCTGGGTGTCGCCTCGCTGTCCGCACCTTGGCCTCCATATCACAGTGCAGTGCTGGGGAAGACAGTGGCAAATCCAGTCCCCAGGCCCTGGACCCCTGGTACCCGACGCCCTGAGGGAGGAGGCGGCTGAGAACACAGGCCTGGGAGAGGAGCGAGATGGGGGATACGGGTTGGCTGCCGGAGGGAGTCGGGGCTCTCACGTTGGAAGAGACCAAGGAGGTCAGGTGGAGGGACACACACAGCTGGAACCAAGGGGATCACTGCAGCTCGGCTGGCCTCGGGCCTGACCCCACGGGACCGTTCTTTGATTTTCTTGTCTCTGAGCTACGCTCAGGGCTTCTGGGCTGTGCTTCGGCTGAGACCTGAGGTACGTAGTGGCCTGGCTAAGTGGCTGATCTCTTGGGACTGGAGGACCCTACATGTGATGAAGTTGGTTTTCAGTAACCACTCGTCACAGAGCCCAGGGGCTGGGTGATGAGACAAGGGCCGGAGACTGCGTCTCTGACTTCGTGTTAACCCGTGTGGGGAGACAGACGTTTACTTTTGTTACTGGCTTGGTCTAGCTAATGGAAGAACCACCGTTGGTTTGGGGTGAGCCGGCCCTAGGGCTCAGCGGTTTGTCCTGAATCGGGTATTCTCAGCTGTGACCCACTGAGAGAGGGGGACAGGCTGAATCCAGGAGCCGGCTCTGCACAGAGCCCCGGCCCAGTGACGCGGGGCTCTCGGAAAGCTCCTGCATGTTACGCAGAACGACACATTCGTTTCCTTTGGCTTGTTCTCAGCAAGACTTCGTGTGTGTGTGTGTGGGGGCAGCCGCCCCACTCCTGCAGGACAGGGGTTGAAAGCAGCCCTGGAGAGGCTGTGGAGTGAGAGCAGCTGAGGGGGTGGCTGACCGCAGGTGGGGCCAGCTCAGTCCGGGCCCAGCTGGCCCTGGTAAGAGGGCTGTGAGCCAGGCGCTGAGGAGACTCACCCTCGCTCTGCACTGGGAAGGGCCTGGCTGCCTGTGAGGAGGAGCAGAGCTGGGGAGCTCCAGCCTGGCAACTCCCCATGCTGAGGCCTTGGTGAAGGCCTGAGGAGGTACCGGGGCTGCGGAGGGGCAGCCTGGGGATGGGCAGAGGCAGCTGGTCCAACCCCCTTGCCAACGACGAGTGGCCTTTACACTGCAGTCGGCCCCAGGGAGCGGGGGCTGGATGGTGACTGTCAGCACCCACTGAGGCAAGGTGGGGTTAGAAGGTTGGGGCTAATTCCCGGGCGACCAGCAGGAGGTGCTGTGCTGGTGAGTCAGCGCCTTGCTGCACTCGTATTCCCCATCCTTAGAATAATGTGCCCCTCTCCCCCTGCGGGGCTGGGGCACAGCAAAATACGGGCGATCTTGTAATGGAAACGTTTTCATACTATGTGTGAAGGGAAACTCCCCAAAGAGGACAGAAGAGAGACAAGGCCATATCCTTTATTGGGCCAACTCCTGTTGGGGAGACAAGCTCTCTCCCCCCCCTTGTCACGCTAATGTCCTGGGACCAGAACAGCTACAGCAACACTGCCTACAAAAGAGGACAAGAATTGAGCAATTCGGTCCCCTTCTTAGCGTACTTTGGGGGAGACGGGCCAGGTTCGTTGAATAGTCACTCGATCCCAAATAAGTAACAAGCACTGTCTGATGTCGTATGTTGCTGACTTCCTGTAAGTGAGCCTTGAAGCCTTTTTGAAAAGAGGCCCAGACCCGCTCCAGCATCAAACCACCTGCGAGGGATACGCACAACTTGGCACAAGGCAAAGACATGACAGAACAATTCTCCCAAAGCTACAGGAAAACACCTCGAGAGGCCTCTAGTCCAGTCCGCTGCACTCAGGGCAGGGCTAAGTATTATCTAGCCCAGCCCTGACAGGGGTTTGTCCAACCTGCTCTCAAAAACCTCCAGCGATGGAGATTCCACAACCTCCCTGGGCAATTTATTCCAGTGCTTAACCACCCTGACAGTTTGGACATTAGGAAAAACTTCCTATCTAAACCTCCCTTGCTGCAATTTAAGCCCATCACTTCTTGTCCTGTCCTCAGAGGTTAAGAACAATTTTTCTCCCTCCTCCTTGTAACAACAGTTTTCCAGCACATAAAAGGTTCTCATGTCCCCTCTCTGTCTTCTCTTCTCCAGACTAGACAAACTCAACGTTTTCAATCTTCCCTCCTAGGTCATGTTTTCTAGACCTCTAATCATTTTTGTTGCTCTTCTCTGGACTTTCTCCAATTTCTCCACCTCTTTCCTGAAATGTGATGCCCAGAACTGGACACAATTCTCCAGCTGATGCCTAATCAACGGCTCTCAACCTTTCTGGACTACTGCGCCCTTTCAGGAGTCTGATTTGTCGTGCGTATCCCCACCTCACTTAAACACTACTTACTTACGAAATCAGACATAGAAATATGAGGGTCTCAGCCCACTGTTACTGGGAAAGGGCCGACTTTCTCATTTTTACTATATAATTATAAAATCAATCAATTGGAATATAAATATTGTACTTACATTTCTGTACATAGTATCTAGAGCAGGATAAACAAGTTCTTGTTTGTATGGAATTTTAGTTTGTACTGACTTTGCTGGTGCTTCTTATGGAGCCTGTTGTAAAACTAGGCAAATCTCTAGCGGAGTTGATGAACCCCCTGGAAGACCTCTGCTTCCCCCCAGGGGTACACGTACCCCTGCTTCAGAGCCATTGATCTAGATTACCTGGTATACTGGGCGCAAACCAACAATATGCATTTTAATGCAGCTAACTGCTATAGCCCTGGGAACAAGGAATGTCGGCCACCCTTACAGGATCAGGGTCTCTACCTGGGAAGCAGGGACTGAAAGGTTTGGGGTGTGGGGGGTGTGGATAATCAGTGGACCATGAGCTCCCAGAGCAACACTACATGCATCCGACGCAGTGGGTATTCACCCACGAAAGCTCATGCTCCCAAACGTCTGTTAGTCTATAAGGTGCCACAGGACTCTTTGCTGCTTTTACAGATCCAGACTAACACGGCTCCCCCTCTGATACAGGGCAACACTGTGGCCAAAAGAGTTAATGTGATCCTGGGATGCATCAGCTGGGGGATAATGGGTAGGAGCAGAGCGGTTATTTTACCGCTGGGTTTGGCACTGGTGCGACCACGGCTGGGTCCAGTTCTGGGGGACACAGTTCAAGAAGGAGGTTGAGAAATTGGAGAGATTCAGGGAAGAGCCACGAGAATGATTAAAGGACTAGAAAACCTGCCTTTGAGTTCAGGGATGAGCCTCTCACTCGATCTATTCAGCTTCACAAAGAGAAGGTTAAGGGGTGAGTTGATCACAGTCTGTGAGTAGCTACATGGGGAACAGAAATTCGGTAACAGAAGATTCTTCAGTCCAGCAGACAAAGGTGTAACAGGCTCCAATGGCTGGAAGTTGAAGCCAGGCAAACTCAGGCTGGAGGTAGGGTGGACATTTTTGACAGGGGGAGTAGTTAACCATTGGAACAACTGACCATGGGGCGTGGTGGATTCTCCATCACTGGCGATTTATAAATCAAGGCTGGATGTTTTTCCAACAGCTCTGCCCTAGGAATTCTTGTGGGGCAGGTCTCTGGCCTGGGCTGTGCAGGAGGCCAGACTAGACGAGCGCAGTGGTCACGTCTGGCTTGGACTCCATGAATCTCTTAGGTGAGGCGCCTGGGCTATTGCCATGCTCCCACTGATGCTCCTAGTTCTGTCCAGCCTGACAAAGGGGTCAGGCCAGGTCAGGGCGTTGGAGCCATTCCTGGGGAAATTCTTCCGTCCCCAAAGGAAGCTTGGGACAGGCTTGCTCCGAGAGGAGCTTGCTCAGACAGGAGCGCCCCACGCGGGCTTTGCTGGCTCTCAGAGGGGTGGGCTCATCCGCTCTCCACAGCCTGGCAGCCCCAGGCACCGGTACCGCTGCATTAGTGAAGTTTGGGGTGGTTAATTAAAGACGGGTGAGATTTGGTGGAGCAGGCGGTTCTGGAAACCCCTCAGATGGTTCTTAGCCTCACGCTGTTAGCTGGGATCCCCGGATCATTTCTTACTCCTGGGAGCTGAGGGCATGTTTTTACCAACGGTGACTTCATTGAAAAACGGACTGTCCAGATTCTCAGCTGTGCTCAGTTCTGGAGGGGGCCACTGCAAGGGAGCCCGTTCCAGGGCTGGGCTGGTCCTGTGCTCACCTCGGAGTAGATTAAAGCAGCCTAGGGGCTGCTCTGAACTACACTGTCTGACTATAGCACCCAGGAAGCCCCAGCCAGCCTGGAGCAAACACCCCATTCACTCTCCACCCCGCCATGCTGGGGGCTGCAGGGGATTCACCCATGAGGGCAGCCTGCTACCCCTCGGGGTGCAAGAGTGACACACAGGCTGCAGAGCCAGCTCGAGGCTCAGCCCCCACATCTCCTACGGAGCCAAAGGGACCAGTGGCTTGGCCAAGGGAGGGCTCTGTATGGATGGTAGGAATTTCCTCACTGGAATTCCCCCTCCCCATTTCGGCTCCTTTTCTCCAAGGCCGTTCCAGCTTGGAGATGAAACGCTCGGGCCCCAGTGCATAGGGCTGTGTGAGCTGCGGGGCGAGGCCTGGGGAACGGCCGCTCGAGTCACACGAGAATTGTGTGCTGGCAAATCGCCTGAGGACTTGCCTGGCTTCCAGCGTGTCCTGGCCCAGCCAGCGTTCCCGGAACACATGGCCTGGGGAGGCCCCCAGCAAGGGGCTCTGGCAGAAACCAACGTGCTGAACAGCCCAAGGAGCAGAACAGCACGAGCCAGGCTGCCCGGGTTCTCTGCCCCACGGCCCGCCGAGGACACGGCTGCCCTGGCGTGCGGGGCGAGGGCATGGGGCCACGGGGCATTTTGCTACACGCTGAGGGATGTTCATTTTCCTTGCAAGGCGCTGACCACTAGTGTCAGTCAGTCATAGCGCCACTGGAGTCAATGGGCCAGATCCCAGCGGGTGGAAATCAGCCCTAGCTCCATTACAGTCAATGGGCCAGATCCCAGCGGGTGGAAATCAGCCCTAGCTTCACTGGAGTCAATGGGCCAGATCCCAGCGGGTGGAAATCAGTCCTAGCTCCATTACAGTCAATGGGGCCAGATCCCAGCGGGTGGAAATCAGCCGTAGCTCCACTGGAGTCAATGGGCGAGATCCCAGCGGGTGTAAATCAGCTGTAGCTCCACTGGAGTCAATGGGCGAGATCCCAGCGGGTGTAAATCAGCTGTAGCTCCACTGGAGTCAATGGGCCAGATCCCAGCGGGTGTAAATCAGCTGTAGCTCCACTGGAGTCAATGGGCCAGATCCCAGCGGGTGGAAATCAGCCCTAGCTCCATTACAGTCAATGGGCCAGATCCCAGTGGGTGGAAATCAGCCCTAGCTTCACTGGAGTCAATGGGCCAGATCCCAGTGGGTGGAAATCAGCCCTAGCTCCATTACAGTCAATGGGGCCAGATCCCAGCGGGTGTAAATCAGCTGTAGCTCCACTGGAGTCAATGGGCGAGATCCCAGCGGGTGTAAATCAGCTGTAGCTCCACTGGAGTCAATGGGCGAGATCCCAGCGGGTGTAAATCAGCTGTAGCTCCACTGGAGTCAATGGGCCAGATCCCAGCGGGTGGAAATCAGCCCTAGCACCACTGGAGTCAATGGGCCAGATCCCAGCGGGTGTAAATCAGCCCTAGCTCCATTACAGTCAATGGGGCCCGATCCCAGCATTGCCGTAGCTGTATTGGAGTTGGTAGATGGACGCTGAGGATCTGGCCCAGGGGGTTTTGTGGCCCAGGGGGCAGCGTAGGAGGGCTGGGCACTGCCTGTCTGCACACGTACTGCCATGAGCCACCTCCCCAGACAACCCCGCCCAGACCTCTCCCCGCCAGCATCCCCGTCCTTCTCCCCAGCCCAGCCATCTCCACGCTGTGACCCAGCAGGGAGCAGGCGGAGGGACCGGGGAACGTTGTTTAGTTTTACTGGGCCTGGCTGCATGGGGGATGGGAGAGCAGGGGGCGACTTTAGGGGAGGGACGGTACCTGAGCCTGTGACCTGAGCGAGGAGGGGGGCAGGTGACACCGTTGCCTGGGAACCTGGACAAAGGGGGAGGGGGAGGAGGAGGGGGAGAGCCTGCTGGGGGGTGGGGGGTTGGTTTCAGTTTGGGCTGGCTGGGAAGAGGCAGGAACCCCAAGCTGGGGTCTAAGCTCCTCGCCCCCAGAGGGACCTGGCTGAGGGGTCCTGGTTGTACCCACAAGCCCTGCTTGGTTCAGTGTTCCTGTCGTCTGTGTTACTGGCGAGTCCCGGTGCATTGCAGGAAATCACGGGGGCCGGGGCCTGGCTCCCCCACACTCCGTGGCAGACGCCTGCCCCCGGAGCCGGCCTGACGAGAGCAGTGCGGGAGGAAGGAGCCTGTGATGAACTGGGACGGTTCTTAATGTTTTCTCTGAATACTGTGTTGGGCCTCAGTGTCCCCTCTGCAGTTCTTAATATCTAGGTGGGGGGATCAGGGTGTGTGGTTGCTGCAGAGGAAGGGGCTAGTGCACCTAAACGCCTGACACTCTGTCTCCTGGCAACTGATGGCCCAGGCACCTCCCCTGCAAAGGTGCAACTAAAGGTGTTGGAGACAAAGAGGTCAGGTGACCTCCTGGCCTGGGAAAGGGACTGAGCAGAGAGGAGGGGCTGGAGGGGGTTTCAGTCTGGAGCTGGCTGGGGACGGGAAGTGAGGGCAGACGTGGGTGTCTGGCTCACTGCCCCCCAGAATGGACCCAGCTGAGGGGTCCGGGTCTCTGTACCTACAAGCTCTGTGTTAGACCCTGTTCCTGTCATCGAATAAACCTCTGTGTTACTGGCTGGCTGAGAGTCACGTCTGACTGCGAAGTGGGGGTGCAGGACCCTGTGGCTTACCCAGGACCCCGCCTGGGCGGACTCGCTGGGGGAAGCGCACGGAGGGGCACATGCTGAATGCTCCAAGGAGAGACCCAGGAGGTGAAGCCGTGTGAGCTTCTTGCCCTGGAGACAGGCTGCTCCGAGGGAGAGGAGGCTCCCCAGAGTCCTGCCTGGCTTGGTGGGGAGCAGTTCCAGAGCGTCGCCCAGGGACTTCATGACAGAGCCGTTCCGGGCTCTCCAGGGGAGGCGTCTCCTGGCAGGAGAGCTCCAAGGCTCTGAGCAGGGCTGCAGGGTGGGGACTGTGGGCCTGGTGGGTGAGGTCAGGCAGGGAGCTGCGGGCTGGCGGTCGGCTGGGTGGGAGGGCGGCGGGACAGGGAGGGGGACCAGGCCTGTGAGTCTGTGGCAGGGGGTTGCAGGGAAGTGCCAGGAGGGACTGGTGGCTTTGGACACATTCAGTCAAGGATGTGACTCCATGGGCCACCGTACACCTGCGCAGAGACCCCTGCACCCTCCTGGCCACATCTGGGGCACAGCCTGCTAACGGGGCCCCAGCAGCGCCGCCCTGCTCCATGAAGGGACAGGCCGCTCCCCTAGCCCCGGCCTGCAGGAGCCAGGCCTGCGTGCTGGGAGCGTAACCACTCACCCCCGGAGCCGGGCAAGCCCCGCGTTACAGATGGGAAGGGCAGGAACTGAGGAAGGGGATGTGACTCACCCGACGAGCCCGGGGCAGATGCAGGAATTGTGCCGGGGCCTGGTTCGCGAGCCCCTGCTTGGACCAGCCCACACTAGCCAGCTGTTGGCAGTCGCCCATCAGAAGTGTGGAAAGTCCTGTGGTGATAACAGCTTCTTTCGCCCGGGGCCGCCTCTGCCTCCTGCGGCGGGGGCTGCCCGCTGTGCTCCAGTGCTGGCAACCGACGGGCACACCTGGGCGCCGCCATGCCTCTGACAGGGCAAAACTCGCCCTGCACAGGGAGCCAGCCCGGGCCTGGGAGCCACGGACGGAACGGGAGCGGGCGGTCAGGGGTACCCAGGTGCAGCAGGGCAGTCGGGGGCACCTCAGCCTTGTGCTGAGCCCTGCACAGGGGTGAATGTCCCCCGAGGGCACTAGGCCAACCCCCTGGGTTACGTCTTTTCTGATTGCAAACCTTGTGCAAACCCTTCCTGAGTTCTCTCAACCGGAGCCATCTCCTCACGTGTCCCCAGGGGCACCGGAGACACTGAGATGAGAGAGCCCGACCTGCCCGGATTCTCATTTCACAATCCCGGCCCCGGAAAGCCCCTGACACGAGGTTGCGCTGCGATTCCTGCAAGCAGCAGCTGGGGGCAGGAACAGCCTGAGCAAGCCAGACCTTGACCCACTTGGAAGGCAGCTGAAATGTTCTAATCCCCTATTTATTCTGGCTAAGGTACAGGAGGCTGGGATTAATCAAGGAAGAGCAAACATTGGCTCCTGACTCTGTCCTCGCAGCCTGGGGCTTGCTATTACTTAGCCACGAGACAGGCGTGGGGGGCTGGGTGGCAAAGGCAGGCTGGGGGTGGGAGGCCAGGGCAGGGCTCAGGTCAGGGGCCCGGCAGGAGCCATCCCCAGGTGGCTGAAGCCCAGTTAGCTCAGGGCAGGGGAGCGTGGGCTGCAGACCCCTGGGCTTCCAGGTCACTGATTTGACTCTCAATCCAGCTCAGCAGCTGCCATCTGTTGGCTGCTGAGCAGCCCAAGGGGAAATAGCTGCTGGGTCTCGTTCCGCTTGTCGGCCCCGATGACTGGCCCTCGTTGGTCGCCTCTGCCTGGAGCCGTGGCAGATACAGCTCAGACTTCACAGTGCCCGTTCCGTGGGCAGCCAGCGTGCCACCCGCTGCTTCACGGAGCCCACGCTGTCAAACAGACCCAGCTCTTCCATTCAGCCCCCTGGGGACCCCTCTGCCAGCGGGAATGGCAGCGAGCTCAGCACTGTCTGCCCAGAGCGCACCAGGCTGGCTTTGATCCTCTGCAGACACAAGGCCCCTCCCCAGCCCTGCCCCCAGCGGGTGGCTGGTTGAGCTAGACTGGGGTGGGCTTCCTGGCTTTCTTCTGGGACACCCGCCTGGACGGGTCAGCCCTGCCCCCAAAGCTGAGCCTAGCTGGGCTTGTGAAAGGGGCCAGGCTCCTTTCGGATGGGGGCTGCCTGCCCGGGAGAGGGAGCGCTGGAGACACGGGAGCAATTCAGCCTGGCCACATGCAGAGCCAGGGAGTCCGGGGCCGGGCGCACTACAGAGACCGAGGGTCCCGGCTGCTCTGCTGACCTCTCTGGCCAGCGTGGGCCTGGTGCGGATGGGCTGCAAAGGGACTCAGGACAGTGGGTTGGGGCTTCGCGGGGCTCCGTTCCCCTCGCGGGCCCGAGCGGAGCCCAGGGAGCGCTCTTGGGGCCTTTTCCTGAGCAGCGAGAGGAACCCAGATGTTCCACCCCTTTGTGCCCAGCACAGGCACTGAGGGGAGAGCCAGCCAGCCCGCTGGTCCGGCATCTCCCAGGCTAGCAGCTCCAGCCTGTGCTGTCTGTGACAGACCCCTGGGAATGGCAGAGACTTCACCTTGCAACGGAGGGCGAAGAATGTAAGCGGTGGCTCGGGGGTGCACTGGGAAGGTGCTGACAGCAGGAGTTAATGTTCGGCGTTTTATCTTTGCTCCCTGGACTCAATCAGGGGAGGCCAAGTTTCCTTCTGATAAAGAGGATTTGCAAGGTGATAACAAGGGGCCGGGCACCAATTAGAGTTAAGCCCGTAAAGCCAACACATCCTACTTTTATGGCTTCTCCACCGGCTGGTCCCACTAGACTTTGCTGCTTGTTTGTCAGCTCCGGGGCCTGGAATGCCCCCAGGTTCTGCCAGTCAAGCAGGGGGCAGAAGCTTTGCAAAGCAAGCGTTGTTCAAGCAACAGGCCCGGACTTTGTGAATTCAGAGAAACGAAACCCTTCAGGAAAGGGATCCAGAGGAGAGGCTGAACCCTGCTGGCAGAGCGAGACACCAGGCATGGGCCTGAGGCCTGGCTGCATCCCAGGAGAACCAGTTTCTCAGCAATTTGCTCAGTGCGAGGCTGTGTGGTTTGTTCACTAGCCAAGAGTCATGTCACCATGACAGAGAGGGGATCTGTGTGGGGACCAAGCAATGTGTTATTTGGGGGGGGGCAGAAATAATTGAGCAAAGTGGGGCCATCCCCACGATGGAAACAGGACCATGGGACTGAGGTGACCGGCTGCGATGCGTGAACAGCGACTGCACCTCTGAGCAGTTTAGCACCAAGCCACAGGCTCCAGTAGGATTATCTATGGCTGGTGTTGCGCTAGCACCCGAAGCCCCGGGCAGGGTCAAGACCCCATCGTGCTAGCAGCTGCGCAGACCCAGAGCAGAGACAGGCCCTGCCCCAAGGAACGTGCCTGCTAGGCAGGCGACGAACTGTTCAGCGAGGCCCTGGGAACAGCAGGCCCGTCGGTGTTCGCAACAGGCAAAAGCTCAACACGTGGAATTGATGGTTTGCAGCGAATAGGTCGAACCACTCGGAGGGCGAGAAAAGGCGGCTCCGAAGTCGAGTGAGCGTATCTACTGTTGTCATTGGTTCTGTGTATTACGGTAGCGCTAAGAGGCCCCAGCTGAGATCAGGGCCCGTTGTCCTGGGGGCTACACGCAAACATGTAGAAGAGACAATCCCAGCTCGGAAGACCTCACAATCTAGGGATTTTACAGATGGAGAATAAAGAGGCTAAGTGACTTCCCCGAGGTCACCCATGGAGTCAGTAGCAGAGCCAGGAACTGAACCCAGCCTGTCCAACACCATCCTTCCTCTCTGTCCCTAGCTTGGCTAAATGACAGCAAAGGTGGTGGTGATGGGGACATGAAAACCATCAAAGGTTAGGGGAGGGGACCTATTCAGGGTTCTGCATGGGGTGAAACTGAGATTAGCAAGATCTGTTTCCCAGAAATCGGACACCTAGCTCAGCAGAACAGCCTTCCAAGGGTTAGCGAACACTTCATCCCCCAGCCAGGCCTAAGCCCAGGGGAGGGGCCATGGACTGTGTATGGAGTTACTTAGGCTGACGTGGAGCACCGGAGCTGGTCCAAGAGGTAACGAGAGCTGAACTACTCGGTAAGAGCGACCGTAATGAAATAAAATGTACTGTCCTTCTAGGGGGAAATACCACAGAAACCCACCAGCGTAACGTTCACTTCCAAGAGGGGAAGTCCACAAAAAGAAGGAGGCTAGTGAAATAGAAACTAAAAACAGGCACAAGGGTGCAATGCCTGCAAGATTCCTGGAAGCTTTTTAAAACATAATCGAGACTCATAAAAACATAAGAATGGCAATACTGGGCCAGAGCAAAGGTCCATCCAGCCCAGTATCCTGTCTGCTGACAGTGGCCAATGCCAGGTGCCCCAGAGGGAATGAACAAAACAGGGAATCAGCAAGTGACCCATCCTCTGTCACCCATTCCCAGCTTCTGGCAAACAGAGGCTAGGGACACTATTCCTGCCCAGCCTGGCTAATAGCCATTGATGGACCTTTCCTCCATGAACTTATCTAGTTCTTTTTTGAAGACTCAAACTAATTATCCCTAATTAAAAAAAAAAGTCAGAGAACCAAAAACAGCCACTCTGGCTAAACAACAGACTCAAAGAGGTGGTTAGAGGTGAAACGGCACCTTTCAAATTGGAAGTCAAATCCTGCTGAGGAAAAGGGAAAGGAGCATAAACTCTGGCAAGTAAAGTATAAACACGTATAGAATCAGGCAGGCCGAAAAAGAATGTGAAGAGCAGCAGCAACAGACACAATTTTTTTGAAGCACAGCAGAAGCAGGAGCTGGCCAAGCACGCAGTGAGGCCACTGGTCCATCGAGCAGCCAAAGGAGCGCTCAGGGACGGCAAGGCCATTGCAGAGAAGCTAAATGAATTCTTTGCATCAGTCCTCACTGCTGAGGATGTGAGGGAGATCCCAGCACCGGGGCCATTCTTTCTGGGTGACAGATCTGTGGAAGTGTCCCAGATTTGTCAATAGAGGAGATTTTTGAACCAATTGATCAATTAAACAGTAACAAGTGACCAGGACCAGATGGTATCACCCGAGGGTTCTGAAGGCTCCAATGTGAAATTGCAGAACTCCTACCTGTGGCATGTAACTATCGCTTAAATCAGCCTCTGTCCCAGAGGACTGGAGGGCAGCTAATGTAGCACCTAGTTTTTAAAAAGACCCCAGAGGTGACCCCGGCAATTACAGGCCAGGAAGCCTGACTTCAGTACCAGGCAAATTGGTTGAAACTCTAGTAACGAACAGAGTTATTGGACACAGAGATGAATATGATTTGTTGGGGAAGAGTCAACACGGCCTTTGTAAAGGGAAATCGCGCCTCACCAATCTACTAGAATTCTTTAAGGGGTCAACAAACACGTGGACAAGGGGGATCCGGTGGGTATACTGTACTCGGACGTTCAGAAAGCCTTTGACCTTTGTCCCTCACCAAAGGCTCTTAGCAAAGTAGCTGTCATGGGATAAGAGGAAGGTCCTTTCATGGGTCAGTAATTGGTTAAAAGACAGGAAACAAAGGGTAGAAATAAATGGTCAGTTTTCAGAATGGAGAGAGGTAAATAGTGGGGTCCTACAAGGGTCTGTACTGGGCCCAGTTCTATTCAACATATTCATCAATGAGCTGGAGAAAGGGGTAAACAGTGAGCTGGCAAAGTTTGCAGCTGATACTAAATTACTCGAGATAATTAGGTCCAAAGCTGACTGCAATGAGTTACAAAAGGATCTCACAAGCCTGGGTGACTGGGCAACAAAATGGCAGATGAAATTCAGTGTTGATAAATTCAAAGTGATGCACATTGGAAAACATCATCCCAACTATACATCTAAAATGATGGGGTCTAAATTAGCTGTTACCACTCAAGTGAGAGATCTTGGAGTCACTGTGGATAGTTCTCTGAAAACATCCACTCAATGTGCAGCAACAGCCAAAAAAGTGAACAGAATGTTAGGAACCATTAGGAAAGGGAGAGATAAGACGACAGAAAATATCCTAATGCCTCTGTATAAATCCCTGGTACATCCACACCCTGAATACTGCGGGCAGATGTCGCCCCATCTCAGAAAAGATAGATTGGAATTGGAAATGGTTCAGAGAAGGGAAATAAAATCATTAGGGGAATGGAACAGCTTCCATCTGAGGAGAGATGAAAAGGACCGGGGGTCACCCAATGAAATTAATAGGGAGCGAGTTTAAAACAAGCATAAGGAAGTACACACAACGCACAGTGAACCTGTGGAACTCCCTGCCAGGGGATGTTGTGAAGGCCAGAAGTATAACTGGGTTCAAAAAAGAACTAGATCAGTTCCTGGAGGACGGGTCCATCAGTGGCTATTAGCCCAGATGATCGGGGCACAGCCCATGCTCTAGGTGTCCCTAAATCTCTGTTTGCCAGAAGCTGGGAATGGGTGACAGGGGCTGGATCACTTGATGATTCCCTGTTCTGTTCATTCCCTCTGGTGCACCTGGCACTGGCCACGCTTGGCAGACAGGACACTGGGCTGGATGGACCATTGGTCTGACCCAGTTTGGCCGTTCTCATGTTCTTATGAGCCCTTCCTGACAGGCCGGGCGCAATGCTCATGATCACAATGGTTGTTCTGCAGTGTTCTGCGCCCCGGGGTTTTAATGGGATTCTGTGTTACCTGGTGATTGCTAAAGCCCCAGCTCCTGCAGTCACGTGAGCGCATGAGAATCTCAGCTTGTATTTTTGCCAAAATGTCAGTTCTTCTCCAAGTGCTAACCATGCCCGGACTCGGGGGCACATGCGTACCCACATGGGGACCACACAGCGCGAAGAACCTCCATTTCCTTACCCTTGTGATTGCAGCAGAGGGAGAGAACCATGATCCCTGAAGGCTCAGACCCCAGAAGGGGAGGAAAAAACACCCACCATTCATTGCCTATAAAAATCTCATGCTTGCTATCGAGATCTCGGGAATGTTGGGCCCTGATTCCAGATTGCCGAACGGGTGGGGTCGTGACACTGGTTCTCCTAGGGTTCCCTGCTCCTCACTACCGTTCCTGCTGGCCTCCCTGCTTGCTGGGTGGCTGCAGAAGGCAGAAGGGGCATGGAGCAGGGGCAGCTGATTCCCTGACAAACGGGGGTGAATGTCCGTGGTGGGGATCGTCCCATGATTTTCCTGAGCTTCGGCAAGAGAGTCCAGGTGCCTCAGAGCCGTCACCGATCCTGGAGCATCTCAGCTGCCCCTGCCATTCCCGTCCGCACCCAGCAGCGTGCACAGCCAGTGGGGGCAAACCCTTTGTCCTCCCGGGGACACGCTCCCACCCTCCGGCACGCAGCAGGTCAGTCCAAGCCTGTGCACCATGTAACTCCAGTGACCCTCTCTTGTGAGCGGGGCGTGGGCCTCATGCCGGCCCTCTGCCTGTCCGGGAATGGGACCCAGGAGTACAGGAGCTGGTTGATGGCTACTCCCCCAGACGCTAGCGCCTCCTCATGGCGCAGAGGGGACCATGCAGCCCAGGTGGCTGAGCAGAACCGCGGGGCTGGCCAGGAGAGCCGGGCCGGGTGTGTGGGAGATATGCTAGCAAGGCTGGAAGTGGAGATTTCTGCCGCGCCATGGGACAGTGATAACGGGCATTGCCAGAAAGCTTGGGAGGAGGCAGAGCCTGCTCGTTGGCAGGTCCTGGGCCTGCAATGTCACTGCTCTGCCCAAGAGCCAGCCGCATTTCCCTTTGGCGTCCATGCTGAAGATCCCCAGAGGAGTCGGAGTAAAAAGACTACGCCTGGATCCCCGCGGACTCCCTTGTTTACTTTGCTGTCCGGGAGTTTGCCTTTGTTTCACATAGATTCAGAGACTCCAAGGCCAGACCATTGGGGTCATCTAGTCTGGCCTCCGGTAGAACATGGGCCATAGGATTTCCCTGAAATAATTCCCACTGGAGCCTCTCACTTAGAAAAACAGCCAGTCCGTTTGCCTGGCCTAAAACGCCGAGCTCCGCAGGGCAGGAGCCATTTCTGTACGCTCCTGGTACTACGCCAAGGACACCTCCTCCTGTTACTGACCAGACAGCTCTCGTCCAGGTACGCCTGAGCGTCTGTCACCCGGGATTCCCGGCACAGGCTGCCCACTCGATCTCCCCACCTGCCACCCAAATGCAGGCAGCTCTGGGCTGCAACACGGCAGCTGTGTAACAGCCACCCCGCAGCAACCTCACCCAGCAGCTTGGGACAGGAAGTGAAGGTTGGAATGGCAGGAGGGGCTTGCGGAGGGAGACTGGAATTGGCCAGGACTCTGGGGTTTTGTGCCTCTGCTCTTGGGAAAGAGACCACGGGATCTTCACCACCCGTGAGCCCCTGCTTCCGCCTCGTTCCAGCTGCCCGCACAGCACCCTGGAGCATTGGCTCAGTACCCCCTGGGACGGGCGGGCAGTGCCAGCGTGTTCCCTACAGAACAGCACAGGAGGGCCCAGACTCAGAGGGAAGGGCACCCCCCCACTGGACCCCCAGCACCCCGTCTATCACTCTGGGCTTTCCCATCCAGGCGCTGACCCGGCCCGGCCCCATATACCTGGGGTGCTGCTGGGAGGGTGGGGGGAGCAGCCTCGCACCCGTCCCCTCTTGACGGTTCCAGGTCCTGGAGGAGAATCAGGCCCAGCCAGCTCGCTCTGTGACGGGCGACCCCCGTTCTGCTCCGTCCCCTGGACGGCCCTGGCGATAAGCGTCCTCACCCGGAGCCGTGAGGGGCCAGCCTGGGGGAAGGGTTGGGAGACAGACGTTCGAGGGGAGACCCTGGTCCTGCAGTCGGGCCCCCCGGTGCATAGACCACACAGGGCGCTGGGTGTGGGGAGCACTGGGGAGCACTCCCTAGGTGACAGGCCTGCCCTGGCTGAGGGAGAGGGTCTCAACCCCCTGGGATGTCTACGCTGCCGAGTTCCCCTCTTCCTCGGTTTCCCTCCCTTCTCTCGGAGCGCTTGGCTCTGCAGCGCACGCTGGCCCCAGTGCCAAGGGCAGGGGCCCCCGGCGGCTGAGGAGCGGCGTGGGGGGAACCGTTAGCGAGGACGTTGCAGCCCCTGTGAGCAGGGCCCTGCTGAACCAAGCTGGACCCCTGCCCAGGGGGCTTCCCCGTGCAGCTGACCCGGCCCACCTCCTGCAGCGCCCACAGGCCCTCTGGGCTGGCGTGGCCGTGCGACGAGGCTGGCATCTTGCAATGCACTTTGGGCTGGTTGACGTTTACAGTAAGAGTCCCAGCTTCTTTGGGGGGCTCCAGGGCAGGGCAAAGCCCCCCCCCCCCCCCCGGCTGAGGCTAGACGATGTCATTGGTCCTTCAGCTTAGCCCTGGCTCCAAAGCCACCCCACGTCGCCAGCCTGCCCCCGAGCTCCGGCAGCTTCAGCTGAAATGGGGGCTGAAGCTGAGCTAGCCCCAGCTGTGTTTCTGCAACCCCCCTTCACCAGGCCACGCGGGCTTGCAGAGCCGGCCTGGCGGCAGCTGTCCACAAGCCAGGCTGCCTGAAAGCAAACAAAGCGCCTGGGGAACTGGAACCTGCCCATCTGACTCAGGGCCTCCCCCAGAAGTGAAAGTGAGAGCTGCGATGCTGCGGGATAAATAGAGCCGGAGCAGCAGGATTCACAGAGCTGCAGGCGACCGTGCTGACAGCACCCTCCGTACTCCACCCGGCAGGCTGTGCCTGGGCTCCCGCCCGAGCATGGGGCTGGCTAGAAGTGTGGCTTTCCTCGCTCTGACGGCCCTCTCCCTGTGGAGCTTCCTGCCAGGTGAGATGGACAACTCCCCCTCCCCGGGTTCTGCTCGCCGCAGCCCGGCTCTTTTAGAATGAGGCTGACTGGTTCGTTCGGGATTAGCCAGTTTGGTCTTTGGATGCCTGCTGGCTTTCCAGCTAGGGCATCAACAGATCCGCTGCCGGGGCACCTGAGCACCCCGGGTCCGAATAGTTATCCCCACCGCACCCCGGGAGCTAGGAGATGCCATTAGCCCCCGCAGAGGGGGAACTTCAGTGCAGGGGGGGGGTAAACCTGGCCTTCAATCTCACGGGGAATCACACCCAGCTCTCCCGAGCACCAGGCTAGTGTCCTAACCACTGGGCCACTCTTCCTCTCCCCTCTGCTGCTGTATGGCCCTGCAGCCTTCCAGCACTCACAGGCTGGCCTGTTAGGGTAGGAGCCGGCCCCCTCTAAGTGCCGGCTGGTCCCTCTCCCCGTGTGCGATTGCACCCTGCACTCCAGCCTGCAGCGCAGTGTCCAGTTTATTCTGAAATCTCTCGGGGTTGGGGACTTGAGG